>NW_022111379.1:11231279-11244017 GCF_000313985.2 Echinops telfairi
AGGCTCTGGGCTATAAATAAATGCCCCACAGGTACAGCCTGTAGTTAGGAGCCAGTTCCTAGAAAGCCTGCCATATGAAGCACCCAAGGTATGTGCCACGATGGTTTGTCACAATAAACAGCTGCGACTTTGCACCTCTCACTGAAACATTATCACCAGTATTACTTCGTGAACGATGTACAGGCTGGGAGACCCACAGGAGGCAGTTCTACCCTCTGTTTTAAGGTTATTAGGAGTCAGAATCTGCTTGATTGCAGTAAGTTGGATGCGGCTTACTGTTCCTAGTATGTGCAGTATGTTCCAGTCTATCTCGATGGGGTTCTTTCGTGGTTTGGAAGCACACAAAACCAAATCCCAAACTCTCTGCCGTCCAGTCAGTGGTGACTCATAGCGACCCCTGTGGGTTTTCAAGACGGTAACTGTTTGCAGGAGGAACTGTTGTCTCCCTCAGAGCTGTTGGTGGTTTCTAACTGCCAAGCATGCAGATAGCACAGGTCTAGCAGGTAACCACTGCACCACCAGGGCTCCAAGCATACCAAAAATATACTATATACTCAGGCAAACGACTGATGGGAGATACGCAACATACCTAACTTTTCCAGTTTACGTACAAATTGGACTTAATGACAGATTTAGACCCAGAATTCATTCATACCCCAAGGCCTATCTGTATATTCCTATAAAATCCCTGGTTGATCCTTGAAGTTCATTCACATAGACAGTGGGGGCCCCCATAACGCCCAGGGGTGAGCAGGAGCTAGAAGGGGGAAGTTGTTGAGCAGATCCTTCAACATTTGAAGATACCTACTGTTTTTTTCCTTCAAAGTTTGACCTGGTGACTTTTAGACTTGTATTTCTATAACGGTGAAACCATTGAGTTTGGTGATTTCACGTAATTAATTCTCATGTCCTTTTGACTCACTCTCACTCATGGCCATCGAGTCAAAACCGACTCTTGGTGGCATTGTAGGACAGGCTGGAACTGCCCCTGTGAGTTTCAAGACTCTGGTTCGACGGGAATAGAAAGCCTCCCCATCACTCTCCCATGGAGCGGCTAGGTGTTTTGAACTGCCAATCTTGTGGCTATCGGCCCAACACATAAGCATTCACTCCATTCCCAGGGCTCCCATTGAGCCAAAAATAAAGTACGCAAAGACAGTCAAAGGCCATCTTGATGTATCTGCGCTCTTGTGATTCTTTTAAACTCCTTGCTAGGACGTGGGGATTTCTTAAGGATGTGTAGTTCTAAATAAATAGAGGTTATTGCTGCTTAAATTAGCATTAGACTAAGTGTAACTGTTGAGTGAAGGTGACATAAAGAATGTCCAAAAGGAAAGGAAAATGTGCGGTCTACTGGAAACTAGGTTTCTCTTCAAAATAGCTGCTGTGTTGTTCTTTTGTCTGCAGGAACATTGTTGTCCCGAGAAAATAAGTTAAGGAATGAGAAGCAACAAAGGAAAAGACCTTCCTCTTGGAAGAACCAAACGCACTTTGAAATGTTAACAGAATGTGATGCTAGCTGCTAAACCCGCCTTTGTCTCCGGAATGGATCAAGTGCTGCAGATTTAAACGGTAACCAGAATTCTCCCGTTGCGTTACTTTTCCTGTAAGAACTCTAGATGGCTTTAAGAAAATGTTTTCCCCCTTAAACTTAGATGTGCCAACGTGTAGATAAAGCTGACAGTGTTCTAACTTATTTCATGTAGTCCGGCTTTCCTTTTAGTCCGTAGCACTTCACTTTAACGTTGATCAGAAGAATAGGCTGTGGTTTCTTTCCTCTCCGGTTACAAACATCTTAACCTAGAAGCAACCACGCTTCTCTGAGTGAGACTATGACATAGTAATATTAGGTTTAAGAGACTCTCCTTTCATAGAAATAGTCCAGGCAACATAAATGCTGAGTCTCCCACCTCTCTGTACCCCCACCCACCGTGGGTTTTATTTTAATCCTGTTTTCTCAACTCTATTTCATGTTAATTTTTCAGCGTCCTTCCCTGGCATCTCGCCTCTGGATCTTTCTGTCTTCATATTGTTCAGGATCAGGCAGTTTTCTTTGGTTCCAGGTAGGGGTCTCTCGCTCTGAGTCAGAACCAACGCCCTCAAACAACGACCTTGATTTTCACCTTTCCCTTTCATTCTCTGTACCTTTTGGTCCCTTTTTAGTTATCTTTCAGGAATGGAAAGTCATAAAAGGCCCCGTGATTCACAAGAGAAAAGGGGAGAGAAAGTGGAAGAGATTGTAAAATTTTTCTATTTGTGAAATTACAAAGACCATTGCATTTCAAGTAAAATGAAAGCAATTACAATAAAGCTGACAAGAGCCAGAACCCGTGTCAGGTGGAAATCTGCCCGAGAAGAAAAGCTCACATATGTTCACGAGAATGGTTGATAGGAAGGTGGTAAGACCGCCCTTTGTCAAGGCGGGAAACGTGAGCCATCCAGAGAACCCGGGAAGCCCTGCCAAGTTCTGGCTGTTCCAGGGCCCACTGTGTATAAAGATAGATTCTTCGTCCGTTGTCTTAAGTCACATTGATTTGGGCCACATTATTTCACGGCATGCTTTGTAAAGACTTCCATTTTTTATGGCATCCTAGTGAATCGTTAGAACGGCTGGTCATTAGGCATTCATTGATTTGGTTCTGAGGGATAATCATTTACTCGAGTGATTGTGCCTTAATACTGTGTGGGTGCCCCTGCCATTGAGTTGGTTCCAATTCATAGCAACCCTATAGGACAGAGTGGCACTGCCCCTGTGGGTTTCTTAGACCACAACTCTTTCCCAGGGCCTCTTTTTTCTCCTGTGGACCACCTGGGGGTTCAGACTCCTGACCTTGTGGATAGCACTCTACCTCGTAACCCGCTACCTTGCCAGAGCAGCCTCTTAAAAATACTGGGCTGTGAAATTCAGGAAATAAGAAAAAGTCAACCAAGTACAGTATTGTAAGAGATCTAATGATTCCAAGGAATATGGGACCTACTTCAAAGAAATCATTCAAGTTGACACAGGTAACCCAGGATAAATAATGTAGCAAAGGCTGAAAGCTCTAATGATCTCTCCTGTGCGGACATTAACCTTGATATAATCACCTCATTCGCAGCGGGGGTTTTGTGTGTTTTTTAATTCTGCAATTACAGGTTAAATCCCTACCTGTGGCATCACTAGAACTTTCCCACTTGTTATCACCAGATTTGTTAGCATAAAAGAAAACTCTTTAAAAAAAAAAGAAAACTCTTTAAAAATGTTCAGAAAGTTCTCTCTACTCCTCGCTCATTAAAACACGAAGAAAAGAAGCAAACAACTTGGAAACAACACAACAATGAAAGTGCTGAGTACTCACTGGTGCAGGTGGAGCATCGGTAGGCAGTCGCCAGGTGCCCTTGTGTGTCAGTCTGGGTACATTAGAGAAACAAACCCACAGCAACTCATATGTAGAAGAGAGTTTTATATAAAGGGTAAGTGGACGTCAAGAAAACATCCCAACCCAGTGCTGCCCAAGCCCATAAATCCAACATTAATCCATATGCCCGACACCAATCCATAAGGTCCTCCTCTATCTCAGAAAACACACGCAATGACACTGACTACAGGAGGAAAGCCGAATCAGTGAGCGTGTAAGCATCTCAGTGCTGGTAGGGGCCTGCACGCGGCTGCTCCAGCACCCAGATCTGCATCGGAGTAGGTCCATGTGGCTTCTTCTCAGGGTGGAACTGGCTATGGCAGCTGCACCCTGGTGTGACCATCACAAAGTAAGAGACCCGAGAACTAGAAAGGTGAGGCTCACCGAGCCATTTATCTCCCTGCCCTTCAATTAACCCCAGATGTGTTTATCGGCCAGGTTGGCACAGTAATCTTTAACTATCTCACCTTGTCTTCTCTGATAGAGATCCAAGTCTTCTTTACATAGTAATTACACTGCTTCTATCATCTTACATCATCACAGAGGCAGTCCAGAACCCCAAACGAAATTTGTCATTAATTCTATTGTGAGACTGTACTACTCCCTAGTTAATTCCACCTCTTAATTCAGATCAATCGCTCAGTGGTCTGTCTGTCTGTCTGTTTGTAACCCTGGACAGGGTTGTTCAAATCCACAGATAAGTGGCACTATTTCCTCTGGACATTCATTTCAACCGTTTCAAAAATTTATTTCCAAGATTTTGTGTTATGAGAACAATTGTACTAGAAGTTGACCTCTGCAAAGCCAAAGAACGTCATCGACTCTCTTACCCAATTTGGGCGTCAGAGGACTTGCATGCACAAAGCAGACAGAACTGAAGCAAACCATCTGCATTTACTTACTATTCATTGCTCAGGCCTCATCCAAGCTGTGTGCTTCCCAAATACCGAATCTCCCCTGACATTTTACGAGGGAGTGGAATCTAATTTCTAACTGTGCAATTCCTGTGGGATAGAAAATTTTGTTTGTAAGCTATCGGGCTACTTTGGAGAGGCTAAAATTCTAAGGTTAACATTTTAGATTTCTGCTTTTGAAGTCTACGCACACACTCAGTTTTTGTTACTTTTTGAGACTTGTGAATTGCATGACACTGTACAGATGAGTTCAGTTTTTCACTCAGTAATTCTTACACATTTTGTTTCAGGTCATTGATCGCAATGCCCACAATGTGACATCACACGTCCCGCCTCCCCTCCTGTGTCCCGTGTCCATCCCTCCCCCTTTCCTCGTCCTTCCTGCCTTCTCAGTCTGCTCCTTGGTAGATGCTGCTGGTTCGATAGCGCATGGTTGATTATTCTATTCGACTGAAAATTGAGCCCCAGGGGTCATGTACTCTATTTCTCCATTTCTTACACTGGCTGAAAGTTATGACTCTTGTGTTTCAGGGTGTATATCTTGCAAGACTGCAGGATTACTCTGGACAATCCAATATCTGTCTGAAATCTCAAACTCATCAAAACTGATAGGCCTTATGAGATCCTCTATGACACTGTCAGGAGAACTGCCCATATTGTAGGGAAGTCTGCGTGTCACTTGCATGCATGGATGCGACAACAATATCAACAATCCTATGGCCAGCTGATATTTTATAAAGGGGCAAAGGCCGTTGGAACAATGGTGCTGGCTCAATTAGACATCCATCCATCTCCATGACCACCATTGCCGTCAGTTCGGTTCTAACTCGGCAAACCTGTAGGAAAGAGAAAGAACTACCTGACAGGGTTTCCAAAGCTGGGCTTTGTACACTGTGCCATTTTCATTCTGTGGAGTAGGTGGCTTCGAACCACCCACGTTCAATAGACAGCCAAGTGCTTCACCACTGTGCCAAGAGGACTTCATGCAACAAGCAAACAAAGAGAACCTTAACCTAAATACAAAAATTAACTCCAAATGGACCATTGTTGTACATGTTAAACTTTTAGAGGAAAATTTAACAAAGCCGTCAGGACCCAGAACTTGGGGACGATGTCTTAGATGTGGCACACCAGCAACAAGTTCCTAACCAAATAGGTTGGGCTGCGTGGGAATGACCAACTTGGGCTTTGTGAAAGTCTGCATTGAGCGAGTGAGAAGACAAGCTACAGAGAGACGCTGCAGCGCACGTGCAAACCAACCAGCTGTCAGAGGAAGGAGCGATACAACATGCTCAAATCTTAGTTGAAAACGTCTTCGCTTACAACTTTAAAAGTGAGTGCGAGACCTGAAGAGACGTGTCACAGAAGAGGATGAACAAAGGGACATATGCACATGAAAAGGTGTCAGACAGCCTTTGCTGTCACATCAGTGCCCATTATGACCACAGTGAGCCATCACTGTACACCGAAGTGGTGTTGTGTGGCTCGTGGCGACCCCATAGGACAGAGTGGAACTGCGCAGTAGGGTTTCCCTGGCTGGCCTTTCTTCCCACGGAGCAGCTAGGGCAGTGGTTCTCAACCTTCCTCAGGCCATGACCCTTTCATACAGTTCCTCATGGGTGGTGACCCCCAACTGTAACATTGTCGTTGCCACTTCATCACGGGCATTTTGTTACTGTTACGAATCAGGTGACCCCTGCAAAAGGGTCATTCGACCCCAAGGAGTAGCGACCCACAGGTTGAGAGCCGCTGAGCCTGTAGGTTCCAGCCTACAGCCTTGCAGTTGGCAGCCAAGCGCCCAGCCATTACACTACCAGGGCCTCCTTGCACAGGTCAGCAGGACAGCTACAATGAAAACCAGAGGGACTCCACCAGATGTGGAGAAAGGGAACCACTCATCAGTTGCCGGGTAAGCATATGAAGTGGTTCAGCCACTCTGGAAAATAGTTTGCTATTTTCTTTTAAAAATGTAACAAACACCATGCAGCTCAAGTCACGATCTGGGGCATATATCCCAGAAAACTCAACCCTAGTATCCAGATAAAGAGTGGCATGCGATTGCTCATTTCAGCTCCTTTTCTGTTAGCCCCAAATGGGCCACAGCTAAATGTTCTACAATAAGTGTTTAAACAAATTATAGACAAGATAGGAGCCCCAGTGGTATCGTAGTTACCTCTTGGGCTGTGATCTGCATGGTCGGCAGTTCGAACCAGCAGCAGCTCTGAGGGAGACAGACTGGGCTTTCTCCTCCCGTCAACAATTAGTCTGGGAAACCCACAGGGGCTCCCCAGGAGTCAGCATGGACTCGACGGCAGGGACCTTGGTTTGGGTTTTGTACATACTGCATGTACTTGAGGAACACAGAACCAGTCTAGTAAGAGATTAAAACAACAACTTCTTATTGTGAGTTGGTTGAATATTTACAGAGCAGATCATCAGTTTTACCGTCAACAATTCATATGTTTTTTGTTTCAGCTCATCCATTACAGTCCCCTCTATGTACATCACTTACATCACTTCCTCCCTGTGTCCATCCTTCCTCTTTGGACCCCCTGAACATTGTCCTTGGGTGATTGCTGCCCAAGGACATTTGATCTCAAAGGGTTGATGGTCCTAACATGCGGGTGAGTTCCATCCCAGACCTGAAGGGTGACTAAGGGCCGTAGTGCTGAGGGAAGAGATGTGATTTGACGGAATTTGCTTTAGGCATTTGTGGGAGCTGGTAAGTCTGAAATCTACAGAACAAATGTGGCAGACTGGAAACTCAGGCAGGAGTTAATGATGCAATCGTATGCCCAGGCAGGCAGATTGGAAACTCAGGCCGGAATTAATTCTGCAGTCTTGAGGCAGAATTTCGTGTTCTTAAGGAAACCTCAGTTTTTGTGCATAAAGCCTTCAACTGTCTAGCTAAGGCTTGTCCACAGGGCTCAGTACTAATCTCCTTTAAAGGCAACTGATTGTAGATGTTAACCACCTCTATCAAATGCCTCCACAGCAACACTTAAATTCGTGCTTGATTAAATAACTGATGGCCAACTTGACCCATGTAACCTGCTCTCACATCCTGGAAACACGACTCAGCAATAGGGATGACCTCCGCCCTGAGGAATGCCATGCCACCATGCAGATGGATTCCAAAGGCAATGTGCTAAGTGGAGCGGGGTGGGAAAGACCATCTCACAAGGTCACCTTGTGTATGGCTCCATTTAGATAACATTTGCTAAATTTCAAAATGAAACAAATGGAGAACAGGTAGCGGTTGCAGGGCTTAGGAAAAGTAGAGGAGACCCATGAATATGACAAAAAAGAGGTGCACAGGGGATGTTTTTGTGGTGATGGAGTAGTTCTGTTCAACTATTGTGATGGTTACGCATATCTACACGTGTAATAGAGTTATATGCACACATTGTACCATTGCCACTTTACTGGATTTGATAGTATACCTATGTAAGGTTTTACCATTGGGACCACCATCTTAAAGGGTACATGGAATCTTTTCTGTACTCGCTTTGCAACTTCTGTGAATCCATATTTAAAATAAAATGTTAAAGGGAGGGCGGGATCACTCCTCTAAAAATGAATTATGAAAGGTCTAGGGTGAGTTATACAAGTCCCTGCTTAGGCGTTCTGAGAGACAGCTTCAAGTTTCCAATTCCCATCCTACCTGGTGGCATTTGTCTTCTTTAGTTTAAATATGGTCATGGCATTTCTAGGTC
Source organism: Echinops telfairi (assembly GCF_000313985.2). Taxonomy (NCBI): domain Eukaryota; kingdom Metazoa; phylum Chordata; class Mammalia; order Afrosoricida; family Tenrecidae; genus Echinops; species Echinops telfairi. The sequence goes on from NW_022111379.1 coordinate 11,239,308, forward strand.
TCCTGGCTACCTGGAAGACTCACAGACAAGGCCAGTGCTTCCAAGAATGCCCCAGCTCCCTAGCAAAGGTTTCTTGGCTGATCCAGGCCAAGAGAGCAGAGGGTGTGCTGAGGCCCTGGTCTCTAGGAGATAGGACTTGCCATTTTTCTCCAGGCTTCCCTCCTTCGGGGAGAAAGACGGGCTTTCTGCTCTTGGAAAGTCGCAGGGACAGTCCGAACTCCTCCTACAGAGTTGCTGTGAGTCGGCATTGACTCAATGGCAGAAAGTTCGTTCTTTTTTTCCTTCCTCCCCCATAGAAACCACCGCCACATTTTGAGAAAGGGACTTGAACAAACGGTTGAGCAGCTAGCTGTAGAATATCCAGCTCCACAGGATCAGAGTATTTCAGTTGTTTCTCACCGTTTCTCAGTCCAAGGTTCATTGCATCTGAATCCTCCGCAAATTTGCTGACGTGTTTTCATAACTTCTATAAAATGCTCCGTCATAGAAGGGAAACAACAAAAATAGAACTAGAAAGCCTGTTCCCGAAAAGTCTCAGTAATCCTGTGGGCTCCTCTCCAGAGATGGTGGAGAGCTCTCCGGGCTGCCCCCCTACCTTCCAGTGGGACAGTTCCATCAGCCTGACAGATGCAATGAGCTCTTTGCCTTCTGTACACGCTGGCTCACGTCGTCCTTCAGCGGACATGTACTTGGAGAAAATGGCAATCGCAGTAGCTAAAAGATTTTTTTAGCTTTGTGCTAACTTGATTTTTAACTCTTTTGTATATGTTTGGGCACCTTTTCTAAGGCATGGCACTGCACAAGGCACAGGGTACAAAGAAGGGTACAGCACAAGCTCTGTCTTCGTGACACTGCCAGCAGGCCAGGTAGCCATCTCAATAGACAGGTGTCGCAATGGACCAGGTGCTTAACGGAAGCATGTGTAAAGGGCAGTGGTGGAGGGTGGTGTCCTTTGCGCTGAGGGCTACTGGGTAAGTGGATGAGCCCCTCCCCACGGCCAGGGTTGAGGGGCAGTCATAGACTGTAAAGCTGAAGGAGTATGGCAAAATGCTTTAAGTCCCACATCCCGACTTTACGTAAAACAAAAGGAAAGTTTCTAGAAGCAAATGGACTCCGCCCAAAATCACTCAGTGATGATAGCATCCCTTCAAGTGTTCCTTCAAATTACACAGCCCAGAACGAACCTGGGTCAAATATTACCCTAGGTCTGTCAAGAAGGAAGACTCTTCCTCCCACGTCTTTTATTTATAAATCCACTTTCCTGCCCAGCTGACTTGTAGCCAACGCCCGTTTCTATTTCTCCTTAAGATTCGCTATTAGAAAATGTTTCAAGAACTCCAAAAAACTGGAGGAACATAGCAAACATCTGTCATCTCACCACCAAGAATTAATTGGATGCTAGCATTTTGTCACTCTTGCTGAAAGTAATAGAACAACATAGGGGTGATTGAAGCACTCTGTGATCTCATATTCATTCTTCCCTCTCCAGAGAAAATGCTCTATGAATGTGGCGCATAGGGTATACTTGTGTGTATGTGCAAAGTGCAGTATAAACTATACCGTATATGTGTATTCTACATCTTTACTGGTATGTCAGAAACATTTGAATGTATGTTTTCACGTGTACTTGAAATAAGGTGATCTGCCTTGGTCCACCTTATCTTCAGCCGTGGAGATTTGCTGTGCTGTGGCTTTGTTCTCTTTGTGCTGTATTTTTCCTACCTCGTATACCACTGGCAGTATTTGCATTGTGTGTGGGGAGAATACAATTCCATCATGCTGTAGGCTTTCGAGTATATTTTTAAATATTTCGTTGGAAAGCAATTAAGTCTGTGCCTTACATTTGCTCTAACATGAGATTTGTAAAAATCTGTACTAGTGAGGTGATTACAGCGGAAGTATTCTCTGGTAGAATTAACTGAACAAGAAGTAAATGAAAGCATGGTGTGGTAGAAATTTTCTCTCCACACAGACAGCATTGCTATGTAGTAAGGAGACCAGCAAACTGTGTGGGAAGTGTTAACCTCTGAAAACACCTGCTGATTTGACCCAGAAGAGGATGTTTATCTGAACTTTGAGGAGAGCTTGGAAATTGCTTCACCAAGGATTTGGCCTAGAGGTGAGGGAAGAGGGAGGATGAAAGGGGGCTTTGTAGCATTTGTAAAGGATAGGGTCACTGGGGGGATGGAGGGTCCAGCCTTGCCCCTGCTTCGCTGTGTAGCTAGCAGGACATGCTTTAAATTCATGGTGACCCGCTAGAATGTCACTGAGCTTGATTGGTCAGCATAAGAAATGTCAAGAGCCCCCTACCTTCTGTTACTGTACCCCCCCTTGTTTGTAAAAGTAAGAGACTGGAAATGGACAAAATGCTTGGAATGGACCAGCCAGTTAATGCTCATCCCAGCAGGACTTCTACGCCATGCGTAGTGTCCCCACAGGGTAGTAACAGAATAGTCAGTGGAAAGACCACAGACTATTTTGTGTATTTTGAAGACTAGTTCTGGTCTCCAGTCACGAGAAAACGTACCTCAAATGCAAATTGTAACAATGGAAAGAAACCCCTTCTTGGAGTCGAGCCCAGCTTGTGTTTCCTCCCATTGGTTTGGCATCCAGCGACGAAGGAAAGCACGGAGCATTCTGGACCCAGAGCCCATGGGCCATTGTTACACCTCCTGCTGAAGCACAGGTATGTTACATGTGAGGAGTGTTTCAAGGGAAACGAGACAGATGCTTGGTTCCACGACAAAAGGGGGAAATGAACCTTTATTTCCAGATAGATTCTTTAGCTGGTATTTCTTCTCAGCCCTCTGCCAAGAATAGCACAGCATCAGACTCTCATATACTCCCTCCCAAGATCATCAGGCAGACGTCCAAGTCAAAAAATAAAAGGTGCCAGCCATAAGGAGCTACTGTTGCACCCCCACGAGGGTGACAATAATGAAAAGAAATGGACCATAACAAGCAGTGGTGCCGATCCTGAGAAACCAGAGCCCCCGTACATTGCTGGTGGGAATATAAAATGGTACCCCCCACCCACCCTGTGGAGAAGAGTTGGCAGTTAAATATGGAAAAGTTAAATATGCAGTGATCACATGATCCAGCCATTCCACTTCCTGGGTATATTCCTAAAGGAAAATATCTAGCTAATGGCGAACTCTGACAGCAACTTTTCCTTCCATGGTGTGTCAGTCTGCCCTCACTCTGAAATTAGTGGCTCAATTCCGAAAGAAAAGCAAAGAAGCCACCAAACCCGCTGCCACCTGTCAATTCCACTCCACACCACATTCTGCTACAGGCCAGACTAGAACTGCCGCCCGGGGGTTTCCAGCGCTGCAGATCTGTACAGTTGCCAACAACTTTTTCTTTCTCCAGAGGAGCTTCTGGGGGATTTGAACCACCACTCTTGTGGTTAGCAGGGCAGCGCTTAACCCACATGAACCACCAGGGGTCATTGAACGTGGTGGTGGTGGTGAATTGGTTGCAAATCAAACCCACAACAAATTCCTATTTACGATCCCCTTGACGTGCTGCCATGTGCAGCTTTGAAATCATTTAAATGACTTTGAGCCTTTTCTTAACTAACCTAAAACCAACTGCCATCAAGTTAGCCCCGACTCAGCAGCCCTGTAGGGGAGAGTAGAACTCACCCTAGGCTATAGATTTGTTGGGCAGAAAGCCTCATCTTTCTCTCTCGGGGTGGCTGGTGGTTTTGAACTGCTGACATTGTGATTGGCAACCCAACAAGTAACTCACCGTGCCACTTCTGCGTGTAGAAGGGAACTCTGAAGCTGAAGCGGTATGAACACTAAAGGCTGTTCATCGATTCTCTGTCCTGTTGAGAACTTTGAGCAATTGATATTGATTTGATAGCTAGCTAAATTCCAATGTGGGATCTCTTCCCTCCGCTACCACTTGAATCTGTGATCCTTCCCTCGGACGCGCGAGACAGAGTTTCCTTTCGTCCTTCCATTTCGCTGCCATCTGATCTACTGGACACGGGCAGTCTTTCCCGTGCCTCCAGCTGCTGGCCGTTCTGCCTCATTCCCATCACCCGAGGAAAGCAGCGAAGACCTTCATTCGCAGACCACCAGGTCGAAGTCGGAATGGAGCTTGTTTTTTTCTCACAAGAGTCTCCACAAAACTCCGCAGACATGGAAGAGAAATCGGAATGGTGTGTAATCACTTTTGCCAACCTTCTGTGGCTTTCTCATGCCCATTCTCAGCACTCTTTGAAGGATTATTCATTGAACTTGTACTTACACTGTGCTTGAAGCAAGTGAGACTTTCATTCTCCCCGTCTTCTGTCACTGAGCACGTGCTTTGCCGGAGGTTGCTTTTCATTAAGAAGCATGGTGCCACCAACACTCTTCGAATACCACTGATTAAGAAAATCACTGATGGATTACCCGCCACCCCACCCCAGGGAATAAATTAGGATTTCCCCCTGAGAGAGGAAATAAATAAATAATGGGGTATACAGAATGAAGATGGCTGTGGGTGATGAGGAAAATGTTTATTTAGTTGTCATGGAAACATAGCATGTAGGCATTCAAAACAGGAGCTTGGAATGTCGCTGTATTTGCCAAATACGTGTCCGAGGTGAGCTGCATTCATTTTCTTTCTTGGCCCAAATTTTGTCTGGCACGTGTGGTTGTGTAAACTGTGTTCCTGCTCTCGTGTGTTGGCAGGAACTGGGTAATCAGGAGACCA
>NW_022111379.1:11244254-11262766 GCF_000313985.2 Echinops telfairi
GCTGGGCTCTCCTTCCTGTGACTTCTAGAACGAACAGAGTCATCCCCCCCCCCACAATTTTTATTTTCATTGAGATAGGTTCACAATGTGGGCTATAACTGGTACTCGCTGTCTGTCTCTTGTCAGCGATGCCATAGGCTGCACGTGCCTCGTTGGCGAGTTTACTTTTCTTCTGATGTGTGTGATTTCATCTCGCAAGTGGAGCAAGACCCGCCATTAGACTGTTCTGTTAGAAGACATCAGTTAGCCCCTGCTGTCTGCCTTTCTAAGTGAGGGTAACGAGGATGTGGAGAACTTGACAACATTTTCCAGAGATTGAACTTTTTTTTTTTTAGGCAGCTGACTTAAAAAAATCATACAATGTAAAGCCTGCCTGCAGCTGTTGTCCTTAATGGCCACACACACACACAAGTGAGCGGTGAGGAGATCCAAAAAGGATCAGAATGCGCCCCGTTCGTGGAAAATGGGGTGTTAGCCACTTAACTCTAGTACCTCATCCTTTGTTTTATACCAACTTTGTTAGCTATTTTATAGCCATCGGTTGATCACCTTGTGTAGTTTACCTTCTCTTGGATTTCCTCTAGGACATATTACGCACTTGGTGAGTAGATAGCCTAGAGGCTTAATGCCTTATTAAAGCACTTATCGCTTATACGGTTCGATAACTGTAACAGTAATTCAATGAGACCAAGTAGCTATACAGATGGAACAGAGTGAGGGAGGGGCCATCGAGAAAGGAGTTTTCAGAGGAAATAGTTTTGAAGTGAAAATTTAAAAGCAAAAGAACTTCTAGAGAGCGTTGTGACTATACAGGTGGGTAAGTCAAACTGTTTTGCTACAAAATCATAGAAACCTTTATTAAACAAAAATGTCAAAATATGACACTAAAAATTTTCTTCTAAGATACTAAAATAATTTTTTTAATTTAAAAGACCCTAAAATTTAAAAACAAAACAAAAACACAGTGAAGCTGTTGCTTTCGGACATACAGCCCCTCTGGGTGCATACCCTTCTGAAGCCTGTGTTGCCATCTCTAACCCTTCCCCGAAGAACTAACTCAGTGCTCCCGACTTACACCACACCAGAATGGTAGTTCACCGCCCTCAAGAGACGCACATCGTGTTGCTTTTAAATAGTCTTTGAGTTTGGGGCACAAAAAGACGTCTGAAGGGCAAGATCAGCACTAGAGATGGGATGAGGTAAGATTTCCTAATGAAATTGTCAGGAAATAGCCCTCGCTGCCTTTAGAAAATGAACCAGTACATTGTCATGATTTGGGGGTGGGGGTGGGGATTTTTTTCTTCACACAACTTACTTGGTGTTTTCCTCCCCAAGGCAGTTTTACATTTTCTTAAAAAAATTTTTTGTAATACGCCTTTTGAACGTCCTGTGTCTTTCGAGAAAATCTATTAGGATAACCCCTTTGGCATCCCAGAAAACAGCTGCCCTAAACATTCTGAGCTAACCCCTCTGCCGCTTGGAAGGAACTGTTTTGGTTGGACCTTTTAAAAGTTGTAAAGGCATGTATGACCTTTGACCACAACTTTATCTTAGAATATAAAGATGTTTACAAAGATTAATTAGAAGAATGTTCATTTAGGTATATTTATTTTAGAGAAGCGCTGGACACAACTTTTAATACCAAGCATAAAGAAGTGGCTAGTAATTAAGGACTGTTGGAGGGAGAAAAGAGACCCCAACTTGCTTTCATAGAGACCCCTTTATTAAGTCTTTCGTGGGATGACAAAAATGAATCCCCAGGATGGGAGACCCCATCAGCGTGAGACCATGATGATGCCTAAAGGATTCCCAGCCACATGGCTATTTAAAGGGGGCATGAAAAAAGGAGAGTCATGATTTGCAGCAGATGTATCCATCACAGTGGAATGCATACATGTTTGGGATACTTACACTATTGCAAGTCCCTGGGGACTGAGACCAACTTGGTGGTGTAGAGGGTAACAAGTTGGGCTACTAACTGCAAGGCCAGCAGTTGGAAACCACCATCGGCCTCAAGGGGGAAAGATGAGCCTTTCTGTTCCCTTAACTGGAGAGTCACGGAGTGGGAATTGACTCAATGACAGTGAGTTGGGTTTGGGGGTTTGAGGGTGAGACTGGCCAGGAGAGTTGCCACAAACACATCCTGTCTGAGGGCAAAGCTGCTCACATTGCCAGTCAATGGTCAGAACTCACTGGAGACTGTATCTAGGTGGAAACACAAAACGGAGTTAGGGCTCCCACTGAAAAGCCTTTGCAAGCCTGTGCTCAGAAATGAGGCGCTAATGAAGCACACGTTCTCTTCCTCTGTGAAGATGGGAAGGATCGGAACTATTGTTTAAAAAGGTGTATGGGCTCCGCTTCAGACTGCCTGGGTTTAGGGTCTGGAAGCTGGACCACCTGGCTTTGTGTTTTGAGGAAGGTCCCAGATGATGGTGACAGGCATTCAAGTGTGAGAACAACTGCTATATAGTGCTACATAGCGTAGGCTCTGAAGTTAAATAGACCTGAGCCCTGCTGTGCCACCACCCGGGTCCCTCAAAAGCTTACTGCCATCGAGTCAGTTCTGACTCAGGAAGACTCCATAGGACATGGGTTTCCAAACTAACTCTTTACAGAAGTGAGAAGCCGATCGAGGTCAGCGTTTCCTGAAGAGGCCGCTAGCACCCTGTGGGGAAGCACTGGAATAATCCAGGGGGCTGAAAAGCAGATAAATACACTTTTCCTGGATTGTGGGTCATAGGGCGGGGTGGGCAGCAGGGATCTCTGAGTAGTTTGTTGTTCTGAAAAGGGGACAGAAGAACAAATAAGTTTGGGAACCAAACCAGGTGTTGAGTTCAGACATCATCTAGGTGTTGGACCTGGCCTAGGTCTACGACCAAGTTCATGAACTGCAGTTCCCCTGACTATAAAATCGGAGCGGTCATACTGTGTGAGGTCGTCGGGAAGCATAAAAGAAACAGTCAGTGAACAGCCTGCTTGGCACACGCTAAAATGTAGATGATTCTCATAATGGAAGGGAAGGGTCCTGAGTTTGATATTCACTTTTTATATAGAATGAAGTGCTTCTTAAAATAGCTCTTTTCTGCAGCCAAGAGAACAATTCTGCGGAACTTCCTCGAGCTATCTCTTAATTAGATAGATTTACTCTGGGCTTTGAGCATGCCCCCAACTTTGCATTTGGACGCCTCAGACTAGAGAGCACCTACTTTTCCATCTCTAGCAGTCTTCTGAGTAGTTGATTATTGCCAGATCCAGCTCTGAAGTTACTCAGGATCTTATTTTAAGAACAGGTCTATCAGTATATCCCAAACAGAAACTTGTCAAAATCAGGGAACAATGGGTTTTTGTCAATGAAAGAGCTTATGAATGCCAAGGTGCCAACTCCACCGTCACTTATATATACGACCAATCCCTGTAGATTTGAAAATGATCATCTTTCAGATTTTGGAGGAGAAACATCTCAGCTCCAAGGCAGGTTTTCTTTCTTTTTGAAACAGCTTTAAAATTTTAAAATGACTATAATGATATTTTTTTTAAACACATAAGAGAAAGCAGAGCTTGTTCTGTCCCTGTTTCTCTCTCTGCAGCATCACCCACATACCTTTTCAGTTTCCATTGTTGCAGACTTGATAGAATGAAAAAGACAGTATTAATTCCCCGCGCCCCCCCCCCCATGTAGTTAAGGATTGATTAAATACTTAGAGCGTAATGCTGAGCATGAATATTTAATTTACATGAACTTTCCCTAGCATTTAACCAGGATGTGGCTGGCTGCTTTCGCTCATAAAATGTACATTCGCGTGCCTGCTTAGTGAAGAGGTTCTACCTTTATTTACTTTGTTGGTTTAATCCAGGGCTTCCAATCACTTCCTGCTGCCTCCACCCTCTGCTGAGAATTGGCTTTCCTACCCCAGATGTAGTGCATCAGAATCTCCACTGTAGCATGGTCCCCAGGTGATTTCTCATGGCTCCCCAGGTAGTATATGTGTATTATACATATGAATCACCTGAGCATTCTGGTTCAGTGTATCTGGTGGAAATGTAAATGATCAGCAGGGTATCATACCAGAATGAACTGGTTCATAGCCTTGGTTTAATCACAGAAAATCAGTTATTAAATGGCGTTTCAAACATGATGCCGGAGCTTCCCTAGCATCATGGTTGATAAAGCCTTTCTACTTTTATCTCTTGAATTGCCTTTTACCCGTCAAGAGTAGTAGTCTGCCATTATATCTAAATATTCTGTGGGTGTTGTTTTGTAGGCCTCTGCTCAAAATGGACCGTGACGTATTTCTAGACCAGAACATCATGTAGGAAAATTTGATACCAGGATTGTTTTTATTTAAGGACATTCAGGCACCACAGCACTTGAGATGAATAGAAGAAGGAAAAGAAAAGAAATTCTAGTCACTTTTTTATTTGACTGTGAAATCCAATATATTGTATTTTATATATTTATATTATTCTTTTTTTTCTTTTTAAAATCATTTCATTGGGGGCTCGTACAACTGTTATCACAATCCATCATCCATCCATTGTGTCAAGCACATTTGTACATCTGTTGCCATCATCATTCTCAAAACATTTCTTTCTACTTGAGCCCGTGCTATCAGCTCCTCATTTTTTTCCTCCTCCCTCCCCGCTCCCCCCTACCTCATGAACCCTTGATAATTTATAAATTATTATTTTGTCATATCTTATACGTCCGACGTCTCCCTTCACCCACTTTTCTGTTGTCCATCCCCAGGGAGGGGGTTATATGTAGATCCTTATGATCTGTTCCCCCTTCCCCACCTTCCCCTTATCCTCCTGGTATTGCTATTCTCATTACTGGTCCTGAGGGATTTATCTGTCCTGGATTCCCTGTGTTTCCAGTTCTTATCTGTACCAGTGTACATCCTCTGGTCTAGCCAGTTTTGTAAGGTACAATTGGGATCATGATGGGGGGGGGCATTTAAAGAACTAGAGGAAAGTTGTATGTTTCCTGCAGAGATCTTTGCATTCAAGCAATTGGGATCTTGGCATTTATAGTTTACCTGAACAACTATTCTAGTTCAACACCAGTCAATGAAATAGATGATTATCAACCGGGTGGCAGCTCTGTGTGTGTGTACAAAAGATGGATATGCTCTCAAAGAACAATGCGGTTGGGAGCATCTCCAAACACCCAGACAGTGAACTGCAAGGTTAACATTTACACATGCGCGCGCGCACACACACACACACACACACACACACACACACACACTACTCGTAACGGGGCCACAGAGCAAAAGACTTGAGTGCATAAACTCTGTCATCACATTGCCGGGATTCACATCCCAACTGCACTAAGTAGGTGACCATTAGGCAAGTGATAAACAAATGCTTCCATTTTCTCTTCTGTAGAGATTACAATGGATTCCAAGTGGGTGCAGGATTTGGGAGAGAAGCTATGATATTAGGGTAGATATGCTGAGAAATCGGGAGCCACTCTGCATTTTTGGACAGGCAAGTCACTTGATGGAGTTAGCTGAGGGCCGTTCTTGTCTTGAGCACATCGGCCTCGGGTGGGAGGGCCTAGCGGCAAAGATACCCACCAGGAGACTTGCCAGAGCAAGCTAGATGTGAAAGGTGCAGCTGTCGGAGTGGCAAGAGCCGAGCAAGAGCAAAACTCATGGCAGAGCAAAGAAAGAATCACCTGGATTTTCTGATAGATTGCATGCGGTTGTTGTTTTTTTAACACCCCTCTCCCTCCAAATGGCATTAATTCAGCAAAATCTCAGAAAATGCTGGTGTAGCAGCTGCAGTGGAAATCTCCTGTAAGTGCTGTCAGACGTTCTAAACTCTGGGGACTCCAGCTGGTACTGTGTGTACTCACTCACCGCTTCCTCTGCCCCTTCACACGCGAGAGCACTACAGGAAATATTGGCTGATCCCTGTAGGAACTAACTATGGGAGTTGCTTACTGAACCGAACGCCTTTGTGTAGAACTAATTGACCTTCCCCAATCTGCATTTTTTGAGAGCTTGCTAAAATTAGGCAGGCTTCAACCATCTGATAAGTCCGAGACAATTCGGTCTCCTTCTAAGCAAGGTCAACAGTGATGTGGAGGAGAAAAGAAAACACCGGAGGAGGCTCCACTGAGCGAAAGAATACTGTATTTGTCTGACCCAGACAGTCAGGGCCATTTTATTCCAAATTACACATCGATTAAACTGCATCACGGATCCTTTTCCTGCATTAAGTGATTAGCTGAGTGCCTCCAAGGGTTTTTTGTTTTTCATGGCTTTTTTCTGTCTACTGTGTAGTAGAATGATATGAGAATGCTAACGTTCACAAAGTCATAAAAGAATAGAATCTGGAGTTTGAAATCTCATTGTTGTTTGGGTAGATGCTTGAAGCTGAAGCAGGAAAACAGTACTTCCTGTTTTTTAAGCATTTTCAGCCTTTTGGCTTAGGTTTGTCAAATCCCTCTGAATGATGAGTAATCACCCAAGTCAATGGTAAGGAAGGATCCAAAGTTGGTTTGAGAGAATTCCCATCTGAAGAAACCAAAGTGTATATGTAGACATCCACAAATACATCCCCAGAGGAGTGGACTTGAACTTGATGAGCGTTCTATATGAGAGTTGCACACACCAAACAAATTTAAATAACAAATAAGCAAACAAGAACTTTTCTCCACGGAGGCTGTTGCTTTCCCTTTAAAATTAACTTCATGCCCCCTGGGCAGGTGCGCCCAGCAGGCATTTTCAAACTAACCCGCAGAGCTGCTCTTTTAGTGATTGCACGTGATCAAACAGCAGCACTCATCTTACCGCCAAGCCTTGCTTACCGGGTCCAGTCAGAATCCCCATCATCCCATGCAGCCCCTCTCTTTTTACGAGCGTTGAGGATTTAGGTGGAGACTGGTAGTGTTCTTGAAGATCTGTTGACACAAATCACTACTCAGTCGCCACCATGTGAGCTCTGGTGGTGCTTTAGGCATGATGCTGTTAACCTCAAGGTCTGCGATTCAAACCCACCGGCAGCTCCACAGGAGCGAGCGAGGCTCTCTGCTCCCATAAGGGTTCCCAGCCTCACAGACCCTCTAGAGCAGGGGTTCTCAACCTTCCTAATGTTGTGGTGACCCCCAGCCATAACAATTATTTTTGTGGCTACTTCATAACTAATTTTGCTACTGTTATGAATCGGACGACCCCTGTAAAAGGATCATTTGAGACACACACACACACACACACAAGGGGTTGCGACCCACAGGTTGAGAACCACTGTTCTATAGACAGGGTGACTGAATCTGCATCAACTTGATGACAGGAGGTTTGGTTCGTGGTTAACAAACAAACAAAAATATGGTTTTGTGGGATAATACTGCAGATTGCCTACTCAAAACTCCCTGCCATGAAGTCAGTTCTGACGCACAGCTTCCCATAAGGAGAACCTGGAATTTAGGTGAATATGCTGACAAATGCAGATCGTATCTTAGTCCAGGTCATTGTGAGCGACACTGCCTAGGCACATACTGCTGCTTTTCTGTCTAGACGGGATGGACGCTATGCAGGAGTGGGCTGAAGAGGAGAGGACTCGGTCCTTTCCAGGTGGGATTGGAGGGATGCAGCAGCGACTCCCAAGTGTGCTGCAAACGGACCCTTCGCAAGGGAAGTAAAACTGTTCTTCACACTTGCGGTCAAGTGATGGCAACACATGAAAATATAAACATGCCTGTTGATCCTGGAGGCGTTGTGGGTTAGAGGCCAACTTTCCCCTCTGTAGACCAGTTTTGACCCTCAACCCTGGCTTCATTGTAATTCAAATCAATATGTCCATATGCATCCCTAATAAAGCTCAGGGTTGGAGTCCAGAGCAGAGCCCTGAGAGATCTGCACGGCGAGCGAGTTTTCGGGTGGATCCCCAGGCTCCTGGGGAGTGGACCACACTTCCTGTAGCAGGACTCGCCACCGTCCGTTTGTTCTCGGTCTCCTTATTCTGTGTTTGCTGTTTTTGTCTGTAAGCTAGCTCCCCTTGCCCTGCATGTTGCTGTTTCAAACCATTTCATGGTGCTCATTCATTCTGTGACAAAGAAACTTGCCTGTGGAAGACATGCTTCCTCATGAATGGGAGCTTGTGCTGTGTCTCAGGGCCGTCGTGGTGGGCCCACAGGAGCCTCACATTGCTTCTGCTTGCCAGAAAATGGACTCACTGAGAGCACTTGACAGACAGATTTTCCGGTATCACTCTGACCACATGGTAGGAGGTTTGACAGCAAGACCTGGACCATGTGACCTTGGCCAAGTTACCTAACTTCTTCAAGCTTCCGTTTCTTGGTCTAGAAAATGATGATCATGTGAGGCAATTGGGTGTGTTAGCAAGAATGTATACCACGCACCTGGTACAGGATGCACAGCATGTTGTGTGCTGCCCAGAGTCAGTTTCCTCCCCCAGCGACTCGGTGACAGTAGAACTGCCCCCGAGCGTTTCCGCGGCTGGAATCACTACAGGAACAGAGCACCAGAGCTTTTCTGGGAGAGTTCAAACCGCCAACCTCGGATGGGGTGAAATAAACATTAAACACTGGCTCATTCTCTCAAGCTGGGGCATTTCATTACCAAGGTCATGGTAACAAAGAGGAAAGTCTTGGCGAGCGGTTTTCTCAGAAAGATTAAAAAATTGAGTTCATACTTCTATGGTTTGGTATTTCGGCTCTACTTCCTGTTTAAAAATTCCAGTCACATCTAATTTCTTTGTGGGGAGCTTGGAAACAATGTACTGTTTTTGAATATCGAGTAGGGCCCCTGTGACTCAAAACATCATTAAATCGTAGAAGCTCAACCGTCTGGTTTTGAATAAGGAGCTCATTTCATTCTCTCCTGACTTTCCTAAAACTCTGAGGCCATGCTAGGCCCCCACAGTGGCATCCTCAAGGACTCGTCCGTGTCCTTGTTCTGAGCACAGCGTCGAGGAGAAACATCAGGAACATCACAGCTGGCGCCTGGAGGAGCATGACACAAAGTTGGCATTGCCTGCTAACCTTGGGAAAGCCAGCGCTCGCTCAGTTACTAATCGTTTCAGGCAGAGCCTTTGATTTGGCCCAACTTTCCTGCAGCTTGCCATAGAAGTATTTTTATTTGCTGCCCAAACTGCTTACACAACTTCTCCGTGCATTCTGAAACCCAAGCGTATAGGCTCTATTGGTTGTTTTTTTAATTCCCACCCCCATTAGCCAGTTTCCTTGTCGTTGGCATAAACCGTTTGCACAGCTAGGTGCTTCCTAGCAGGGATGCTTTCCAATGGTGCATGTGTTCCAGGATAACCTATTAGCTGTATTATATAAACGGAGACTCTAGCTGATGGGTATTCATCTGTAAGGAAATATTCTCTCAGTCCCCTTGGGCTTAGCCATACAGAGCCTCACGATCATTTGTCTCACTTCAAAGCTAATTGAAATCAGCCAGCCTATGTTTCAAAATATCTCCGCATATTACCAACCATCTGGGCTTCTCACAAATGATGAAGACATTTAATATAAAACCTGGTTAATGCACTAGCCTCTCACCTCTAGAGAACAAATCTTGCCTGGTCCTACTTTACTATCTGTCTACAAAAGAGGGTGGTCATTCTGGTCCCCAAACTCATAACAATTTGCTGTAATCCCTCCCTGGTCACTGACCGGGTAATAGTGGTTCAGAATGATCTTTGCTGGGCTCATTCAGAATGGCGATGGCAGAGCAGAAGGTTTATGTGTGACCATTAGGGCTGGAATGGTCAGAGGACACTGCATATGGGTAAAGGGCATATGTGATTGGTTTTTTAGTAACTCCGTGTTATTGTTTTCTGATGATGAAAGCATTGGATGTTGACTAAAAGATATGAGCATAGTGACAAATGTGGGAAATAGACATTTCTATTTAACATTTTGCTGTTTGCCTTCCAATCTCTTTTATTAGTTTTAAGTGAATTGTGAAAAAATGGAATTATTCCATACATAATCATTAATCTTCTACCTTTTAAAACTTCTGGTTGTGAATTGGGTGAAGGTTTACGGAGCAGTTCAGTTTCATATTCAACAACGCATACACGTTTTTAAACCTTCTCTTGAGACTGGTACTGGTATACAAATAAGAGAAACAAGGCTCTCCACTACTGTTACAGCCTCGGAAATGCCTGTCCTTAGAGGAGGATTGCTAGGAGTGGAAATCAGTCAGTAGTCATCTCTGTTACAATAACTTTATAAAATAACGTGAGAAGGAGCCTGATGGCCTCGTGGTTATGTGCTGGACTGCTAACTGTAAGGTCAGCAGTTAGAAACCACAGGCCACACTGCCCGAGAAAGAGGAGGCTTGCGTAGAGAGCCTACGCCTGTAAAGAGTTAGCCTCAGAAATCCTCAGGGCCGATTCTGCCCTGTCCCGGGGAAGCCCAAGTAGGAATGGACTCGACAGCAGGGGGTCTTGTTTTTGTTTATTCTGTGATGCTGTTACATATCTTAAGTTACCAGTCATCTGTTATGGGACTGTTAGGTGGTTTCTCATGTTCCCCGTAATAAACAATACAATATTGAGCAGCCTGTAAAAATGATTTGTGCATATAGATTAATCAAGCATACCGTTGCTCCCTTTAAGATAAATTCCAAGAAAGTAATTGCAAGCTAAAAAGCATGTCCATTCTAAGGTGCTCTGTTCTGTTGGTTTTTGCTACTTATGATTATATGACCCCTGAGAAAACCTGGAGGCTTTGTTCTGGGTGGGTGGTGTTTTGTGGACTCTCCCTAGTAGTGCACAACAGGCCACAGCTTCACAGACACAACCAGAAAACCAAAACCAAGCCTGCTGCCATCAATCAAGTCAGTGCTCACTCACAGCGGCCCCTGTGCGTTTCCGAGACTGTAACTCTTTAAGGGAATAAAAAGCCCAGCCTTTGTCCGGAGGAGCTGCTGGTGGTTTTGAAGTGCCAACCAAGTGGATCACAGTCACACACAACCCCTAAGCTGCCAGGACTCCCTCACCACCACTTAGGATGAGTGTTGTTTTCCACTTTAAAGACAACTTGATAGACGAGTAAATGGTTCCATGCCGTTGTCATAGTAGGCTGGCCACAACAACATTACTTTTGATGTGATGTTACATATGCCTCTCAGCTCTAAGCCAAAATACCGGGCCCACTACCACTGAGTTGCTCCTGGCTCATGGCGACCCTGTCTGGTACTGTTGAGGCTGTAGATTGCTTTGTCTTCTGTTGAGGGCTGTTGGGTTTGAAGTGATCACTGGGTTTATATCGTCCTCGTGAGACATTAATACAAGGGAAACCACTCCCTCTTCAAGTAACGTATTCTAGGTGTTAAAAAAACAACAGGATTGCACTGCTACCTTGAAGCTCCGGAGAGAAAATTGCAATGTTCAATTGTAGATTTTTGGTAATCAGTTGGCTAAAACCAAATAAGTTGACCAAGAGCTCTGTCACCGTTGGCCCTGTCTCTCATCAGGAGTTCCAGCACTCTTTCTGTTGCACCGTCTACAGACCCTGGAGTTAATCTTGCCCATCCATTGTTTTTTACTCCACTCACCCTTTGAAAAACACCTCTCTAGTAAGTCTTGGCTCTTGTCCGTACTGACATTGCTAACATCTGTGGAGATAGCGATTATTTTTGTGGGGGAGTCAGAGGATATTGTCTGCATTAAGGGGTGGTGGTGAATTACACAGACGCCTCAAAGAAAGTGAATTGACATTTGTAATAGATAGCCCAAATATGGCTTATTAAATGAATGTTAATATATAACATTAGAGTTGTATAAAATTACAGGGAAAGCATTGTGTTCCAAGTCTTTCATTGGTTGAGTATAAAACGCTGTGCGAGGAAGAGACCTTTTTAAAGTGCTGTGTATTGCTTGAGGTGGACGTTTATTCTCTGTGGGAGCTATGCTCAAAGTTATTTTAGTTTTGACAGTATCTCAATAAGAAAGATTCCCTCTTCCTCCCCCCACCACACCCCCATCTGCTTTTTCACTTCAGAATTTAGGCTTTTTGGATTCGTTTGATACAATTTTTTTCTAACAACAGTTGTTTGTTAATTAGTCATCACTTTGTCACTTATTTGTTTGCTGTAGCTCTGTGTCCTTTCCTGGCCTTCATAGTAACCTGCAGACGCGTTGATGTTGAAGAGCAATGATGGACTTGTAGTATAAGGACCCTTTCATTAGACTTGAATTAATGACAGCTTTACACCCACTTGGGAAACAGGTTTGAGAAACAACGTTTGTTTTCATCGCCCACCAGTTTAGGTATATAACCCAACCGCAGACCACCTACTATGTGGTATCTGGTCCCAGAGCCCTTATAACCCCAGTCTTATGTGACATTCACAGAGGCTCGTACATCTAAAGGCATAATCATTTTACATGGATTTATTTTTATAATCACTCTCATTATTAAATAAAAACTGAAAGGATATATCCCCTTGCCTACCAACAGTAGAATTTAATCTTTCTGTCATAATCCAGGTTATTGAATTTCAGGTTCATCGGTCATTTGCGAATAGAAATTATTTCATCTCCATCCCTTCCTCCGTTTCCTCCACCACTCGCCGAGTTAAAACCTGCTCACCGCCCGCCTGCTCTGTGGGAACGGCCTCCTGTCCAGGCTCCCCATGTCCCACCCGGCCTCCTCCACAGTGCAGTTCATTGTTAAACGATGTAGATAGATGAATCTCGATAGGACCATAGCCCTCTGACAACAAGAACCATTCAGAATAATTATAGTTAGGTACAATGGAAACCTGCTAACTACCAGGTCAGCAGTTTGAAACCACAGCTGCTCTGAGAGAAGGACCGGGGCTTTCTACTCCAGAGTTACGTAGCAGCTCTCAACCTGTGGGTCACAAACCCTTTAGGGGTCGAACGACCCTTTCACAGGGGTCGCCCAATTCATAACAGTAGCAAAATTACGGTGATGAAGTAGCAACGAAAATAATTTCATGGTTGGGGGATCACCCCAACATGAAGAACCGTATGAAAGGGTCGCAGCATGAGGAAGGCTGAGAATCCCTGGGTTAAAAGGTAGTGGAACTTTCCACAAACTCTTTGAAGCCTCTCTTCTAGAGGGAGGCGTTATCAGTTACCCTCTGATACGTTCTGTGAAATTGGACACTATGTGATTTCAACACTGTGTGGACCCCTTACTATATGTGTATAGGGTACATGTTTGTATGTATTCAAAACAACCTCTGCACAAGCTACTCTGGCCTCTTCGCACCGGAGCTTCAGGGTTTGCAAACGGGCAGCTGTAACTGCCTGCCATTGGGCACATGGCACTCTCCCGGGCACCTGGGGAGCCCTGTTGGAATTAGAAACCCTGAGCTGACCAGCCCCAGCCCAGTGTCTCCCTGCAGGCCCCGGGCAGGGCCACTCTTGGAGCCATGGTTTCCACCGTTTGGGAGCTGCGGCCATGTCGTGGCAGTTAGGGCCAAGTCCTGACTGTCCCTGCTCCACAAATCCAACACCACCCCCGCCTTCTCGTAGTCTTCCAAGCAAACCCCTGCTCCCCACCCTACACAGGTGTGCGTGGTCAGACACTGCCCCAACAGAGGTTCTGCAGCACACCCTTGCATTCATCCACCTTGCTAGGGTAACTCCTTTCAGGACAGACACCATTTCTAATTTTACCTTGATCCCCTAATGCCTGCTTTTTCCATATCATGTGTATTCCTTTTTTTCTCAGAAGTCAATGAAGGGTTCCAGTTAATTGGATTTCAGTCAGATTTTCTGTCTGCAATTAAGTGCTGCAATTTCTGTCTGAGTTGGAAATACATTCAGCACAGGAATTATGACCTCTTCAAATTTGCTTTACAAAAAAGAACTTCCTTTATTACCCCCCCCAACACCCCCTCTGCCAGAATCCATACATACGTGTTCCTTTAAAAAGTTCTTCATTGCTCATAAATGAGAAGTCACATTTTTACTAACCCTGAACTCTTAAGAAGTGTTACATAGATGGATTGTGATAAGAGCTGTATGAGCCCCCCAGTAACACGAGTTAAAAAAGAAGACATGTTATATAGATCCGTATATAAGGGGCATTGAGTATAATAAATAGTAATTCAACTCAGGCTGCTCTTTTGCAAAAGAGCTAGAAATGTTCTCTCTTTGCCTGTGTCTTATATCACCTTTTATAAAAAGTCAGGTACATGATATTCCATTTGAATTCACTGATGACCTTTCATGAGACGTTTGAGATAGATTCCCCTGCTTTGTTGCTTACTGATGATGTACATACAATTCCAGAGCTTAGAGAACAGATTCACTAAGCTTGTTTGGCTTCTCTCAAAGAGCAGCAAGTAAGCTTTAGAGGACTGAGCCCGTTTTTTAATAGAATTCTCCCATGCATCTCTGTTATGCCGGGATGGGCAGTCCCCAGGTTCCTAGGAGATCCATACCTGTCTCTTTAACAATCTGTGGGTCAATCAGAATAGGAGCATTTGGTTCTTATTTAGCTTCCAGTGCAAGGAAAGGCTGAAAGCCTTGTCAGTGATTTTTAAAGCAGTAAATGAAGGTGATTGCAATGAATGTGTTGCAAATAGGGGCTGGTTCAGTCATTTCAAAGTGAGGGCAAATTTACATAACATTACAGCAGGGCTTCAAAGATGGCAGTGCCCTGCCCAAAGATGACAGCTAGTGCTGCTTTCCACGTGTGGCTCTCCACCAAATCCAAACAGGCACACACACTGCCATCAAGTCGACACCCAACTCGTAGTAAATCCTATAGGGTGGGGTAGAATTGCTCCGGTGGATTTCCAAGTGTATAACGCTTTATGGGAGTAGGAAGCCCATCTTTCTTCTGAGGAACAGCTGGTGCTTTCCAACTACTTACCTTGCAGTTAGCAGACTAATTCATAACCACTAGGCCACCAGGGCTCCTCTGCCTCTGAACAGCACAGCACAGCCCTACCGAGAATGCATCAGGCACCTGAAAGGTTTCACTCTCCCTCTTCAGAGTCTCCCATCCTAGGGCTTCTACCTGAAATTTTATCCATTCCAATTATCAAGACTATGTCCAGTTGTAAAAATGCCAGTCTGTTTCTCTCTTGCTTTGTTTGTTTTTTAATTTTAACAGTTCTATTGACATATAATTCCATCTGTCTTGCTTTGTTGACCATGAACTAACTGATCAGCATTAAAGGGCAAGTAGGAGTTACCTGCAAGTCAAATGTTCATGACCCAGGTACAACTATATCCTGGGTCCAGTCACAGTTCATATGCTTTCAGTAGTAGAAGTATATACATAGCAGAATGGCCTTTTTTTTTTTTTTTTTCCAAAGAAAAACTTAGGTGCCTGACTTTTGGGCATCTCTAATTTAGGCTCTTCTCACTTCCTCATGGAAAATGCCTGTAGCCAAGTCATTTTTTTAAAAAACATTTTCTCAAAGGGTGCTTTGAATGCAAAGTATGAGACCAGGTTGTCAGGTGAGACTCCCAGCTGTCTACAGATACTCGAAAAAGATCACAGAGTTGGAAGATGTCATGAAAGAAAGCGGCCCTGGAGACCGAAAGGCCTAAGTGGAGTTCCCGCCCAGTGACTGTATGGACAGATATCCACCTGTGAAAATGCACATGGGAATTTTTTCTTTATAAGCTTATTTAGCAAATTCATATCTTAGGACCTGCCACATCTTCACACTCAACATCTGGTAATTCCCTTTCCCATATGCTATCACAAGGAAACATGAGTGTGAGTCTTATAAATGGTAGTAATCTCACTAGGCTGTGGACCTCAATGAGTACTATCTTTATGAAGAATATTTCATGGAAACATTCGATAAGTAAGCAGTATTTTGTTATTTGTATTAACAATTATCCATTTTAAAGGTAACATCAAACATCCTGAGTAATTCTTACTGAATAATGATTACAGGAATAGGCATTTTCTTTTGTTTCCCATTTATATACTGTGTTGAATAGTTTTACTGTTATTAAATCAATACCATTTAGTAACAGCTAAACTCATCTGCAGACTGTCTTCATGGGGACACAGAACCTGCACAGCACAGAAATTTCATCTTAAATTTCTTAAAACTCTGTTGAAAGGTCATTTTTTAAAATGGATTGCTTTGAAGCTTTTTATAAGAAACATTAACTTTTCATGTCTTAAGAAGCAGTATGCTATCATGCAAGGTTCATCACACTTACATGCTTCAGGGCTAAATTGCAAATATTTTAGACTTTGTGGACCATACCAGGTCTGTCACAACTGCTCAACTCTGCCTTTGTAGGAAGCAGCCGCAGACAATGCATAAATATGTGTCCGTATGCCAATAAAACTTGACTTCCAAAACTTGCTAGCAGACCTTTCTAGCCTGTAGGTCATAGATTGCCCACCTCTGTTATATACAGAATAGTACAGATCTGAAAGTGGAAGACCTACATGATAAGCTCTTCCTGATATGGAGTGGCTTAATATCAATAACTCAGCAAGGTATTTAATTTCCTGTGCCTTTGCTTCTTTATAGTAAACCAAAGAAGTTAAACTAGAGTGATCTGTCTTCTTATTCTAAATTTTACTATCTCTACAAGAAAAAATTTCTGGTATATGAGACCATTTTGAAAAATAAAGAAAGAGCCTAAAGATAAAATTGGTACAATATTGACTTTTTATCCTGAACAGAGCCTGGTTTTTGTTATGTTTTTTAAATGTGCATTTGTGTCTTCTTTCTCTTAAAAATTATGATATCTAAAACAACTTCAGCCTTATACTCTGAGACTAACCGATGACTTCTATATCTATTACCAATCATTTTAATGATTGAAGCTTTAGTGCACATTTCTTGTGTGTATACAAACTACGATGTACAGAACTGTAAGTTATTTTTAAAGTAACTCCCTTATAACACCTTAATATGACTTAGGAAATAAGAACAATTAACATTTATTGATCCCTTACTCAATACCTCTTAGAGATGAGAAAATCCAAAGGTCAGAGATATTATTTAGGTTACTTACTGGCCCAAGGACTCACCGCTAGGCTAAATGGCAGAGTTGTGATTGAATCTAATGATACTGTAACAAATCACTACAAATGTAGTGACCTGCAAACAACACAAATGCATCATCTTACAGTTTTGGAAGTCAGACTTCCTAACTGAGTCTCACTGGACTAGAATCAAGATATCTGAAGGGCTGCATTTCTCTGAAGGCTCTGGTGGTAATCGGTTTGCTTGCCTTTCCAATCGTCTGCAGTCTGACCTCAGTCCGTAATGGATGCTCGCACCCCTTCATCACGCCCTTTTCCAGCCTCAAAGACTGCGGTGACTCACTCTGACCCGGACCCTCCTGTCTGCCTCTTCCCCCTTTAAGGGTATTTTTTATTAATATTGTGTGTACCTGGATTACCCAGTATCACCTCCTCCTCTAAGAATCCTTAAGTTATACCATCAAAGCCCCCTCCCTTTTTTTTTTTTTTGCAATGTAAGATAACATTCATAGGCCAGGTATTGGACATTGACATGGGGGACAGGGTGCAATTCTATTGAGAAGCTCATTATCAGTCAGAACAAGTTCAGCAGGCGCTGACTGCAGACCAGACTATCAGTTGTTCATAAATAAGTTCAAATTGAAGCACAGGCATGAGAACATCTGAAGAATAGATTTGACACATTGCACCATTATGACCAAAGACTAGAGAAGTTGTAGAATGACATCATGAATATTATATCATACACAAAGATAACAAAAGGTCATTAAAAATGCAGAGAAAGGGAAAAAATAGGACATAGGGAAAGACTCAGAAACTTAATCTTGAATATAGAATAACTAAAGCAAAAGGGGAAAAAATAATGAAGTGTAAAAACTAAACTAAAAAAATTAACATCAAAGGGCAGGCCAAGAAGACAAAATAACATACTGACATGGAGTTGAGAATCAAAAGAGAAAAACACACTAGGCATTTCTCAAGCTGAAAGGACCAAAGAAAAAACGCAAGCCTTGAGTTGCAGTATTGAAGGATTCTATGTGCAAAATACTGAGCAAGGAAGAAAGCACCAAAAGAAGATGGAAGGAGTATACAGAGACCACACCGAAAAGAACTGCTTGGCCTTCCACCATGTCAGGAGGTAGTCTACGATCAGAAGCCAATGGTATTTGAGGAGCAAATCCAAAGTGCACTGCAGGTATTGGAGAGGAAAAGACTCCAGGAATTCGTGGACTACCAACTGAGATGCTTCAGCAAAAAAGTGTGACACTGGAAGCACTCATGGATGCTACTCCAAAGAAAGGTGATCCAACAGAATATAGATATTAACAATATAACTAATATCACATGCAAGTAAAATCATGCTGGAGATAATGCAGAGACAGTTGCAGCAGGTACATTGACAAGGAACTGCCAGAAATTCAAGCTAGATTCAGAAGAGGATGTGGAATGAGAGATAATCATTGGTGATGTCAAGTGGATCTTGCTGGAAGTGGCAGAAATCCAGGGTATGCAAATTCACTTACCTGTATGGATCATTAAAAAGTGTAGGTTGCATTGCAAAAAAAAAAAAAAGGAG
>NW_022111379.1:11262887-11267320 GCF_000313985.2 Echinops telfairi
GTTGTTCAGATGAACAAGCTGTGGTTTGAACTCAGGAAAGGTACGCATCAGGGTTGTATTCTTTACCATACTTATTCATTCTATATGCTCAACAAATAATCTTGAGAAACTGGACTATATGAAGAAGAGCTGCCAGGATTTAAGAATCCAAGTTGGAGGAAGACGTGATCAATAATTTTCAATGCACAAATGACATAACCTTGCTTGCTGAGAGTGAAGAGAACTGGAAGCACTTCCTGATGAAGATCAGAGACGACAACCTTCCATAGGGATGACACGGTAACATAAAGAGCGCAAAATCCCCACGAGTGAGACCAATGGGCAACACTACAGTAACAGGAGGAAAGATGGAAACTTCAGTCTCCTTTTACTTGGCTCCACAATCTACGCCGTGAAAAGAAGGAGTCAGGAAATCAAAGGCTGTGTGATACTGGGAATCTGCAAATTCAGAGTGTTGATGAAAAGCGGCGATGTCTGTTTGAGAGGTGCCTGACCGAAGCCATGGTATTTTCAGTCACCTCGTATGCATGTGAAAGCTGGATAATGAATAGGAATGAATGCCTTTGAGTCTTAGTGTTGGCAAAGAATGTTGACTGTGCCATGGACTAACAGAAGAACAGCGAGTTTGTCTTGGAAAAAGTACAGCCAGGATGTTGTTTAGGATCAAGGATGGCAAGACATCCTCTCATGTGTCTGTGGACCCGTTATTAGATGGAAATAGGCTCTGGAGAAGAAGCTGAGAGTCAGACAGGATGGAAGACCCTCAATGAGATGGACGGGCACAGCAGCTGCCCCAATTGGCAACAACTGGGAAGATGGGGCAGGACCAGGCACGATTTCATTCTGACTCAGTGGCACCTGACAAAAACAACTATTCAGCTGATCACACCCAATGAAGAATCAAAACATTTAAAAAAAAAAAACAACTCATCTCTCCGCTCACCATCTCGTATAAAGAAAGATTATTTGTTATCATCCCCCTGGGCAGATGAAGGATCATCCTGAGACAGAAGGAAGGAATTTTTGAGTTTCTTTCTTTTTTAAAAAAAAATCATTTTATTAGGGGATCTTACAGCTCTTATCGCAGTCCACACATACATCTATTATGTCAAAAACATGTTCACATTATAATTTTCAAAACATTTTCTTTCTACTTGAACCCTTGTTATCAGCTCATTTCCCCCTCCCCCGCCCTTCCTCCCTCATGAAGCCTTGATAATTTATAAAATAGTATTTTTTCATGTCTTACACAAACCACTATCTCCCTTCACCCACTTTTCTGTTGTCCGTCCCCCTGGGAGGGGGTTATATGTCGGTCATTGTGATTGGTTCCCCCGTTCTCCCTCCACCTTCCCTTCCCCTCCTGGTATCATTACTCTCATTATTGGTCCTCGGGTTTGTTTGTTTTTTGTCCTCAGGGGTTTATCTGTATCTTTGAGCTTCTTAACTACTTAGCCCAAAAAAAACTTTTAATATCCAGCCCAGAAAACTTTCTATTGATCATAAACCCATAACATTTTTATCAGTTGAGGCAGTCCCCAGGTTCCAAAATAGTTCCATTCCTAAGTATTTCTAATTTGTACATAAATCAAAGTTAGGTACAATGCATATCTAATGCCAGTCAAATGTTTATCTTAGTGTTTAGTGTACCATTCTATAAAGAAGAGAAATACATTCAGATATTCTAAAACATTTTTAACACTTTTAATAATATTTTGATGCTTATCACAAAGTAGCACTCATTTTTTATTATGAATCATATATATCATTGTATGTGAGAAGGTTTGTAATGACAGGGGTATGCAGTATGGTGTGTGTAAACTGAATGTTCCTAACCAGGGACTGCCTGTACTAGGCATTTGATGCTAATATAGGTATATTGCTTTCGTGTCTCTAGACAATCAATCTTGAATTCAACCCAAATTGGACTTGATTCAATGCCCCTGCCATCTGTTATCTTGTTTGATAGTCTTCTGGTATAAACACCATCTTTTTCTGAAGGATAAAGAAATAAAAATAAGGTAAGGATAAAATGGATGCAGAGTTTTTATTTTAAACAGATACTTTTAAAATCTCCTCTTACTAGGATTTAGACTCGGTGGTTGAGGATATATTGAAATTTTGTTCTTTCTATATAATCTCATATGTTGCAAGCACATTTTGTTACTTCATCCTAAAAATAGATAAAAGGATTGTCTTAGACTAGAATTCTTTTTAAAGATCTGGTTTCAGTTTATTTTCTTTTTATAGAATTTTTTCAGTGCTAATTTCCTGTCTATTACACAGTAGTTGAGTCTGTATTGTAAATTCACTTGCCAGTCTGTAGACATTTAACTCTTTCCATATTTTAAAACATTGGAGCAATAGAAATTAGATACTCTATCAACGCTGAATAAAATTTAAAAGGAATCCTGTGTAGAACCTATAAATTATATAACTGCTATGGGAAATACTGATGGAGGTGATAAAATACTTTTTGCTCTTGACTTCTTGTTTTCTCTTAGGCTATATTACTTTACTTTTTTATCAGTGAATTCTTTATCCACATTCCGATATTTCCATAATGCAAAAACCCGGTATTTTCACAATTACACTTTTAACTGTGTCATAATCCTTTGCTTTGGTTTGTTTTATTGTTTTTACTTTTCTAACCAACAGTTTGTGTTTTGACTAAGCGTTCTCTTAGCTTTACTCTCAGAACAGGAAGGACTGTGCTCCTTCCTGAGACTGAATTTGTAGTTCTCATTAAGGTAAGAGGAGCAGAAAGAAGATTGAGTACGATAGTTCACACGGCTCACTGCCTGTGTAAGTCCTGTGAGTCGAATGCCGACAGTGGGGGTGTCAAATTCCCAGACCTACTGAAGGCTCGAGCCCAGTGGTTCTCAACCTTCCTGACGTCACGACCCTTTCATACAGTTCCTCATGTTGTGACCCCCAACCATGAAATCATTTTTGTTGCTACTTCATAACTGTAATTTTGCTACTGTTATGAAGCGGGCAACTCCTGTGAAAGGGTCGTTCGACCCCCCCAGGTTGAGAACCGCTTCTCTAGCCAAAGAAATGGTCAGGTGCAGAGTAAAGTAGAATGTGCTGAGAAGGCCTATGGTGGTTATCAAGAGTCTACAAATAGCATGGCTTCATAGTGTTGAGTGGGAAGAATTGAATAGTTAAGACCCAGGTGCAAATCCCAGCTCATCACCCAGCTATCACCGAAAGTTGTATGGTATTGGGCAAGAAACTGAATCTCTGGTATTCTCTAGTTCCTCATTTATTAAAATGATTATGACTTCTACCCCTCAAGCTTATTGTATGAATTAGAGAGACGACCTACGGAGTAGTAATATTGCCTCAGTAAATAGACGCGATAAGGATTCAAACAAACAGCAGAT
This sequence comes from Echinops telfairi, assembly GCF_000313985.2. Lineage (NCBI taxonomy): Eukaryota > Metazoa > Chordata > Mammalia > Afrosoricida > Tenrecidae > Echinops > Echinops telfairi. The sequence goes on from NW_022111379.1 coordinate 11,266,277, forward strand.
AACCGTATATACTCGAGTATAAACCAACCCGAATATCCACAAAGGCACCTAACTTTACCACAAAAACTTCATAAAAGTATGCTGAAAAGCTCAGCTTGTACACGAGTGTACACGGTATATTTGGAGGGCCAGCGCTTAAGCTTGGATGTTCTCGCTGACTTTGCCCCCTCTGTGCCCAGAGCTTTGTCCCTGAATTCCAGTAGTGCAGACCCTGGCCCCAGCCTGCTCTCAGTGTAGAACTGAGCAGAAGCACCGGGAGAGGCATGGCTGGGTGAGAGTAGAAAGCACAACTGGAAACGGATACCCTAGCGCTCTTTGTTAGAAACCCCACACCATCGCCCCACCTCCTCCGTGACCACACAGCCTCCCTGTTCCGGAGTTGCAGGAAAGACTGCCGTCTGCCCAGTCAATCCATACCCCTTTGGAAAACAAAATCCACATTTTAAAGTTTTTAAATAGTAGAAAATTCTCATACCATCTTGTAGAAACTTGAGTTTATGGAACTAGTTTAACTATGGAACTTTTGGATGCTTATAGTTATTCAAGTCTTTTCTAAGCATCAGAGATACATGTGCTCTTATTTTAATTCCATAAATTATACTGTGCAGTACAAGAATACATCTTCATTGTAGTACTCTGCTCCATCTACCTATCCAAGGAACAGTATTTATTCATTGTTTACAGCTACTACAGTTTCCCAGGCTTCCTTCATTTCCATATTTTATATCAGAGTATATTCTTTTTTCTTTTTTAAGCATTTTATTAGGGGCTCATACAACTCTTTTTTTTTATTGATAAATCATTTTATTGGGGGCTCTTACAGCTCTTGTAACATTCTATACATCAATTTATCAAGCACATTTGTGCATGTTGCCACCATCATTTTCTTTTCTTTTTTTCAATCGTTTTATTAGGGGCTCATACAACTCTTAACAATCCATACATACATCAATTGTGTAAAACACATCGGTACATTAATTGCCCTCATCATTCTCAGAACATTTCCTCTCCACTTAAGCCCCCGGCATTAGGTCCTCATTTTCC
>NW_022111379.1:11269059-11270317 GCF_000313985.2 Echinops telfairi
ATTCAGTTCATTGACACAACAGTGTTACCAGGTGCCACTCGGCTACAACTCCTAATGAGCTGTGTACAACAGGACGAAGCATTGCCTTGGCCTGTGCCACCGTCACAGCTGTTGTTACGTTTGCTCTAATGTGGCAGCCACCGTGTCAATCCATCTTCTTGAGGACCTTCTTTTTCACTGACGAGGCCTGGTGTTCTCCAGGAGTGGGTCTTTCCGGTAATGTATCCCAAATCCATAAGACGGAGCCTTGCCACCCTCCCTCCCAAGGCGCATTCCAGTTGTCCTCTGTCCAAGACAAAATGGTTGTTCTTCTGGTACCCTGTGGTACTTTCAATATTCTTCACCAACAGCATAATCCATCTGCTTCAATTCTCCTAACTACAAAATCTCATTTCCACCGAGCCAATTCTGACTCAAAGGGACCCTACAGGACAGGGTAGAGCTGCTCGGTGGGCTTCCGAGACTATAAATCATTATGGGCATAGAAAATCGTAGTCCTCAAAGTAACATCTTTGTCTCCTGTGGTAGATTGGTGCAGTGCAATACGGTATTGAATTTCTTGCATCCTGCTTGATTCCTGCTTCCCATAAGCGTTGATTGCAGATCCCTGCAAAATGAATTTGACAACGTCAGTCTTTTCTGCTTATTAGAATGTCTGTTGGCCCCGTTGAGAGGATTTTTGTTTTCTTTGCCTTGAGTTGTAAGGGCTTCAAGTCCTCTTAGCTTTCAGCCAGCAAAGCCGTATTACCTCCATATACTGTCAGTGAATCTGCCTCCGATCTTGATGCCATGTTCCTCTGCGTATAGTCCAGTTTCGAGACCATTTGCACAGCATGAGGACATATGGCTGAAGTGTGTAACCCCAACGAACACCTTTGCTGATGTTAAACTCTGTAGGAGTCCCTTTTTGATGTATGTGCAGGTTCGGCGTGAGCACAATGAAATTGCCATTCTTCTCAGTGTTATCCATAGTTTGTCTTGATCCATCCAGTCAAATTCTTTGCATAGTCAAGAAAACACAAGTAAACATCTTTTTTATATTCCCCCCCTTCAGCCAAGATCGATCTGGCATCAGCAATGATGTCCTTCATTCCACTGTCCTTTTCTGAATCCAAACAACAACTCTTATCACAATCCATACATATATCCATTATGTCAAGCACATTTGTGCATTTGTTGCCATCATCATTCTCAAAACATTTGCTTTCTGCTTGAGCCCTTGATATCAGCTCCTCATTTTTCCCCTCCCTCCCCACTC
>NW_022111379.1:11271567-11276611 GCF_000313985.2 Echinops telfairi
CAACAACAACAAAAAGCCAATGGCCAAAAAAAAAGAAAACCCTGTAGTTAGTTCAAGGACTGTTTGTTGGCCTTTAGGAGTGTTTTCCAGTTGAGTCTGATGGGGTGCCAAGCCCTGGCACCAAAGTCTACTTTTGGTATTCCCTGGGGACTTCATTGCTCTGTTCCCCTTGTTTTTCTGTTGCACGCCCTTAGTGGTTTGCCTCGGTGTGGTAGGATCAGATCGGGCACAATTCCCACACTGTGTCTCCAGTGTTGTCCCTTGTAGGGCTGTGGGTCAGTGAAGGATGTCCTGTCTCATTGTGGGGCCGGCCATATGGTCTTCTGTGTGTATTGGCTGCTCTTGAGCGGGAATATCGTCCTCAAGGCTTGGTGGGCCAGGATGTACTCCACTCTCTTCCTCCTCCTTCATTTGCTCCTGTGTGCTCTGATCAGACATTTCCCTCTCCCTGAGCTGCAGCTTCAGTGTTGTCCTCTGAAATAAACTCTTCTGGGGGAGGGGCAGGTGTCCATGTAGTTGGGATTGGGGCCAGCCCCTCAGTCCTCTCCTCTGTTACCCTACTCCATGCCGTATGTTGCATTCACATCATGGAGCACCGGGTTGAAGTCTGCTCCCTCTTTTTCAGTGGAGATATAAATAATACCCTCCCCTTGGGTGGGTTAGTGTCCCATTGCAGGTTGTATTTTCTTTTTTTTTTTTTTTTCTGGATGCAGGTTGTATTTTCATTGTTACAGATCGAACTTAATTAAAGCGTAGTGACTAATAAAAAAACAATATGTAATCATATGTTGTGAAATATATTTTTTCAATGACAAATAAATGCAATTTTGTCCTGAAGCGGTGTAGCCTGGGTCTTCATGTCAGGTAGTCTTCATGTCGGGTACTTGTATGTGGGCGTAGCTGCATGTGGGCGGACCCACCCGGAGACAGATAGAGGAGTGGTGTCTTGGTTCCTAAGACTGTCGGAAATAAGTGTTTTCCAGTGGTCTTAGGTGACTCCTGTGAAAGGGTCTTTTGACCTCCCAAAGGGGTCATGACCCACAGGTTGAGAACCGCTGTCTGTAAAGCATTAGTCTAGGATACTCACAGGGACAGTTAGTTCTACCCTCCCCTACAGGCTGCTATGAGTCAGCATCCACTTGATGAATTTGGTATTTTTTGGTGTTGGTAAACTAAATTAATCAAGCTCGGTTGAATCAACTAAAGATTACTGTACTGACCGCAGGGATTAGACTCAGAGAAAGGGCTTTCATCAGTGTGTCTTTCTGACTTTGAGACTTATTCATTCACTGTAGATTTTCATGTAGAAGATGATACACTTGGCTGTCTGGATGCCAATTTCAAGCATCTTTTCTTCCTGAAGAAACGGATTAGTTCTGCGCCTGTGTGATCAATGAAGGTCCTTTCCAGGATTGAAAATACTGCACGGACTCCAGCATTTTCTAGACATTAATTATCGTTTCATCATTTCTGGTGTATCATCTGGGCTAATTCAGAGTCTATTTTGAGGTTAACAGATTCATGGCCCCTTTCCAACGAATTCCAGGCACCTTGGATGTATGTAGCCCGCCACGTCGCCAGGGGCATAAATGACTAATTCAGAGTTGACTCTTCAAGACAGAAGCAGAAGTTGAATCCCCAGCCCTGACTGTGTTGGATGTCAGGCTTGGCCCGTACCACCTCCCTCTGTGCATCTGACTCATGTGCTGTTTGTCAAACCTGGTATTTATTTTAGATGGCCCTATTGCTCCAGATCAAGCTAAACTTTCATATGAATGTAGTCTTCTAGTTAAAGCTGTCTGTTGTCTAATTGTGGGCATTGTGCCCTTTATCATGTAGCTCACATTGAAATATTCAAGAAGCATTGTGCTTTTGTTTTTTACCTTGATGGGGAAAAAATGAGTGTGGGATGCTGATCAATTGTACTCTTTGCAATTTAGCAATAGATGGCATTCTAGAGTGGTCTGAGAGATGTCTTAGTCTCGTCGGTTTGTTATAAATCATTGCTTCCTCTTCAGTTAGCTTGGGTTCTGATTTTTCTACCATGGTTTCTTTTTAAATGTTTGGGCTAGGAACTGCGGTTGGTGGTGATAGCTTGTCTTTCTGAGAGGTGCCTTATCATCTCAGAGCACAGGAGTCTTCTTCTTTTTTTTCCTAATCATTGTATTAGGGGCTCATACACCTCTTATCACAATCCATACATACATCAATGGTGTAAAGCGCATTTGGACATTCATTGCCCTCATCATTCTCAAAATATTTCCTCCACTTAAGCCCCCAGCATTAGGTCCTCATTTTTCCCCTCCCTCCCCTCTGCCCCCTCCCTCGTGAGCCCTTGATAATTTATAAATTATTATTTTGTCATATCTTGCCCTGTCTGACGTCTCCCTTCACCCTCTTTTCTGTTGTCCATCCCCCAGGGAGGAAGTCACATATAGTTCCTTGTAATCGGTTCCCTCTTTCCAACCCACTCTCCCTCTACCCTCCCAGTATCGCCACTCACACCACTGGTCCTGTAGGGATCCACAGGACTCTTCTGAGAGCCTTTTTGTCTGTTGAAAGGATCTTACTTGTGGGGGGGATGGGAGCAAAACCAGGAATGTAAAAAAAGTAATAGAAATTCTACCCAAAATTATTAAAACAGAGTCATAGAAATTTTCTTTTAAAATATTGAACCATTGTATAGTAAGCTCTTGATGAAAATGTTTGTGTTATTTTAGAGCTTAATTGTGTCCAAATTCATTGCATTCTGTTAGATGCTGAGCTAATTCTACCCCTTGTTTTTAGGCAATAACCTGGCGAACGAAAAAAAAATTGCCTTTGCCACTCAGGCTTGTTTTAATCTGTCACTACAACTTCTGTTGCTGCTATGATTGGTATTGGTATACCCTCCCCCTAGGAATTTTTTTTGGGTAATATTGTGACTTTAAGCAATAACCTTACCGTGTGTCATAAATAAGTACAGATTTCTCAAAATTAGGTCCTCTACATGTAGTTTGGTAAGTACAATATAATGTAGGAGCTACAGTACATTTGGTATTAATTTTAAAGGAACACCCCTAAATTACATTTCCACCACCATCTCTAGATAGTCTCCAGAGGTAATTTATCTTTGGGCTTCATTTCAGCTAGGCTTCCCTGCAAGTTGATTTTATAACAAGCCAATAAAAACATTCTCTACCATTTGTTATGGTGTGGGGAGGAAACTCCCGTTTGTTAGTGCCCGGTGTTTACCAGATAAGATACATGTCTCACAGTGACCCTGTCTTCCCCAAGGTCTGTTTTCTTGGAGCCTTGCTGCCTTCTTACCTAATTAGCCACTCACTTGAGTGCCTTCAGTCCATCACAAGCATGTGTTTCTCAGTCAGTCTAGTTTGTTTGTTTTTTTCTAAGGGTAAGGCCATTCTCTACTATTAGAATACACTTGGAATTGTGGTGACTCAAGATAAAATATTTTATTTCTGTATATTCCCTTTGGAGAAGTGTACGTTTATCCTGTTGTTGACAAAAGCTGTTTGCGATGAAGAGACCATTGGGCTTGCAGAATCCTCTCATCAATTTCCTGCCTCATGTCCAACCCTCAACCGCGGTCTTTTCAATCACCAGTCGGACAGCGAATAAGGAAAACCAGAGAAGAACCCAGGTGCTTGAGGAAGCCTGGTGCTGGGATTGAAAGCGCCGCAACCTGCCAGAAGGACAGGCACTTCTACCGTGTGCTCTGGACACGCCGTCAGGAAAGACCAGTCCCTGGAGCAGGAAGGACGCCATGCTTGGTAAAGAAGGACGGCGAGAAGAGAAGGCTCTCAACAAGATGGGTTGACCCAGTGGCCGCGACAGTGGTCTGCAGCACGGGAACAACGGTGACGAGGCGTGGCGTGTCCTTCCGTTGTACGAGTTCATCCCCACTTCGCGGCACTGACAGCAACAGGAAGACAATGTAAAGTAGGAAAGATGTGATTATGAGGAACTAAGAACACAAATGGCATCTAGGATCTCTGTTAAGAAGAGCCCCGAGAAGCATTTGAGACCGCCCAGTGAAGGGTCCCTTTCTAGTGTTGGAAGACGACAACGGGGCACAGCCGCCTGTCATGCTGGGTTCCCGTTGGCACTACTTTATTCCCTCGGCTGGCAGTGCACTGGCAGACACTGCCTGGCAGACAAATTAAGGAGCTGAGTCAAGAGCCTCATTTGATCTGTCTCTTGCCCATTGTCCACTTAACAAATGACCTTGATGAGTTTTGTAAGGTCTTCTTTTTAGTAGAAAAATGGTGGGCCCAATATTTAGCTGGCTCTTGCTTGTGAAGGTTAAACAAATTCCAGAGGCATGGCAAGGCCCGCAGGCTCCTTGCATGAAATACCGAGTGATCTAGAGGGAGACGCAAGAGTGATGGTATTGCTGCAGCACATAATTGTGGGAGACACTTGTGAGCATTGCACAGTAAATCAGCACCTTCCGTGGGCATTCATTTAAGGGGAGGCTTCCTCAGGATAGAGCGTCGGCAACACATGTCTAATAGGTGCATTCATTTTAATATGCTCATTCATTGAATAGGCCTGATTAATTAGTACATGTCACCATCTGGTACTTAGTGAGACTATTCATTTTTAAAATGTTGAAATTGCAGGGAATGGTGCACACCAATTAAAATCCTTTTAGCTGGATTGTGTTGGTATAAAGTATACGTGTAGGAGGACTTCATTTTGAATTCAGCATGCATCTCAGGGTACACACGTCAGCCCAAAGTCAGTGATAACAAAGGAAGTCAAGAGACAGGAAACGGAAAGAAGAGCTGTCCTTGGCTGAAGGTGTCTGCTCAGCTACTGAGCTTCCCTCCCCTAGAGTCACCTTCCTTCCTCTCGTCTGTCTTGATTGTCCTACCTTTTGTGTATTTGAGGTTCATTTTCTATATCTCTCACTCTTCGTATTTTATCCTCCCCCCCTTTTTTCACCAATTTGTAACCCCGCTTCCCCCACCATGTCATTCTCTAGTCACACGATAAGGCAGCAGAGGTGGGTGACCAGCTTGATGCATTGACCTTCTTT
>NW_022111379.1:11277765-11280477 GCF_000313985.2 Echinops telfairi
TTTTTTTTTTTAGATCAGTGAAGAAAAATGTTTATTGCAGCATTGTTTGTAGAAGTAGGAGTAAACAAAAACAACCTGTAAACCAGCGGAATTTCTAAAACCAGTAGACTAGGAGATTATGATACATTCTAAGGACTAACAGACAGCTATAAGAAAGATAATAAGTTATATATATGAGTTGATCTGTTAAACTTCATTGTAAATTAAGTCTCCATAAAGAATCTATTATTAAGCTTATTTAGACTATTAATATTATTCCGTATGATCCATTGTTTGAAAACAGGTCCTAGAAGGTACATAGATCATTGAAAAGCCATTGTTCCCGTTGCCCCTCCGAGAGCCAGGGTAGCACAAGTAGAGAAAGCACCTCAGTGCTGTGCAGCTTGTTTTAAAAGGCCAGTGTTGTTTTTAAAATGAAAATGAGAAAAAGAGCCAGGCGGTTCTCCCACCCAACACAGCTTCCCCAAGAGGAAGCACACAGCCCCTGCAGTGCAACCCAACCCAGCATTCAACCAAAGGGGATTGCCCCGCCAAGCAGCCAACCGTGGTCATCTACCTGACTCCCATTCTAGCCAGCAGGGCCTGCTCACCCGAGCAGTTCAACTGGTGTATTCTTTATGGAAGCAGATCTTAGGTCTTATTCTGTGGAGCCATTGGTTGAATTTGAGCCATCAAGCTTTCGGTTAGCAGCTGAGTGCTTAACCATTGCACCACCAGGGCTCTGAACATCACTTATTTCTTTGTGTGTGTGTAAGACAGAGCTTTATATACAAGAGTAATGGTATATTGAGAGAACATCCCAGTCCAGTCCAGATCAAGTCCATAAATCTGATATTAGCCCGTACGTCCAATACCAATCTATAAATTCCTCTTCAGACTCATGAAACACATGCAATGAAGCTGAATTCAGGAAGATCACAGGCCAGTGGGTGGGATGTCTTGTGGATCCAGTGGCAGTGTAAGCATCTCAGCACTGGTGTGGGTCTCCACGTGGCTCCTCTAGCACCAGAACTCTAGTACAGCTCTGACATCACTTATTTCTTGAGAGCCAGCTGTGCTTAGCACCAATGTCAACCACAGTGCCGTGCTAGAAGACACACAGCTAGTTGTCCCAGCGAACTCAGCTCTTAAGTTTGCTTTGGGTTGTTTCCTTTCTCCCTCTTTGTTAGAAGTCACTCAGCACTCTTCTAACTGAATTTTTGCCGTGGAACCAGATGATAAATCATCATTGATTAATTTGTTCCAGAAATAAAAGGATATAAGTGAACTAGACACACCTGCCTTCTAGGAGCTAGGACGGAGCCTCTAGGATCTAAAATCGATGGCGAGGAGAGCATGGAACGCCTGGTGGGGTTTGGTCAAATGCAATGTAGCCGAGAGGAATTGCTGAGAGCTGAATGAAGGTCGAACATGATAGTGGGACAGGAAGAAATAAAAGGAAATAGAGGAAAGAACTAGGAGTCAAAAGACATATATAGAGGTGTAAACAGCCATGTAACTATATTAATATATAATAAAGGATATAGGTCTATGTGCATATATTTATAGGTTAAGTATTGAGGTAGCAGACAGACATTGGGCCTCTACTCAAGTGCTCCCTCAATGCAAGAACATTTTGTTCTAATAACCTGGCATTCTGTGATGCTCACCTACCCAACACAATCACTGATGGAAAATGGGTGCATAAGCAAATGTGGTGTAGACAGTTGATGGTGCCCAGCTATTGAAAGATATGACATCTGGGGTTTTAAAGGCTTGAAGTTAAACAAGCGGCCATCTAGCAGGGAAGCAACAAAGCCCACATGGAAGAAGTGCACCAACCCTTTGTGATTACAGTGTCAACAGGATCGGGTATCAGGCATCAGAAGACCCCAAATAAACAACCATTTTGATGCGAACGAGGGGGATCCAATGGAAACCCAAAGCCCATCTGTAAACAATTGGACACCCCTCACAGAAGGGTCACAAGGAAGGGAAGAGCCAGTCAGGGTGCAGTATAGCACCAATAAAACACATAACATTCCTCTAGGTCTTCAGTGCTTCCTCCTCCCAACTATGACCCTAGTTCTACCTTACAATTCTGGCTTGACCAGAGCATGTACCCTGGTACAGATAAGAGCTCTCAACACACAGAATCCAGGACAGATCAAGCCCTTGTGACCAATAATGAGAGTAGCGATACCTTGAGAGTAGAGGAGGAAAAGGGGGAACCGATCACAGTGATTGGTGTATACCCCACCTTGCGGGGGGTGGGGGTGAACAACAGAAACATGGGTGAAGGGAGACAGTGGATGGTGTGAAATATGACAATAATTTATAATTTGTCAAGGGTTCGCGAGGGTAAAAGGGGAGGGGAGGAAGGGGAAAAAAGAGGAGCCGAGACCAAGGGCTCAAGCAGAAAGAAAATGTTTTGGAAATGATGATGGCAACATATGTACAAATGTGCTAGATACAGTTGGATGTATGGATTGTTATAAGACCTGTAAGAGGTCCCAGGAAAATGATTTATTAAAAATAAATAAATAAGAAAGCCAAGTCTTTCTCCCACAGAATGGTTAGTGAGTTTGAGATGCTGACTTTTTGGTTAGCAGCCCAACATATAATCTTTACACCACCAGGGCAGATAAAGACCACGGAATTCTGGGTTAAGGTGGTGGCTAGGGGGCTGAAAGGAAGGAAACAAATTAAAGGGGCAGGTCCTGTCAATTGATT
>NW_022111379.1:11281158-11282345 GCF_000313985.2 Echinops telfairi
GAGGGGAGGGGACTGAGAGAACATATTTCTAATTATTTTTACAATATAAAGAATTGCTGCTTTTCATTTTACAAAGAACGATGAGGGACATGAGACCTAGAGAGTTTTGAGTGGCTCACATAAAGTTAAATAACCTGATAAGTAATGGCCTGGAGCATTGTTCATATGTACCTTTGAAGATCCTACTGTTTGATGGGTTGTTACTATGGGAATGGAAATGCTACCTCGTACTCTGGCGGCCCAAGGGCCCGGGGCCCTGCATCTCCCCAGGAGTGGGTGACATACCTATCACTTCCTATTTGGAGTGGCGTTGGCACTTGGTAGTATTCCAGTGGCACAGATCACAGGTAAGTATCCTCACTGTTGAGGAGAAAGAAGACGCAACAAAGAGACATGCTGCTTTGTTTTGTTTTGTTTTTATTGTAAAGTAGGAAGGAGGTTACATTTGGGATCATCAACTTTGCATTCCGTAGTTTAAGCTACTGGGAAACCTGCTGGCACGTTCTCAGGCCCATCCAGAGGTGCAAACCCCACTGTTTCCTGCTTCACGCTCCACTCACTGGCCCCACCTCTTCATTACTCGTCAGCATTGCTGAATGAAGTGTGTAGAAGGGTCTGGAGGGGAGGGGCCGTGAGAGCACCGCGTTCATAGAATAGTGGGACTAGATCCCAGGTTTTGAAAATGACTCTCAAGGTATCTATTACCAAATAGCATGTTCGTAGAGTTCACAGAGTGACCTGTTACTCAGCCCAGCTTTCACTTTCCTGCTTTGGGGTTTGTAAAACCCCCGGGGGAAAGATCATTTGTGCATTGCCACTTGACCCTTTTCGTTTCCTCTCCCATCTACTTCAGCATCCCGCCTCCCCAATGTTGCGCTCACCAAGTTATTTGCCCAAGATTTAGAGGCAGATTCATACAAGAAAATAGCAATCAACAAATGTTCATCTTTTTAAATGGAAAGACTTTTCAAGCACTTATTTGGCTCTAGAATAAGTCTGACATTCTTATTCCCGTACCAGTTTTGTTTCATTATTTCTACAGCTAAATTAATGCAGTGTGTGCTCGCTTGATTATCAATACTTCAGAGCGCCTTTGCAGAGAGCCCAGGGCCATCTTCAGACCTGGTGCCCTCTGCCTTAACGTCCCATCGCCAGTGATCGTTCATTTAGTCTCTCAAACCAGCCAC
>NW_022111379.1:11283086-11293935 GCF_000313985.2 Echinops telfairi
TATATATCTTACCTTGTTTCATTTTCCTGACAGCTTTGTAAAATAGGTAATTATGATACTTCTTGTGCAGATGTTTAGTAAATTAACAATATAAATAAGATCCCAAGAGGAATGTTTACCTAAGAGGCTATTGCTTTTAAGCAGCACTTTTCAAACTTTAGTAATTTATGGGCCCCTTGTAAGTAGAGGAAAGTAACTAAAGTCCCTCAGTGCTGATGTACATTGTTATTATAATTTTTACTTAAAAATGAACAAACATAAAAATGGGTATAAATTCTTTACGCTTATAGCTCTCATTTACTTATAAACAAATTAAAAATACAAAAACCCTAAAAAATGAATGAAAAGCAAATTAACAACGTCAACTTAATACCATAGATAATGTTTTTACCTTTTTATTGTGAGTTCGGTGAAGATCAGATCATCTGTTTTACTATCAGCCATTCGTACCCATTTCCTTTCAGCTCATCCGCTGCTATTCCTTCAACGGACCATGCTTATCCCACATCTTCCCTGTGTTCCCTGTTCCCATTGTGCTTTCCCAAACCCTCTGCACTTTGTCCTCGGGTAGACGCTGCCCCTTTCATCTTCCACGATTGATGACTCTGCTGCAGGGGAGTTCTGTTCCGACCGGAAGGGTATGAGGGCCTGGCAGTTCCACCAGCCGATAGGACCAGTAAGCCTGGCCTCTCTCCTGATTGTGAGTTTTGTTCAGCCTTTTCCTCCCCCTCTGTCCAGGAGCATCTACTGTGATCGTTTCAGAGCATCGGGTGCAGTGAGAGCTGGGCACCCTCTAGTTCTTCTGGGGCTGTAGAGACGGATGTTCGTGTGGGCCAGTGGACCAATGTTTCCTCGTGTCTTTCCATTTTCTTCACTCTTCTTCAGATGGGAAGAGACTAACGGCTGCACCTTAGATGGCTGCTCACAAACTGTTAAGCCCCTAGTCATTACTCATCAAAGTAGGATGTCAGCCATAGTCTTCGTGAACTCTTATGCCATGGGACTGTGGTGACCCCTAAGACCATGGTCCTGATTCCCCATGCCCAGCGACTCATTCCTTCAAGGTATTTGGTTCTAAGTTTTCATAACTTTGCCCTCTACAGGCTGACACATTCATGGACACGCTTGCGTCAAAGGTATATTTATATATATATATATATATGATGTGTGTGTGTATATATATGATGTGTGTGTGTATATATATGTATATGTATGTGTATATATATACATATATACATACATATATATATGCAGATATCGTCTGTCAAATCTATATATATTTTCTATATATATTTGTGTGTATACATCCTCTCTCTTTCCCATACTTGTCCAACCTGCATATTTACCCAAGCATCTGCTTGTAGATCATTGGTTTGAAGAAGTGATTATATAACAGTATTTGCCTCTGTTGCCTTCGACTCTTGAAAACCTCCCAGTGTCTTCATCTCTCCATTGGTCTTACCAACCTCCCCCTGACTGTACCTTGCCTTCCCCTTCACTCATGTTAGTTCTTGTCTGTCAGTGACTTCCTCTCCCTCCCGGCTCCTCCCACCCTGTAGAGGGGTTTTTCTCCCTACCACTCCATCTCCACACCTTGAGCACTAATCTAGCTTCCGTGAAGCACCACCTATGGGAGGGGGCCAGAAGTGAGAGGTTGGAAGTCACTGTCTAGAGCAGCGGTTCTCAACCTTCCTAATGCTACGACCTTTCATACAGTTCCTCATGTGGTGGTGACCCCCAACCATAACAATATATTCGTTGCTACTTCATCACTGTCATTTTGCTAATGTTATGAATCATCATGTAAATATCTGATATGCAGGATGTATTCTAATTGTTAAAAATTGAACATCATTAAAGCATAGTAATCCATCACAAAAACAATATGGAAGTATATATTGTGAAATACTTCTTTCCAGTGACAAATAAATGAACTTTTGCCTTGAAGCATCGTGTAGCATGGGCAACAGTCTTCACGCCAGGTACTAGTAGGTGGGCGTATCTGCATGTGGGCGGACTCACCTGGAGACGGATAGAGGAGCGTGTCTCGGTTCCTAAGACCATCGGAAAGATGTGTTTTCTGATGATCTTAGGTGACCCTTGTGAAAGGGTCATTCGACATCCCGCCCCCCATAGGAGTCGTGACCCACAGGTTGAGAACCGCTGGTCTAGAGGCCAGACAAGAGTTAACTCGAGTGAAGGTGAAGGCAGTAGACAGTAAGAGAGAAGTTGGTAGAAACCGACGGAGACAGGAAGATACCAGGTTGCGGTGGGCAGGGGGGAAACAGCGAGGGGGGGCGAGGTGTAAGAGTTAAAGGCCACACATCCTACCGCTCCATGAGGAGCCCTGGTGGCAGAGTGGTTCCTTGTTGGGCGCTAACTACAAAATCAGCGGTTCCTAGATGACCAGCCAGTCTGTGGGAGCCAGACAGAGCTTTCTATTCCAGGAAATAGTTCCCGTCTTAGAAACCCATGGGGGCAGGTCTACACCGTCCTCCCGTAGGGTTGCTGTGAGTCGGATTGAGTGGCCAGCCCATAGGTCCCTTTGCAGCTTCATGATCATTGCCTGCCACCTGCCACACACCTCTCCTGAATGCTGAAAACCCAAGATGAATAGCATCCACGGTGACTGCCCCGCCACGTCAGTCATCCTGGGAGTGCACCATTTGCAGACCCAGTCTCCTTCCTTTCCCATAATGCCATGCAACAACAGGAGCGGGCCGTGGAGAGCAAAACTCAGATCAGAAAACAAGGGACGGACGGATCAGATAGAGGTTGGGGGAGCCTCCCAGGACTTTGGCCTTCAGTCACCCTTCAGGTCTGCTACCAAACTCACTCTTATGGTTCAACATGAGCCACACAGTAGCCTGGCCTATAAAGTGGACAATCACCCTGGGGACTTATATCCTCAAAGTAATCAACCGAGTGAGATCCAAAGGGAAGGGCAGCGTCTGCCCGAGGACCACGTTCCGAAGGCGGTGAGGGTTAGCAAGGGAGGAGGAGTGGCCACAGCCCCCACGGGGGGAGAGGGGTGGGTAACAGGAAACAGAAAGTGTATGAACAACGCTGAATGAAGAACCTGACGTGCTGTGCATACTTCCACCCACTTCACAATAAGACGTTTTTTAAAGTAAAATTCAGTATGTGCTTGGGACCAGCTCAGATTAGAAACATAAGTGTATGTGTAGTCCTAAAAACCACGTGCTTGGTTACAACGTGGCCATAAACATGCATATATGAATGTGAATGTATCATATATTTAAACGTATCTTCCTTTTAGCATTAAAGCTCTTTAGAGAACTCGTAGACTCTTGAAAGTATATCTTGGGCCACATTTTAAGAAAACCAACCTCATTGCCATTGAGTCTACTCTGAATTAGTGTCCGAGTTTTTTCGCAGAGAGGTATTCGGAGGACCTAGTCCAATAAATAAGAATTATTTTTATAATGGGTCTAAGCAAAGAATGGCTTAAATAATATCTCTCAAATAAAGGTCACTTTAAGAGCTATTATTTAATTCATTTTTAAACCATTATATGCTTAGAGACATTATAAAAATAATATTTTTTTATTGGACTAGGTCCTCCAAGTGCCTTTATCAGAAAATATTCATATGCTAATTTTATGTTATCTCTTTGAAAGCAATAAATCTATATTTCTTTTAAAATATGGTACAACCCACTTTGGTTCACTCACACATGCCTTTTCCCTTCGGAGGAGTCCTGGTGACGGTGAACTCAGCCTCAAGCGGCTGACACAAAATGAGTGGTCTAAGCCCGCCCGCTGACTCAGGGAGAAAGGTGAGGCTGTCTGCTTCCTCCCTCAGGGTTCCAGTCTCAGAAACCCTCCGCGCGTTGTACCAGTCGAGTGGTATGCACGTGAACTCTGTGCCAACCTGACTGTTTAGAAAGGAAAGGAAGAGAAAGCCTACGGAGCAGTCCCCTCTGTCTTGTAGGGTCACTGAGTTGAGGCAAGTTGACAGCCATTGCTGGGGTTCCCTTTAAAAATCTGAATGGCAACTATGGTTCAGTGTGTAGTTTTCATTCGTTTCAGTCACTAGGAAAGATAAAATTGTGTTTGTTTTTCTTTAATCGTTTCTTGGGAGCTCTTACAGATAGAACAATCCATAATTTAATTAGATCAAGCAGTATCGTACAATTGCTGCCACCATCAGTTTCAAAACATTGTCTTCCTTGTGGAACTCTTTGTTATCAGCTCCCCATTATCCCCTCCCTCCCTACCCCTCAGGAGCTCTTATTATTATATGTATATAGTTGGGGGGCGTTTTTTGGGGGGGGCATGTATCTTATACCATCCAGTGTATCTGTTCACCTACAATTCTGGTACTTGTTCCCCTCAGGGAAAAATCCCTCCAAAAGGGAGAGGTCACACAAGACAAGAAAGCCTCTGGGAACAGTGAGCTCTGTTGCCTCCTCTGATTATGTCGCTATGAGCACACAAATGGGGTTTTTCTAAGAATAAGCCACTGTTTTATTTCTTCTGCATTCCCAATTTCCATTACGTTTTTTCTCCTCCTCCTCCTCCTCCTCCTCCCCTCCTCCTCCTTCGCTTTGAAACCTTGCCCTGCCTTTATTCCACTTCCTTTACCCCAGAGCGTGCCCATCTCTTCATGTCTCAGTCTGCCGTGACAACCCTGCCTTCGCTTTCTTCCTTGGCAGCTGGCCCTGGGGCTGGAGACAGGGAGCACAGCAAGGCCTCTTGGGCTGGATTGAAGGCATGCTCAGGAGATCCTTTCCCTCAACCCTGGGGTCTGTACCACTAAGCAGAAAGGGAAGACCCCAAGAAGCACACCTTGGGGTAACCCAGCTGAGTGTACCCTTGCCTGTGTGAACCTAGCTTGTTCTGCACAGAGCACATGGACCCCACTCTCATCAGAGCCGAGCTGGGGACAGAGAGGGCGTGCCGGCTTCTAGCGCTTCTTTACTGACAGTAGAGTTGCAGCCTGGTGGGCAGTGCTGCTGCTGAATAGGCTGCCTTTCAGGCACTGCTGGGTTAATGTCTGAAGCAGCCCCCAGATGCCACAGAAAGCTGCGTCCTGCCATTTACGCACGCCCGCATCCATTCACGCGTCCAGCTCTACTCTTGACGAGCTATTTCACCTCAGGCAAATCTGTTTTTCATCTGTAAAGAGGAGCTAATAACAGCATCGCATCAGAGGGTTTTTGTGAGAATTAAGAGTTATGGGTAAAGTGCTTCCAATAGCGTCTGGCATTAGTAGTAAATGCTAGCTAAATTATCATTCAGCAAGTGTGTACTAGTGCCTAGTGTGTTTCAGGCAGTCCAGGAAATTCAGAAATGAGAAAGGCACAGCACTGCCTTCTAGGGACAGGGGCAGTACAACCCCGTATTCTAATAGAGGTCTTTAAGGACTCGGAAAGAGCGTCATTGCCCTGGTGAAATCTGAACCCGGTCTGAAGGACAAAGAGGAGCATTAGGAGAAACGCATTCACAGGCAGAGGAAAGAGCTTGTGGACAGAATAAAACTGAAAGGCGGGAACTCCTGGCTGTTGGCGTAGCATTTTAACCCCTCCTCTGGTACGCAGGGGCCTGTGGTGAGTTTAAGGATCATGGGAACTAGCAATTACCAGATTAATAACAAAAGGCATAACATACTGGTTCATCAAAGGTTTCAACCGAAAGATGAATTGGCAAGTGAACATCACAGCTCTCAAATGGTGCGTGTGCCACCCTTACGCAATTGCTGTCCCGAGACAACCACCATGTGACCATGTGACAGGAGTCACCATGTGACTGCATTGTTGGGACAAACTGCTGCAGTAGGACCATTGGGCGCGGATAACTTCCTCCTTACAGTGAAGACCTGACCTTTTCTCGAGAGCAAAGAACGGTGTGTGTGTTTGTGTGTGTGTGTAGGGGGGTCTCATTCTTGGCCTTTTCTCGAGAGCAAAGAAGTGTGTGTGTGTGTGTGTGTGTGTGTGTGTGTGTGTGTGTGTGTGTGTGTGTGTGTCTAGAGGGGTGGTCTCGTGCTTCCCTGTGTATCAGCTCTCCTACCAAGCAGATTCCTTTCCTTGCGGAATTTCCCTCGGCGTGCCGAGTGAAAGCTGTGTTTTATCTCACACAAAACCCCTTCCTGCAGCTTTGCCCTCGCTTCCTGTCCCCACCCCTTTAGTCATCCACTAAAGGGTTTGGCAGCGGGTGGAGGTGTTGGGTCAGCGTTTTGCACGGTGGAAGGAAAGGTTGGGAACAGTGATGTGGCATGGCTGTCACAGTTTCCTCTCCTTTTTAAATAAGTGACCCACATGTTCCATTGCAAAAGCCTAATGAGAACCCTGGCTTACAAGTGTTCCCCTCGCCTCCTGGAGATGGACCCATGTCTGAGATGATATACAGGCGAGGCAGTTCCTCAGGGAGGGGCCCTTAAATGCCCATGCACAGCAGGGAGGCTCCTTGCCTCTTCCTGTGCCTCACCAGCAATGTGACAGATTTTATAAAGAGATATAATGGCCTCTGGGAGCCACAGGAAGGAGCCAAGCAGTCCATTCCTCACCCTCCTTGATTATGAGCAGATTCTCCTGGCCGGTGCCTGGCCGAGATGCAGTATGCATGGTCAGGAATCACCTACACACTCCCCCGCTCTCCGCAGCCAGCTGCGGAACACCAGCCTGTTTATTCCAGGATTGAAACCGAATGTGGATTCCATTGTTTTGTATCAAGTCTGCTTGCCTCTATTGGACTGGGAGCAAACGAATTCTTGTCGCTCTGTACAGCAGTAGAGAGAAGAAAAGAAAACCGCAATGGGTTCTTAAAAAGCTGTCATGACTTGAAGTGAAATAGGCCACTCTTGAATGGCTTCATCTATAGCCTGAAAGGCTTTAGTCCCAGGAACAGTCAGATATGGAACAGGATTTTAGATCCTGGATTCCTGGCTGGTTGCGGGGGCAGGAAGGGGGAGGGGGAGTCGGGGAAATACCGCCAGCCATTAAACTCTTCCATCAACCATTCCATCAAGCAGGATTTGCTCAGAAACCGTAAGGAATGCAGAGACAAGTGAGCAGGTCTTATCAAGCACTCTACTTAGATGCTCCACATCAGACCTGTTTGGCAAATGAACAGAGGGCAACAGTGAAGACTGTCATATTTCCTTGCTTAAGTGCCTCAAGAGACACATTTCTGATTCCTCAATGCCGGGAACTCGAGGTGCCGGTGTGGAGGGGGACAGCCCCTCCCTATTGATTGCTCTACTGGTCCCTTCAAAAAGGCCAGCAAAGCCAAGGAGTGTGTGGACAGAGCTGTCTCTGGGACATACAGCTTCTCTAAGAGTCTGTGAGATGTTAAAATAGTTTTGACGGTGTCTTTCTAAGGGCACATCTTTGTCTGCAAACATAATTAATGTTTAAAAGGAGGCCCTGATCGTCGAGACTTTGTGGCTTAGACAGTAGCTCCATCTGGTGCTTGTAAAAGCATTTGCTCGGCTCAGCTCGTGTTTTCTCGCAGCACGAATACAGATGTACACTGAGCCAAATCCAAAGGGCTCTATTTTGCTCATGGGTTTCTATTCACACAGCACTGACATAAGCTAATTGTGTACCTGGTGAATTTCATTTAGATCTCCTGTTGATAGCTTGATAGCTGCTAAGCAGCCTAACAGTCATCTTTGGGTGAATTAACTTACTTGCCCTCAAAGTGGGGGCATTATTTTTACTGTGTCTCTCGTGCTGGAAAAGCAAAGGGGGCAAAAAAAACCACCTACACACCTGTATCTGTAAACATAGATATTATATATATATAGATAGAGATATATGCCACTTCTAAAGAAGAGCTTAATCCCTCTCCTGTCAAGAGTGGGTTTAACATGTTTAACAAAATATTAATTAATCCAAGATGACTTATTCTTTGGTATTTGATACCACAGTGCGAAATACACAGGGAATGGCTTAAAAAATCAAAATAAAGAAAAATTCTTGGCGATTGACAGAAACGACCCCGAACTGTTCATAGTAGTTGTTATTGTTAGATGCTGTGGAGTTGGTTCCAACTCACAGGAACCCTGTGTACAGCAGAACGAGAGATTTTCCCGGTTCTGAGCCCTCCTTACAATTGCCCTGCTGTTAAACCCGTTGTGGCAGCCACTGTGCCCATCCAGCTTGTCAAGGGCCGTCCTCTGTGCCCGTGCCCCGTTACTTTACCGAACAATGACTCCTGGGTAATAGAATTACACATAGCTTCCGTTCTCTGGCATTTTCACCATGAGCCTATAAACCCCGAGTCACAGCGATCCTGTAGATCAAAGTACAGTTGCCCGTTGGGTTTCCGAGACTGAGCCTCATCTGATGGGTTCAAACCGCTGCCCTTGCAGTCAGCAGCTCAATCTGCAGCCCCCTAGGTCACTAGGGATCCTCAGACACAAAGCAAAACACTCCCATCGAGTCAATTCCAACACATAGCCACCCTAGAGGGCAGGGTAGAACTCCCATGTGGGTTTCCAAGGTCGTAACTTTTTTTTTTAATCATTTTATTGGGGCTTATACAACTCTTATCACAATCCACACATACATCAATTGTGTAAAGCACACTTATACATTCGTTGCCCTCATCAATCTCAAAACTCCCTCTTTCCGCTTGGGCTCCTGGAATCAGCTCCTCCTTTTCCTTTTTTCCAATCCCGCTCCCCTCTCCCTCATGAACCCCTGATAATTTATAAATTATTATTTTATCATATCTTACACTGCCCGGCATCTCCCTTCACCCACTTTTCTGTTGCCCATCCCCCAGGGAGGAGGTTATATGTAGATCCTTGTAATCCATTCCCCCTTTCTACCCCACCCCTTCCCTCCCAGTATCACCACTCTCACCACTGGTCCTGAGGGGTTCATCTGTCCTGGATTCCCTGTGTTTCCAGTTCCCAAGGTCGTAACTCCTTTATGGGAGTAGAAAACCTCGTCTTTCTCCCGAGAGCAGCTGATAGTTTTAAACTACCAACCTTGTGGTTATCAGCCCAACACATAACCACTGTGTCACCAGGACTCTTCCAGGGCTCCTTGTGAGCATCTGTGACAAAAGGAAAGAAAATCATCCGGAAACACACGGATCGTAGCCTGGATCCCAGGGGCTCTCGTTCACTATGAAACATGGGAAAAGCCGTTTCTGGACTTCATCTGAGCCTTCTAACATTTATGATCATGCCCCTTTCCCCAATAGTAGCATTCCCTATGGGCTGATTTCTCTCATCTTAGAGAGGAATCCTTTCCGGACCCCTATACGCTGAGCTTGTTCACGCTCCCTCTCCCTCTCCTTCTGACTTCCCACCTAAACTTTTCCGAAAAGTCATCTACAGTAGCCCTTTATATCTTCTTTCTTTCCAACTGACTGCTGTCTGGTTCACATCCTACTGTCTGGACCAACATGATTCATAAAGCAGTCACTGGGGAGCTCATGCTGTCAAGTCCAGTAGGAACAATTGACCCCTGTGTTCCATTACCTCCGGCAGCCTTTGAAATGATTGCCCGCTCCCTCCCTCGTGGAGTGGCGTCCATTGACCTCTCTCATGACCCTCTGGCTTGTCTCGCTTCACTGTGCTCTCTGCTCTCAGCTTCCCGCATCCAGGCCACCCTCTAGCACGTGCTATGAGTGTGAGTCCAAAAGTCTTGCTGCTGAAGGTCCAGTTCATCCTTACACAGGTGTATTCCAAACCAAGTCTGTTGGAACCTGTCTCTTCCATCAGTGGATGGCTGCAGACAAGTTCTCTCTGTAATAGCCTTGTCTTTGTGTAGTTAAGGAACCTGCATGAAGAAGAATATATCTGTACCATGCAAAGAAGACTTTTCAGGTCAGGGGTAGTATCTTTTTTTTTTACAAAATCAAAGTATACATCTTCCCAATTACAGAAGCCATGCCACCAGTTTATGGGAATGTTGCTCCACATGAAACATCAGTTTTTAGATGGATCAAATGTTTGTTTGTTTTTGTGTTCGTCGTTTTATAGATTGAATGTTTTAAGGAAATTGGGGAAGACCCCAAAGATGAACCAAGAGAAGATAATCCCTTCAACAAAGGAAAAGAAAAAAGAAATAAACAAAAACCAGCTAAAGTCCAGAACCTGGTGAAGGAAAACCTATAGTTACCCCTTGGTTCATGTAGCCGTGATCTCAATGGTTCAGCATGTTCCAGGTTAACAAGCATCTTGGGCTCAGCACGCTTTGGGCTCCCTGGTTCAGAAGGGCCGCACGAAGATCAGCCAGCTCACAAAGCAGATCTTTCCATCAGGTTGTTCATGCAGATTGCAGGTGACGAAGGTGATCCTATGGGATGAGTCATCACGGGGACTAGTCTTGGATTTACCAATACGGTCCAGAAAGCAATCTGCTTCCCCATTAAATTTAAAGCACAGAGGTCAGCTCCAAAGGTTATCGCAACTGTTTCAGGGATGCCAGAGGGGTCATCTTGATAGATTTTTCTCAAGGGGCACAGGACAATCATGGGGGCTTATTAAGATGATGTTTTTGAGAATGATGAGGGCGACAAATGTACAAATGTGCTTGACACAATGGATGTATGTGGATTGTGATAAGAGTTGTATGAGCCCCCAATAAAATGATTTTTATAAAAAAAGATGTTTTAAGAAGATTGAAAATGGCAATGATGAGAGAAAGGTCAGGACACTTGAACCAAGCACTCGACACACACCCCACCCCACCCCCCATTGTAGCATTGTCCCTGAGCATTCTCTGAATGTAGAAAGGTGGTCCTGTGAGAAGAGAGAGCTTGCCCCATCCTTCCTGCACACCGCTGATTTTGCCCTTTCAGGCATCTTTTTTGTTCCTCAAACTCAAAGAATATTTCAAAGGTACCCAATTTAAGTCCCTCAAGAT
>NW_022111379.1:11294368-11296167 GCF_000313985.2 Echinops telfairi
GTCCTGTAGGCTCACCATGAATCAGAATCGACTCAGTAGCAGTGAGAATCCTAATAGGTGTGGTGTCGTTCATTATAGTTTAATTTGCATTTCCATAATGGCTAATTTATTTAATCATCTTTTCACCTATATACAGTTCGTAACTCCTTAGTAAAAGAATCTGTTCAAGTCTTTTGCCTATTTTTTAAGGGTGCTTCTTGTTTTTTAGTTGGGCTTATTTTGTTGTTGTACATTGAGAGTTCTTACTCTTCTCCAGTCTGGGACTTCTCTTCTCACGCTCCTCAATGGCTTTGACAGGGCTGGTGCTTTTCATTTTGCTGAAGGCCAAGTTGTCGGATTATCTATCTTTTGTGGGTCATGATTCTAATGTTGCAGCAAAGAACTCCTTACCTGCCAACATTAACGACGCAAAGATTTTCTTCTATACTCTTTTAAAAGTTTATCATTTTACCGTTCATTCTTGCGTCTGTGATTCTTTTTGAGTTAACTTGTATGTATAGCATGAGGCGCCCATCAAGGTTCTTCTTGTTTTAATGGCTAGCTGGTTGTCCCAACATGTGGTTGAACAGAATATATTTTTCACCTTGCCAAAGATCATTTACTTATATACTCTAGTATAAGCCAACCTGAATATCAGGCACCTAATTCTACCACAAAAACTGTATTAAAAATGTGCTGAAAAATTTGGCTTATACATAAGTATATATAGTAAGTTGACAGTATTTCAGGACTCTCTTCTGTTCTGTTGACCTATGTCAGGGGGCAGCAGCTGTCTAAGGCCCACTAGTAAAGATTTCAGCCAGTGTCGGCAACATCTGAGGTATTCTGTGGGCACTTGTCTAACCCATCAAAATCAAAATATAATCATTCAGAATAATGTGAGAAGCATGAAATTCTTTTTTCTAGGAAAAGGGATTACAGTTCGCTTCATTGGGATTCATACTATTTCCTTTCATCAGAATGTATTGCAAATATCCATCTATTCTGTAATGAAAGTTTTATGTCTTTTGTCTTGGAAAAAAATGGCTTTTCAGGTAGGCAAGATGCATGGCAGTCAAAACACAGCAGTCGGTAGTGTATAAGAAAGCGGTGCGAAGCCACGCGAGTGCCGAGCACAGAACCACCGTATACCACAGACCACCAATGAGCGTGGCTGCATTCAAATAGATCCCTACTTATGGACACTGAAATTTTAATGTCATATCATTTTTGCTGGTCATAAAGTATTATTCTTCTCTTGATTACCCCACCAAGCTACTTATTTATTTATTTATTTATTTATTTATTTATTTATTTATTTATTTATTTATTTATTTTAAGAACTCCTCCTGAGTTTGCTGGTGTTGTGAGGTGCCGTCATGGCCCTCCTGGTCATTGAGCTGGCTCCGACTGGTGGCTTTAGAGATGTCCAGCATGTGAGACTGGGCCTGCAGGCTTGAGTTCACTTGCCCCTGGTCTCCGTTTCTTTCTTTCGCTCATACAAAGGGCAAGATGAATGTCGTTCAGTAGTCTTGGTTGAAGTAAGGTGATGAGTCCTCCAACTTGGTTTGGGGCCTTTTCAGAATGGTCTGGGCTTGTCACAGTTCCTTTGCCTTTTAATATGAACTTTTGATCTCCCTTTTATTAAAAGAAATAAATCCCTGCTTGGATTTTGATTGGAATTACATTGACGCTAGAGCAATTTGGGAAGAACTGAGGTCTTTGCAATAGTGAGTCTTCTAATCCATGAGCACTGGAGCCTTGGTGGCATAGTGGTGATGCTGACCCCAACATTAGCGGTTTGAAACCACAGGGCACTC
>NW_022111379.1:11296734-11329118 GCF_000313985.2 Echinops telfairi
TGTTAGCCACAGAGTCTTTGGACTCTGAATGTCTTTGGTCTGTAAGTGTGCCCTTGGTCCACTAAAGCAGAGTACTTTACAAGCATTGTTTAAATGGGACTTAGCACTGAATGGATTAGCTGAAGAAAATGTTCCTTTCTCAGATGCATGCTGGAACTTGGTGAAAAGGTTAGGGTTCTGACCAAACCAAAGATCCTGGCACTTTCATTTAACATAAAGGAGTTGAACTTCCCAGCCATGAAAATAGTTTTTCTGTGCCAACTGCCAATTGCCTATGCTACCCAAAGTAGACACCTAAGAGGGGTAGTGGTCTGCGGGAACAGGTGTAGAAGCCACAAGATGGATCTCTTCAGCCTGAAAACCAACACATTTAATCATCCAGTGTTCATTCCGCTCCTTCTGGTAATCGTATAAAAGTGAGTAAGGTAGAGCCTGTGCCTTAAAGGGCTTTGAAACCTAGTGGGGAAACAGGTTGTTCTTGATCATTGATGTGCTTGGTCATAGGTAGGTGTCTAAAAGGCTTTGATAGTTTGAGGAGAACTGCATAGTCCAAAGGGGTTCAGAGTATGCTGAGAGTTGTTGAAGGAGGCCTGTAGCACTGAGCTGCTAACCACAAGGTCAGCCGTTTGAATGTGCCAGCTGCTCCACGGGAGAAATATGAGGCTGTCTACGCCTGTAAAGATTTAAAGTCTCAGAAACCCCAAAGGGCAGTTCTGCTCTGCCCTATAACGTCAGTATGAGTCAGAATTCACTCGGTGGCAGTGGAGTTTGAGTTTGAAGAGTTGTTCATTTTTCAGAACATAAGGTTAGAAGTGTGTAACGCTAAGAGGCTTGGATTTCTTCCTATAATTCAGAGGCTCCTCACTGCACCTAGACTTAGCCTGAGAACTTGTTTTAAAACACCTCTTCCTAGACCAGTCTCCAAGACATCAGCCATGGAGCTCTCGGGCCGCTCCCCCAAAACCAAACCTGTTGCCATCCAATCCGTTCTGACTTGTGATGACCACGTGTGCACAGAGTAGAACTGCTTCGTGGAGTTGTGTGCGCTGTTGCTGTAATCTTGAAGGAGGCATAACCCCTGGCCCTTCTTTCAGGGCACCATTGGGTGGATCCAACCCACCTTTTGTAGTGCACAAGTGATTTGCACTACATAGGGCCCATGTTGGTTCCCCACGTGGCTCTGATTTATCTAGAACCCCCAGTTGGCACACTGCTATTGGGAATCACTGAATTAGGTAAGACTGAGCCACAGAAAAATGTTCACCCAAGGTAAATAAGATGATATTCACATTTTAGAAAGTTAAACCTGCTATTGATACAGAGCAGTGAAATCTGCTGGTCTCGTCCGAGGACCGCACTGTTGAGCAACAAGGATGCAGAGGGTGGATTAGGATGGGAGGAGTCTATAGGCCTGGGAGTCTGTTGCAATAATCCAGGCAAGAGAAGGTGAATCCTGGCACAACAGCTAGCAGTCTCTGGTCATGGCAATGGTGGGTTCCAGAGAAAAACAGGAGATAGAATTGACCAGCCTGTGCTCCTGGGCCCTGTGCGCCAGAATCGGCCTCGGCATCACTGAGAATTGGGGGTATTAGTAAGATATAGAGGTAGAAGTGGAAAGAAGAGGGGCTTCGAAATGATCTGAACTTTGAAGCTCAGTCGCCTAGATGAACGGTAGTGACGTGGCCTGAAACCAAATGAAGAGGAGGAAGAAGGTGGCCCCGTGGGTGAAGGAGGCCTGGTGAGAGGGACTCCATGACTCAGAGTTGAGAACAGGGGTCGCCGGGAGAAAGTCCTTTCACATCGCATTTTGAATGAGCACTGAGATTGAGGAGTCTGTGTGAGATCCAAAAATTTAAGGGTAGGTGAAGAAAAACCTACAGTGAACTAAACGGGGTCAGAGGCCGGTGGGTTGGAGAGCAGAGAGAGCCGCGGGCCGGGAGAGGACGCCAACAGCATCGTCACCCTGGAGGCAGCAAGTGAAAGGTAAATGACTGGATGTGATGGCATAAGATGATGGTTAAAAGGCAAACTTCCCAAACTGCTGATTGTATGAAGAGAGATTTGGGACTGTCCAAATTAGTTTCTCTGTCAGTTAATTTTTCCATTGACTTGAAGGACAGGCTTAAAGTGTAGAACCACATTTCTCCCCAGGTCTCGCATCATGATCATCGCAGTCCCTTTTATATTATGATTTTTCTCCTTCTTCTTCTCCCCGCCCCCATAGATTCAGCGTACTCAGAAGAGCGGCGATGGCACATGAGGGAAACAAAAACTAAAGGACGGACGGCCTGCCATGCACTGAACAAACACCCCTGCCTGTGAAGCCCTCTTTTAAAAAAGATGTCTGCTTGTAACACCTTTACTGAACACGTTTGGAAACCCGGCGAATGCAAAAACTGCTTCAAACCCAAAAGCTTGCACCAGCTGCCCGCAGACCCCGAGAAGGCTGCCCATGGCGGCGTGAGAACCAATGCCAACCACAGTAACAACCACCGCGTCAGGAACACCGGGAACTTCCGGCCCCCCGTGGCCAAGAAGCCCACCATTGCTGTGAAGCCCACTATGATGGTGGCCGAGGGGCCGAGTATGGGCGGTGAGCTCAGCATCCAGGAACACTGTGAGAACAGACCCGTCGTCATCGGGTGGAATCGGAACAGGGCGGCCCTGACTCCAAAACCACCGAGCAATAACAACGAAGAGACTCTCGAAGGGTTTAGCCATGTCCCGAAGCCGTACAGCCGTCTCGACAGCGCAAAGAAGGTCGCAGATAACAATAACGGACTGACGGACGTGCTCAAGGAGATAGCCGGCCTAGATGGCACTCCTCCTCTCGGGGGAAATGACGCGAGCCCCAGGGAAACGTTCTTGGGGAGAATCAACAATTGCTACAAACGGTCGCTGGAGAGGAAGCTTCCGCCCAGCTGCCTGATGGGCACGGTCAAGGACCCTCGGGGGAAGCGCGTGGTCCTAAGCGGGGCCGCAGAAGTGATCAGTAACGAAGGGGGCCGCTTCTGCTACCCGGCACTGTCTAGTGACGAGGACAGTGAGGGTGATGTGCTTTCCAGTTCCATGGGGGCGGAGCATGAGAGCTGGGACGAGAGCGACGAGGAGCTGCTGGCCATGGAGATCCGCATGCGAGGGCAGCCTCGCTTTGCCAACTTCAGGGCGAACACGCTGTCACCCGTCCGCTTCTTTGTGGGCAAAAAGTGGAACACCGTCCCCCTGCGAAATAAGTCCCTGCAGCGGATCTGCGCCGTGGACTATGACGACAGCTACGACGAAATCCTGAACGGCTGTGAAGATAATTCGGTGGTCTCCTATGGCCCCGGAAGCCTTCAGAGCATGGTGTCCTCCGACTCCACATCCCCAGACTCGTCCTTAACAGAAGAGTCACGCTCTGAGACAGCCAGTAGTTTGTCCCAGAAGATTTGCAATGGGGGAGTGTTGTCCCCTGGTAGCCAGGGCGATGCTGCTAAAAACATGAAGGAAACGGAACCCAGTTGTGAGAGTCTCTCTGGTAACGATCAGGAGGATGCACCGCACGCTTCCCAGGGCTCCACGAGGGCCCCAGAGACACACAAAGCAGTCCTGGCTGTCCGCCTGGAAGAGAGGGCTGGCAAGATCGCAGTACAGACGGAGAGGCCAGAGAGCAAAGCCTCCACGGACATCGCCGGGCAAGCAGTCACCATCAGCCTGGTGCCTGTCGAAGAGCAAGCAAAGCCCTACCGCGTCGTGAACTTGGAGCAGCCGCTGTGCAAGCCCTACACTGTCGTGGATGTGTCAGCAGCCATGGCCAGCGGGCACCTGGAGGGTGCCAGCAAACCGAGGACAAAAGGCTCATCTTCCACCCCAAGCTCTCCGGCGACATCACCCGCATTGACACCAGGACAAATAAGTGCCCATTTCCAAAAATCCAGTGCAATCCGATACCAGGAAGTATGGACTTCCAGTACCAGTCCACGACAAAAGATACCCAAGGTGGAATTAGCGAGTGCTGGAACTGGACCAAATATCCCGCCCAGGAAAGTGTGTCACAAATCAGCACCCACTTCGCCGACAGCTACCAACGTTTCCTCCAGAACCATCCCTGTAAAGTCACCCAATTTGTCAGAAATAAAATTTAACAGTTACAACAATGCTGGCATGCCCCCCTTTCCCATTATCATCCACGACGAGCCCACATACGCCCGGAGTTCCAAGAACGCTATCAAAGTTCCCATTGTAATCAATCCCAATGCATACGACAATCTCGCCATCTACAAAAGTTTCCTGGGAACCAGCGGCGAGCTCTCGGCGAAGGAAAAGACCGCGAGTATCATAAGCCATACCTACGAAGAAATAGAACACGAAAGCCAAGTGTCTGACGGCACCGCCTGCAAGCCCACGGAATGCCCCCATGCGAAAGGGCTTTCGAGCAGCACGGAACGTCAGAGGGGCTCCGTGGCCCAGAAGGTCCAGGAGTTTAACAACTGTCTCAGCCGAGGCCAGTCCTCACCACAGAGAAGCTATAGTTCTAGCCACAGTTCCCCAACAAAGATCCTGAGACCCACCCCAGAACCTGCGGCCAAAGCAGAAAACCCCCAGGAGCCTCAGGCCAACGGCGGCAGCAGTAGCAGCAGGGAGAAAGCAAGCACCGTTCTCTCACAGATTGTGGCTTCTATCCACCCTCCCCAGTCTCCACCAGAAACGCCGCCATCTGGCCCCAAAGCCTGCAGCGTGGAAGAGCTCTATGCCATCCCTCCAGACGCCGAGGTGGCCCAGAATACCCCAGCCCGGCCCAAATCCCTCTTCACGTCTCAGCCCAGTGGCGAGGCGGAAGCCCCGCAGAGCACTGAGAGCCCTCCAACCAAAGCACAGAAAGACCCACTCTCAAAGCCACTCGCCATCCCTCCCTCCAAGCTAGTGGCGAACGCCCAAAGTGAGCCAGCACCCCCCTTCCCGCCGCCACGCTCCACGTCCTCGCCGTACCACGCAAGCAACCTCCTGCAGAGGCACTTCACCAACTGGACCAAGCCAACCAGCCCCACCAGGTCAACGGAAGCCGAGTCGGTTTTGTACTCGGAAGGCAGCAGGCGGGCAGCCGACGCAAAACCAAAGCGCTGGATATCGTTTAAAAGCTTCTTCCGCCGTCGGAAAACCGATGAGGAGGACGACAAGGAGAAAGAGCGAGAGAAGGGGAAGCTGGTGGGGCTGGACGGCACGGTCATCCACATGTTGCCCCCACCGCCAGTGCAGCGCCACCACTGGTTCGCGGAAACCAGAGCTGAGTCCAGCGAGAAGCCAACCATCGTCTTCCTGTACAGGTGCGACCCTGCCCAAGGCCAGCTCAGTGTGGAGCGGAGCCAGGCCGGAGCCGATCCGACAGCGGTCATGGGCAAGGGTGGCCCGGAGGATGCTTTCCGCCAGGAGTCAGAGAAGAGAAGGAGTCACTCCTCGCCAACACTGCTCCCTAAAAAAATTCTCAGGTAGGTAAAATAAACTGGCAGAGTGTCGTTTGCTTGGTTTTGTTTTGAAAACACATTTTCAGGTGCTCAGGTGGCTGTATCTTGGCCGAAGAGCCCTGTTTGTCAGGAGCAGGCTGTGGCCAGCATCTGTCTTTATCACTGCATTCCAAGGTGAGACTATCTTTGGCGTGATCTTATTGCACTAAACAAGGTTTATGGCCCTGCACCTTCAGCTAAAGTAGCATGCTGCTTCCTGGTGAATGCAAAGGGGCTTTGAGATGGGAAAGCCAATCCGTCACACCTTGATAGCAGTAAATAATTCGCTACTTTGGAATGCTACATTGCATACGCAAGGGGGAAAATCAAATGAATGAATGGTAGTAGTCGTCTTGCCCTCACTGGAGATGAAATAAAACCTTTCAAGGAGTTCTTTCTGGCTGTCACCAAAGTGTTCTCTCCATGTGCATTACTAGCATTTGCTTGTTTGTTACTGTTGCCCTTTCCTGTCCAATCCTTCTACCCGATGACTTTGATTTGTGAAAAATCAAAGCCAAATCCACTGCCATCAAGTCAATTCCAACGCATTGCAGCCCTGTAGGCAGACTAGCCCTACCCCCTTTGAGTTTCTAAGGCTGTAAATTCTTGTGGGAGCAGAATGCCTCATCTTTATCCCCCAGAGAAGCTGGTGGGTTCAAACCGCTGACCTTGAGGGTTAGCACTGTAACATGTAACCCACTATGCCACCGGGACACCTTGTAGGAGAAAAGAGGGGGGATACTGAACATGCAGGTAAAAGAGGAGAAGTTAGCTGTCGAGATTGAGACTCAAATGGTATTACACTCCACCATGTATACCTACATCAGTTCTCTGGGCATTGGTTTTCCGCAGTACTTTCAATAACTCTTTCTTGATCACCTACTCTCTGTCAGACATTGTGCCAAGAACATCCCAGATGTTTACCTCAGGTCCTATAATGCGTTGTGGCCCCCAGCTGAGAAAGGTGAAACTCACAGGAGGTCACAGTGGGCCATTGTCTGACAGCTGGCCGTGGTCAGAGTCAGGACTCACTCCCGAGCTTATGTTCTTCCTGGCTTGTTGCATCGTCCCAAGCAAAACTGTTTACATCTTCACTTGGCATCGTTCACAGACACACATATATTTAGAAAGCCTACGCTTTCCTTTCGCGTCTCTATCGTAGTCAGAATTAACTGCCAATAAAAACAAGGAACGAGTATCCTAAGTCTGTGGCAATCAGGATGATTTCTTTCAACAAACGTCTGCCCTGAGTGCGCCATTCGTCCCATTTTGGATCTTTCTCCTTCCTGACTTGAGGAAACCTTCCCTACCACGTCTGAGCTTCTATCCAGCAAAGGCGGCAGACTGATAAAAGGGCAGTCTCCCTTACCAGTTTGTCTCTGGACAAAAATATAAATTAAAATGAAGTGAGCACATAATGCCTTCACCTTGTCTAGCAAAATGCCAGCGTGTTTTATATATATACATACCCTTTACTAAAATGAGCTTTTTACACATACACACACCAAGGAGTTATCAAGATGTTAGCAAGTTCCCTGTATTCTTCAAGTCCATTTAATAGCAAAAGCAGCTGGAATCGTGGTAATATACTCCTGGAAAGAATAGTCTTGTCGCTGGGAGTGAATGTGGATGATCGAATGCTGTACTCCACCAGTAATAAGAGCCGTGTCTCGCAGGTTACTATTTTATTTAGGAAAGGAGCCACTTAAACAGCACATGGTTGGAGCTACCACCCGGGGAATGGCAGACGGTTCGTGCAGATCAATAAGTGGCTGTACTCCTCATTAAGGACGGCCGTGGTGTATTTATCCACATCCCAGAAGGCAGAGCCAAGGAAGCACTTGGCCTCTCTTCTATTGAATGAGACACTCCCCTTTGACTGTACCTGGGCGGGAGGGCTGCCCAGGCATTTGGCAGGACACAGCTCTTATAAGACAGTTTATTTATTGGTTCACAAATTTGCTTCTGCACGGGCCAGCCATAGTTTCCAAAATTGATCGCTCTAGATTATGTCCATGAATCCACATGACATGATCTGCCTGCTCCACTGATGCTCAAATTTGAAAATCTCTCAGAATCACCTGGAGGGCTCCCCCTGCCCCACCCCCCAAGTTTCTGAAACAGGAATTCTGGGGTAAGGCCTAGTGATCTGCATTCCTCACTAGTTCCTGAGGTGCCTTAGTGACACCGTGCACTAGGCATTGGGCTGCTAAAGGCAAGATCAGTGGTTCAAACCCACCAGCTGCTCCATCAAAGAAACAGGAAGCTGTCTGCTGTTGAAAAGAGTTGCGGTCTCAGAAACCCCCTCAGGAGCAGTCCCGCTCCGTCTTGTAGGGTCACTGTGAGTCAGAATTGACTCAGAGGCAGGGGGTTTGGTCTGAGAACCATTTCCTCGCTGATGCTGATGCTGATGCTGCTGGTCCAGAGTTGAGAATGTGACCCGTCGTAAAATCGTCCTAAAACTCTGTGCTGTCATCTACGTAAAGCAGTAATTGCAGTACAGGCATCCCCCGTGGATGAAAAGACGAACATTTCATGAAGCCTTTCGTAAGCCAAAATGGTATAAAGCAAAGAAGCAGTTCCCATTCATTGACATGGGACAAACCGCTGGGAATCCCCACACCTGAAAGAGAGCCCCCAGATCCTGTTGTCTTCACATCAAACCACTGAAGACCCTTAGCTGTCTCGGGGAACACTGGAGTTCGTGCTGCTGTTTCAGAGCCTAAGTGTCATTGGATATGATCTGGGCCCACTGGGCAGTTTGCGGAACACTCGCTGCTCTTTTCTCCCTTCTTCGTAAAATGGAAAATCCTCCCTGGAGTTCTTTCTGTTCACAAGAACGGGAGAAACTCACATAGGTCTTTCACAAAGGCCAAGTGGTGTGTAAAGTGAACATTCAAAAAGCAGGGGATGCCTGGACTTATTTTTTCTCAAAGACATAGGGACAGACATGTTCACGCTCTGCCATGTCCCAGACTCAATAGAAGAAGATATTCAGTAATTGTCCACTTATTCCTTTTCCACTAACTTTTAGAAACCTTTGAAATATAAATGAGCATTTTGAAAAATTGACAGCATTTGCTCTTCCAAAAATTACCATGGCTACACGCTTGGTATTTACTTGAAGCAGTTTTGAGAGGCCAGGCATTACTGTCAAATGTCAGCACTTGTGTTTCCGGCTTGATGGCAGTGTAATCACTGAATTAACATCCCACTGCTGGAAACGTGCTGAAGGAAGCGGTGAAAATGTGCTTTTCCTGCGGTAAGTAAATGAAGATTCCAAACCCAACCTGGATGTAAGGCATGCCGAATGAGCCAGCCTGCCCTGAAGGCTGGGTCTCAGGCAGGAGAGAGAGTAGTAATTCGGGAGAGCCTGGCTTTCTGGGACCGCACTGTTAGTAAAGCCATTTATTTGACCACTGAGAAGACATCCATCAAATGTCATACCTGTGTGTCAAATGGAGTGTTCGGTTCTGGAGTAAAAGGTGGACAAGATTATGACATTGTTAGAATACGGGGCTAGGGTGTACGTTCTGCCTCAGCTCTCTGTCCAATCCTACAGGATGCAGTGGCTGTATTGATAACTGTGGGACATGAGAAAATAATGTAAAAGGTCTAGTAGGGGATCTGGCACCTGTTAGTGTTTTAGGGCCCTGTCAACTTGACCCTGCTCAGAGCAATCCCAAGTGACAGGAAAACTGTCCCAGCAGGTTGTAACCCTTAGAGACCACTAGGTCTTTCTCCCACAGAGCCTCGTAAGTGGGTTCAAACCACCAACCCAAATCCAGAAACCCAAGCCATCCACAGCCACTGAGTTGGTTCTGACACATCGCAGCCTTACAGGGCAGAGCAGAACTGCCCCATAGGGTTTCCAAAACGAAATCTTTACGAAAGCAGACCGCCTTGTCTTTCTCCCACGGAGCTGCTGGTGGGTTTGAACCACCAGCCTTTTAGTTAGCAATACAGTACTCCATCTGTGCCAGCAGAGCTCCTGACCAACCCAAAATAGCTTCGTTCAAATGCCCATAGCCCCTCAACCCCCATGTAGTAAATGCTGAACCACGTGTTAGCAGAATGGTACAGAGACACAAGTCAGTGACTCAAGCCACTTACAACAGATTTCTCATCAACCAAATCCAAGCCTGATCTGAAGAGACAAATAGGAGTTTGCCAGCTGGGTGGGAAAGACATGGTAGGCAAGGGAGCAGAGGGAAGAGGACGGCGGCACACAACAGCAGGATGTGTGGCTGGGGAAGAAAGATGGGCAGACTGGTGGCCGTAGAGTGTGGCTCATGCCAGGTCAAACTACTTGGGTCATACTGGGAAGTCACCGTTTGTCTTTCTCACTGATTGGATGGCGTTTCCACCGATGGGGCAGAAACAACAGTGGGTGACTGTGCATCGAAGCACCGATCAAAGCCACAGCACCCAACGTGCTCGTCGCAATAAATCAATCAATAAATGAGCCCCTCTCCCTTAGGAATGTCCCTGGTGAAGCAGCACGTTTCCTTCCATTTCAGCCCTGTGTAACAGCAATTCCGTGGGATGAAATGGGAGGTGTACGTAGAGTGCGTCAGCTGCGTGCCAAAGTGTCATGGTTTTCTCAGGGAAAAACTCTTTAAGAAATCGCTTGATTGTAAAGCTGAGCTAGCCCCACCTGACTTACACACTGTGGTTTTTTAGACGTGGGTGTTTGGCAGCTATTTTCTTAAGAATGGGTGTAGTGAGGCTGTCACTCTGGGGATAATCATCGAGGCTTTCAAGCAAAATGTGGGCTTTTTTGTTTGGTTGGTTGGTTTTGAAAAGCTGTGTCCATGACCATGACAGCTTCCTATACACAAGGAAGTCCAAAGTGTGCTATAAAGTCAGAGACACTATCAAAATGTGAAGCTATGCCTCTCGATGTAGCGCCCGCCATCTGAGTCTGTATATTCTCTCTGAAGGCGGGGCTCCCATCCCTCTAACCTTTCCCTGGAGAATTCTGTGCTCTTTGATTGGCACCATGTCAAGACAGCAGTTTGGGCATCCTCGGGGGGCTCAAATCTGGTTCTTTGATTTGGGCGAACAGAAAGACGTGTCTAGAGGGCCAAGGTGGAGGCTGAAGGGTTGTTGGGGTAACGATTCCCCGTGCGATTCCGGGCGACAGTGCTTGCTGTCCTCAGAGAATGAGCGGGTGCGTTCTCGTGATGGAAAGTAAATTCTTGGTGCAACTTTCCTGCCCTCTTCTCACCAGTGCAGTTGTCCATTTTCTTGAAACTTCTTCCTAATCCGCGTAATTGTCCTTTGTCTTTTGAGAAAATACACCGCAATTACCCCTTTTCAGTTCCAAGAAATTATAGTTGTCGTAACCCGCTGAACTGACCTCTGACTTGAGTGGAATTGGCTAGCAGACCGCTCCGAAGCAAATCCCAGTTTCACGAGGGCAACCTAATGGGATGATGACAGTTGTGTGAGAGTGCTTCAGAAAGTGCATGGGAAAGTGGCATAAAAGATCGTGGAATTTTCCCACACACTTGTAAAAGTCCCCTCAGACTACTACAAGAACTTTTCTACAGCCAGCCAACAAATCCCAGAGACATGTTTAAATGTGTTTAGTTTGTAATAAACCCATACACGGATGAACCTAAACCCCCTGTAGCATTACTGTCTGACTCACAGTCTTACTGAAACATTGTTGCAGTGAGATTGATGATATGAGCAAAAGTGATTTTTAAAATAAAACTCACATAATTCAATACATCAACATTCGGAAAAATCTGCACTAAGTGAACCACTAATTTCTGAAGGAAATTCTAGTGCAAATTTATGCCTGAGCACAAGCCAGACCAATGGATTTTCATGAAACTGAATACAGAATGGTCATTGGAATATTTTCAGATTATACCTTGCAAACGATCTGTAAGAAGCTGCCACTTACCAAGTTCTGGGATAGTCCTGAAGAAGAACATCCACAATTAGCTGAGCTCTTCCACCTATGGGTGAGACTAGGTTTTTGTGTTGTTAGTGGTTGGTTGGTTTGTGTTTCATATACTCCAATCAAAACAATCTGTCACAGCAGATTTAATGCAAAAGCTAATGTGAAAATTCAGCTGTCTGATACGAAGCCAGATAAAGATTTTTTTAAGTGAAATGATATTATTATTAAATGATTACTTAAAATTTGGTTTTATTCTTTGATCAAAGGGATCTCAGTAGATAGAACCCATGTAAACATGAGCGGACCTTTAAACACATTCTCAGTTTTCAATAGTGTAAAGGAATCCTGAGACAAAACATTGTGAGACTGCCGAGAGAGACCATAATGAGCCTCTGTTATGTTGAGATGCTTCACCTTTATCCTGTTGGCTCTGGAGAGGAACCCGTTTTTAAGCCAGAAAATGGCATACTTCTGTTCTTAGGATTTTGGGGAGTTTTTTTCTTCACATTCCATTTTGTTTCTGATGCTTCCAGGGGGTCAAATTTTGGCTCAGGAGTGGATTCATACCTGTCATTCCTGTCTGGCTAGTTTGGATCAAGAGCCGTTAACCTGGTGATTAGTCTGGTCTGTGCTCAGTTGGCAATATCGCAGCTGTCACTTTTAGAAGCACTAACCTCCCTTACAGTCGCTGCAAATCTTTGGTGTCCATACCACAGGACTCCATATTACATCATGAAAAATAATAATACTAGCTACCTGCCCCGGGTAAATCTAGTGCACAAGACCTCTTTAAAGTTTTGAAGCGCAAGGATATTACTCATCCATCTTGGAAGAAGTACAGGTGCGCCTTCGGAGCAAGAAAGGTGAGACTTGGTCTCGTGTCCTTTGGACATGTTATCAGGAGGGGCTCAAAAAAACTGTACAGCCATCAGGTCGATACCAACTTAAAGAGACCCCACAGGGGAGGGTAAACTGTCCCGGTGAGTCTCTGAGACTAACTCTTTACGGGAGCCTCGTCTGTCTCCCTCGGACCTTCCTTGGATTACCTGGTAGTTTTGAACTGCTGACCTTGTGGTCAGCAGCCCAACTAGAAACCACTACATCACCAGGGCTCCTTATCAGTAGAGACTAGTCCATGTGTGGGGGTGGGGGGTGGGGGTGCATCAAGTTTGGTAAAGTAGAAGGGCAGTGAAAAAGAAGAAGACCCTTACCAGTGGATTGACACGGTGACTGCTACAATGGCCTCCTACATCAATCTCATCATGAGGGCGGTGCAGAACTGGGCAGGGTGCCATTCTGTTGTACGCAGGGTCGCTATGAGTCCGCACCCAACGACACCTTACGGAGATACTCTAAAGACAAGATAAAATAATGTCTGGAAATAAAATAATACGGAATCCCTAGCCGATACCAATGGTTGATATGCTTGTCTACTCCCCGGGGAGCACAGTTCTACGCTGACATCTATGGGATCATTACAAATCAGAATCGACTTGACAGGCACTTTTTTCCCTATGTAACATCTAACTCATAGGAAGAACTCAGTTAATTATGTCTCCTGTAATTGGCAGTGTTTCTGAGAGAGAGAGATAAAAATGTTATCCCTTTACGGAACTCTGCTTAGGGAACCAGAACTTCAGATAGTTGTTGCTTTAGGGTCTTGCCCAAGCAATCTAAGAATAGCCAGGTGTTTTTTCTTAAGTCTGTATCCAGGCATGTCGCCACACTGAAGGAAGGCCGTGCACATGCAACCATCTGACCACCTCTGTCGGCTTACTCACCCTCTTATCACGAATGCGCCCCGCCATTCTAGCTTCCTTCTTCTCAGAGCCCCTCACTTAAACTCCTGTCCTTGGATCCCACCTTAAAAATGAGTC
Organism: Echinops telfairi; assembly: GCF_000313985.2. Classification (NCBI taxonomy): domain Eukaryota; kingdom Metazoa; phylum Chordata; class Mammalia; order Afrosoricida; family Tenrecidae; genus Echinops; species Echinops telfairi. The sequence goes on from NW_022111379.1 coordinate 11,310,009, forward strand.
ATTTATTTATATTGACAGCAATAGACTCTTCCATCTAGATGGATTGGCTCAGAACTGTTGTGACACCAGCGTAAGGACTCGGCTGCTAACCAGCAGGTCGGCAGTTCACAGTCACCAGCAGTCATCTGCTCCCATAAACATGAGAGTCTGTATCACACAGACTAGCATCTGAGCTCTTACAGGCGTGTCTTAAAACCAACCGTCAACTAAGTGATATGTCCGCTAAGTCCAAGGGGAAGGATCACATCAGCCCATGTGACCCAAGAATTTAAAATAATAAAGTCCACAATCAGAGGAGGTCATCGCATTAGCGCTTGAATCCTGAGCACGCACTTCGCAGAAGCTGTTGGCTGAATCCATTTTCAGAGCCCCCACTCAGAGTAAGCTTCCATGGAATCCCCTCGTGCCGTAGACCAGGGATGTGAATACTCTCGTCCTCAGATAAGGTGCATTGGAAAATGGATTACTGCGGTATGGTTAGGTTAACATTTAACATATTATCGTATGGTTTCCCTTTTGACCCATTTTTAATTTGTTCTAGTTTCTATTCTGCTTTTTCTTAGACTGCTGTTTGCTGTGTTTAATTTTGTTGTTGTTTTATTTTCTCTTTATGAAATCCAGGATAGGTAAATCTCTAGAGACAATACTAGATTAATAGTTCCTTAGGGTTATGGCAGGTGGGGTTAGTAGATAATCAGAAGCTAATAATAATGGGTAAAAGAATAAAGAAAATGTTCTAAAATTGTGGTAGTGATTACACAACTCTTTTAATATATTTAAACCATTAGATTGTATAGCACCTGAATTATATGTCAATAAAACTGTCTTTAAGAAAAATAAAAGATTACCGCCTAGGAAACCCTCTGTCCTCTCTGGTTGCTATGGGTCAGAACTGACTTCACGGGAGATAAGATCAGTACAGTGAACACCACCTAACCTCCAACTCCACTTGGACAGTTGTTTTATTTCTACTTCCGGCTGCTTATCTCTATTATTTTGAAGCAAATTCCAAACATCATTTATTTGTAAATATTTGATTTTATATCAAAATTATAGGCTTAATTTTTAAAAAATCACAGCCATATTCCAAAAGTGGTTCATTCCATCTTTGTGGATAATCTTTGTCTACACATCATATGGTGCCAACATTTTAAATGCCATATAGGAAGGAGTTTTCTGAAGGTTCATGGAAAATTTGGTTTTAAAAAACCAAATGTTTCCTTGAGTTTTTTGATACCCTCTCATATATTTTGATGATTCCTAAGTTGATATTTCCCTCCCTGACCTCTCCTCTGGATTTATGACATAAACATACAACTGGCCACTATTTAAACGTCAAGCAGATAGTTCAAATGAAATTTTGTTTCATTCAAGAACTCTTGGTTTTTCCCTATAAATCTGTCCCAGCTACAGTGTTGACATGATCAAGTTCTCATCATCCCTCCAGTTGCTCAAGCCAGAAGGCTAGTAGGAGGCATCCTGTTTCCGACCTTTCCCTCTCACCCTGTATCCAAAACTGCAGCCAGTCCTGTGTGACCGGATTGGTAGGTTGGACTCCACCCTCATACTTTCACATGGGTGCCAAGTTGACATAAAATCTAACTGCCACACAATGTCCCAGGGTTGTTTGTGTCTTTTAAGAAATCTACCACGATGACCACTTTGGGATCCCAAAAAATCAATTGGCATAACTTTCTGAGCTGACCTCTCTCTGTCTTAAAGTTAACTGGCCCAGCAGATCCACTTAGAAGCTACTGCTTTGCTTTTTTTTTTTTTTTGGACAACCTCCTCTCAAGCCAAGTGTATTACTGAGCCCCTCTAACTCTGACCAGGGTCCTAGTTAGCATGTATTCCTCATACTAACACAGTCAAATGTGTTTGGGTGGCCTAGAGACATCTCAGAAAACCAGGTCTTCCCTGAACAGCTGGGATTCTATCCAGACTATTCTATCCAAGTCACACTTCTGGTTTGGATAGGGATATTGGATCTGACACACCTGTGCTCCCTTAGGAACTCTGTGTGTGTGTACAACTTCCCTCTGCCCTGCCAAGGCCAGATTGATGATCTTAGAAGTCCTTAAGACTAAACTGTATTTCTTGATAATCCAACGGTCAATCCTGGGTTTAAGACTAGGAGTTGCCAAACCAACCTGTAGCCTGTTTTTGTGGATGACTTTATGGGAGCACCCCAAAGCTCATTCCTTTCCATGTTGTTTGTGGCCATTGTCCTACAGCAGCAGCGTTGGGTCCTTGTGACATGCCATATGGCCTGCAAAGCCCCAAACCTTTACTCCCTGGCCCCTGTAAATGGCCAGTCCCAGGACTGACCTCTGAGACCTGCTCTGTCTATTCTGACACACTTACACAGGGCCGACAGCCACTGCAGCCAGACCCCGGACAAGTTTGGGACTGGCTAAAGAAATCACATCATGTTGGAGGTGGGGGGTGGTGGTGCAGTTAAATGCTCAACTACTTGCCGAGAGAGTGGCAGTTTGAGCCCACCCAGGGCCCTGGGGCAGGAGAGAGGAAAGCTCTATCTAGCTGCTTTTGAAAGATTACGGGCTTGAAAAGTCTAGGAAGCGGATCTACTCTGCACATGTGTTGGAACCCACTTGACAGCTCACAGCAAAGGAGTTGGAGTTTGGTTCTGTGTGTACGTGCGTCTGCATCTAGTGTGAAGAAAGCACATCCAAGACTTGCTGCCCCTTGCTTGCAAGTTGACTTCAACTGGTAGCAACCTTAGGCATGAGAGCCAAAGGCAGTTCAGTCCTGTGCCGTCCAAATGACGACGGGAAAAGATGCCCTCTCCTGAACGTTCCATGAGAACGTTCTATCCTTCAGCTCCCGTGCTACCTCCCCTTCATTACCTCAACTCCAGTCAAAGAAACCATACCAAAGTCATCTGTCCGTGCTTAAACCACACGGGCCTCTGAAGGTCAAATTCCTGTTTCCCCTGAAGAAAAACCACTGATTGGAGAGGAAGCTCCCAGTAGCCGCTCGCTCTCCTGATCGTTGCTCTTTTGCTTTCAGAAAACTTCTGGAGTGGCAGCATTTCTAAAGATCATGTCTGCACTGGCTGACATACTGGTCCTAAAGTCAGACTGGTTCATGAAGTCCTGGGTGAATTGGTAAATAATCCTACTTTAGGGAAATTCATAAATTTTGACTCCATCTGAGTCACACAGGGTTGCAGAAGGGCTGTGCTCCTGTGTGCACTGTGATGGGAGCAGTCTTCAGAGAGCTTTCGATTCCTCTCCTGGGAAGCAGTTCCACGAGTATGTCAAAAATATTGCGCTAGGGCTCTGGTTCGTCCACGCGTGGGCTGATTCCAAATAAAACATGTAAACACATCTCTGTGATTAGTGGGTGGCTACAGACAGGTTCTCTCCATCCTACATTTGTCTCGGTCTCTCCTGAGGGTGCTTCAAAGGCCCAATCAAAACAGTGGCTTCCAAAGGGATCTGCTGGGCCAGTTAACACCCAAGGTAGAAGATCAGCTCAGAAGGTGATGGCCACTGTTTTGGGGGATTCCCAAGGAGTCATCTTGTTAGATTTTCTCAAAGGTCGCAGGGCAATCATGGGAGCATTCCCCACTCCCTCCCCTCCGCCCAATTGGGGCAGGCAATGCACATGCTCACTCCTGGAGGGTATCCAGGGCCACCTAGGAGAATTTCATTGGAAAATCTTAGCCCATCCTGCCTACAGCCCTGACCTGACCTTTTCAGACTTCTCTTGGGCCCCTTGGGATGTTACTTTGACCTGGTGTGAATTGAGAAGCTCCAAGTGCATCGGGGGAGGGGGAGGGAGTTGAAGCACTACCTTCCGAAAGCACTGGAGAGCCCTCGATGGGAGCTCAGTCGAGGGACTGCAGGGCTGCACGTTGGTATCTTTGTCTAGTCAGGGTCTCTCTGATGTCGTGGCAGTGCTTTTGGACTTTCCCTGGTGCAACTCCAGAAAAGCCAAGTGACTTGCTTAGGGGTCCATGCCATTGTGGAGAAGTCAAACGGGGGATCTTTGGAGAGTCGGGTCTGTTTTTGTTTTCTTGTTTGTCTCTTGAATCTGAAGCCTGTGCCGGACCTATGTTCCCTTCCAGAAACTGCTTGGCTTCCTTTTTCCATCTCCTCCAGCCTTCCCAGCACTCCGACAGTGCAGCCTCCCCATTGTTGGGGTAAGGAACGGAGGGCCAGGGAGGTTGTTGACTTTCCCAGGGCCACTTTGCAAGTAGTGATTCTGACTGCAGAGACAGACCCCAAAGTGATTTGTTGTGATCAGTGATGGTCGCTAAGTCAGTTGGATGTGTCCCAAGCTCCTGAGCGCAGGAATTTATGTTTGCGACCAACAAGGATCCCACTGCCACCGGTTGATCCACGGACCTGTTGAGCCGTCTTAAAGTACTCAACATCGGCGTCATTATTCACGCTCTTAAAAGCACTTCATGCCAGCGCCCAGCCGTCACTGCCCCATTTTACAGATGAGTAATGGGAGGTGTGCGCAGAGTGGTGCTGGTGGCAGAACGGGAATGAAACTTCCATTTCCAGCTTTGAGACTGGCTTCATGCCTCCAGGCCAGGTTTCCGCCCATGATGTAACACAGCTGCCATATAGTACTGATGGGAGTCATCGGGCGATCCTTAAAGGTTTAATTCCAGAGAGAAGCGGTTTGTCCTCACGTGGTGCCTCTGTGGTGGCAGTTTGTTAAGAGCGGAGAGAAGGGCCAGCTTGAAATGAATAACGCGGTGCTCAGTGGAGCACTGGAACCAGCTGACAGTGTGCAGTGAGGGATGCCGTGGGCTGCTCACCACAAGGTCAGCGGATTGAAACCACCAGCCCCTCTGCAGGAGAAAGAGGAGGCTTTCCACCCCTGTCAAGAATTGCAATCTCAGAAACCCACAGAGACAATTCTGCTCGGTCCTGCAGGGTCGCTATGAGTCGGAATGGACTCAGTGGTAATGAGCTTGGGTGTGTGTGTGTGTGTGTGTGTGTGTGTGTGTTTTGAAACATGGTTGAAGCTTCACTCAACATCTGGGACGGTGCCCCGTTTCTCTGATTTTCTAGTAGGGGAGCACCTCCGCATCCCCACTGTTTCCTCCATGTTGCTACCCGGCCCCATCCCGTTGGAACAGGCAGAAGTCACGTCCAGGCACGGGACTGGTGACGTTCTCAGGTACTTTGCTGCCTGGATCCCACCCGGCTGTCTTCTTCAGTGCTTGCTGTGAACCCCAGCTCCCTACCATGAGTGCCCAGAGAAGGAAGGGCCCCTGTGGATGGTCCAGCAGAACTGGAGCCAGCTTAGTCGTCAGAGCTGAGTGGGGGGTAGCTAGAAACAAGAAGGGAGGCAGTTTGCGGAAGGGTGCAGAATGTGCTACGTCCCAGGGCCAGGCCGTCATGACTTGGCGTATTTAGAGCTGACGGATTGTACCTCGCAGTCTGGACTAACGATGGAAACATGCATTGACAGTTAAATTGTTCAGGGTCTTGATGACCTGCAAGGCGAGTCTGAACCTGACCTTAAACCAGAAGTCTGTGTGGCGCGAGGAACAGCCTATCCAAAGAGGTACTTTAGGAAGCACCCCTGGGAGGCTGCGTAGAAGGTGCAGGCACGGTGGTCCCTCTTCTTGTAGTGGCTTCCTCTGGCACAGGGACCTGCCCTTTGTGCCTGGCTCTGTCCTTGGTTGAGACACCAACATTGGAGACATTGCTGCATCTTGGTAGACTCGACTTACGACACTCCATGTCGAAGGCAGTCTTCAGCCCGCCAGGGCTCCTGACCAACGTCATCAATCTCAAACCGGGCCAGATCCTCCTCCTCGTAGTAGTTTGTGGGTATGTGTGCAGTGCAGTGGGCTTTCCATATATATGTCCTCTCTGGTTTATTATAATCCTGCCGAAAATGATTGGTTGGGCCACGGCCTGCCCGATAATTGTCTATTTTATGTGCCTTACAGGGATTGGACAGTTTACTATGCAAACAAGGAAACAAGGTATGTAAAACCTTTGTAAGGCTTGATTGATTACTATCCAGATTAGGGGGCGTGGGGCGGGGGGTGGCTACTGAAGGGACCGGTCAGTTCATGTCTTGGTGGTCGGAGTAGGTAGAGGGAGCTCACTACTATCCAGAAGGTCCTGGAGTTTCTTGTCCTTTGGGCCCCGGGTATCGGCGCTCGGAACCTACTCAATCCAGGAGACTGTACCACTGGACATGGTGTGCTGTAGAATGAGATGGTGAGAACTAGAAGACTGGCACACACAAACTCTGACGGGCACACTGGCCCACAGAGTGAGGCAGCTGTATGGGGCTTGCCACCCTGTGGAGTGGGAGAGCCAAGTGCCTTTGGGCAGGAGGCTTGCTGCCAGAGCACTTATTGATGGAGCTAAGGAGCTTGAGCACTTGCCCAATCAGGACAGAGGTCGAGAACAAGACCCGGCAGCAGAGGCTAAGTCAAGAGTGAGGTTCCGCTACAGAGGCCGGGCCTAGAGCGAGGCCAGACAGTAGGCATAGCCAAGGGAGTGGCTGCCTGCCTATGAGCCTCGCTGAGAACTGTTCTGGTTGAAAGCTGTCAGGATTGTCCAGTTGTATCCTGTTACTTCCAAGTAGATGCTGATCCCACGCTGTAGCCTGTTACTTCCCTAGCAAACCACATAAGTGGGAGTATGCTCTGTGAGTTCTTCTAAGTCACCATTGCAACAAATTGCTGAGCAGAGAAACGGAGAGTGCTGCGGGAGGACGGTCGGTGTCAGGATTGGTTAAACTGAAGAGTTGGAGAGTGCAGGCTGCCTGGCTTCATTCAGATTGTGACTCATCTCTGCCCTGAGTCAGAGGACGGCCGACACGGCTGGACCCGGTGTATAATTTTCTTCTAAGAATAAGCACTGGAAGTTAGGAAAGATCCTAAAGTATATATAGATGTATACATACACCTTTTCTTATAATAGCCTCTTTCTGAATTTCTAATCTGAGGGTACTTACATTATTTTATTTCCCTCTTTTCAGGATGATATTATTCTGTGGAATAATGTTGCTTTATTGACAGTTTAAAATTTTTTTCATACCTTGTTCCCTCTTGATGAAGATATTTCCAACAGCCATGGGAAAACTGAATTAAAGCGTATAGAATTCCCCCCAGCCCCCTCGTCCCTCGTCCTCACAGCCCTGTCCGCCCTGGGAAGTGGGAGGCCATGGTAGAACAGTGTCTCAGAGTCCAGGCCTGGGGTCAACTCCATCAGCACGCAGGCTCCTAGGCCCGCGCCAGCGCTGTTGAATTAGCCTCCGGAGGTAGGAACTGAGCACCTGCATCTTTGACAAGCTTTGGAGGTAGTTCTTAGGCACATTCAAGCTGTGTTTGTTTTCTGGGGCTCTCTGATGATATTTTACTGAGTTTCCAGTGGCAAGTTTTACAAAGCATATTGGGTTTCTATTGGACAGTTTCCACACAAATTGGTCACTCATCATCGTGCCCTTGATCTCTTTCTTTGCGTCTGTTCCCTTTCCAGTAGGGGTGCAGTGGCTACCTTGCAGTGGCTCTTCTAGCCATACTCTTCATCACTTCCACCAGGCAAGTGGATGGGATTGCTTCTGCAGATTGGATGGTGTTGGTTTTTCCTGATGGCGCTGGGGAAGGAATGTGGGAGAAGCTGCTGATAGATTTGTATGACTTGGTGCCATCGAGTCGGCTTTGACCCCATTCACCACAAAACGAAACGCCGCCGGCTCCTGCGCCATCCTCACAGTTGTTCCTGCGCCTCAGCCCACTGATGCAGCCACTGTGTCAGTCCGCCTCATTAAGCACCTTCCTGTTTTTTCCACTTTACCAAACATGATGTGCTTCTCCAGGCCCTTTCTCTCCTGACAAAGTACGCAAGACGAAGATACGGTCATGCGTGGCTGTTAACAGCGTTCACGGTTACTGTAAGATCTTGGAGCTCGTAACATCTGGATGAGTCAAATTTGCCATCCTTCTGGTTTAAAACGAACCATCTCCGAAGCAGGCGCAGAGGCTCTCACCAGCATCAAGAAAGAAGAGCCAGGAGCAGAGTGTATCCTTGGGATCCCGAGGTCCCTGCGCGCCCACAGTCTTTGATCCCGGGACATCAGAGGAGTGGTGGCAACAGAAGCAAGCACACAAATCAGAGCAGTGGGCCCCCTGGCTCCCCGCGCAAGAAAGCTGGGTGCTCTTGGGCAGGAGGCTTGCTTTCAGAGTAGGTTGCTTCCTGGCACTTACCTGAGACCTGGAGGGTGTTTGGTTCTATCTGAGGAGTAGCCACAATCGTGTTTGCAACAAACACCGGCAAGTAGACTAAGGCCTCAGAGCACGCACTTGGAAGGCAGTCAGACCTACCTGGCTGTGAATCTCGCCTTCACCACTTATTAGCGGTGTCAGTGTAGATACATTATTTGTGCTCCGCCTCTGTTTTCTCATCTGTAAACCAAGAGGCAAAATAATGTAGCTGTGGAGGTCAACGGTGGGGGAGGTTAGACCTCTGCGCCATCCATTACTAGCTATGTTATCTGGCACGCGTGACTTAGACTCGCTTGGTGATAGTTTCTTCAAGGGTAAAAGAGAGATAATAGCCCAGCTAGTAGATTGTTCTGAGACTTAAATGAATGAACTCACAGAAAGAATTCAGAAAGAGGGAATGAATTGTGCCTCCCAGGGATTATGGCGCAATGTCTCGAGAGCTGTTGTTGGTTGTCACAAGCGAAGGACTGAGCGTAGCGTGGTGCCCACGTCCACGAGGTAGAAGCGAGAGATGCTATGACCCTTCGGTGCACAGGGAGGCCCTTTACAGTAAATGCTTTATCTGGTTCAAAATGCCAACAGTGTCACATTTGAGAAACATGACTAAGCACAGCACCTGGCATATAATAAGCATGATGTCAATTTTGGCTGCTATTATTATTATTATTTTCTATTGTGGGAGTAGCAAAGCCTACTCAAGACTGTTATTGCCAAGGGATAGATATTTAATTTTAAGCACAGTGCCCAACGTCCAGGAAAGGTAGAGGATGGTGGGTAGTGGCCATTATTAGGTAGTCAAATATCTGCAAACACAGTCTCTCTATACTAAATCAGCTCCCATTTCAAGAAATCCTTTTGCAATGTAAATAATGGCATTCTTGATGACGATTTTTCAGAAGTAGCACACATGTGTAATCATTATTACCCTCACATGCAGAACTAGCTCTTCTCCTTTCCAAAGCATTCCTATGTCCTCTACACCGTCAAGCCTTTCCTGTTGAGTCCCTGCAGTGCTCCCGGCTTGCTTGATGGTGCCTGCATTGAGAGAAAGAACTCGGACATAGAGCTGGAAAGTGTAGCATGCGTGTCTCGACTCTGCCACCGACGTGCCCAGGTACTCTGAGGCCAGTCTGTTCACTTCTTCCCATCTCCGTTTCCTCATCTGTAAAATGAGGATGATTGTGTTAGATTTCTCGGGTGGGAAATACCTCGGTTCTTGGCTTAACACAGGAGAAAGAATTCACACCACAGCCTGGTTTGTGATCCAAGTAGGTTTTTATAAAGGACAGAAGTTTCAGGTTTTACAGTCACTGAACATGGGCAACCGATCAGGATTGTGCACCCACACGTGGTAGCCTCAGGCCAGAGAGACCCTAACACGGCCTGCCTAGTGGGCACAGGACAGGAAGAAGGGGAAGACGAAGGAAGGGGGGTGGGCTGGGGGTGTCTCACAGTCAGGTATTTGAGGCCTCTGGCTGGGAAGGGTGGTTGAAGGTATTGATTGACTCCACTGACTGAATTAAGCCCACCTGGGCCTACTTTGGGCCGCCCAGGTGTACTGCCCACCTGGCTCGGGCTTGAATTGGTGCATGCCCAGTAGTCTCTATGGCTGGCTAAGGGTTCACCTGATGTTCTTCCAACCTCCTGTAGGGGACGCCTTCAGGCCTGGAGAGGAACAGCCCCTTGCTCTCTGTTTCTTGCAACCTAACAATTGCATCTTCCTCCTGAGTGGTGGTGGCAAATTAGATGGCACAGGGCTCCGCAGGTACAGTGAATAGGAAGGAGTCAGTTCTGAGTCCTTTTCCATTCTCGTCCCTTCTCCACTTCCATTTCCCCAGGGAACCTGCAGTGTGGCCTGAGAGTTACATGTACACGATCACTTCTAAACCTCGCCCTGCTCTGACTCAAAGGGCAGCCAGGCTGTTGAGGGAGAGGAGAGGAAAGTGGGAACGTTGTAAAGACTTCTCTGGTGCTTCGGGGCACAAGGCAAAAATGCAGGCCCACAGAAGGGCCATTGCCTGCTGGGTGAACCCCCCTGGCGAGAGCTGTGCATATATTCTAATATGTTGCCTTTCCAGAAACTAGGCATCAGAATCTTGTCCCATCTCTGTCGGTGAAACGGGCTGCAATGGCGATGCCAAGAAGCTGCTTCTCTACTTCTGGCACTGAGAAAGCCACTCTCAGTTTATTGCTGCACTCCAAAGTCAACCTTTTTTCTGCTAATTGGCCCAGTTAATACACTAACTCAGTAGGTCTTCGGATTTTCAAATTGAACATTTTCTTTACCACGATGAAGGCAACAGTGATTTACAGGGACTTTGTTGTAGGAACCTTGCTTATCCTGCCATCTGACGCAAGCATGCAAGACAAGCGCCTTGAAGATGATTTTAATTCGCTCTTCACATCTGGGGGGGAAGCGAGTCTGTGCAGGGAGGGAAAACCAGAGTCTATTGAAGACCTGTACCTGACTGCCAGTCTGCCCCATCCCAAGACTTAGCCTCTCATTCACACCAGTTGGAACTGCTTTGGTTTGACCAGACTGTTAACCATATTAGCTCAGCTGAAAGTTCATCTCAGTTCGGAATAAGAAGTGTGAAGTTTCCAGTTAAAGACTACAGAGGGCTTAGTGGAAAATTGGAGACACTAAGATAATGATCAATGGACACAACACTTTTCTACCTTCAAATGGAAAGTGTAGCGAATCCAAATGGATAACCTGGAAGATAAGATAGGATTAAGAAATGTCACATGGGGGCGGGGTCCTCAAGGTGGAGAGACAGGAAGAAATGGAGGGATTTTCCCCGTCCTTCCAATAGATTGCAAGGGGAGAGGGATCTGATAACTTTGAATTCTCATCCTCAAGTGTCAGTGTAGATACTGCTTCTGAAAAGGTCCATCATTCCAACAACCCCAAAGAAATAGCAGCTCCGGAAACCAGGGACAGAAGGTGCAACTTTGTTTCTAATGTACTTTCGTCTGATTTTCAGGGGCAGAAGCAGGTCTTAAAAGGCACACATTTGTTTATTGATCTTCACGGAGCTCTGGTAGCATACTGATCATGAGTTGGGTTACTAACTGCAAGGTCAACAGTTGGAAACCACCAGCCAGCTTCTGTAAAGAGATACTGTCTCAGAAACTCATAGGAGCAATTCTACCCTGCCCTATAAGGTCTCTTATGAGTCAGATGTGACTTGATGGCAGTGAGTTTTGGACAGATGGACAGTGGACAGTTGTCGTTGGTGAAGGGAGCTGGGAAGTGGGAATTCAGAGCACCGTTTGCCCTAAGAGGTAGATGGTCACTCTGGATGCTGGTTTCATTTCCTGTCCCCTTTGAAGCTGAAAGAAGGTGGTTGAATTTGAAGATAAAGTTCAATCAAAATTGTGGGAATATTGGCTTCATAGATGCCTTTAATCCATTCTACTGTGGAATTTGATTTGCCTTTTTTTAAAATGCATTCAGACATTAAGCAGAATTTTTACAAATATCTGTCCTGAATGAATTTGCCAAGAAAAAAAGAGGTCAGCTTGGGGGTGGGGAGCATGGTTTCATTAGATGGTGTAATGATCCATTTTACCACCTGGGTAGGCCAGGTGACCTTCCCACAGGAGATTGCTTCTGCTGCTCTGAATGATACGTGGCTGTGCAGAGTGATGAGCTATAACCTTAGCAAGGAATCCATTCGGGTCATAGACAAATCCGTAATGATGCTACTGTTGCCTTTGATCTGCTCACGTGCACGCTGTAAATTCACAAAATGAGATGAATTTATCCAGATTGTGACTTGTGGGGATTTTTCTAGTCAAGTCCGACTTTCAAAGACTCGGTTAAAAACTGGTCAGTAGTGAAAAGTTGGAGAGTTTGAAGTCCAGTCCGGTGTGTGTTGCCTTCCGTTACAGAAGCCAAACAAATGCTGAGGGTCCTGGACAAGAGTCAGCTGAGTTCGGGTTTGTGCCAACCCACTCCTACCGAGGACCTATGTGTACTTAGAGTCACCACAGCCCTGCTGCTCTGCAGCATCCACAGTCGATGTGCATGGAAGCAGCAGCCTGGAGATCACCTGACTCGTCGCCATAAGTAAATCTGCAGCACAAGAGCTCCTTAAAAGTGGTGAAAAGCAAGGCTGGAACTTGGAGGACTGAGGCGCACCTGACCCAAGCCAGGATGTTTCCAGTTGCCTCCTGTGCACGTGACCGCTACACCTGAGTAGGGAGACTGAAGAAGAGTGGGTGCGTTTGAATAGTGCTGCCAGAGAAGAAGATTGGCACGACTGTGGACTGCCAAAAGAACCAAAACAGAGATCTCTCGGAAGAAGTACAAGCAGAATGCTCCTTAGAGGCAAGGCTGGTGAGACTTCCTCTCATGTGCTTTGGACCTGTTGTCAGGAGAGACCAGTCCCTGGAGAAGGACATCATGCTTGGGAAAGCGGAGGGGCCGCGGGCAGCAAGGAAGGCCCCGTGGCTGCAGCAGTGCATTCCCACATAACAAGTAGTTGTGAAGCTGGGGCAGGGGCAGGCAGTGTTGTTTCTTCTGGTGCCCACAGGGTCACTGTGAGTCAGAGCCGACGTCATGGCACCTCCCAGCAGCACTGCACTCCAGAGAGTGGGCAGGGCGGGGCGGTTGTTTCAACGTAAGTTTCAGTAGCAACGAGAGGAAAGGCATGGCTGCTTCTCAGTGGGCCATTCATCATTTAACAGTTCTGTCTCTAGGCTATGCCATGAGAACTTCGACCTTTCCTTGTCAGTATTTTCTGTTTTAAGCCACGACATAAGGAGGCTTTGCAAAGTTTGGCAGAGTGGAATTTAAAGATGATGGGATTTCCTCACAAACTCGCTGAAGCCTCCTTGCAGTGTATTTGAAATTGCAGCATTATTAATGTGAAATCATTGTTTGGCAACTGCCCCGGGGATGGAGTGGGACGCTGCCTCTTCTCCATCTCTACTTCTTATGCAGTCACCCAGTTTGTCGAGAACCAAAGGGAGACTGGGACTCCTGGGTCCCATTTTGCTGTTTTCTCCATTACATCAAATTTTTCCCAGGGACCCGTTACAGGTGAACCACCTGTGTTAAAGCACCAGCTTACAGAATGAAGCCGAACGGCGTGAAGTGTCCTTCTATTGTTGGTGGGCTCTTCCCCTAAATAGAAAACAGTCCGTGGTCTCAACTGAAAATTCCCTAGGAAAGTAATAACACCAAATGATGGATTCATTGAAACATGCTGCACTTCCTTATTTCCTTCCGGGAGCGCAGGTGTGTTTGTGTCATTTCTGCACAGCGGCTGAGTCAACCTTCTCTGTTGCCGTCCCTACGTCTTTGTTCGTGTTTTTAGTCACAGCGTGCTGCCACAGCTAAGCAGAACTCTCAGAACCGCACCCTTCCCTCGCCCCTCCCCAGCTTCAGTCACACACAGAGCTCTTCCCTCCAGCATGGAGACATGACATATCACTGATGTTTTTTACTTTTTCTCAAATTCTTACTCCTTTTTATTTATTTTTTTAATCAATTTATTGAGGCTCATACAATTCATCACAATACATAGATCAATTGTGTAAAGCACATCTATGCATTTGTTGCCCTCATTATTCCCAAAATGCGCTTTCCTCTTGGGTTCCCGGAATCAGCTCAGTTTCCTTTCCCCCCCTCCCCCTCCCTTCCTCTTCCCCTCTCCCCCAGTACCCTTGATAATTTATAAATTATTATTGTATCTTACTCCTTTTTAGATGGGGGTCTGTCACTATAAGCGCAGATTAAAAATCTTAGCATCCGTTTGTTAAAGCTACACAATTTTACTTGTATCAACGCTATCTGCATAGCTCTTTGTAATTGACAGTAGTCTTGACTGGTGATTTCATAGACCAGCGCACTTACTAGAATGTGCTTGTGAAAACCCGCCTTTTATCTAGACTACAGGCCTTGGCGCCTTGGCCTTGGTCCTCAACGAGTTAATCAAACTTGCCTGGCTCCCCAAAGGTAACTTGGCACATCGCCCAGATCAGAGCCCTAAGGTAAAGGTTAAGGTGCAGTGTGAGATATTAAACGTGCCCAGTGCGAACCTCTTGCTCATAGCTTGTCCAGCCTGTTGCTCTCCGTAACTCAGCGGGGCCTCTGCTTCCCCAGAGTTGCAGGACTCGGTGAACTGGCTCAAGAAGGCCCTGCGAGCTGGTCCTTTCATGGGGAGTTGTGTAGGGGCACCCAGTGGGTGAGTCTTCGACGTTTCTTGCCTTTTAGTCTCCACGTTTTGTCTTGAGAAGCCCTTTGGAGCCTAGAGCTGTGGGAACAGGAAAAGGCCCCTCGGAGTTCCTCACAGGTTACTAGCAGCACCAGCCCGTCCTGTGATTTTCGTAAGCGCAGAGCCTGCTTCTCAATCCACCCGTTCCCAGGAACAAAGCAGACATGGGGTGGTGGGATCGTGGCCCTGAAGCAGCCTCCAGCGACCCTTTTTGACAAGTGGAAAGGGAACCTGTCCTTTTCAGAACAACCAGGAGATTGATGGGGTGGGGACGGGTTGGAAGGAGTGAGGTTGCAGAGACTAGGAATCTAAAAATAGCTTTTGAGGAAACCCCTGCCCTAAAAGGAGAGACTTTCTGTAATGTTCAACCTTTTTCCTCTGGAAGCGGACTGATGTTTTTAAGTCACTTCATCTTTATTGGCTTGAAATTAAATGGCTCATATTCTTAATCAGCAGAGCATGTTCCCTCTCCTAGAGCATGCTGGGAGCTGCTCAGTGATCTTGACACCATGTAGTGCCCAGAAGTGTCTCTAGATGGTCATCATGCTTCGTTCTTGCTAATGCATGAAAGGAAGTAGCGCTTCCCCAGCGCCCTGATTAAGTGAGGGCCCAGGTCATGAATCCCAGCATCCTTTGGGTTAATTATGGCGGGCTGGGCAGCCCATTGTGAAAGGGCAGCTCTGTTTACTGAATAAGGCCCCCTTTACATGGACCGCCGTGCTAGCTACTAGTGAAGACCCCTTCCCGCCTCTCCGCTCCGCGGGGCTGTTCCCACCAGAGAACTGCAAGCTCATTGCTCCCTCCCAGTTGGGGAGGCCTCTGGCTCTGCCAGCTTTGAGAGTATTTTTGAAGTTGTGTACCCAGCAGACTTCAAGGCTTGTTTTCGGCCCAGGCACGCACACCATTTCCGTAATGAAAGATTGATAGGAAGACACTGCACTTTCCTCAGATCCCCAGGTGGTCTGTGTGCTGGTGACACGCGATCAAACGAAGCACCTCTTTAAAAGGAAACCTGCAAATGTCACCACAACTGGCTGACAACCGAAAAACAGAAATGACATGTGGATGAGAAGGAGCCCCAGTGGCGCAGTGGATGAGAATGCAGCTGCTGACCCAAAGGTTGGCGGTTCAAACCCAGCAGCTGTGCTCCTCAGGAGGAAAATGGGTCACTCTGCTGCTGGCATAGTGGTCAGGCACTGGGCTGCTAACCGCAAGGAGCAAGAGAGGGCATTCTTCTCCCATAAAGAGTTAAACGTCTCGGAAACCCACAGGGGTAGTTCTGCCCGGTCTTGGAGGATCACCGTGGGTCCCCATCGACTCCATGGCAGGGAGAGCTGCTTCCATAAAGATACAGCCTGGGGCGCCCCGGGAGCAGTTTTTCCCTGTCCTGCGGGGTCACCGTGAATCGGCTTGATGGCGCTGGACTCAGGATGTGAGAAAGGACCCCGCGTGGTACAGCGGCTAGACGTTTGGCTGCTAACCACCAGCTGTGCCCCTCAGAAGAATGCCGAGGCATGCCGCTTCCATCAAAGACTTCCAGCCTCAGGACCCCATGGCAGCTCCACCCTGGCATGTGGGGTGGGTGGTCGTGAGTCGGAATCGACTGTACAGCACTGGATTTGTGTGTTGATTTTGTTTCTCATCACGTTGTAGTCTAGGAGATGCTTCCTTCCTCCTTTCCCTGCACCCAGGAAGATCCGTGGGTGGATGTGACCCTCTTTAGGACACTTCTTTTCAGTGGGGCTAGAAACCTTAAAGATGCTTTTGAATTTTGAATGTATCCCATTGACCAGCCCACTGAGGTTGTCTAGCAAGGCCAGTTTTCTCCACCAGCAGGTAACAACCTTTCCATCCCCTTGTCGCAGAATCAGCACAGTTCTGACTGAGTCGGGCTCCAGGGAGATGGGAAGAGGTAACTTCCAGTAGACGGGCACACAGTGATGAACCAAGACTGGAAGCATAAAGCATCATGTGGGACCGTAAAGGGATGCACGTGAAAATAACTAGGAGGTAGAACTTTCCATTGCACACAGGCAAAGATTGGTGCTTCTGCCCGATGACAGTGAGACCCTCCTGGCTTCCGCTCAGCTACAAGATAAATCAAAACCAAACTCACTGCCATCGAGTCGATGCTGACGCATAGCAATCCCTGTGGGTTTCCAAGACTGTAGCTGTTGACGGCGGTAGAAAGCCCAGTCTGTCTCCCAAGGAGCTGCTGGTGGTTTCCAACTGCCGACCATGCAGATCACAGCCCAACGCGTAACCACCACACCACCAGGGTTCCTGCCTACAAGATAATTACTCCCATGTTTAGAATTCGAATCTCCTTGATGACATTACTCTAGTAGATCCTTAAGGTTTCGAGAACTGCCATTGAATCCATGTAAACCTCAGGTGACCCGTGTGTGTCAGAGTACAGCTATTTCTTCAGGGTTTCGGTGACTGGGTTCTAGAAGGAGATTGCCACACCTTTTCTCTGGGTGAGCCCGAATCATCAACTTTTTGATTAGTAAGCAAGCACTTTAACCACTTGATCCACCCAGGAATTCTAATAAATATCATCAACCAAAAGCAAACCTACTGCCATCGAGTCAATTCTGACTCACAGCGACGCTAGGACAGACTAGAAACTGCTCCCTTCGGGTTCTGCGGATACTTGGTATTGACTACAGCATTATGGCACAGTCTTGTACTACATGTGGAGTAGGGTAGTGCTTTACTAAATGCTTTAATATATTTGTCTGTAACTAGTCAAGCATTTAGCACCCTCTATCACCCTGTAGGGTTAAGTGTTGGACTCCTAACCACAAGGCCGGCAGTTCAAACCCAACAGCTGCTCCCTCGGAGAAAATTGAGGCTATCTGCGCCGGCAAATATTTACAGCCTAAGAAACCGTGTATGAGGTGGCTGTGAGTCAGAATCAATTGAGTGGGAGTGGGTTTGTTGGTTTCTCACCATCACCAAGGAGCCCTGGCGGCACTGTAGGTTAGCCATTGGGCCGCTAGCCACAAGGTCAGCAGTTCAAACCCACCAGTCCCCCCACAGGAGAAAGATGAGGCTGCATGCTCCAGTAAAGATAGGCAGTCGTGGAAATCCTATAGCGTATCACTGCGAATTTCAATCAACTCAGTGGTAGTGGGCTTATTTGTCGGTCTGTTTTCGATGACTAGCTCTACCTTTTTTTAAAAAAAGCCTTCCACCCTTTGCTTGTTATTTTCTTTCTGTTCTCTGCGTCTGTCATACTTCCTTTTCCAAAGTGACTTATCCCTATGCATGGATCAAGGCAAGCAGAGTACCCGAGTACATGAAAGGCTGCCTTGTATGCCGACAAGGATGTGACTGCTACAGGGGCTAGAAGGCCACTTACTCGTGTCGATGGGAAATATATGCTTTCCGTCTAGCTACATTTTATCAGAACCTTTGAAAGCCAGTGTGACATTCAAACCAGTGTGGTCTGGTTTGTTTCAGTCATGTGACCCATGAAGTATCAGCCGAGGACTTTCTTCCCCGGGATCCAAGGAGTATTGTTGGGAAGCAAGATGGCGGCGGGGGCTGCACGTCAGGCACCCCGGCACTTCCCCTGCAGGAACTGGAGAGGGGAGAGGAGGGAGAAGATGCTTCCGATCCTATGGACCTGACCCCTTCTAGTGCAACCTACAGCAATTTAGGTAAGTGCAAATGTCACACAAGTAGTATTTAAAGGGTGCCTTTTTATGCACTAGCCAAATGCATTTCCCTGGAGGGATAGTTTTATTGCTCCATGGAGCAAAAGTTGGAATTCTAAATCACTTACATGAGCAAGAGCTCTGGTGTTTTCCAGACACATATTAAATATCTGCTGCCCTGAACCCCAGGAGCCCTGGCTATGCGTTAAGCTGCTAACCACGAGGTCAGCAGTTCAAAACCAACAGCCCCTTCTCAAGAAAAAGACATGACTTTCTACTCCTGTGAATGTTTATAGTCTCAGAAACCCACAGGCAGGTCTACCCTGTCCTATAGGGCCGCTATGGGCCAGCACTGGCTCCATGGCAGTGAGTGAGGTGTGGTGTGGACCCTGTGCTGTGTACTAAGGGTGCTGACATGGACTATGCCTTGAGGGACTCCCCGGGGGGGAGACGAGATGAGCCTATTGTGATATCAGTGTAGTATAAAGGCAGCAATAGAAATACACATGGGACATTCTTGTTATTGCACAAGAGGGATCAAAGAAGACTTTCTGGACATAAAGCCTGAGCTGCTTGACAGAAAGAGCTCTGGTGGCATAGTGGTCACGCATGGGGCGGCGACCTGCAGAGTCATCAGTTCAAAACCACCAGTCTGCGCCCCGGGAGCTAGAGGAGGCTTTGTACTTCCATAAACAGGTCCTGTCTCTGAAATTCACAGGGGAAGTTCTGCCCGGCCCTCTAAGTTCCTCGTGAGTTGGCATCGACTCAATGGCAGTGAGTTTGGTTTGGTTTGGTTTTGGTTGATGAAGGAAGGAGCAGTATTCCGACCAGAAGCAACAGCTGGAGCAAAAGCCTGGAGATGCCAAACAGCCTGGTGCCCATTTGGGCTGGCTGAACTAGGAGCTGGAGAGGTCGACGGTAACTGAGTGTCAGGCTAAAACTGTAGACCTTTGGTGCTTTGTGTTAGTGAACCATCAAAAGA
>NW_022111379.1:11330101-11332486 GCF_000313985.2 Echinops telfairi
AGACAGTGTCAGGCATCACGAATCACAGTCCAGACATCCACTGTACACCAACATTTCTCTTCTCGTGAGCTCCTTAGTAAATACAAAGGAATTTTTACCAACTGCATGCTCTCTAACGTAGTCACTTCTTACATTGTTGCCTTAGCGTCAGTTAACTGTTTTATTTATTTTCTCAGTTTCCTGGGCTGAGGGGGAAAAAGTGGGGGGGGGCAGGCGGCGGGGCATTCCCTCCATAAGTGTTCCTCAGGTAGGTTCATCTTCACGGCCACCTTAGGGATTATTAATCCCAGAGCTGCTCACCCCCAATCACAGAGCACGCTCCGCTGGTCTTAACCACTGGGCTACAATGATCTTAACCACTGGAATTCTTACGGAAGTACTAAAGGACTGCAGGTGCGTGTTCTCGCCCCCCGCCCCCCAGCCCCACTTTTTTCCAAGTCATCCACTTTCAGGCACAAAATTGTAGACTTTTTTTTTTTTAGGATGATGCTTGCATAGAGTACAAAAAAATGCTAGTTAATAGATGCTGTACCCATGAAGGTACATTTCTTTCCACCCCTTGCTTTCCTTTCACAAGAATGCAGTGTCCATAAAAGGCTAGCTACTTTTCTTGACGCACTGAAGTGGCTCTGTACTGGCTCTGCGAGCTATGGGTTTGATAGCTTTGGATAGCGCGTGCATGACTTAGCACCCAAGCACTAGCTGAGACTGAACCCCCTGGTTCTACCAGCTGAGGGCTTTTTGTTTCATTTTTCCTAACGGAGCAATGATTTTTGGTGGCATTGAAAGTTACAATTTTGAATACTTTCAGCCAGCCATTTGCAAGATGGTATTTTAAAACCATTTTCTTGTTCTTTTGTTATGATTTAAAGCCCTCCTGGCGTAACAAGGGGGCGCCAAAACATTTGTGGGGAAACCCCATTAGCTTTTCACTGTGTTTTTCCCTGTGCTGATTAGAAACCCACAGGACAGGAAACCTCTTGATGCAATAGCTTTAATTCAACCCACATCTATTGAGTAGTCCACCTCACAGCAACCCTCTGGGGCGGGGTTCTCAGCCTTCCTAACACCGCGACCCTTTCACACAGCCCCTCATGTTGTGGTGACCCGCCAACCATAAAATTATTTTCGTTGCTACTCCATAACTGTAATTTTGCTACTGTTATGAATCATAACGTAAATATCTGATCTGCAGGCTGTAGTAGGCGACCCTTGTGAAAAGGTCGTTCGACCCCCCCAAAGGGGTCGTGACCCACCGATTGAGAACCTTGCTGCTTTACAGCATTTCCCAGACTGGACGTCTTTATGGGAACAGCCAGCCTCATCTTTCTCCCACAGAGCTGCTGGTGGTTTTGAACCACCAACCTGGCAGTTAGCAACGTAACACCTAATCCAGATATTCCAGAACTGTTCCACAAAGACTCCTTTCTGTTGAGTTTTTTCTTCTCTTTTTCATGAGGCGGGTGGACAGAAGACACTTGGAAAGACAGGCTCAGGGTGACTGGGATTTTCACTATGGACTGTATGTCTGAAATTCATATTGTGAAGTGTGCTTGGGAAACAGTTACCTTTGGAAGAAACATGGGCTTTGAAGGTCAGGCAGATTAGGTTCAAGTCACAGCTGTGCCGTCTGCCTGTTGGTGGCTGTCCTGAACTTCAGGTTCCTGTGTCCAAAACGAGGGACTCATAGCGTGTCCCTCACAGGTCCAGTGGCAGAAGACTTTCTTGGTACGTAGAAGAACTCGGTCATCGTGAGTGCCCTTCCTTTCGTCTTTAAGGAGGTTGGATGTGCCAGCCAGAAGAGAGGCAAACGGGAAAAGGCGCTGAAGAAGTCACCAGCAAATTCTAAATAGACATTGCTGGGCTGCCTGCACAACTCATGACCAAGGGCATGACCCATTACACAGGACAGAGGACCCTCCGGAGGCCATTGGGGTGGGGGCGGGCAGGGGGGTTGTACAACTACAGCAGAGATGACAAGGAGCAGATAAACTGTGGCAGAGCCTGTTCACTGAGGGCTGCCAATTATAGCAAAATAAAGGCACGTGGATTGGATTTCTGTAGGGGTTCCACATGTCTTACGTAGTTTTGAAAACTAGTACATTTTGTTTAAAAACTCCATTGGACTAGACTTTGATGCCCCTCCTTTAGACTCTCCCCGTAGAGCTCCACCCCCTGGCGGCTCTGGGGCTGAGGGTCCTTACTCCACACCTGAGCCGCAATGATTCAACCGTGTTCACAAAAGGCTTTCCAATACATTTCCCAAACATTTTTCCTTTTTATCGTGGAGGTCACGCTCCAGGATTAATTGGGATGTCCTTTTTCTTGTCCTCAACATAAATTTAAAAATTTTAAAAACCAACTCACGGCCATCGAGTCAATTCC
>NW_022111379.1:11334259-11336199 GCF_000313985.2 Echinops telfairi
GATGGTCGGACCCTGCCTACGCAGAGCAGCACCCTGCTGCCCACGCTGAGAGGAAGTGTTGGGTTCAGGCAACAGAAGACCCTGCGCACTTGAGCCAGCTGGTGCACTGTGGTGAGGGGGCATGTGGCATCTATCTATATTTGTAGACTGCAGTGCTGATTCCTCAGTTGGAGATGCCCACCCCTTCTTTTGCCCTCTCCCCTCCATTACCATTTTTTTCATCTGCATTGCTTGTCATGAGCCTTAGGAAAACATGAGGAGATGAAAACTGACGTTTCCATTTAAATCGAAAGATGGGTTCCACTTATTAGGGCTTCCAGCCAACACTTACTGACTGCTGGTACTTAGTAGTAAGTAGGTGCTGGAAAGACTGCTGCTGCTGCTGGCAGGGCCTTCTGGTCCAGACATAAGGCCAGACTTTCTGGAGCCTGGAGCCCTGGTGCCACTGTTGGGTAAGCAGTGGGTTGCTAACCACAAGCTGGGCAGTTCAACCCCACCAGCCCTGGAGCACCAGAAAGATGAAGTTGTCTGCTGTTGTAAAGATTCACACACTGCATAGGGTCCCTCCTTGTTAGAATCTACCCAATGTCTGTGGGGTGGGTTTCTGGAAGCCTCTGTGGTCGTTCTAGTGATGTAGATGGCGCTCGTGAAAGCTGTGCTGCCTGCAGGAGTCTGGGGCACAAAGGTTTTGAGAGAGCTTGAAAGAAGAGTGGTTGTTGGCCGGCTACAAAAGCAAGGGAGGGCTTTCCAGGTAGAAGGAACAATCTATACAAAGGCCAGCAGCTTGACAGATAAATGAATGCTGGATTAACTGTAGGTAATTAACTCGGGGTGACTTGAGTGCAGAGTGAAAGAGGGCAGAGTGTTGGGGGGGGCTGGAGATGGAAAGAGAAACAGGGTCTGTCTGGAACACAATGTGTCTCTCCTTACCTATAGGGAGGGGGAGAGAGAGCCACAGGAGGATTTTGAATAGGGGAGCCTGGTCAGGGGGTTTCAGAGACCTGTAGGAGCTAGACAGGGGTGGGTTGGAGGATGGGAGAGTGACCAGCAGACCAGGCCCGTTCCAGTCCGGTTGGAAGAAGGAGCTGATTATGATCATTAGCATGCTGCTCCTGTCCAAGTGGGTCAACGCTAAGTGCCGTAAGTAATCCCCAGCACCCCAAGACGGTAACGAGTGCCAGGCTTCAAGCATTGACTGGGGTTTGTCCTGGTGCGTCTTACCAGTGGTGCCTTTCAGTAGCTCACTCTGATGATTTAGTTATTATTTTGCACTTTCCGATATGTAATCATCTTTTAAAATATCAATCTTTAGAGCTGATATTCATCCTATTTCCCTTCTTTATTATCATATGGATCCTGCAAGTTGAAAGAGCCTCACATCAATCATTTTCCTTCCTGGGGAGTTTTAAACACCCTTTTGGCTTCTTTGAAGCAGTGTCACTAAATTATTTCCTTTTAATCCCTCTTTCATCAATTGCTTCTTAGAACACGATATAGGACTTTGTTTGTCAGCCTTTTCTGTTTTCTTGCCCGCACCCTCCCCTTTTTTTTTTCCCTGAAGCCATTTTTAAACAGAGAGAAAATAAAAGAGTAGGTTATAGAAACTCCCAAAGATGAAGGCAGGGTTTGAAGGTGCATTAAGCAAACATATTGGTCAGAAGGTCTTTATTAGCCTATATATATAGCAAGGCAAGATCTAGAACATAATGTTTTGTGGGTTTACTTATTTATTTATTTTTAGTTTGTTTTGTTTTGTTTTTCTGTTCAGAGAGCTGGCATGCCACCAAAAAATGTAGACTATGTGATGTTGTATCAGGCCTGCTGAAAGCTGGTCCCAGAGGCTTGAGAGGAATGTACAGGATCAGATGTTTAAAATAAAAAACAGCTAAGATAGCAAGCGTTTAAAACACTGACCCAAATGATTGGAATTCAGTTAGGAG
>NW_022111379.1:11337446-11338948 GCF_000313985.2 Echinops telfairi
CCCCCACTGGAGGGAGCTAAGAATAGGATCAAGCTCCCAGCTTTCTCATCCACGATTCAGTCATCCTACATCCACTAGCCCTACCACCATCGCTTGGTCCTGGGTAAATAAATGAGATGCAGGCTCTGCCCTCCATGAGCCGGCCGGTGGTGTCAGGCCAGGGGGTGGTTCACGCAAACACACCAGTGAAGCCGTACGTGCCGAGAGAAGAGAGAGAGAGAGATGTTTGCGGCTGGCTCTGGGGCGCCAGTGAAGTGGAATAAGAAACTCCCCCAGAGAAGAAAGTCCCAGAAAAGGCACAGAGCATGAAGGAGGCATGGAGTAGCCAAGGGTGCCGAAGACATGGCTAGTAGTTTGGAAGTTGGGGCCATGCTGTGAGAGAGACCAGGGCCAGGTCATGAGCGGCTTGCTCACTCGTGAGTGGAGATTGGGACTTGGTCCTGGGGACCCTGAGGGGTTTAAAGCAGAGAAGTGCCACAATCCGCTTTGACGTCTGAGATAGTTCTCTCCTTCAGACAAAACTGCAGGCAGTGATCGCAGTCCTGAGCCTGTCTGTCGCAGGAGCTGGGCAGGGATGACAAGGACCCGAGTGGGGCAGCTCTCCCTTGCCAACCTTCTCCAGAGCACTTCCTCTCTGAAAGGTCCCAGGCAGCAACGGGCTAGGAAGGTTTTCACAGTTGGACCCAGCAGAGCGCATTTCTGTCCTCTTGAGCATAAACCATGCCCTGACTCTATGGTAGCCCAGGAAAAACAGGGCGGAGGCCGGTCTGGGAGGGAGGCCTCACCCACAGGAAGAGTTTAGTAAATGCCAAGTCCCGGCGTCCCAGGTAGGGCACAGGGGAATGGGGAATTGTGACTGAAAACAGAGACTGATGGTTTCAAAGAACAGATGGTCCATTTCCTTTCTTGAGGTGTCTAATTTAAATACGTTAAAAGTCACCCTTCTAGAATGTCCTCGTCAGTGGTTTCTGTCAATGGTTTTTATCATCACGCTTACCTCATTCAAGAACATTTTCATCATCCACCAAAAAAACTCATTAGCCACTACTCTCCATCTCTCCCCTCCTCTAGCCCCTGACAACCACTCATCTACACGGTTTGTTTTCATTGTGTGTGGAAATTTCCATCCAGCAGTTTTGTTTCCGACCTTGGCTGCTGTCGCTCAGTGGAACAGCACATTCCCACTTCCTCCCTGGCGCCCTGTGTCCATTCATCCTTCTTGCCTGCCCCTTCCTGCCTCTGCGCTTGGGTTTCAGGCAGTTGCTGTCCTTTAGGTCTCAGATGGTGGACTGTCCTCGGGGGAACATTCCTCTCCGGTGCTATTGTTCACTTCAGAGGTCCAATTCTACAGTCATCTTAATGCATTTGTCTGATTAGGACATGTCGTGTGAATGGAATTCTACGCCAGGGAGCCTTTTGTAGCTTGTTTCCTTCATTTGACATCACATTCTCTTTTTCTTTTCTTTCTTTCTTTTTAATTAATACATCATTTTATTGGGGGG
>NW_022111379.1:11339808-11348488 GCF_000313985.2 Echinops telfairi
CTCTGTGAGAAACCACTGACCTGTTTTCCACAGCTGCTGCGCATTGTCACAATCCCACGAGCGGTGTGGGAGAGTTCCAGGGACTCCACATCCTAACACACTTATCTGTCTTTCTCTATGTCAGCCATCCTGGTCTTGTCAGAGTGGTCACGAGTTGGGCGGGGATCCTCGTGGTCGGCAGTTCAAAACCACCATCAGCTCCGAGGGAGAAAGACTGGGACTTCTACTCTCATGAACAGTCGCAGTCTTGGCAACACACAGGGGTCCAGTGGCTCGGTGGTTTGGTTCTCGTCGTTATCTTCAGTCCAGTCAGTGTCCACTCGGAGTGGCCCCAGGTGACAGAGCAGAACTGCCTCATGGGGCTTTCAAGGGCGTCATCTTGATGGGAGCAGATCGCCCACTCTTTCCTCCCGCATGGTGATGGAGTGAATGACCAACCTTTTGATTAATTAACCATCGTCCCAGTGCGTGTGAAGTGACCTCGCGCGGTGGCTTTGATTGACAGTTCCCTACTAACTGGCTATAAGCCCCCCTGGTGGCACAGTGAGTTAAGTTGTGGGATACTAACCAAAAGATCAGCTGTTCGAACTCACCAGACCACACCACGGGATCCAGGTTCAGAGTCTCAGAAACCAGAAGTAGCGCTTCTGTTCGGCCCTGTCGGGTTGCTGAGTTGGAATCAACTGGACAGCTGTGGGGCAGTGGGGAACGACGGCAGTGAACCTCCGTCGTGTGCACAGTGGCTGAATACTTGTCCGTGGTTTGCTGAGTGCCTCGTCTCTTGATGGACTTTGGGGTTGGTTCTGCCCTTTGGCTATTGTGACGACTGCTGCAGTGAACATGGGCGTCCAGATGCCTGAGTGCCTGCTTTCACACCTTTCGGGTCTTGGGGGTCATCTGGTGACTCTTGAGGAACTGCCAAACTGCTCTCCACAGCGGCTGCACCGTTTTACACTCCTGTCAACGCTACACAGGGTTTCCAGTGCCTCTGCATCTTCTCCGGGACTTGTTATTTTTATTTTCTTTCCAAAAAGCCGTTGTCCTGAACGTGTGCGGGGAGTGGTATCTATGTGATTTTGCCTGCATTTCCCTGGAGACATTGAGCATCTCTTCAGGGCTTACCTGGCCGCCTGGCGCCCCCTGTGGACAGAGGAAAACTACTCTGTGGGGCGTTCAAGGCTTGGGCATCTCAAAAGCATAAACCAGGCATATCTGCCGAGGGGCTTCCTGGTAGGCTCAAACTCCCCACCTTTCAGTGAGTAGTCAAGCGCTTAGCTGATTCTGCCAGCCAGGGAAACCTTTCTACATGGCGTCATGTCATCTGTGAATGGTGATAGTGGTACTTTCCAGTCTGGTTGCCTTTTTTCCTTTGACTTCCCCAATTGCCCTGGCAAGGGCAGAAACTTTCCCTGTGCCAGATCTTACGAGAAAATAGTCTTTCTCTATTAAGGCAGATACGTGGGCGTGGTTTTTCATACTTCACCTTTGCTCAGCTTGAGGGAGCTCTCTTCTCTCCCTACTTTAGTACGAGTTTTTATCATGAAGGGGTATTGCATTTTGACAAATACTTTTCCCGCTTCTGTGCGATGATCATGTGATATTTTATTCCTTTATCCTGTCAGCAAAAACAAATTCACTCCTGTCATTTGTGACTCACAGCCACCCTATACTATAGACAGGCTAGAACTGCCCCTGAGCGTTCCTGACACTGTAATATAGTATATATTGATGCGTTTCCAGGTGCTAAACCAACCTTGTATTTCAGGGATAAATCCCACTTGGTCACAGTGTGTTGTTCTTGGTAGATAACACTAGAGTCACCTTGCTCGTCTTTGCTGGGGTATCCATAAGGTAGGTGCCGGATTTGCATCTGCATTATATTGACCTAACAAAGTGTCTCCTCCTCCTCCTCCTCCTCCTACCTTTTTGCTAGAAGTTGTGAAAGATTGATAGAATTTTAAACTTTCAGAAACTTCACTAGTGAAGCCATCCAGTCCTAGATTTGGTTTTGGTTTTATAGGAAGTATTTAGATTTCTGATTCAGTATCTTTCCTTGTTATCGGTCCATAAGCTTTTTTTCTTTAGCCCAATATGTGTAGCCCTTTGATCTTACTATCAATTATACCCAGGCCCAGTTCTTGGCACAGAGGGCGCAGCAATGAATAAAACAACAGCCCTAGCCCTCTTGGAGCTTAGCCTTCTCATGCGCTTTCTCACACTCTCAAATCCACCCCCCTCCCCATATATATTTTTGTTTGTTTATATTTAATGCAATCCCTTTACATTACTACACGTGTTGGGTGGAGAACAGAGGCCTACGGTTTGGGGAGAAGCGTAGGTGTTCTTGAGGATGATTGTGTGCATAAAAACCAAGCTCACTGCCATCCAGCGATCTTGACTCATAGTGAGCCTACAGCACAGGGTAGAACTGCCCCAGTGGATTTCCAAGACTGTACTTCTTTACAGATTAGAAAATCTCATCTTTCTTCCGAGAGTGGCTGGTGGCTTTGAACTGTTGATCTTTTTAAAAAAAATTATTATTCATCATCTTATTGGGAGCTCTTACAGATGTCATAACATTCCAAAAGTCACATAGTTGAGGCATAATTGTACAATTGCTACTACCATCAGTTTCAAAACGGAGCTGCTGATCTTATGGCTGGCCGCCCAACGTGTAGTCCAGGGCTCCCAGGTTGTGTGCATAAGACGCAAATGTCTGATTGTGCTTCCAGTCACGGCTTGTAGTGGTGCTTCCCTAGGGAACGATGCCCAAGGCTTGACTTTGGCCACACAGTCAAACCATGGCTTCCATTCTTCAGCCCTCTCAGGATCTTCTAGCACCCGCCACCCACTCAGGCTGATCACCAGGCACATTATGCTCTTGATGCTGAGATAGTGAGTGGCCGCTCCGTTTTAACAGCATGAATAATTCTAACGGCTATTATAAAACTTTCATGCGCAACTCCTATATCATCTGAAAAAAATAATACCCCCCCACTGTACAGTAAACCTTAGAGGGTCATTGAACCTACCCGATTGTGTTTTAAATTCTTCTTAACATAAATCCAGAAAGTATGCAGAGGTGGTGGAAGCTTCCACGAGGACTTAAAGAAAGGTGCTCCACATTTCAAAAGAGCATCTCTCAAGTCACACGTGACCAGGCTCACAAAAGGGGGGGGCTGTGAGTCGGGGTCAGCTGGGTGTCAGTGGGTCTAGGGGTTGGGTTTCAAACACAGTCACAGAAGACTTTACAAAAGAACTTGGACAGCAACTGGCCGGTCTGTTTTACTGACCACACGATAGGAACCTTATCCATAGACACCAGTTTCAGCAGTGCTAAAGTTCACCTCTGTCGTAAATTTAAAACACACGCACGATTTACAGAATTGTATTGAGAAGCATCGGATCGGAACAGACAAGTACACACAGTACAGTGTGACTGAGTAAAGGCTATCTGCAGAGCACCTGTCGAGGGGACCTTTGCCTCTTTAGTCTGCGTATGTGCATGGCCCCACATGTCTTCTTTCCCTACCAACGCTCTCCTTTCCACGCGGTCACAGTGGGGGTGCATTTGCGTGTCCTTCCCGTGTACAGCTGTGGGGCGGATAGAAACACGCTGTGGGCCAGACTGAGGAGTCTGCAGACCTTTTCAGAAGCAGCCTAGCACCCAGTCGCATCGCCTGGTCTTCTGGCAGACAGAAGCGGAGACATCATTAATTCCTATCTGTTGTTCCGGCGAAGTCCGGGGCTCACGCCTTCAGTGTTTACTTACTTGTTAGTCGGGGGGTTTCTGTTCCCGTTGTGCGGATGAAGCATTGACTTCTAGTGTCCCACAACCTCTGCTGACGTTTCTGTGTGTCACAAGAATGAAAACTTAATTGTCGTTATTTTCTTTCCCTTTCTTTCTCTCTTTCTTTTTTAAACAATACAGGGCAATCTAGAGCAGCCATGATACCTCCCAAGCATCCCCGGCAGCCCAAGGGAGCTTTGGATGACGCCGTTACCTTTGGGGGTAAAACAGACCAGGCAGCACCTGGTGCCTCCCAGCCCACACCACCCCCACTGCCAAAGAAGATGATCATAAGAGCCAACACAGAGCCAATCACCAAAGACCTCCAAAAATCCCTCGAAAGTAGTCTTTGCATCATGGCCAACCCCACCTATGACCTTGACCCCAACTGCGATGCCAGCAGTGCTGGCTCCTCCATCAGCTGTGAACTCAAGGGCCTGGACCTTGAGTCCTCTGACTCCTTAGAAAGACCTTTGCACAAGGAGAGGCGCGGGCCCTCGGCAGCCAACAGCATCTCCAGCTTAACCACTCTCAGTGTTAAGGACCGATTTTCCAACAGCACAGAGTCCCTGTCGAGCCGGCGCGGCACTTCTCGCAGACAGGGCCGAAGCATCCAGAAGCCACAGAGACACGCACTTTATCGAGGCCTTGAGAACCGGGAGGAGGTGGTGGGTAAAATCCGAAGCCTCTATACAGATGCCCTGAGGAAGATGGCCACCAAATGCGAAGACCTCTTCATGGCCGGGCAGAAAGACCAACTCCGTTTTGGGGTGGACAGCTGGTCAGACTTCAGGCTAACCAGTGACAAACCCTGTTGCGAGGCGGGTGATGCGGTTTACTACACAGCTTCCTATGCGAAAGACCCTCTTAACAGCTATGCAGTCAAGGTAAGAAAATACCGAAAACCCGATTTTACACTTCACCGATGCACTGCTCACTGGGCCAACTCTATTCTTCCTTCTTCCATTCAGCAAATAATTTTGCTCCCCACCCTCACACCAGGTACTGTAATCAATGGGAAGCCTTATTGCTGAGAGGAGAAAAATGCATCGGGAAAGAGACCTTACCTCCCACACTGTCTACCGAGTGCTACATTAGAGACAAGTAGAATCCTGTGGGGGCTTAGAAGGATTTTAACGTAGACTCTCGAAGTCAGGAGTGTCTCCTTAAAGCAAATGAAGCCTTGAGCTGCACTCTCTTCAAAGGCCAGCTCCAGAATGAGATCTGTTGTGTACATTCCGCTCCTCGGTCCTGTCTGTAGTCTCTACCGAACAAGAGAACTTGCTCTAGCCCAGCTCGCTTAGCTACCTCTCTGCTCTCTGGTGTGGGGCCCTGGTGGCACCATGGGTCAGGTGTTGGGCCACTAACTACCAGGTTGGAGGTTTAAAGCCACGAGCCACTCGGGGGTGGGGGGTGGGGGAGAATGAGGAGGTGGTTTGCTCCTTGAAATACAATATTAGGATCACTATAAATCAGAATGGACACAATTCTGCAGTAGGTTTGGGGTTTGGAGGTTTCTGCCTTTTGGAGAAACATTCTTATCAAGGTGATTTTGCCCGTGGTTTATCATTTAATGCTCACTTCTTGAGATTAAAGGTTTCTCTGTCTATGTGGCATATGCAGGAAATGACGCTCAGAGTTGGGGTTAACTTCTTGAGGGTCGTAAACCTGGACCTAAACCTCCTCCTCTCTGATGCCATGGCCTACAGTTTGTCTACCCGGTCACCTGTGATTTCTTCTATGTGCAGCTCCACATAGACGGGGTCTTGAGAATCAAGAGATGAAGCAATCCACTGCGTCAAACATTACCATTACAGTCACAATATGGTGCATCCCACTTGGAAGCCAGAAAGGTCTGGGTTTAAATTCCGACCTTGCCACTTGGTAGCTTTGCCACAAGGTGCCTCTCAGAGCCAACACTGCCCTCAGGTAGTAGCATAGGAGGTTACGTATTAGGCAGCTAACCACGAGGTCAGCAGTTTGAAACCACCAGCCACTCCTTGGGAGAAAGATGAGACTTCTCCACTCCCATAAAAAGGTGCAGTCTCGGGAAACTCACAGGGACAGTTCCACAATGTGCAATAGGGTCGCTGTGCGTTGGAAGTTGGAATCCTGGTACTGAAGGCTGCTGTTTGGTTCAAGGGTAACAAAGTGCACATGTTCCCCACGCAGTGCCCCAAATGCGCCCTTGTGTCACTCCCCGCAGCTTCTTCCTGTGGTCACTTTAAGACAGTGGTTCGCAACCTTCCTCATGCCGCGACCCTTTCGTACCGTTCCTCGTGTGGTGGCGACCCCCCAACCATAACATTATTTTCATTGCTGCTTCATCACTGTAATTTCACTACTGTTATGAATTGGGCGACCCCTTTGAAAGGGTCGTTTCACACACACACACACACACACACACGCCCAAAGAGGTTGCGACCCACAGGTTGAGAACCGCTGCTTTAAGAGAATAACAATCCTTGAATCTCCAGTTCCTCCTCTTTCAGCGGCGTGTGATGAGAATCAGTCTACTTAACAAGATGGAGGTGAAGATCTGGAACGAGTGGATGCGGAAGGGTTTGGGAAGACACAAAGCGCTGTGTGGACCGGAGTGACAGTGACGCTCCCCATTCCTTTTTACTGATTCTGTTCACTGGTTCAAAACCAATGAACATATCTCAATGGCTTTCGGTGTTAATTTGGCTTAGAAACACCAGATGGTGTCGTAGGAAATTAATGGATAAGGTAAAAGATCAGCTTTTACCTGTCTGTCAAGACAAGAATGTTCGTCTGAGCCAGACCTCCAGCTCCTCTCTGCAGTGGTAGCACCTACGCCACTTGACTGTCTGGTGGCACTAGCAAAGTGACCTCCGGCTGCAGCCTACACTTTTTAAATTAAACTGTGGGGTGAACTACAGAGAAGGGAGCCGGATTCAGAGTTAATCTGTAACTATCGACTCGAAAAAGGCATTCTGAGATTGTGGATAGCACTCAAGAGCGGTTGTGTCAATTGGGGCTATGGTGCCTTGATTGCTACAAGATCGCCAATGCAGGAGGAGTACCTGCTTCAGAAAGGGGCCATGAACTCTCTGTCCTTTCAGAACAATTGAGAAGTAAGCTTGACTAACGTCTTGTATTACTGCCGTGCAGTCTTGTCTCTCCCTAATCAATGGCCTAGTATTGATGTCTTTGCTTGTAATGATGTGGAAGGAATCTCCAAAGAACAGGTGGCAAGTGATTCTATACTGGGAGTTGTTGGCAGGTTTGGGAAAGGATGTTTTACACTACATGCTGCATATAAATGTCTCTTTGAAGACCCTCTGGGCATTTCCAGAAGCACCCAATTGATTGTACAGCCTTAGAGGACTAGTTAAACTACTAGGACACTGTGAACCCCACCTTTGCAGCGACGAGCAAAAGAGACCAGCAGTTGGCCCACAGAACTGTGCTTTTTACTGTCTTCTTAAGACATCTCTTCCTGTATTAATGGAATTTCGAGTGGGCTACAAGTCAGAATCGAGCCGAAAACAGTTGGCTTGGTTTGGATTTGGAATAGATGTGGTGCGGTGGTTAAAGTGCACAGCTACTAACCAGAAGATCAGTGTTTTGAACCCACTGACTGCTCCACAGGTAAGCAGTCTGCTACCATAAAAGCTACAGCCCTGGAATCCCTTTACAGCAGTTCTATGCTGTCCTATAGGGTTGCTGTGAGTTGAAATCAACTCAACAACCATGAAGTTGAGTTTGGTTGGTTTTAACAGGTGTCAAGGGAGCCCCATTGGCACAGTGGTGTAGATGCACTTAATCAGAAGCCCATGTCATGGTTCAAACCCATCAGCTGCTCTGCTGGTAGTCTGCTTCCATAGAAATGTACAGGCTTGGAAAGCCTATGCGACAGTTTTATTTGGTCCTGTAAAGGGGGTTCTTATGAATCAAAATCAACTTGATGGCAGTGGGTGGCTCATAGATATGACTCGCTCTGAAGAGAAGACTAAAAGGTTCTTAAAAAGGCATCAAAGGAAGCCAATGAGAATTTAGCAAGAGGAAAGCCAAAAGCTCCTGCCCCTTAATCAGCAAACCCACTGCAGTAGTGATAAACCCACTGCAGTAGTGATAAACCTCTACTTTTGACTGCTGAATTTTGTCTTTTATTATAGAATAGTTGGCTTCCACTCAAGACTTTTACTAGATTGGGGTGGGGGCAGGCTTCTTTCAAATGTAATCCTTTTTACATTCCATGTGACTAGCTTGATTGTTTTTTATATTGGTCTTAAACTAAAAGGCATCAACAACACAGGGCAAAGGGCAGTTCATTTGGAGTCAGCTCACCTGGGACCAAGTTCTAAGTCTCTGTGTTCTTTTTTTAATTGTTTGATCCAAATGTACACATCAAATCACTTTTCCACTTAACAACTTATACATATTTGGCGTGTGTGACCCTGGTTGGATCCCCTCAGTATAGCAGCACTGTTTGTCCTCCCTGAGTTCCTGGTTCTCTTTGTCCTCCTCTCTCTCCCCTTTCAGGGACATGGTAGTGTAGTGGTTATGCATTGGACTGCTAACCACAAAGTGAGCAGTTCAAAACCACCAGCAGCTCCGAGGGACAAGGACAGGGCTTGCTACAGTCTCAGAAATGCTAACCTGCCCTATAGGACTGCCGTGGGTTTCCTGGTCTCTGTGAGACCAGTACATGTGGGTGTGCATTTGAATGCTCTTCTACACCTTGTTCCTCCCTTTCTGAGGACCTTCTGTTGTGATCCTGACTACTGCAGTCAGTAGGGGTAGCCCGGCACCATCTAGTTCTGTTCTGCAGGCAGTGGACACTGTGGTTCCCATGGCCCATTAGTCTGCTCAGCTCACTCTTCCTCCAGTCTGTCTTTGCTGTTCTTTACTCGTCGTCGTCGT
>NW_022111379.1:11348619-11355191 GCF_000313985.2 Echinops telfairi
CCCACCCCCGCCAAATGCTTTATCTACAGTTTCCTGGGTATACTTGCAATGCACGCAGATTCATATAGATTTGCATCCTCTGCCATATCTATAAAGACTCATGGGTATTCTCCCAGGTGCCTTCCTGGGCATCCACTCATAGCTGTAGTTTGTTGTTGTTGCAGGACGGTGAGTGCTGTCACATTTGCCTCAGCTGCCCTTTGTTCTCATGTACGGCCCCAGGGGTTTCCTTTGCCACTAGCCCGTATCGTACACGGCGTATCCTTTCACCATGTTCATACAGGTCTCCTCCGCTACTCCCACCCCGGTAATCTTCAAATCATGTGGGTCGTGGTATTTTTCCCTGTGCCAGTCCTTTCTTGCCGTTTTATGGTAGGGGTCTCCTGCAGGCTTTGTCCTTTTATTTCCCTCAGCATAATGCCCCCCAGGTCCGCGTGTGCTCCGAGGGCTTCTGTGGATTCTCCATGACCCTTTAATGTGTGTCATAGCCAGTGCGTGTCTGCTCATAAGCAGCCAGCGTCTGTGTGTTCATTCCTCTGAGGAGGAGCGCCCCGCTTGCTTCCATCTTTTTGCCACGGTGACTACCACGGCAATGAACTTGGGGGCGCAGTGTCTTTAGTTTCTCCCCAGAGATTCAGCGGTGAGTCCTAGGGTATTTCTGTCTCCAGCTTTTCAAGCGTAGGGCCACACTACTTTCCTATTCAACAGTTCTGTCAGCAGTAGAAGAACGCTCCGCTCCTCGACGCCCTCAACAACACCGTGTTGAACTTGGCTATTTATTGCTGGCTTGCTCTGGAGCCCTTAAATCATAGAACCTCTCTTGGTTTCCAGATCAATGGCCTCTAGTAACCACTTTACCTCATAAGTGTGTTACAGTCTGTACAGGCTTATGTAGTTTAGCTGCTTTATAAACTATAAAACATATATAAAATATAAGCAACATATTATTAATAATGGACAATTACTGCTCAGCATTCTATAGATCATTCACTATTATTCTTTAATGTTAGGCACTAGCGTTAGCATATTTAGATAGGTTCTGCACTTAGATATTTTCTTCCTCATTACTTAAAAGACATAATAATCTTTTTTCTAAGTTATGAGAGGAAACTACAAAATGCTAACCGCCTCAGAATTTAACTACTGCCAAAAATTGGAAATACCTAAGTGCCTGATAGTAAGGAAACAATTAAAAAAATTATGGTACATCAGCCCAGTGGAATGTTTTGCAGCCATTAAAACGTGATAATTACAAAGATTACAGAAAACACATTCTATAAAATGTCGCATGAAAACAGAGTATCAAACAATGTGATCGTAAAGTTTAAAAAAAAAACTGGCCTACAAAATGGCAATATGCAAATAATTGCTATGTTAGATTGGTAATGTTCGAGGTGTTTAGATTTTGACCAAAAATAAGAAGATGCCATAAATAATGTCTTGTTGGTGGAAAAAAGAGAGGGGATGAGAGGTCTTGGATCCTTGGCTGTGGGCATCCCGAGGCACTCATCTGTGACTGCCACGTTCGAGCCCAAATCACACATTGCTTCTGCTTCATGCCACTTGCCCTTTGCATGGGCTCTTTTCTCTGTGAACTGCTCTTCTTCTGGGAGGCAGTGTGATACAGTGAAGAATATTTGTCTTGGGATCTGCAGGGGACCTATTTCAAAATCACTGGGAGGGGTCTCACTATAAACATGGATTTCTTGGTCCCAACTCAGACCTTCAGAGTCAGAGTCTCTGGCAGTGAGGTCTGGGAAACTGCCTTTGCCACAAGCACCCCCCGGCGGCTCCTACACACGAGGTCTGAGGATAACTGACCTAGCGGTTAGCCTGGGATTCACATAGGCGCTTGCACAACTTATTAGCCCTGTTACTTTGGCCCCTTTTCTTAGCCCATTTAGTGTTTCCCTGTAAGGTGGAGAAACGACTTCATTCTTCTTAAAGCTGTTGGGGAAAGTCACACGAGATGTGTGTCCCTAATGATGTACGAGGGGGGTTCAAAAAGTAGGGTGGGGGGAAGGTCACTATCCGTTTGTCCGTGGACTTTCTGAAGCCCCCTCATACACAGTCCTGAGACCGTGATTTGGCTCAAAGTAAGTGTTCAGTGAATGGACAGCCCCACCTTTTCTCCTGCACCGAGAATGTTCCTTGTGTCTCTAAAGAACACACGAACTTCTGAGAACATGTTGATGGTTCCCCTGCATAGCCCCACTCAATACCCAATGGGTTTCCCTGTGACTACACATGGCATGTGATAACCAAAAAAAACACCAATTCACGGCCATCGAGTCAAGCCAATGCCAACTCATGGAGACCCTTACGGCCAGGAGAGAGCGCCCCTGTGGGCTTCTGAGACCGTAGCTCTTTACAGGAATGAAAGGGCCTATGCCATTCTCCCAAGGAGCGGCTGGTAGTTTCAAACTGTTGAACTTGTGCTGCCAGCCCAAAGCGTAACCGTTAAGCCACCAGCACTCTGGCTGACCATGCCATAGTTAGACAGTTATACCAGACTCCAGTTATGCAGCTTCAATAACCCGTCTTCTCTCCCACTTTTACACTGGAGCTCCTCTGTGGCAGGGACCAGGGCCGATTCTTCCTTACGTCTGTAGCATCGAATACAATTGTCATGGATGGTGGGCACGTCCAGCTAGCACTGGTGTCTGTGTGGGCTTAGAGAAAGACATGTGGGCAAGACAGAGGCCTTGCCCTCAAAGAGCTTACATCTCAGTCCGTGGAAAAGGTTTACGGAGGCATAAATAACTCCTGAGCAAGACATTTTAATGACGCTTCAGAGCAGAGATGTAAAGATGAATGAAGACTAACGAATGGAAGAAGCCGTTGTTAGCCCCTACCACAGGGCCAATAAAGGAGAGGTCTTTCATGCCCACCTAACACATAGCTTTTGCTCACTTTTGAGGCTTCACAACGTGCATGGAGAGAGTGGTAGACGTTTGGGACCAATTTTATAAAGACTGAAGGATGAAGTTGGGACGCTGTAATTAATTTTCTACATGGGGGATGCCACTAAGAATTTTTAAACAGAAGACAAATTTTGGGGACAATAACTGGTGGAAGAGGGGAAAGACGAGAAGCAAAGACACTAAGCATGGTGCTGTTGCAGTCAGCCTGATCCCAGCAAGACCATGGAGAGGACAGGAGACCGAGAGACAGATGATGGAAGAGCTGCTGGGAGACTGGGCAGGGGTTTGGGTATGAGACCAGAGCATGCTGTTACAGTTTAAAGACTGAACAAGCCCAAGGGTGTGGTGATACCACTAACTGAAATCCCTAACAGCAAAGCCAGATAGATGAGTTCTATGTGAACCGTGTCCATGGGACAGCAAGTTGGGAGCAGCCCGGTTGCCAGATAAATGTATGTAAAACTACTTGTCAGGGGCAGAAATGTAATTACCCCAGTCCTCTCAGAGAGTTGATTGAATGGAAGCAGTGGGGATATGTGAGGTTCCAGTGCAAGCGGTTTGGCGTAAAAGAGGCCTGTGGATGGATGGCCTCCCCCCAGGGCTGGCCGAGCAGTGGGAAGCAGTAGCAGAAGGCAGGGTCCCAACGGGCTGGGAAGGAGGGAGCCTCAGAGCACAGCGTGGGGCACCCACAGTCCAGGGCTTCAGGGGCCTTGAGCAGAGTGAGGGCTGAAAAGAAGGCCAGAGCTCCATCCCTGGGGACAGCAAGGCTGTCACAGTGAAGGTGAGTTCTGCACGCAGAGAGTTTGAGCAAGAATGGAAGGTGGCTGCCAGGAGCCCAGCCTTGGTTTTAAGACAGTGTTTTGGTGAAGGAACGGCCACGCTGGCACCCAAACAATCCTGAACCTTAGACTCCTATTTCTGTCTCAGCCGTGTCTCCTTTTGTTCCCTCACCACCATCTGGGGAGCCCCCACCCAAGCCTATCTGTCTCTGTGCGCTGCACGTGGGCTGGCCTCTAGCCCTTCACTTTCTTGCTCTCTAAATAAAACCTAGCATGAACTTACCGTGAACTTCACCGCTCTCTAAGTAAAGCCTATGCTGCTTGGCCTCTCTTTCGGATTATCTGGGTGGCCACTGTCCAAACCTAATTCTCAGAGTAGACTGGAAAGGACTTCCTTCCGGCGGACCTCGCTTGCCTTTCTCCACAGGAGCGCACCAAAGCCCAGGCGTCCCCGCTCACCCCGCTCACTTCTGCATAGGATCACCCACCCCCTGGCAGCTCTCCTCTTGACTCCCAGGCTGGCACCGTTCCCGCTCTGTGACACCTAAGTCAGCAAGCTGGCCCTGCAGTGCCTCAGTATTGTCCCTGAGCGGGCAGACGGCAGCCTTCTGCCTGGACGCGGGGTGACGGGCTGGTCAATTATGGCTCATGCTCAGTGGGAGATGCTCTCCTCGCTGCTCTTGCGAGATCGTACAGAACCAAATGCTGCCCTGTGAGACCACATGAGAAATTAGGCTGAAATGATGGAAATCTCACCTAAGCTAGAGAGAGAAATGGGTTGTTTGTCCGGCCGTCCCAATCTGGCGGTATTTTCTGCTCTCACAGCAGGCCAGGTCTTTGTTCTCCAGGGCAGCTCGTGCCCAGTTCAGGAGGAGATGTGTGACACCCTCCCACCCCACCCCGTTACAGCAGGTGGGTGCCTCCTTTCTGGCAGCAATTCCAAGCTTCTTGTGAAACGCTTGTAA
The DNA here is from genome assembly GCF_000313985.2 of Echinops telfairi. Lineage (NCBI taxonomy): Eukaryota > Metazoa > Chordata > Mammalia > Afrosoricida > Tenrecidae > Echinops > Echinops telfairi. The sequence continues at coordinate 11,353,288 of NW_022111379.1, forward strand.
TAAAGCGGAGGTGGACTGTGGAGACCAGCATCTTTTATTGCATTTTTGACTCCAGAGCTAACATTTATCTCATTTGGGGGATGCTGAGAAAGCAAGACACTAAACGGAAAAGCATTAACAGGAATAACTCTGATTGGTAGGAATTCACGACTTTGTTCAGACTGTAAACCCCGGCAGTTAATTACTGACATGGTAACAGAGGAAAAGCAAGGCGAGAGCCACAGGCATGTGTATAATTCCACACAAACAGGCTCGATGTTGAAACGTGACGGCAGGGGACTGAGCAGCCAGCAGTCAGCGCACGTCCATAGTCAGCATGGACCCGGGCCACTTGGTTGCTGAAGCAATGGAGACTAGAAGTGCCTAAGAGTCTCAGCTGGGAGTTGGGGCAGAAAGGAGAGGTGTGGGCCACTCATGGTCGATCGGGAATCAAACTGGGTTGTCCAGTGGGAGAAGGGAGCTGTGTCTTTAATGAACATGGTAAGAAGACATCGTTGGGAATTATAACTTGGGAATTAAACTAGTTAAATTCCTAAGCTGACTAGACGTCCTGCTTTTGGCGGGACAGTCCCGATTTTTAGCAACTTTTCCCATGTCCCGCGGCGTTTTTAAAAAGTCCCAATTTTTGGAAAGAATGCACAACAAGCTAGGGTTTGGGGCTGCCATGGGGCTATTTTGCCAGGATAGTTTTATCAATGGTGTCCCACTTTTGTCCCGCTTTATCAATGCTAAAATCTGGTCACCTTATCCTAAGCTGGGCCCTGAGCTGGTTATTGAGCCACCCTGTGCCTCAGTTTCCCTGGTGTGAACACCAGGCGTCCTTCTGTCAGCTGAAAGGCCCGACCGGAGTACACAGAAGCTCTTCTTTGGGTCAGCATATGGAGTAAAACCCAACCCACTGCCATTGTGCCACTTCCGCCTCGTAGCAACCCTGTAGGACAGGGTAGAGCTGTACCTCAAGGTTCCCCAGACTCTGCATCTTTTTATGGGAGCCCCATCTTTCTCCTGAGGAGCTGCAGATGGGCCTGGACCACAGACCTGAAGGTTAGCAGCCCAGCGCTCAACACGCTGTGCCCCCAGGGTCCCTTTCAAACGCAGTGGAAGCCCAAAGCGGTTTCTTGAACAGGGCTCACAAGTGGAAGAGTCACCTTGTGTACAGCCACCCTCTGAATCGCTCTTCCAGGTTTCCAGGGCATGCGAACATTCTGGCAGGAATTCAAGCTGGACGTTCCCTGCCCCCCAGGTCTCAGAGCAACTCTTACCACGTGGAGCTCAGTACTGGAGACCCAGACAGCCCTTTGTATGTGACGCACCGATCCAGCTTGAGGACAGTTGTGCAGGATCGCGTGTGTGGGCGTGTTGCTCCGCTCCTCCAAGGCAGCTCAAAGACTGAGGTCAGTCAGCGGCCAGCCTGTGTTCTTAGAACAAGGCCACGCCCAATACTGGATATCCGGTTCAAATCAGCGGGTCTTCATTCACCCTCTGACCCCATTTTTGATGGTGCTTCTGTGTAATATGACAGATAGCACCAGTGGTCGGTCTAGAGCATGTGATCCTCACTGCTTGCCCTCCTTCGCCAAGTGGAAAGGGCACACGGTCCCTGGTTTCCACGGGCACTGTGGGTAATGTGTGAGACACCAAACTCTCTGATTCTCCGCACCAGCCGCTCACTGGGGTCTCGCCGTTAGAGCCCCCCACAGCCTGCTTTTTGAGAAGTTCGCTCTCTCGGTTTGGGTTGTCATTACCAACATCAGTGCTAATGGCAAGTTCTCCCCCAAGGTACGCAGAGCGGTTGCCAGGAGCAACACACAGACTGAGCCCCTGAACCAAAATAATGTTTGGGGTTAAACTCTTTGGGGTGTACATAAGGAACCAGTGTGTAAGGGTTTTGGGGGCGCAAAGCG
>NW_022111379.1:11356067-11358355 GCF_000313985.2 Echinops telfairi
GTGGGGTGTGAGCCCCCAGCTGGCTGGCCACCCCCCTTGGTATCCCTCTGGCTCCCGGGAGCAGCAGCTCAGGCATAGAGGCAGGTGCAGGCTGGAGGCACGGCCAGGAAGGCCTTGCTGCGGGGTGCGGGGCCTTCGTTTTCCGCACGCGCTCCTCGCACAAAGCCTTCCCTCGATGTGCATGAGGCAGCATCACCTTCACAGAAGGGAAATCGCGTCCAGAAAGAGACCCTGTGGGGCGTTTTACAAGACGAGTCAACCTTCAGCGCACCGGTTTCATATCGGTGACTCCCGGATGGATGCTGGTGTCGCAGCTCCCTCTAACGTGCCGTGCCGGAGGCTACGCGGGTTTGTCTTGTCATCCAGAAAACACAGACCTCACGGGACCTGCCCCAATGGGCAGCATGTTAAGTGCGTGACTTCCCACCCCGTGTTCTTGGGGGCCATCAGTCAGTCCCGGACTCCTAGTGACCCTGTGGACCACAGAGGAAAACGCTGCCCAGTCCTGCGCCGGCCTCCCCGCCGCCGCCTTGATGTCGGAGCCCAGTCGTGTGGCCACGGCGGCAGTCCATCCTCTTCCTCTGCTCCCCGGTTCACCACACACGAGTGTCCTTTGGGGGCTGGCCTCTCTGAGTCAGTCTCTAGTGGATTCTGTGCACCACTTCATAACAGTGGGTTCTTCTTAGCCCCCTTAAAGAGTCCAAACAAACGGGGGCTTTTCCTCCCTTTGGAAAACAGAGGGAGCCTTGCATGAAGATGCGGGACCGTGACCATTCTGGATTTGCTCTTGTTCCCCGTTTGCTCTCGTGAGCCAGTCTGACGGAGATCCTTCTTCTTGGAGTCTTCTTGAGATTGTTCCCCTTTAAGCCCAGCTACCCTTTCATAAAGAGGGGATGCGAGTTCCTTCCAAGGAAAATGTAGGAGAATGCGAACTCCAGAGGAAGGTCCTTAGATTCTCCTCCGTAGAGAAAATACTGGCCAAGGAAGGGAACAGGAGGCGGGGAGAGCGCCCGGCAGGTAAAATCCGAGTGCCTTTGTGCTGGAAAGAATGGCTTGTTTTCTGAAATCACTTCTGGACTAGAAATTCATCATCTGAAGTCAGGTCCTTCTGAGTTGTGTGTGTGTGTATGTTGTGTTTTTTTTTAAACTAAGAAAGTCAAGTTATTAATATTTGAAAAATGGCTACGATGTGGTGCATAGAATAATATAATACTCCTACCTAAATTAACATCCTTGCAGGCTCCATAATAAAGATTGATGAGAGAACCATTGTAAGAGAAACCCTATTATGGAAATCTCCATAGGTCGGCGTCTTGCTGGTAACTGTTCTCATGGTTGTGAACCAACTGAAAGCCCTGCTACTTCTCCGCCCCCCACCATTTCACACTCCAGTCTTCTCCCTTTTTCCTTTGCCCTGGAAACGCCGCGACTCAGGCTTCTCCAGTGTGCCAGGGCCCTAAGATGAAGAGATAACAAACGCAGTGGAAGCCCAAAGCGGTTTCTTGAACAGGGCTCACAAGTGGAAGAGTCACCTTGTGTACAGCCACCCTCTGAATCGCTCTTCCAGGTTTCCAGGGCATGTGAACATTCTGGCAGGAATTCAAGCTGGACGTTCCCTGCCCCCCAGGTCTCAGAGCGACTCTTACCACGTGGAGCTCAGTACTGGAGACCCAGACAGCCCTTTGTATGTGACGCACCGATCCAGCTTGAGGACAGTTGTGCAGGATCGCGTGTGTGGGCGTGTTGCTCCGCTCCTCCAAGGCAGCTCAAAGACTGAGGTCAGTCAGCGGCCAGCCTGTGTTCTTAGAACAAGGCCACGCCCAATACTGGATATCCGGTTCAAATCAGCGGGTCTTCATTCACCCTCTGACCCCATTTTTGATGGTGCTTCTGTGTAATATGACAGATAGCACCAGTGGTCGGTCTAGAGCATGTGATCCTCACTGCTTGCCCTCCTTCGCCAAGTGGAAAGGGCACACGGTCCCTGGTTTCCACGGGCACTGTGGGTAATGTGTGAGACACCAAACTCTCTGATTCTCCGCACCAGCCGCTCACTGGGGTCTCGCCGTTAGAGCCCCCCACAGCCTGCTTTTTGAGAAGTTCGCTCTCTCGGTTTGGGTTGTCATTACCAACATCAGTGCTAATGGCAAGTTCTCCCCCAAGGTACGCAGAGCGGTTGCCAGGAGCAACACACAGACTGAGCCCCTGAACCAAAATAATGTTTGGGGTTAAACTCTTTGGGGTGTACATAAGGAACCAGTGTGTAAGGGTTTTGGGGGCGCAAAGCG
>NW_022111379.1:11358724-11359927 GCF_000313985.2 Echinops telfairi
GTCCCATTTGACTGCCTTTACAATGACTAAGAGGTTTGAGACCTTTGAGTTTTCGTTCCAGCAGGCAGTGCGGTCCTGGGCAAATTATTAAAACTGGCAAGTGGGGTTCATGGTGCTGTGCCCTGGCTCCAATGCTCGTACAACTCAATGGTAACTCGTATAGGACTTTTAAATTCCAGTGACACATAAATATGAAATACCATCAACAGCACAGTATTGAGAGGATTCACGGTGTGATTGATGAGCATATAGGATTATATATTACACTGCATGCGCCGAGAGTTACAGAGCTTTCAAAGATACTATTTTGTGAAAGATGGATGTTTGCACTTGAACTCAGCCTGCGGACACCTCTGTTTCACATCTAGAAGTTTACTTAGAGAAGGAGGGCTTAGCATTCCCTCAAATTCATATAGGTAGGTGGAGCTTGTTTTCAGATTTCTCTGCACCTCTGTGTGTGTGTGTGTGTGTGTTTATGTGTGCGTGTATACATGTGTTTGCAATTACATGTACACACACACATATATTTCTATGGTACTAATCACTAGTTATCCAGTCTCTTTGACTACAATCCAGAATATCCCAAAACAAACTTAACTCACTGCCCCTGAGTCGACCCTGACTCACAACAGCCCCCGAGGACAGAGTAGAACTCTAGAGAGGTTCTAAGACTCCAAATCTTTATGGGAGCAGACAGCCTCATCCTGCTCTCATGGGGTAACTAGTGGATTCGAACTGCTGACCTTCTGTTCAGCACCACACCACCCATATCAAAGTCAGTGCATGAGAGCTGTCCTCCTCTCCTACCCTCTCACCTTTGTTCTTCTTCTTTTTTTAATCTGCTTGAATGGAAATCAGAGCATGCTGCTTCTTAGAACTGGGCGCCCATCAGCATCCTCCTAAGAAAAATGACACCTTTTTCCTTTGTAAATGTTTCTCTAGAGAAACAAAACCAGAACGCTAATAATTTTACATATATTTATACAGATAGATAGATAATATAAAAAATAAACAATTAAATTATAAAGCAGTACAAATGGCTCAGTGCAACGCACTGTACAACTGAGACAGTTGTGAGACACTGGCAGTCCTTCAAGTCTTGAGGGCCACCAGGTAGTCCTCTGTAGAGCAATTCAGGCTATCCGGGCACAGGCAGCAAACAGCAAGGCAGGTCACCAACAGTCAGCCAGATGACAGGGTCCG
>NW_022111379.1:11360619-11370605 GCF_000313985.2 Echinops telfairi
CCTAGAACTCGGAACTTTGACCCTGGAATGTTGGCTTTGCATTGGTGGGGTCAGACCAGTGGTCTATCAGCCTTTCACCCCATCCTGCCCATGAATTGCTAGTGCCAGAGTTGCGACCATCAAATGACATTTCAGTGAGAAGGTGGATTAACCCACAGTTTGCCTGGCCCATTACACGTGTGCCACGCACCTGTATGAGCTGATAGAAAGAGTGTTCCAATTAGATATTCGAGCCTGCTTCACGTTGGGCTGCTGGATAAGCCCTGACTGTAAACCGCCACGCATAGTGTCAGGCGTGATCTTACTGTTTGTTGGTCTGCTTTCCCGGTGAAGTACAGGGTGTCACAGAAACAGCATTAGACAAGCAGGCGTGCAAACCCATAGCCGTGGGCTTAAAAAAATATATTTCTTGACTCCTCGGCCTACTCTGAAGGATCACTGTGAGGACCAAAGACCAGTTGAATAAGATGCTGAGCACAGAGGTCTGGGGTGGAGGTGGGGGGTGGCGGGGGGGTCGGGAGGGGGGGTGTAGCATGTAGTTTGCATCCGACTAGGAATGAATGGAAAGGTTGGCAGTTGATGCCCACCCAGTAGTAACATGGAAGAAAGGCCTGGCACCTGCTTCTCTGAAGGTCATGGCCAGAAAATGTCTTGGAACTCCATTGCCCGCTCTGACACCCAAGGCCACCTCGGGTCAGAATCAACTCCACAGCAGTGAGGGTAGGGGCGGGGAAGTCCACGAAGTCTCTCTCTCTCTCTCTCTCTCTCTCTCTCTCTGTCTGTCTGATTCAACTACTAAGCACTGTCTGGCACAGCAGGGCAGTGGGAAAGGTCACTACAGTAACTCGGCACCGAGTGGCCAAGGTCCCTTCTGAAGACTTTGCTGCTGTCACCTGGTTGTTCCTAGCCAGTGGTCCCTGTCTCATTCCATCCCGCTGCTCCTGCCCGCCCCGAGCCTGGCCGTGAAAGCTGTGGGTTTCACAGCGCGCCCTTTGCTTTGTCTTTCAGATCTGTAAGAGCAAAGCCAAGGAGTCCCAGCAGTACTATCACAGCCTGGCCGTGCGGCAGAGCCTGGCTATCCATTTCAACATCCAGCAGGACTGTGGTCACTTCCTGGCCGAAGTGCCTAACCGCCTGCTTCCCTGGGAGGACCCTGATGCCCCTGAGAAGGAGGAGGAGGAGAAAGTGAACGATGCTGAAGACGAGGGGACAGGAGAAGCCTCTGGGAAGAGCCCAGCAGAGCACTGCTACGGCACGGAGCCCTCCCCGCAGGAGAACCAGGGCGCCGGGGCCAGGAAGCAGAGGAGCCACGTGGTGGTCATCACCAGAGAGGTGCCCTGCCTCACCGTGGCCGATTTTGTACGCGACTCACTGGCCCAGCACGGGCGAAGCCCCGATGTGTATGAGAGGCACGTGTGCCTGCTGCTTCTGCAGCTGTGCTCTGGGCTCGAGCACCTGAAACCCTACCACGTCACGCACTGTGACCTCCGCCTGGAGAACCTGCTGCTTGTCCACTACCAGCCTGGGGGGCCTGCCCCGTGCCTGGGGCCCGCGGAGCCCAGCCCCACCTCCCCTGGGCCCACTCGGCTCATCGTGAGCAACTTCTCTCAGGCCAGGCAGAAGAGCCACCTGGTGGACCCCGAGATCCTCCGGGACCAGTCCCGCCTGGCCCCGGAGATTGTCACCGCCACGCAGTACAGGAAATGTGACGAGTTCCAGACCGGCATCCTCATCTACGAGATGCTGCACCTGCCCAACCCCTTCGACGAGCACCCGGAGCTGAAGGAGAGAGAATACACGCGCGCAGACCTGCCTCGCATCCCGCTGCGCTCCCCCTACTCTCAAGGCCTACAGCAGCTGGCCAGCTGCCTCCTGAACCCCAACCCCTCCGAGCGGATCCTCATTTCAGACGCCAAAGGCATCCTGCAGTGTCTTCTCTGGGGCCCCCGGGAAGACCTCTTCCAGACGTTTGCCGCTTCCCCAGGCCCGGCGCAGAGGCAGGCCCTCCTGCAGAACTGGCTGGACATCAAGCGCACGCTGCTGCTGATCAAGTTTGCCGAGAAGGCCCTGGACCGGGAGGGCGGGGTCAGCCTCGAGGACTGGCTGTGTGCTCAGTACCTGGCCTTCACCACTGGAGACTCCCTCAGCGGCATTGTGAACATCCTCCAGCACCGCTAACGCGTCCATCCGGAATGCTACCCCCCAACCCATCCCCCATACTCCCCATCGGATTCACCCTCCAGCTACCCCACCCCAAGAGAATGAGAGAGATGAGCCAGCTGTCCCCGCTCAGGACCAGGCGAGGCCCTCCTGCAAGGCTTTCCTCAGGAGGAAGGACACTGAGTCTCTCCCCAGTTTACAGAAACGCCCTGTGCAAGTGCCCCATCTGACGAGCCCCACACATGGGAGGCCTCCCAAGAGAGCCAGCTCCCTCAGGGTGAGCTCCAGGAGCAGTGTCCGGTTCCTCCATGTTTCTGACTGTCACCACCTAACACCTCTATTCTCACTAGCAATAGCCAGTGTAGCCCACCCTGGCAGCAGCAGGCTCCCCCTTCCTGAGGCAGGCCGGCACGCCGTTCTTAGCATCAGCCCAGCTTCCGGGACCAGGGCCTTTGTTCCAGCTAAGAGAGTAGAAGGCAAGGGGACAGCCCCCACCCCGGGCCCTTGGCTCCTTTGCATTTATTTCTCTAGCCCCCAAGAGTGTGCCCGCATGGAGGGTGGACTCCACAGTCTCCCCTCTGCCCCCGCCCCCCAACCTGGCTGCCCCTGTCTCTGCTCTGTTCCCAGCTGGGGTTCATCAGCCCCTTCTGGCCCTACCAGAACTGACCCCGAATGGGGTCCCCAATGCCCGCAGGGGGGGAGCTCAGTTCAGAGCTCCATGCAGCTGTAGGACCTAAGGCACACAGGCCCCTGCACGAGCAGTTCCCCAGGGGCCAGCAGGGGTCAGAGTTCAGAGTGCTGTCCTTTGATTCCTAGCAGAGCTATCAACGATGCAGCCAGGGCTGTCCAATCCCCTCTGCCCCCAGCAATAATGGGCTTGCTTCCTCTCAGCAACTGGTCTCCCAAATGCTGTAGACAGCAGCCCCGGATGAAATGCCTGTCGGTGCAGTTCTCAGACCCCCGTGAAGGACCTGAAGCTGGCTGCGCATGGCCTGAAGGCTAGGGTGCAGGGGGCGGCACTCAATGAGACGGGGGCTACCTTCTGAGAACGCTGACCTCCTCTCTAGAGACCGCCGGCTCCCATGCAAGTGCCCCTGGAGCTCCCTGGGAAATGGCTCTGGTGGCCAGCTCTGGGGTGAGGGGTGGCGGGGCCTGTGTCCATGCCTGAGAACTGCTCCCTTCCGGTGGAGCCCACACTCCTCCCCTATGGATATATGTGCAATTTTTGTATGTAATTTTTTAGCTGTATATTACAGTGTTTATGTTGCAACTTCACCTGAAGCGAGACCCACAGAGCCCCCCACCGCCCCCGCCCCCAGCACGTTTGCGCTGAGAGACGCACGCTCCTCACACACAGCTGTGTGTGTGAGGGTGTGCTCACGTGCTTGATTGATCCCAAACTGTGAGTACCTGTTACTGCAACCCAAGAGTCACTCGACCAGCATAGTGTGTGCACGCGCACAAGCGGAGGGGAGGCCTGTGGGAGTGGGAGGAGGGTGCTGGGTCACAGTTGGTGGACGGGCCTGTTGAACCGAGAGGGGGTCCGTGACCCTCACCCACCGGCACCGAGTTTCTGAAAGCCAGGGCCCAGTGTGTGCATATTACTGTCGGTGCACGCGAGGCCTTGGGCATTTCTGACTCTCTGAACGTTTTAGCAGCCTTTCCTGGGACTCACCTGTGTCGAAGAGGATCCAGAAAGGAGAAGAATGTATTTTATTGTGCCCTTATTTTATATTTTAAAGAGAGTCCTCTGTGAAAGGGGTACACGCATGATGCGGTCCCTCCTGGCCTACAGCACAGCAGAGAGCTGGGTAGCCCCAAGAGCAGGGTCTTTGCTCCCAGGAATGGCCACGGAGCGGGCGTGCCGCTGCCGGCAGCCTGTCCACGTTCCCTCGGTGGCCTGGGACCTCTGGCCTGGCTGGCTGGTGTTTGGGTTGCCTCTGCATGGCCCCTGTGCACGTAACTCCCTGCCCAGTGATAACACTGAACAACTGACTGAGACCACACAGACCACTGAGCGCGTCGGCCAGGACATTCCCTCAGCCCCTGACCTCGCTTATCAGTGTCACTCGTGGTGCCTTGTCCCGTGTCAGTGTGAATGGTGACTGTCTCAAGTGAGGTCACATATGTAATGCAGAGTGGCCCTGTTTGTTTTCTAGGTAGGTCTCTCTCCCCTGGCCTTCGTTTTAACTGTAGTATATTGGGCCTGGATGCTCCACTACCGTCATCTGACAGCACTGGTGAGACCTCTGGTCTCAGGCGTGCCGATTACTGTTTTATATTGACACGCTTTAAGGGGGCGAGATGGATGTCAGCTACCCACAGAAGGGCCCGGGCCTCCCTATTGCTCTCTGTGGGGTGGCCGAGGCTTGGGAGGGCAGTGGGAGGAGGCAGAGGGGGGTGCAGGTTAGAGTAAGGTGACCAGATTTTAACATTGGTAAAGCGGGACACCATTGATAAAACTCATATCCTGGCAAAATAGCCCCATGGCAGCTGAAAACCGTATACCCTAGCTTGTCGTGCATTCTTTCCAAAAATCGGGACTTTTTTAAAACGCCGTGGGACGCAGGAAATATTGTTAAAAATCGGGACTGTTCCGCCAAAGGCAGGACGTCTGGTCACCTTAGGTTAGAGCAGAATGCAGGGAAGGAGTGAGCACTTCAAGGCAGGAAGTGCTACCGCATGATGATCCTCAGATGATTTTTTGAAAACAATGACATTCGGCTACTCTAACTTTGTCCCAGTGTTGATTTCCGTGTTAATTGTGGTAGGAACGTTGAATCCACTTCATCAGCCGGAAAGAAGACTCTCACACACAGACACGTGTGTTGGACTGTGGCTAGCGTCAAGCTGATGTCGTCAGTATCAGTGATACTTTTTTTAATCTCCCCTTTCTCCTAAACTCTCCCGAGTCTTCTGTTTAGATTGAGCATTCGAACAATCGCGCCGCGGTGGGAACTTTTCCTTACACCACTTCAAGCACGAACAACCTCTCTGACCTGTCTGGGTGCTGGAGAAACAAGACAGTGGCTCGAGGAGCCAGGGTCAAGACTGAATGTATCGCCGAGTGCCTTGTTCCAGTGAAAACCTAGCCTTGGAAGGGAGAGCCTGTGGATGGTCCACCACTCAGAGGACCAGAACTAGAGAAGCCCCCCCACACCCACCTGCGGGGAGCCAACCTTTGCACGCACACTGATGAGATGCCCCCAAGCTAATTCTGGAAGAGTAGCAGCAGAAAAGGGAAAAGAGCTTTTGAAACTTCTAGAGCCAAGGACAAAAAGAACTGGGAATGAGCTGCACCCCTCCCTCGAGGCGGCGTTCGGGTTAGAAGCCAGGAATGGGGCAGTGGGTTTCAAGCATTGCCGTGAGAGGAAGGAGGAACTGGGTAAAGTGTGGGGGCGAGGGGCGGGGGTGGGGGCACACCTGAGTGATGTTTGAGATGGTGGAAACGAAGCACATTTACTAGGATGGTTGAGTCTGAGTCACCACTGTCGGAGTGAGTGGAAACCAGTTTGCTTCCAAACTCAGAATAACTTTGTGCCCATGGAAAACACTCTGCCGTGAGGTCTGAGCCCCATGGAGATACTCATAACTAATCCATGCATTTCTGGGAGTAGAACTAGCCCAAATCATCCTGCAACATTTCTACTGCTGTCAAATGTCCACAAAATCCCGTAGGGCTCACTGGATGGCACCTTGAGCCCCGCTCCCCGCAGGGGAGCTGAGTCTGCTGGTGCTGGGAAAGTGGGGTGGGGGTGGCGGTGACCACCTGGCGGTGGAATATTCCCCCCCTCCCTCGGGAACAATCTGAAGCATTGCAGGCTAATCTGGGAAATCGGGAGGCTGTTGGGGACCGACCGCTCGGTCTACCAAATGAGCCCGGCCGCGTGAAGCAAGCATGAACGTGCGTGGAGAGGAGGGGACAAGCGGACTCAGGCTCCCGGGGGTGCTGCCGACATGGTTTGCATCCCCCTCGCTGGTCCATCCAGTTCGGGAGGTCTGGTCCAGCCTGAGTGGAACAGGGTGGCTGCTCACGAAACCAGTTGGTTTTACCTCACCGGAGCTGATGGTCTCAAACCCAAGTGCTGCGCCGGAAGCCGGAGCCCACGGACCAAAAGTGACGATGCCGTCAGGGAAGCCGAAGATGGAGATGAAACCAAAGAAACCGAGCCGGCCGTCCAGACGCTTCTTAGAGGGTGAGGTTGGGTTAGGACAGATGCCGCGGGAGGGGAATTGCGCATCCTTCCACTGTCAGCAGATGTACTTGCTAAGTCCTCCATCCATCGGCGGGGCGGGGGAAGCACCGATTTTTTAAAGACTGCGTTTGTGCGGAGGGGTGATGATGATGAAGAGGAAGAAAGCCCTGGGCAGACTGCAGAGCTCCTCAGCCTGAGGGAGGAGGAGCGGTCCTGTGTCGGTCCGACATGGCTGGGGCTGGCTGCTCCCCAGACCCCGGCTGAGGGCCATCAGTACCTGAAGAGCTTGGTTTCTCACAGAGGTGGTCACTTCCATGGGTTTGTCTCAAGACCTCTGTGGGGAATTTCTTAACAAATTGTAGTCCTTTTGATAAACCTCCTACAGAGGTGCTTACCACTCATCAATATCCTGTAATATTTCAAAGTGCCCGGAAGGTACAAGGTGCTATCCAGCTATGAAACACCCCTCTCCCTGCAGCTGTGTGAGATTAGAGTCGGTCTTGGCATCAGCCACCGCAGGGCGCTTTCCCCGCTGTGGGGTCAGGGGGCGGGCTGTCCCCTGGAGAACCCCACAGTGTGTGTGTCACCACCGATGACATCCTCCGCGGTTTGTCCCAGCTTCTCTCCACCCCCATGTGTGTTTTCAGGAACGTTTCAGGGAATCAAGAGGCCAGAGGTTTTTTAACCTAGCAGAAGCATAGAATCATATATTTTGCTATGAATATTATTGTATTACAGAAAACCAACTTTGCCCTTGCAGTGTGTGGAAAGGCGTGCGTGTGCGTGTGCATGTGCGTGCACTCAGATCCCTTGAATGTTGAGCCAGCCCCATGGCTTCAGGGTCGCATGTGTGAAAGGTCAAAACCACGTGGCTTCAGGAAATTCGCTTCAAAGGCTCCTTGGCCGTCCCTCCCCTTGCCGGTCTCAGAGGGTGTTGTGTGTGAACACACTGGATCGGGGTTTTCTGTCGCGGGGCATGTGGGCGTGAGATCAACACCGAAGCATGCTGTCACTGTCGCTGCCCCTCTCTAAGCGTGTCGCTGCGGCGCTCGCCCGAATCCCCAGGACTGTGCACTCCATGTGGGAAGCATCTGCTCCTCTCGCCTGCCCTGGAGCTGCGACTCTCCTTGCGCACCTTAAGTGTCGTGGACATGGATGAATTAGAGGGTCCCCTCCGCCATCAGGTGGCACCGCCCTTTGGTTTGCTGTGGTACTTTGCTGTGTACTCTGTGCCATCACATTACTGTGTAAATAAACTGGTTTTCATACACACAAAAGCCAGGTGAGTGCTTGTCCTTTCTGCAGCTCTTCACCAGGCGCGCTGGGGAGGTCTTGGGGGCCTGGTCCACGAGGCAAGGGCTGATGGCTGTCAGCCGGTGTCCTTGGCCCTCTTGCCTCCTCATCCCCTGTGGGCTTGTACCAGATTGTCTCTTGATCCCCTTCATTTGAAAAGTAGGCCCAAGGAAAACGCTGGCTTTCCTCACCTGGAGGACCGCAGGTTTGCTGTGTGAGCTCGCCCCCTGGCGGCCGGCCACCAGGCAGGCGTCCTTGGCGTGACCACCTTGCAGAGGTTTTGCTGATGCTCAGTAAGAATCCCAGCTGTGTGCACACACTGAGCCCTGCAGGGCCAACTCCTGCAGCCTTGGCTGCTACAGGACACGCATGCCTGCTCTGAGGGTACAGGCCGCACCCCAAGACCTTGCCAAGCCGACAAGCTGATGCGGACACAAGTACCAGGGCGGGGGGCCCCCAAGGCTCAGGCAGGCAGAGTCAGCAGTGGAAGCAGCAGCTGCCACGTGACTGGAGTCAACTGGACTCCAGCCCAAACGTGGAGGCCGTTCAAGCTGTGAACCTCTCTCGGGTGGCACTGCCCCAGCCCCACTGGCCAGCTCCCTGGAGCTCACCGGCGGGATTTTTGTGGCTCGTTCCCCCAACATGACTGCCCAGCCGGTGCTTGTGTGGCTGATGAGACAGACTCCATCTTGGGATGGCCCTGCCGGCCCTCTGCTGCCTGGGACCTAGGGAGGGCCACCCTCACAGCCAGTCTCCTGAGCTGCCACATTAGTTGTGGGAGCCACACACTGGCTTCTGAGAGAAGTGGGCACCTGGGGCTGGAGGTCAGAGGTGGTTGACACGGGACTGGGTCTCTGTCTGAACCCTCTGCTGACCCAAGTGACCACCCTGGGCCCCTGCCAACCCCCCAGGGGTCTTAGCTAGTTGGCTCTGGCCTGCCTCAGTAGACATGCCAGAGCTGGGCACATGCCAGAGCTGGGCACAGCGCCCGCTCCAGGGCCCACTGCTACATGACGCACATGCCCTCTCTCTGAGGTTCTGCTCTTGCCATCGGGGCCACCTTGTCCTGAGTGTGCCTGTGAGAGGACACCCTGTCTCCCCTCCAGCCCAGTGGGGGCCCCATCCTGAGTGAAACCTTCCCACCCCTCCCACTCCTGTTGTCCATTGTATGGGCTTTCAGCATCTGAGTGCCTGCTGATTGATGGACCACTTTCAGTCCAGGACACATGATCCGTTTCTTTCCTGCCTGGAAGCAGACAGGCCCTGAGAACTCAGAGCGCCTGCAGAGGAGAGGTGTGTGCCCCGTGCCCCAGAATCTCCTTGCCTGCCTCCCAAGGCCCAGCAAACAGTGCTCCCTTTCCAGGGAGCCATTGGGCGCCCTGCAAGTGGAGGGCTCTGCCAGGGAAAGAAGTTTGTTAGGGCTTCAGGAGCCAAGCCGCTGTTGGCGGGTCACACATTGTCATCCAGAGCAGCTCAAGGCAGTTACAGCTGGAACTGAAAACTGGATTCCACACTGAGTCGGGGGTGGGGGTGAGGGGTGGGGGGATTGGTTGTCTAGATCCAGTTCTCAAATTTGCACATGTCTGAAAGGATACAGGCTCCCCAGACACAGCCCTTGACTTCTGGAGATCCCAGCTGTATGTCTACACATCATCTCCCCGCCCCATGACTGTCCACCCCTTTACCCTCTGGATCCTGGACGGTGCCTGGAAGCAACCAGAGGATGTGGCAGTGCTGGAGGCCGTCACAGCTGGAGACTCCGGGCTTGGAGGGCTGCTGGAGCAACTGCACCCGGCGGGGGTGGGGAGAGAAAGTAAGTCACCCGTGCCCCTCAGCACTCGCCTTTATTGCCCACCTGGATAGCCACCCACTCCTGCCCCAGGGGTCTGTTCTAGAAAGATCTTGAGTAAACGCTGCGTACTTCAAAGTAGATTGGGGCCCTGCTCGCTGGGTATCTGAGAGGACAGTCAGGGAGGTAACAGGGGCAAGTGCATTGGCCTGAATTATCGTCTGAGGGGCCCTGGTGATGCCAGTGTAAGACTGCTAACCTCAAGGTCGGTGGCTCAGGCCCACCAGCGGTTCCATAGGAGAAAGATGAGGCAGACAAACTGCTTTGGGAAAGAGTTCCCACCGTCTCAGAAACCCACAGGGGCAGTTCTCCTCTGCCCTCTAGGGTCGCTTAGTCGGCATGGACTCGGTGGTGGTGCATGTCGTTTTGAGTTGGGCGGTTTCTTGGAGCAGTGGGCTCCTGGGGCATTCAGGAGGTGCTGGGGCAAGACAAAAGTGTTTTGCCAGGATGCTCTCGGAGGGATCCAGGCCCTGGTGGGCTGGCCGCCG
>NW_022111379.1:11370878-11377073 GCF_000313985.2 Echinops telfairi
CGGGGAAGCCAGCTCCTCTGTCACTTGGCAGGGCTTCACCCTTCGGCCTGTTTTCTGTGACAGTGAAAGGCCGGAGTCTCATCAGCATTCACTCCGTGCCAGTGCGACAGACTCCAGGAGCCAAGAAGGCTCCTGACAGGAGAGTAGAGTGTGAGTGGAGAGAGCAGAGGGGGCTGCCTGTAGGGCTACCCCCTTGCCCGTGGGACCTGACCAGTGCAGCTTCTGTGCGCCAGCCCAGAAGGCTCCTGACAGGAGAGTAGAGTGTGAGTGGGGAGAGCAGAGGGGGCTGCCTGTAGGGCTACCCCCTTGCCCGTGGGACCTGACCAGTGCAGCTTCTGTGCGCCAGCCCAGCCAGTTCCCAGGCACCAGCAAGTGCAGGGTGGGGGTGGGGGCCTACCTGTGGGCCTCCTTCGCCGAAAGAGGCTTCTGAACAGACTTGTCGTGTTTCATTACCCCCACCCCCAAAGCCCTCCACCTTTGAGTAGGAAAGAAGCCAGCCACTGCCACTCCACAGGGGCCGGCCTCCCCCCATCTCCCCAACCAAGGAGGCAACGTAGACGGGCTGTGGGACTAGGCAATTGCATGGCCACCAGCTGCCACTTTCCTCTGCCCCCCCTTCCCCCATTTTCTTGGCGAATAGTCTGCCCTCCAGCCTACCTTCTCATTCCCACCTATTCCTGGGAGCCACGCAGCAGAGCTGGCCACACCTCCCTCCATACACAAGTGCGCGTGGACGCACGCAGGTTTCCACTGATTGGCCAAAGCGGGCTGTGTGTGACAGCCTATGCACCGTCTGCAAACAGATCTTCTCAGTGGGCAGTGCCTGTTCAGAGGTAGCGTCTCCCACAAATAACGGTAATGCTATGTAACATCCCTGTGTGAATTTATTATTGTTATTTCTACCTCTGCGGGCAACCAGCCCCATAGTCCTAAAACCCACCACCATCAAGTGGGCACCATCTCAGCGACCGCTTAGGGCAGAGTGGAACCTTCCCGTGGCGTTTCCAAAGCTGTAAATCTTTGTAGAAGCTGACTGCCTCGTCTTTCTCCCATGGAGAAAGTGCCGAGTTCAAACCACCCACCTTGCAGCTAGTAGCCGAACGCTTAACCACCGATTCCGAGAGGTGGCCCAATATCAGACACGAGGAAACACTGCTAGGAACGATAACAGGAGATACCTTGACCAAGAATCAAATCATCGCATTGGTCAGAAAATCCCCCAAGATGTTCACAAAATTCTCATCAAAACCTTAGAGAGTGGTTTGGGGGGTGTCTTGAAATACACACAATGGTTCTCAATGTCACTTAGAAGGGTGAATAGGTGAACAATACTGAGATTATTTTAAATCGAGGGCACATTTCAGCATAAAATGAAGATATGATTCATAAAGTCGTGCTGTAGGGATGAGAGAGAACCACGTCAGTGCCTTAGCAGTTCAAAACCCAAACCTGAGGCCTATATGAAACCGTGATTGATGCTAAGACATCACTATGTTCTGAGAGGAAAAAAAACACTGCCTTCTAGTCAAGGCTGACGCGTAGCGGCCCCTGTGGGTTTCAGAGACTCACTGCTGACGGGAGTAGAAAGCCCAATCTTTCTCCCTCGGAGCTGCTGGTGGTTTCGAACTGCCGACCTACCAGGCCCATCACAGCCCAACGTGTAACCACTACAGCACCAGGGCTCGAGAAAAGCTGGGCTTTAGGCACAAACTCTGGGCCAATTGGTTAACTAGCTGGAAAATACTCCAGACGCTGGACACCAGAACAAACAGATGAAACAAACTCTTCCATCGGCACAAAGGCGGGGAGCGAGCGAAGATTCCCTGGGAATGTGAGGACGCCAAGTCAATCCCTGACCTCTTGTTGGAAAGAGACTTTCTAAGCCACAAAGCAATAGAAGACATCTGAGAGGGAAAGATCAATAGAGTTGCCTGCAGAGGGATGGTAAACCTGTGTCCACGGAACACAGCAGAAGCAAAATGGGAAAGTAAATAACCAGCTAGGAAAAACACGACGACCGTAACAGACATGGGGTTAAAATCCTTCGTTTGCAAGAGCTGTTCGTGTTCAGGAAAGCATGAAACCCCAGTTGAGGGCAACTCAGAAGACAAATGTTTAGCCCCTCTCAAATAAGAGGCCCGAGAGACCCACGTGGCCTGTCGGAAGAGCACCACCGCGAGGCTTCCGGTTACAAAAGCAATCCATGTTCGTGGAAGGAAATTAGGAAGAGAGAAGCCACTCAGGCACCATCCAGAAATGACCAGCCTCATAGCCTCGTGGTCCCTGTAGAATTTGCTTATATCGCCTTTTTCTTTTTGCATTAGGATCACATTGGTAGAATCCCATTTTCTGTCGATTAAACGAACACAGCTCCTTTTAAAGCTCCTAAGTTCTGCATTCTGTAACAGGGTCCCGGGCTCTGCCAGTGTTAAGATTGGAACGGGTGGGAACGACCTTGATTCACCCTGCCCCTTTGCTGGGGCCATAGCTGAGCTGCAGGCTGCCCTCTTCAGAACAAAGGTGGTCCAGCTGACAGCAGCGACGAGATTAGGTAGGAAACTTGGGGGCCAGTGACAGAGAGGGACAACTCAGAGGAGGAGGGTGAGATTGATGAACAACACATGTCATCTATGTCACCACATTGTCTGAAGGCAACTTTAAAAGTCTTGCAATAAAATCATGGAAACTTTGATTATACAGAAATAGCAGAGCATGAAGCTACTGCGTCCTGCCATATCCTCCCTTTAGGTCAGAGAAGTGGTGTTTCCACCCTCTAACCCTTCCCCCCAAATCCCTTGCTCTTTGATGTCCGTCCCATCAGCATGGCGGGGTTGGGCACCCTCAGGGAACTCAGATTGTGGTCCTTATCCATGTTCTTTGAGTTTGGGGAATAAAAGCAAGCCTGGAGGGGTTCGGATCAGAGATGTAGGATGGATGGGGTCAGGTTTCCCAGGGAAATTCTCATAGGACTTTCCCCGTGAAGTGCTTGAAGAATGGGCAGGTGCATTGCCGTGATGGGGGGAAAAAATTCTTGGTGCAACTTTGCTGGGCTTTTACTCACCAGCACAGCTTTCAATTTTCTTAGGACTTCTTCCTAATAAGTCCGTGTGCTCGTCCTGTGTCCTTGGAGAAAAATCTATCCAGATGACTCCTTTGGAGATCCAAAAAATCAATGCCATCACCTCCTGAGCTGAACTCTCTGCCTTGAGTTTAACAGGCCCCGCAGATCCCCCTGAAGCTCCTGTGTTGCTTGCTTGGATCTTTGTTTTGGGAAGGCACCCTAACCAGACTCAGACCAGTGTGATCCTGGGAAACCTGCTTCCGCTGTCCACTGAGCACGGAGACAGTTGATTTGAGGTTGGCTCATGCATGTGCGCTCCGGGACTCCAGTAGCAGTGATCTGGGCATACTTGAAGGTCAGCAGTTCAAAACTACCAGTCGCTCCACGTAAAGACAGGGCTTTCTACTCCCATAAATCGTTACAGTTTGGGAAATTCACAGGGTTGTTGAGTCCGCAGGGATTAGCTGGCAGTGAGTCTGTCCAGTGCACATACATTTAGGAACTTGAATCGGTTTTGCCGTGTACAAAGAGCCCCCTGCTAGCAGAAAGGTTGGCAGTTCGCAACCACCAGCTGCTTGAGGGAGATGTGGGAGACTGCTTTTGCAAGGATTGACAGCCTTAGAAACCAGGCGGGACAGTTCTGCCCTGTTGGGTTAGAACAGCCTTGATGGCAGTGGGTTTGGTTTGGGCAGTGGGCTGCATTGTGTATTCTCAGTAACCACAACTCAACAAGTCAGGTCTCAAGAAACAGGTAGCTCTAGTTAACAAGCCCACGTGGGTATTTGCCCTCTCTTTTCATAAGTAAGAAATTATCCAGGGATTGTTACGTATGTATATATGCATACATTTGCTCAACCAATATTCTGACTTCAAATCCCTGTCTCTTGAGGGTCAGCAAAATGCTGGAAGCTGCTCGTAGTGGCTGCTCCAGTTTCCACATGTCTTCTGGCTGACCACCTCCCACCTGACCAAGGTGATGCAGACATCAGAGGTGCCCGTGCTCCAGCCCCCTGAGTTCAAGCCTCTCCCTTCCATCTTGTAACAGGGTTGGAGAGGGGCATGATGAGCTGACAGGCAGGGTCTGCAGTGGGACATGGGGGTGTGGACAGAGGGGCTGGTAGCACCCTCAGACTCTGTGTGCGCTGGCTTATGAGTGGTCCCTGTGCCAAGAAATAGCCCCTTCCTTCCTCAACCAGGGGCTTGGCCAGGACCCCTGCCCTTCCAAAGCTTGTTTTAAAATTGACATATCACTCTTATACAACTCAATGGTCTGAGTATTTATGAAAACAGAGTTGCACAATCATCACCACAATTAATTTCAGAACATTTTCTTTTGGGGAATCAGCATCATCAGCTCCCCATTTCCCCCAGCCTCCCTCCCGCTGTTCCACAAATCTTGCTGCCCACCTTGAAGACGCATCCCTGGCTCCCGCAGCTACCACACGAAACCATGGGCATAGTCAGTGCTCTGGCCGGGTCATTAAAACTACTTCTGTGGAAACATTTTAATTGAATTAGATGGTTTTCTGATTGTAATAACTGTTCATTAATTGAGTGAGCCGGCGTCCTTGGGTCTAGCTGGCTTCTCTTGGTTTAATTAGGAGGACAGTTTGAAGGTACTGCTTTTTTGCCACCAGTCTGTGGTTGAAGTTTGTCTCTTGTGCTAATAAAGCGATTGGGGGAGAGCAGGGTGCAGATGAGTTGTAATATCTGAGATGTCATCGCTGGCTTCACACACAGAGCCCAGGGCTCTCCTGACTCAGCTTAACGAGGATTCTCTGGCTCTTTGGGGAACAGAAAGCAGTTCTGAGTCCTGAAAAGACCTCAATCTCCCATGAGAAGTAGTCACCTGGGGCTCAGAGATGCAGGGCAGATGCGAACCTGCTGATTCCCGTGGGTGGGGGCCACTGCTCTGAACCCCCTAGCCTGCGAGGCAGGTGGTCTAGGGGGTGAACCGAGACCTTGGAAACCGCTTGTCCACCCTGGCTACGGCAGTCAGCACAGAGCAGAATGGCTGAGAGAGCCCGTGCACATCTCCGTGTAAAGATGTGGAGGCTGCAACCCAGAGAGGCAAGGGACCTGCTCAAGACCACACGGGATGGCCCTGGGGCACTACCACCTGCAGCCCAGAGTGCCTCCCACTCATAACACATCCTGTCTTGGCCAGCCACCAGTGACACCAGCCAGGCGCTGGGCTAGGTCAGCAGAAATAGGTCCACCGTGGCCCTTGCCCCTCCAGAAGTTTGTACAATAGTGGCAGTGGCCATTGTGGAAGCAGGGTGACACCCCGCGCATCCACACCCAGCGGAGGAAGGTAGTGTGAGGGAGGGGCTAGTCCTGGTTCTGATGTGTGGGGAGCACGGGCAATCTGGGGAGCATCCAAGAGGAGGCGCCCCTGCACTGGGTTTTGAAAGGTAATAGGCACTCAGCAAGTGGACAGTTTGGAGAGGGCATTCCAAAGGCAGGCTCCTGGGGGAGTGTTCTGGGAAGCGGGTGGAAGGCAGAAAGCCAGGCTGGGGCTGTGGTCCAGGAGGAGGCAACACCTGGGTCTCTGGGGTGGCTCAGGAGACCCAGGAGAGCCTCAGCAGGGTCAGGATGAGCTCTAGATTGCAGTGGGAAAGACCCCTCAGGTGGTTGGGGTGGAGGAAACTGCCAGAGAGACCTAGGGCACAGAGACCAGAGGGGAGAGCTGGCGCTCCGTCAGCTCAGCTCCGAGCCTGGAGGTGCTGTGTGGTTCAAATCCACCAGCCCCTCCATGGGAGCAAGATGAGGCTGGCTGCTTCCATAAAGATTCCGTGGCCATCTAACTGGGAAGCAACAAAACCCACATGGAAGAAGCACATCAGCCTGTGTGATCACGAGGTGTTGACAGGATCAGGCATCAGGAGACCCAAAGCAATCATACAGATGTGAACGAGGGGGGTCAGAGTGGAGAACCAAAGCCCATCTGTAGACAATTGGCCATCCCCTCACAGAAGGGTCTCAAGGAAGAGACGAGCCAGCCAGGAGCAGTATAGCACCGATGAAACAAAACATTCCTCTAGTTCAGTGGTTCTCAACCTTCCTAATGCCGTGACCCTTTAATCCAGTTCCTCGTGTTGTGGTGACCTCCCAACCAAAAAATTATTTTCGTT
>NW_022111379.1:11377720-11382587 GCF_000313985.2 Echinops telfairi
TCTACACAGCTCAGAAAGCCTCTACAGGATCCACTTGATAGCAGTAAATTTGGGTGGGAGCCAGACCCCAAAATATTCCAGGAAAAGTCAACAGTTCCTGGCTTGGGCAGCTGCCTGGGAAGTCAGGACCTCCTGCAGAGGAGGCTCTGGGGAGGGAGCAGGTGACGACTCCCCATCGGACAAGCTGACAACTGATTGGCTTGCTCTTCCCCGACCAGCACTGGGCTGATAAAGACTTGCAACCTGAGCCGAGGTGTGTGGCTTCTGTCCTGCGTGGTTCCACGTGCATGGCCCGCACAGCCCGTTGAGCCCTCACGACAGCCCTGTGCTTCTATGATGTCATTGCACCCGTGGGGAGAGAGCAAAAAATACTGTCAGAACAAGTACTGTAAGTTCAGGAGAACCAGAAAGGGGTCTTTCAAAGATGAATATAATACGTTCAGAGAAGAGAAGTCGCCTGTTTCTAATAATCAAACACAGTGACTATTGTCTATTTGTCCTACTGCTAAAGGAATGGGATCCTACTCCTACAGTGAAAAGATGGTTACAGATAAACCACACAGTCCATGATGCTCAGGTCAAAGCGAAGAATATTACAAGTGTGGATTACAATCAAGAAGCAATATGGAAATCTCTGAAACAACCATTTCGTTGTTTTTTCGGTCAGGTATTATTTAATATTTTAAAACTCTTATCTAATTTTGGGTACCTATTTAATATAATTTAAATTAACTGTATGAAATAATAAACTACCTTTCATTATATCATTTTTTGATATTTAAAACAGTCATTAGGACAGTGAACCGGATGGTAAATTATTTCAATCCCACCAGTGGTCCCTGCCCAGGATTGGGGGGTCCAGGGAGTGCCCTGGATATAGGACCCCTGCCCACAGGAGATGTGGTTGTTATGTCTGTCCCACCCTTGGTCCTGGCTCTCTCCAGGCCTGGTTACCCTTCCCGACTCTACCTCATCTGGCTCTGAGACCCCTTCCGGCTCTACCCTGCTCCTCCCTGGGCTGCTCGGATGCTGGCCTGGCACGTGAGTCACTCTGGCCCGGTCCTCCTCCCTGCTACACTGGGGCAGGACCCGAACTGGGCAAGTTGCCACTACGCACTATGGTGGCTCTGCTTCTGGGAGAAAAAAATGAGGAGGGTGGCTTGGAAGCTGGGAGTCTAGAAGCTTTGGGGGGCTCCCACAGAACCCAAGGAGGAAGCAAGCCTCGCCCAAGGAGTTCCAGAGCGGTGGGCCTGCACCGTATTAACTGTAGAAACCAAAGCATTTTCCTCTTTCCCCACCCCTCCATTTACTAGAGCCAACTGGTTCCCAATTGATGGGTTTCCCCTCACCCCACCCTCCTCTCCTGCCAGGCCAGGCCAGATGTTGGCGCCAGATTAATGGGCACAATTAAAAGCAAACTGCCCTTGTGGTGGCCCGCTGTCCTCCCACACCTGAGAGCCTGCAGGCTGCGCTCTGGGCCCCAGGAAGGGGAGATTTGTAATGAAATCAGACAGGCCTCTTAACCGCTGATGGTATCGGGGCCCAGGGGAGAGGCAGACTTATTTCCTAATCTCCCTCGGAGCATCTGTCACCCCACCACGCGGCAATGTCATTCCTGAGTGCAGCAAGGACTTGTCCTGGGGAGGATGGCCACCTGCCAGGCTGCCTGTCACCTCCGTGGTCCCTCCTGCAGCTCCTTCCCCTTTTCTGGACCCATCCTGCGCAGGTGCTGGCCAGTACACACTCATACACACTCACCCACACACACGCAGTCAGTCTCTCTCCCACACAAACACACACACACCCCACACTCACCCACTCGGGCAGGCAGACACCACCATTCCTAAAGTGCCTGCGTGGTGCGTGTGCAAGCTCACCATCCTGACAGGAGGAAGAAGAAAGCCCGAGCCTCTTTAGCAGTGATGGCCAGCAGGGCTCTGAGGGGACCAGTCAGAGAGCAGTCATTGGGGGAAATTTTAGCAGCTAAATAAGAAGCCCCGGACCCACCCCGACAACTCTGGGGTTCTGTGCCCCAAAGTAGCCAGGGCGCTCCCTAACTCTGCTCAGCACTGAGCCCGACCTGGGTTGGGACATCACACTGAGTCCATGAGGAGATTTTGCAGGCTGTACAGCACGAAGGGAGAAGACCCAAAGCGACTCTGACCAGAGGGAAAGCTTGGGAGGGTGTTGCCCAGCACTGGTGGCTTCCACCATGCCCCAAATGTCGTCCCTGCCCCCGTTGACAGTGATGGCCCAGCCCCACATGGGCATGCCTACATGGGGATTGCAGAAGGAGTGGGCAGGGGTCGGGGGAGGAGGTGGCGTGACCTGGACACCGCTTCCAGCTTCCAGGGTCGATGGTGACTGGAATTGGAGGCCCAGGAATTCGGTTTGGGGGGCCAACACCCCGCTGTTGCCAATCTGCTCCCAGCTCATGGGCTGGAAGCTCAGTCTTCCCATATTCCTCCACAAGGCTCAGCTGAGTTTGGAAACCTCCATGTGCTATAACCCCCTCTTGGCGTTCATAAGCCTCCGTTTGTTCAAGGCTCTGGAATTCCTGCGTTTTATTTGCACATTTCTTTTACTTTGTATTGTGATTTGGCTGAATGTGTAGAGCCAGTTGGTCTCCCCTCAGCAGTTCACACACATCTCATTCATGACATGAATTGCAAGCCCCACCCGTGACCAGAACGTCCCGCTTTTGGCGGGACAGGCCCGATTTTTGGCGTTTTAAAAAAGCCCCGATTTCCCCCCAATATCATGATCCCAATTCTGCCTTGCAAATCTGGCTAGACCAGAGGATGTACATTGGTACAGATAGCAACTGGAAACGCAGGGAATCCAGGATAGATGACTTCTTCAGGACCAGCGGTGAGAGGGGCGAGGCCTGGAGGGTGAAGAGTGTGGGGTGGAAAGGGGGAACCAATTACAAGAATCTAAGTATAGCCTCCTTCCTGGGGGAGGGAGAGCAGAGAAGAGGGCAGAGGGAGACGTCGGACAGTGTAACCTATGACAAAACTATAATAATTTATGAATTATGAAGGGGTCAGGAGGGAGGGGGGAAATGAGCAAACGATATTGAGGGCTAAAGTGGAGGGCAAATGTTTTGAGACTGATGAGAGCAACAGGTGTACATATGTACTTGACTCAATGGATGGATGTATGGACTGTGATAAGAGTTGTACGAGCCCTCGATAAAATAATTTTTTTTAAGTCCCGATTTTTGGAAAGAAGGCACGACAAGCTAGGGAATGGTCTATTTGGTCCATATAGACCAACTTTTGCATCAAGAACCTCCACCCCACCCCCGTCAATGGTCACCTCCCCTCCTCCCCACGAAGGGCATGTCCACCCGGCCCTCTTCCCTGCCCTCACCCGTCTACAAACGTGAGCCCCGCTCCCTGCCTCAGCTGCTCTCTCCAAGTCCAAGGGCAGGGTTTCTGAGTGAGGCCGATGCCTCCTGTTACTGCCTCCATCCCTTCTCCACAGTCTGCACACAGCGCGTGCAGCGGGGAGCGACAGGAGAAGGGAACTATTTCCATCGGATGCATGTACCACAAGGAACCCTGGTGACCGGACAGTGAAGCGCTCCGCCGAGAACCACGAGGTTGGCCGTTCGAACTCAGCCGGGGGCTCTATGGGAACAAGAGCTGGGGCTGGGCTGCCAGCAGGACGAAACCCCTGGGGCAGTTCGAGCCCACCCTTCGCTCGCTCTGCCAGTCTGTTTCTGCCCCTCCCACCGCCTGGGAAACCCTCCCTGACAGTCCCACGCTGCCCTCGGGCTCCCTAGGGAGTGGGTGGGCGTTGTTGGTTTCTGGAAAACACAGGAGGCTACTCTACACTATCTCCCTGCCTGCCTCCCACTCCTCCCTTCCTTCCCCTTCGGCCCAGCCCTCGGCAGGCAGGGTTCTGTGGCTGGTGGGGTGCCCCAGAGCTGCCCTCCGGAGGCTCCAGTGGCCCTCCAGGCTGACCCCTGCATCCCCCAGCACTGGCCGGCAGGTCCTGTATGCCTCCTCTCTGACCTTTGGGAGGATCCGAATGGGCCAGTGTCACTCTGTACCCGCGGGGCCATTCTCTAAACCACTCTGCCCACTGCGGTCCTGCACGAGTGTCCGAAGGCCGCGGTGAAAAGGTACCACAGACGAGGAGGTTGACACAGACATGCGTGGTCCCCCACTTCTGGATGCTGCTGGGAGTGGGGCCCCTGATTCATCAGGGCCAGGCGTGGTCGGTCGTGGAGTGGCGGGATGTGGACTCCTTCCCTGGAGAGGTGGGCTCTCGCGCATGCTCTGCGACCCTCT
Organism: Echinops telfairi; assembly: GCF_000313985.2. Taxonomy (NCBI): domain Eukaryota; kingdom Metazoa; phylum Chordata; class Mammalia; order Afrosoricida; family Tenrecidae; genus Echinops; species Echinops telfairi. Next base: position 11,382,022 of record NW_022111379.1, read on the forward strand.
CATTCCTGAGAACCCAGGGGTGGCTGGGGCAAGAAGCGGATGGATGTCCACTCCCCCACAGGGTGGGTCGTCTCAGCCATACGGTTTCTGACCCCATCCCCCCAGTGGGGCACTGTGCAGAGCCACCAGGGACACAGAGCTTCTGTCTGGCCCAGTTCAGAGAAATCCACTTACGCGCTCTTCCCCTGACCAGCTTGTCACTAAACTTCCAGTTTGCTTCTTCTCAGCCTCTGATCATGGAGACAGACTGGGCTTTCTACTCCCTTACAGAGTTACAGTCATTATTGGTCAGGACCAATAACGAGAGTAGCGATCCCAGGAGGGGAAGGGGAAGGTAGGGGGAGAGAGGGGGAACTGATCACAATGATCTACATATAACCCCCTCCCAGGGGGACGGACAACAGAAAAGTGGGTAAAGGGAGACAGCAGTCAGGGTTAGACATGAAAAAATAATAATCTACACATTATCAAGGGTTCATGAGGAAGGAAGTGGTGGTAGTGGTGATAAGCTGATGCCAAGGGCTCAAGTAGAAAGAAAATGTTTTGAAAATGATGATGGCAACATA
>NW_022111379.1:11383447-11385301 GCF_000313985.2 Echinops telfairi
CTGCCCTTCTGGGCACGATTCCCATGTTTGCGCCGCGTGTCAGCTTAGGCCAGCCTGGCAAAAAGAGTCTCTTTGCATTTTTATTTCTTTTCTGTATAGTTTAAATAAGATTATCCATGTCTGGAAAGCTTGCCAAGACTTGCTTTTAAATCATCCAGGTCTTTGAGCGTTTTGCTGGGTAGATCCGGAACCATCTTTTCAACTGCCCCTGCAGTGATCCGAGTGTTCAGGGCTCCTACCTCTTACGGAGCCAATTCCGGTCATTTATAGACTCATCTTTATACATTCCTAGACACTTTCCCATCTTACCTAAGTTTCCAATTCTTTTGACATCCTGCTATGCATTTATTTTTTGCTTTAGAAGCTTCCAAATCTTCCCCTCTCTCCGTAGTGCTAGACCCTTTGACACTTCATTATGATTATATATCTGATGACCCTTGGTCATTTCTCCTTGTTGCTGTTGGTCATACTCAATAGAATCGGATCAGATCTTAATGTGTTCAGTTCTCCACTTTCATTTTTCTCTCTAAGTTCAATGCACGGTGACCTAACAGATAACAGAGAAATGTGGCCTGGCCCCGCCCGGCCCATCTTCACGGTTCCTAGCACGCTCCACTTTCCTGTGAAGCCCACTCTGCGTATTTCAAGTGCCTCTCAGTTGGTGGTGGGTAGTGGTGGGGGACACACTCCTTTTCCAACACTCCGCGGAACAACAATCTGCTGTGACCCACACATTGGCTAATTTGGGGAGCTGGATTGCCTGGCCTTTCTTCCTAGTCTGTCTCTGCTTCCCTGAAACCTTATGTGACCCCCCGGGTATTTGAAATACAGTGGCCTAGCTTCCCGCATCACAGCATCACGTAAGTCACCACTGTAAGACAAATCGATGGCTATTGATTTATACCTTTCTTTATTTCCCTCTTAATTTTCTGAGAGTGTTTTTGTGCATCTTTCCTGCTTCGCCGAATATTCCGGACGTTTCCCCAGTAATGCTCACAGCTCTCCATTGGAATGTGAGCTCCACTAAGGACTCTTCTCTCCTCGGGTCTCTGCTCGGTGCTCCAGCACCCAGCGCAGGGCTGCCCCTACCAGGTGCTCAGGAAGTGCCAGTGGCCTGCACGTCGGAGGCGAGGGCTCAGGACCCTCCTCTGGCTCAGCGAGGTTTGGCTAGGAAGTATTCTCGTCGTGACCACTGGTTTTGAACCCTTTACCATCCCCATTTTCATTGGTAAAATTTAGCTGGAGCGCTTCAGGGGAAGGTTTGGAAATTTTGAAATGGTTGGGTCCGGGGTGGGGGTGTATCTTTCATTCTTATTTTCTGGAGTTGGTGTCCTGTGGCCAGGGAAGGCAGCCTGTATCATCTTTCCTTCGGGGTCATTGAGGGGGAGATGATAGACAGACAGACGGATGGCCTCGGATGTGGTCAATTTTTGTTACTGTCCCACAAGAATTTGAAAAGAAAACAGATCGTGTGCTTTTGGACTTTACGAAGCTTTTCAGTTTTGATATTCAAACCTCCTCTGTGCTATATTCAATTTGATTCTGAGAGCGTGATGATAAATCCTCCCACTATGATTATGACTTGGTTAAAGCCTCTTTTCATTTCATATCTTCTTGGCAGAATCAATCTTTCATTTGAATAAAATTATGTTCTTTGTCTTGTTCAATGCTTCGTGCCTTGGATTCCACTGTGTGAGGAGTCCATCCTACTCCGCTTTTTTTTTCTTCTGTCAGCACTTGCCTGGAATACCTTTGCCTAGATCTTTAATATTAATCTTTGTCATTTTGTTTTAAGTGATTATGTTGTAACCACTGGCTTTGGGGGAGAGGAAATGTGTGTGTGTGTGTGTGTGT
>NW_022111379.1:11385683-11387544 GCF_000313985.2 Echinops telfairi
CTTTCACGAAGTCACCGTTACCCTGTATAGTGAAATGCGTGGCCTCTCCCTGCTATTTTATTTCCCACTTTCCTGATTGTGATTACCCCTATCTAGAGACCTCCTTCCCACTCGTTACTACGCTAGGAAAGTGTTGTTTGTTGGTTTCTGGTGTTGCTTCTTGTGTTTTTAAGTTTCATATCCCATATCTGCATTACCAGTGACTGCTTAAACGAGCAGCCCTGGTAGCGTAGTGGTTATTCATTGGGAAGCTAACTGCAAAGTCAGCTGTTCAAAACCACCTGCCTCTCAGTAGGAGACAGATGAGGCTTCCTACTCCCATAAAGAGTCTTGGAAACTCACAAGGGCTGTTCTGCCCTGTCTTGTAGGGCCACTGTGAGTCAGCATCGACTTGATGGTGAATGTTTAAATAATTGGCCAATGTATTTAAACATGTAATTCCCTATTTACACTAGGAAATTAAATACAATATAATTTATCCACTGGATAAAGCAAGCCTGGATTATGGTTCATTTTAAGAGATCAATAGTCAACTCAAATTGGCTTAAGAGAGTGATTTGCATAATAACTGAGGAGCCCAGAGGTCCAGCCAGGCACTGTCATCAGGGTGCTGTCTTGTGAGCCATCTCTTGGACAGTGTCTCCCCAGGTGATGGGCCACTTGACCCCGGGCAGCCCCAGACTGACCACCTACCAGCTTAGGCAGCCCCAGACTGACCACTTACCAGTTGGGAGTGGGGGTGGGGGGAAGAGGGAGTTCCTAGAGAGCTTTGATTGGCTCCCAGGGGCACCAATCACTGTGCCAGGGCATAAGCTGTGGTGCCTGCGGTGCTCTGCGGTGCCTGGTCAGGGAGAACCCCCAGCAGATCTCTGGAGTGGGGTATAGGTGGTACCTCAGGGTCAAGTCAGACACACAGCATGTGCCCACCAAACAGGTCCTTTCTTACAGCTTCCCTGTCCCCCTACCCCTTTACAATTTCTACTTCCAACCCTGTGTGGAAGTGATCTAAAATGTGGCTGCTCGCTTATAGACTTTTTTATTGTTTCTTCATTTTAACAATAAATGTCCACCACAAACGATGGAGGATGATTTGCACTGGCCTGGCCGTGCCCTGGGTGAGGCGTCGGGCTGCAGGGTCAGGTTCAAACCCACCAGCTGCTGAGGTGATGACTGAAGGGGAAGGACAGGTGGGATGGGTGGCAGAGCGGGGAGATGGGGCAGACCAGCTGAGGCAGGGGCACAGGAGGGTCCTGTGTTCTCTAAACACCAACAAAACCACCCCCCTGCCAGCCAGGGGATTTGGACTGCTCGTGACCCTTCCCGTGAGTGCCCTATTGTGGGCGCTGTCTGCAGACTGTGGAGAGACGGGATGGGGACAGAAACAGAGAGGACATGGGCCTCACCCAGCAGTCCTTCCCTAGGTTTCTGACCTTCACAGCATAGCTTTCTCCTGTGAATGGTGGGTGGGTGGTGGCTCACAGCCGGTGCTCGACCACTGGGTCACCAGGGCTCCCATGTGTCCTCTGCTCACATTGCGCCCTGGCTGGGCCGCGCTTGGTGTGGAGGGCCTGTGGAGTGCTCCCAGCTCCCAGGGCCCCTCCAGGCCAGAGTAGAACTGCCCCGGGGGGGTTGTCCTGCGGGCAGCCCAGCCCCAGCTGTTGCTCCCACAGAGCCCCTGGCTGAGTTCGAACCACCAACCTCGTGGTTCTCGGCGGAGCACTTCACTGTTCGGTCACCAGGGTTCCTTGTGGCACGTGCATCCGATGGAAATAGCTCCCTTCTCTTGTCGTTCCCTGTTGAACATGCTGTCTGCAGACTGGAGACGGAATGGGGGCAGACACGGAGAAGAAATGGGCCTCAC
>NW_022111379.1:11389003-11390391 GCF_000313985.2 Echinops telfairi
GGAAACAACCCAAATTTCCATCAACTGACAAACGGATTGAACTGTGGTACATGCATACAATGGAGTACTACGCATCGCTAAAAAGCAGTGATGAATGCATGAAGCACATTGCCGCATGGGAAGAACTGGAGGAAATGATGCTAAGCGAAGTAAGCCAAGCACAAAAGGACAAGTACAACATGAGTCCGCTGAGGTAAGTTTAAAAATGGAAAAGGGGCATAGGGCAAAAGCTACTGGGGTACGGTCCAGGTAGTATGGCAGAGGCCAAACCAAATCCAGGGATACATATAGTAGCCAACTAAAAGGGAGGAGAAAATATGAGAAAAAAAGACATGGGTAGCGGGGGAACACCCAAGGGAAGGGTGTTGTTTGTATCCACAGGGAGAGAGAACCAGACCAGACTGCGACCGGTGCTCCCAGAGGTGAAGGCAACGGACTGGCATGAAACAGGGGACCAGTGGAGAGTCTGAGGGGCCAGCCCCAATCCCAACTAGGTGGACAGCCCTCCCACCCCCCAGAAGAATTCACTTCAGGGCACAGCACTGAAGCTACAACTCAGGGAGAGGGACATGTCTGATCAGAGCACACGGGAGCAAACAAAGAGGGAGAGAGAGAGAGTGGAGCACATCCTGGCCCATCAAGCCCCGAGGACAATATTCCTGCTCAGAGCAGCCAATACAGAGAGAGGACCATAGAGCCAGCCCCACCACCAGACACAATGTCCCTCACTGACCAATAGCACTTCAAGGGACAATACTGGAAGCAGAGTGTGGGAACTGTGCCCGATTTGACCCCACCACACCAGGACAAAACGCTAAGGGTGTGCAACAGAGCTGCAAGGGGCGCAAAGCAATGAAGTCCTCAGGGAATCCCAAAAATAGGCTTTGGGGCCAGGGCGTGGCACCCCATCAGACTCAACCAGAAAACACTCATAAAAGTCAACAAACAGACCTTGAACTATTTATAAGCTTTTCTTTTTTTGTTGGTTTTGTGTCTGTTGTTGTTTTTACTTTTGTTGCTTTGCTTTGCTCTGTCTTGTTTTTGTGCTTATTATTGTTTCTGCATGTCTATCTAGATAAGATAGGCGGGATAAACAATCCGGAGGAGAAGACGGTGGGACCAGTGGTTGTGGGGGGTACAGGGGACATGGCAGAGGGGGTGGCGGGGCGGGGAAAGGAAGTAGATGTTAAACCCAGGGACAAGGGAACAACAGTGATCTAAAATTGATGGCGAGGAGGACGTAAGAGGCCTGGTAGGGCTTGATCAAGGGCATGTAACCGAGAAGAATGACTGAAACCCAAATGAAGGCTGAGCGTGATAGTGGGACAAGAGGAAAGTAAAAGGAAATAGAAAGAACTAGGAGGCAAAGAGCATTTATAGAGGTCTAA
>NW_022111379.1:11391040-11392450 GCF_000313985.2 Echinops telfairi
GGGGTGTGTGTGGGGGCATCTTAAATACCCTGGTGTGTGTGTGTGTGTGTGTGTGTGTGTTTAGTAGTGAGTGTGTGTGTAGGGCCATCTTAAATACCCTGATGCATGTGTGTGTCATCTTAAATACCCTGGTGTGTGTGTGTGGGCATCTTAAATACCCTGGGGTGTGTGTGTGTGTAGGGGTGTGTGTGGGGGCATCTTAAATACCCTGGTGTGTGTGTGTGTGTGTGTGTGTGTAGGGCCATCTTAAATGCCCTGGGAATGGATGGTGCTCATTAACCAGAGCAACTTGGATGCCTTTTAAAACTTCGCCTCCATCCCTCTGAGCTCCAGGAAGGGGTAATCAGATTACTGTTGCACTGCAGACTCTGTTGTGATGGATGCGTGTGTGCAGGAACTTCTCGCAGGCGCACTTGTCTCTTCAGGCGGTCTGGCTGTGCTGGCAGCACTTCCGGGTGTCGTTTCCAGACCTCCGCAGGACAAGACACAGCAGCGGCGTCCAGGGGTCAGCCCCTTGATTGCGATGCATAACACATGCCCTTCACGCACAGAGCGCCAGCTGACTGTAGCCCTGCTGCGATCTTGAGATAGTCTTGCTGCGCACGGCCCGTTTTCAAAAAGGAGACCCAAGCTGTGTGGTGTGTTTGTGATCACAGAAGGGCATTCCTGAGTTGGTCTGGTTTCCCTCCTCCTATTTGTTGTTGGTGGTGGTGATCGCATCCTTTGAATTCTGTGACCATTCCCACCCTGCTTTTCTGGGTTGCTCCTCTCTCGTTAGCATGGCCTCACCGTCCACTAGGGCTCCTAGCCAACCTGTCCAGGTGCTGTGGCCCCTGTGATTAAGAGCTGACTTTCCAGAGAACACAATGCCCAGGGCAGACCCTTAGGCTGGACACAGAAAATAAACCCACAGCAACCCTCCAGGACAGGGTGGCATTGCCCCTGTGGGTTTCCAAGACTGTAACTCTTCCCAGGAGGAAAACGCCGCCTCCTTATGAGCAGCTGGTGTTTTCGAACTGCTGCCCCTGCAGTTAGCAGCCCCGCGATCGCCCACTACGTCACCAGGGCTCGGAAAGCTAAGCTACGGTTCGGTTTTACGGTGGCTTCAAGGGACATCTTTGTTTCAAGCTGAGCATGTGCTTGGCAGGCAGGAATGACATCTTAACTGGCATCAGGGGGGATGTGTCCTATGTGCAGGTGGCAGGAGGATTTCCCAAGGGCGGGCTGCTGGAGTCTCGTATCTCCTTCACAAGCTGCCAGGGCAGGGCACTGCTGGTCGGGGCCATCTTCCACCTTCCTGCTGTGCAGATGATGGGCGGGTGAATTGGCGTAGTGGGTTGTTGCTAGGTGCCAGCGAGTCGATCTTTGATTCATAGAGTGCCCTGGTGGCATGGCGGTTACGAGTTGGGC
>NW_022111379.1:11392550-11393669 GCF_000313985.2 Echinops telfairi
CCTTTCTCCCGTGGGTTCGAATTTGCCAACATTTCCATTTGCAGCCAAATGCGTAGCCATCTGTACCACCAGGATCCTTGGCCTGGTTAGTAGGACGCCCTCAGGAGCCCACCCTCTACTGTGGGAGACAAGTCAGAGCCCCGGCTAACGTGGGGTCGAGGGAAACACGCTCTCCCTTTTACAAAGTTATATGGTGGTGTTGGCAACGCTTGGGTGCCTGGCATGGTGCCTTCCCTTCTCAACACAGCCGCCTTGACAGTGGTGTGTAGTTCTCCTCACCTCACAGTGGAGAAATCTGAGGCTCGGAGAGGTCGCCAGGCCAGTGCCGAGGCAGGAGTTGATGTCGGCATAGTGTGAGCGCACGTCTTTTACGCAGGCCCAGAGGGTGGGCGAGGGGAATGTGCTGCCCAGGGCGAAGGGTGGGACACAAGGCCTGACTCTCCAGGAGGTGCTGCCCCCACACGGACATACGGTGCAGCCTCAGGGGTCTGCAGGTCCATGGGTCTGCTCTTGCCTTTGCAGTGGTCCGGCACATTTGTGGATGTGGAGTCCGATTCAGTGCAGGATCTTAACAAGACCCTTCTGCCCCGCTTCGCTGGGCTGTGCACCCTTCGGCGGCCTCTTCATCAGGTGGTGTTTGGGGGTGCTTTTGTTAGAGCGTGGAAATATGAGCCTCACTTCCTCGAACAAGGTGACCTGATGTGTTAGTCTTTTATCCATAGCTAGGAAAATCTCTCCACTTCCTGACTTGTTGGGAAAGCCCTGTACATCTGGAGGCCTATCGTCAAATTGGAAGAAAGGAGCCCCGAACAACCTTTTCTTGGATCAATGAGTTGTACGATTCCAGGGTGTTTCGTGTGCGTGCGTGTGTGTGTGTGCGTGCGTGCGTGTGTGTGTGTGTGTGTGTGTGTGTGTGCAGGGCCATCTTAAATACCCTGGTGTATGTGGGGGGCATCTGAAATACCTTGATATGTGTGTGTGTAGGGGTGTGTGTGTGCGTGTTGGGATGTGTGTGTGTAGGGATCATCTTAAATACCCTGGTGTGTGAGTGTGTGTGTGTTTAGGAGTGTGTGTGAGTGTGTGTGTGTTTAGGAGTGAGTGTGTGTGTAGGGCCATCTT
>NW_022111379.1:11393769-11395357 GCF_000313985.2 Echinops telfairi
GCGGTCCAATTCGTGTACCCAGCTGAGGTCCTCTCACGCACGAGCTGGGTGCAGACTGAACAGATGCCTGAGAAACAGCCTGAAGGAGCTCACAGTCCAGCGAAGGCGGTGAGGTTGGTACTTTGGCTGAGGAGTGCATGCCAGGCTGAGGGAGCAGGGTGCCACCACGCCTGAGGGGGCGGGGCTCCTGGAAAGGTTCCCGGAGGGGGCTCTCTCTGGATGAACAATCCTCAGGTAAAGGCGTCAGTCACCGAGAGGGCATTCCAGGCCAAGGGTGCCAGATGGTCACAGCAAAGCCCTCGCAGGGACTTGCCCGATGGTCAGTAAGGTCAGAGACGCACCCAGGAACGTGTCTGTTGGTTTGTTTTGAAAGGTCTTTTAAAGTGATGTTTGCCGCCCAGCTGGGTGATTGATGTCTGTTCAGTAGACAAGGAGACTTACTAAAGCCCTTCAGGTGGGGCGGCGGCCTGCTCACAGGTGCCCTTCAGGAAAGCTATGCTGGGAGAGGCCCGGTTTGACAGCAGTGGTGTCTGGAGAGCCCTCTGCACTCCTCGCAAGGGAAACCCAAACATGCAGAACCACGTCGGAAAACCCAAACTGGCAGGCAATCAATGACCCGAATCTGAAAAGCCAAATAGCCCTTTGCCCACGCTTCAGGCAGGAAAAGAGCTGTCGACACACCTAAATGTAACTAGGCACACGTCATTTCCCTGCTGTCCAGAGACCCAAACATCTCCCCCACTCCCACCCCCTGCCACCAGTCGATTCCAACTCGGTGGACCCCAGCTAAGATTTCCAAGACTGGGAATCTTTACAAGAGTGAACAGACTCATCTTTCTCCCAAGGAGCAGCTGGTGGGTTTGAACCGCCAACCCAATGCCTAACCCACAGTGCCCCACAGGTTGCTCCGCTGCCCCTTTGCTGTGTGTTTTTCAGGTCACCAGAGCACCCTCTTGCATTAACCTTTCTACACCTGAAGGAGATTGCGCCTCTCAGGAAATGAGAGGAAGTAGGGGGGCCTGGCCCGGGCCCGGCACGTAGCATTCTGATAGGGTGAAAGGCCAGCCCTGGAGTGCTTGATAGAGATGGGAGAAAAGGCGGGTGATAATGCACAGTGCGGACCTCAGGGCTGCCTTGATCGAGCACGGCAGCGACCAGGCAATGGGAAGAGAGGCAAATGCCAACCTCTCCACGGAGCAAGCAGAAAGAGAAAAGAAAAAAACAAAACAAAACCAGACAATGGAGACCAAAAGGAATTCAGAAAGGTCAGAGCAGAATTTAAGGTGGGCAACCATCCCCACTCTTTCCAGAAGGTTCTCATCGTCTCCAACAGATAATCCCATTCTCCTCCGGTCCCAACTCTCCACGCTTCTTCCCGCCAGTTCCTGGAGACCATGAACACACTTCCGTCCCTGCAGAGGCCTGTTTTATACATTTCATACACACACCTGGGACCAGGCCCTATTGTCCTTTGACAAATGTCACTCCGCATGTTTTTTGAAGTTCTGCCATGTTGTGTCGCGTGTCAGAACTTTACAGCGGGATCCTGTATCATTGTATACGTCACAGGGGGACTTCTGCCTCTTCT
>NW_022111379.1:11395917-11406271 GCF_000313985.2 Echinops telfairi
GGGGAAGGAGAGGGTGGGACTCTGCCTTGTCCAGTCAGCCGGAGTTGGAGTCTCCTGCTCCTCTGTGTGACCAGATGAGATCCATCAGACGTGGCTTCCTGGCCATGTCTTCCGGTCACATTTGGTTCATCCATTCGTCTGTGATGGGCATTCGGGTGGTGTCGACCTCTGAGCTGTTCCAGAGAGGGCTGTAGTGAGCGTTTGTGTAGGAGCTTGAGGGGCCCCTTTGAAGATTTTGGATCGATGTGAAAGGGCTTCAAAAAGTTTGGGGGGAAATGGAATGAAAAGATCGTGGGATCTCCCCCACAAACTTTTTGAAGCCCCCTGTTCTGCCCAAGAGTGGCATTGCTGGGTCATCATGATAATTCTATGTTTAACTTTTTGAGAAACCGCCAAGCTGGTACCTCCTAGTCACCCTATTTTCTATTCCTATCAGTAATTCCAGCTTCTCCCCATCCTTGCCAACATTCGTTGTTTCAGTGTTTCTGATTATAGCTATCCTCAAATATACCCTGTGGGGTGGTGGCGTAGTCGGCTCACACACCGCGCTGCTAACCACAAGGTCTGCAGTTTGAACCCATCAAAAGAGGAGGCTGTCGACTCCCATAAAGACTTCTAAAGTCTCAGAACCCTACGGGGCCATCTTACCCTGTCCAACAGGGTCACTACGAGTCAGAATCAACTAGATGGCAATGAGTTTGGTTTGGGTGTTTTGAGTAGGAAGTGGTATCTCATTATGGTTTTTATTTTAATAATGACGAAGTGTGGCAGTTAGATTTTATGTCAATTCGCCCTGTTGAAAGTATAGGGGTAGAGTTTAACATCAGTCAGGCCTCTTTGGGGGTGTGGCCTGATCTATAAGAAAGACAGTGAGGAACTTCTTCCTCTCTCTTGCCCTTGACTTTGCACCTTGCTGGGACTGTGTCTGCCTCCAGGGATAGCCCTATGTGGGCTGCCTTGTCCTGAGAGTTGTCAGTTGTCTGGCCATGTGTTCACCCATCTTAGATCCACGTGATTCTGCTTCCACTGGCCTGTAATTTCCCTGCATCCCGCTTCATCGTCCTGCATCATCGGCCTCAGCCAGGTGAGTCTGCAGAGGGCTCTCTAGCATCGGACTCAAGGACTTGAATGGGTCCAGGCTGGGATGGCGTCCTGATATAAAATTACTCCCTGGTATGAATTCTTTTTTATACATATATGAGTGCCATGGTTTTGTTCCTCTAGATGACCCAGCCAAACACACTAACAAAGGAGCCCTGATGGTGAGATGCTTTGGGCAGCTAACCACAAGGTCAGCAGTTCAAGCCCACCAGCCACTCCATGGGAGAAAGATGAGGCTGTCTGCTTCTGTAAAGATTTACAGTCTTGATTGTGATGATGTATATACAACTCTTTCAAAAAGCAATTTAACTATGTGTATGATCTGTGAATATTGGATCAAGAAATGACCTAACAAAGAAGCCAAACTTGACCAAGGGTCACCATGGGTGAAGAAGGAGGAATTTTTGCTTAGGGGACATTGAGTTTATGTTAATGGTGATGAAATAATTTGGAAAAGGATATCAATAATGGTTGTGCAACACAAAGGTTTCATCAATGACACCGAATTACACATGTAGAAGTTCTTGAATTGGAGATTGTTTTGTTGTGCATATTTTTGCAACAATTTAAAAAATTACACAAATAACAATGAGTACAAAGAAGATGTTTTAGAATGGATGGTAGTGATGACTTACAACTCTTCTGGATATGATTGAACTATTGAATTGCATGATCTGTGGATGAAGTTCCAATAAAAATGTTTAAAAAAAAGAAAAAGCTTTGCAGTCTTGAAACCCTATATGGGACCAGCACTGTGGACTGAATTCTCCTCCGTTGGAGTGGGTTTGGTTTTGGTTCTGGAATGACTGACACGGAATATCTTTCCATGTCTCATTGGCCATTTGTTATCTTCTTTGGAAATGTGGCTGGTCAATCCTTAAGCCAGTTTAAAATTAGATTGCCTTTTTTGTTTCTGTTGAGTGGTAGGAGTTCTTTATAGATTCTATATGCCAGTTTGTGGGTTTTTTAAGATAGTTTAAAAATATTTTTCCCTTTTCTGTAGGTTGTTTATTTTCTTGATAAAAATTTGTGATGCATAAAAAATTTTCATTTTAATGCAATCCAGTTTATATTTTGTTGTTGTGTTGCTTATGCTTTGGGTCTCCAGTGTCAAATAGTAGGTCTTCGGATTTTACCCGAATGTTTTCTTCTAAGAGTTTTATGCCTTCCACTCTTGTAATTAGGCGATTGATCCACTTGAGTTCCTTTTTGAAGAAGGTTTGAGGAAGGGGTCCCGTCTCATTCTTTGGCATGTAAAGATACAATAATCCTCACACTGAGAAGTCTATTCTTTCCCCATTTTCACCCTTGTTGAAAATCAGTTAACCACAAATGTATCAATTCTACTTCAGGACTCTAAATTCTATTCCACTGGTCTATCTGTATAGCCGTATACCAGTGCCACACTATTTTGATGACTATAGCTTTTTAGTAGCTTTTGAAATTGGGAAGTGAGTCCTATTTTGTTCTTCTTTTTCAAGATTGTTTAGGCTCTTTGAGGCCACTTGCAATTTCATATGAATTTGAAGGCTAGTTTTTCCTTTTCTGCAGGGGAGGGTCTTGGCCTTCTGGTAGGGATTCTATTGACTATGTAGATTGATTTGGGTACTAGTGATGTCTTAACACTACAAGCTTTCCATAAACACAGACTCCTTTCCAATTACTTAGATCTTCTTTAATTTCTTTCAGCAATGTTTCATAATTTCAGTGCTGACATCTTCCACCTCCCTAATTGAATTTATTGCTAGGTGTTTCACTCCAGTGACAGAGAAAATAGTGAGGTTGTCAAGCATATCATTTTCAAATGCTGTATCACACTAGGCAAATCTGGTGCAAAAGACCTTGACGTGTTAAAAAGCAAAGATGTCACTTTGAGGACTGAGGTACTTTCAGTTGCCTCGTATGCAGGAGAAAGCTGGCCAACGAATCAGGAAGGATGTAGAAGAATTGATGCATTTGGATTATGGGAATATGGAAAATATCCCAGGCTGCACAAAGAATCCAGCCACAATGCTCCTTTGAAGTGAGGGTGGTGAGCCTCTGTCTCCCATATTTGGGGCAGGTTATCAGGAAAGGCCAAAGCCCGGAGGATACCATGATTGGTAAATTAGAGGGTCCTCAAAAGAGAGGCAGGCCCTCAATGAGAGGGAACGACACCCTGGCTGCAGCAGGTTCCAGGGTAGCAGTGAGTGCGAGGATGGTGCACAGGGCGGCTGTGGGTCAGAGCCGACGTGGCGGGTCCTAGCAGCATCCTCCTCAAGAGCGTTCCTGCGGGTGGAGGTCATGGCTGGGCAGGTTGTGAGAGAAGATTGTGGAGGGCTGGTCCTCTCTAGGTCTCCATTGATGGGATGGTTTCCCAGGAGGGTTTGCTTTGTAACAACCGAGTTGTGCCTTTTGGACTGGGACACTTGTTTGAGTGCTATGTCTTCAGTCTATTTTCTTAAAGGAATCACTCAGGAACGTTAAGTGGGGTGTCACGTGTGGACACCGAGGCTCAGCGGGGTGACTTTGTGTTGACTGACTGACTGAATTCTAAATTCTAGGTCGGCGGTTCTTAACCTTCCTAATGCCGAGACCCTTTAATCCAGTTCCTCATGCGGTGGTGACCCCCCAAACCATAAAATTATTTTCATTGCTACTTCATCACTGTCATTTTGCTACTGTTATGAATCAGGCGACCCCTGTGAAAGGGTTGTTCGACCCCCAAAGGGATCTCGACCCACAGGTTGAGAACCGCTGTCTGGAGGATTAAATCATTGATTTACTCACTTATTCCTGTAGGGCTAACTGGCACTCTGTGACATAGGCAGCATTCATTCTTATCATCACTACCCTTTTCCACAGACACAGCAGTCTCCAAGAGATATTAGTGAATTCTTTTTAAAAAATCATTTTATTGAGGGCTCTTACAGCTCTTAACACAATCCATCCATCCATCCATTGTGTCAAGCACCTATATACCTATGTTGCCATCATCCTTTCCTGTTGCATGCCCTTAGCATTTCCTCCCGGTGTGGTGGGGTCAGATCGGGCACAATTCCCGCACTGTGCCTCCCGTGTTGTCCCCTGTAGCACTATGGGTCAGTGAGGGATCTCGTGTCTCATGGTGGGGCCGGCCTGAGGGTCCTCTCTGTGCATTGGCTGCTCTGAGCAGGAATCTCGTCCTCAGGGCTTGGTGGGCCAGGATGTGCTCCACTCTCTCTCTTTCCCTCTGCATTTGCTCCTGTGTGCTCTGATCAGAAGCGCCCCTCTCCCTGAGCTCTAGCCTCAGTCCTGTCCTCTGAAGTGCGTTCTTCTGGGGGGTACTAATGACGTCTTGCTCATTTTACAGACAAGGAAAATGGAGGCCCAAAGGGTTTGACGTAATTTATCTAAGGTCACAGAACTAGTGCAGGGAAAGCGCCCAGAGTCAAGTTTCAGTGATTCGGAGGCAGGGCACTTAGCAACTGCACTAAAAATACACCAAATTATTACCTAGTCAGCTGTCTCCCTTCCGGTCCACATCTGGTCCACTTCCAGTGGGTGAGATGGGGGTGGTCCTGGACTCCAGAATTCAGTCTACAATTCGCGTGGAAGCTTTGCATGTTTGATAGCACTGAACCCAATAATGGCTCCGACTGTGTTTCAGCACTTGCCAATAATCAACAAACCTTAAGAGCTTAGAACACAGTGCAGGGACCATCGCTGAACAAAAAAGCTTTCTGTACTTTTGTCAGTGGAAGGGCAGCATAATGTGCATGTCCATGCCAAGAAACTTGCGTAATGATTTTCTGCAGCTTTAAAGCCTTGAATCAATTAGGGCCCTTTTAACTGGTGATGAGTAACATACCGTGCGACGTGCGAACGGCTGCTAGTGAGTTCCACCCCCTAGCGTCTCTTCACGTCATGTTGTATCCAGGAGCTGCGAAGGTTCTCCCTTAACAAAGCATGCACTTTCAGTGAAATCGCTGTGCTCTCAGCTACAGAGAAGCGCAGAGAAAAGTTTTGAGAAAATAGATCAAATGATTACCAGTATTTCTGAGTTATGGCTCCCCCACCGCACCCCAACCCCATTCCCAATATATGTAGAATATTTTTAAGCATACAGCATTTTAAATACCAGTTTAGAGTTTTAAAAAAACACCACAACCCACCGCTGTCACATCAATTTGGATGCCCCTAGGGCTTGGGATGCACAATATTTATATCCTCATATCATTGCCAGGATGACAAAGAGAAGTGTGTCACAAAAGATTGGATGAAATGATCTGTGGTTTGTTTTGTGTGTTTTTAATTTTCTTTCCTGTATGTACAGCAATGTGTTTTTTTCCCCCGTCTTCTTTTTTAGAGCATCCCAGTTTTTCTACCCTGAACATTATATCAACTGGGATTCTTGATGAGCAATGACAGCAATTGATCCTGGCTATACCCTGAGCCAAGAAGGGTTTACTGGAAGGATAGTACAGAGTTCCCAGAACTTTTAGGAGCCAGGAAGGCTCAGCAGGAGACCCCAGACCAGGTCAAAGGACAGGAAAGGTGTGGCCAGGAGACTGGGGTGGCGCTCACTCAGGAGTTGGGCTCCCTGCAGCCATCCCTGGTCCTCTGGCTGACTGTTCCTGCATCTTTGTGTCACCCTCTCAAGGTGCAGCGTCCTGGGCAGGATCATGTGATTCACCAATGTCAATCATGTGCAGAGAAGGGCTCTCTGGTTCCTGACTGGCCTTCCCGTAGGCCCACAGGATGGGGAGCCTCCTCAAGAAGGTTGTACTCAAATGGGGAAGTGGGGGGCTGTGGCTCAGGCCCGCTGCACGCAGGCATTATAAACTGTTTTATTGTGAGCACTGATTATCCCAAATCAATCCGCAGAACTGGGCTAATAAAGACACGAACCACCACAAGCAGGCATTGCTTTTACCATAGAAAAACAAAATCCCCATCACCGAAAACCAAATTTCCCTCCCTCCCCCCTGCCCTGTCTCCCACTCTGAATCCCACAGGGGCGATCACAGTGAATGTCACAATTTCACCCCGTGTGGGTTAAGAAGCAGGGCTTCGATTAACAAGCGGCCATCTAGCTGAGAAACAATCAAGCCCGCATAGAGGAAGCACACCAGCCTACCCCGACACGATCGCTGAAGACAAAGCGGGCACATAAGCAAATGCTGTGAAGAAAGCTGATGGTGCCCGGCTGTCAAATGATATAGAATCTGGGGTCCCATAGGCTGGAAGATAAACAAGGGGCCATCTAACTGGGAAACAACAAAGCCCACATGGAAGAAGCACACCAGCCTGTGAGATCACAAGACATAGAAGGGATCAGGGATCAGGCATCAAAAACCAAAAAAAAAATCATAGCATTGTGAATGGGAGTGTGGACTGCGAACCCAGGGCCCATCTGTGGGAATGTGGACATCCCCTTGCAGAAGGGCTGTGGGGAGGAGACAAGCCAGTCGGTGCAGTGGAGCAATGATGAATCATACAATTTTCCTCTACTTCTTGAATGCTTCCTCCCCCCCCCACTATCATAATCCCAATTCTACCTTAAAAATCTGGCTAGACCAAAGGATGTACACTGGTACAGATAGGAACTGGAGACACAGGGAATCCAGGACAGATGAACCCCTCAGGACCAGTGGTGAGAGTGGCGATACCGGGAGGGTGGAGGGAAGGTGAGGGAGAAAGGGGGAATAGATTACAAGGATCTACATATAACCTCCTCCCTGGGGGATGGACAGCAGAGCAGTGGGTGAAGGGAGACGTCGGATGGTGTAGATATGACAAAATAATAATAATTTATAAATTATCAAGAGTTCATGGGGGGAGGGAGAACGGGGAGGAGTTGATACCAAGGGCTCAAGTAGAAAGCAAATGTTTTGAGAATGATGATGGCAACAGATGTACAAATGCGCTTGACACGATGGATGGATGGATGGATTGTGATAAGCGTTGTACGAGCCCCCATCAAAATGATTAAAAAAAAAGAAGCAGGGCTTCCCGGGGAGAACGAACTCAACGTGAGTGAGAGAAGGCCCTCCCACCCGGTCACCCCCATGGACAGCCGCAGCAGGGACAGAGGGCCATAAGGTGGGGCTGCTTTTTCGGGGAGAGAGACTGAGGCCCAAAGTTGTTTTGTAAGAACACCTTTGCCGGCAGGGATGGAATCAGGCTGCTTGAGCGCTGGATACAGAGATCTGAGAGCCAGGAGTAGCTTAATGAGGCTCACTTAGCACTCCAAGTGGGTGGAAGGGGTCAGTGAGGGAGAGGACGAGTCACGATGCCCAGACTGACCTGGGTGGGAGTGTGGACATGCTCCTCGGGACAAATTAGCGGAGCCAACCACGGCTGCAAGGGCATCAGATGATAAATGCCAACGCTTACCCCACATTCGCAGCTGGCCCCCAGCCCTGACAACCTCACGCTCCACAGGGTCAGGGCATTGGGGCGCACAGGGTTTCAGAGTCTGACCTCTGGAAGTGGTTCCCCAGGCCTTTCTCTCTAGCCTGCCTTCCTCTAGGAGACCACTGCCATGGGAACCTGCAGGCCCCCACTCACAGGCAGATGGTGGCTGTGGCTGAGTTGCAGGGCCCAGAATCAAACCCAGGTCTCCTGCACCGCACGGAAGGTGGGGATTCTCCCCTGGGACCACCAACACCCTTCTTAGTGCACTAACTCTCCTAGTTCTCACGGCAGTCATGTGACATGGTATCCTCACCACCACCATCCCCTTCAGGGACAAAGGTACTGATGGCCCGAGAAGGCGCCCAGTTAGTAAGTGGCAACTCTGCATTTTAGCCCCCAGGCCATGGAATCCTGCCATCTGAGTTCTGCCCCAGTGAAGGGGTAATAGACAAGCGATTGACAACCTTGGGGAGAGCAAGGGAATGACCAGTGAACCCACAGTGCAGTGACCCAGAAATTAACAAGACCGGGCATCCATCCCTTCACTACTCTGAGAGTGGTCCCCGGTGTCGACATCACCTAGGAGCTGATTAGAGATAACAGAACCAGCCTGACCTCCTGAATCAGATGCTGCATTTTTAACAAGATTTCCCAGAGGACTCATGTTTTGAGAAGCTCCTGGACAAGACGACCCTTTCAAAAACCTTGGCTGAGAGACCAACAAGGGGTGAGGGTGCGCATGGAACAGTGTCCAACAAGAGGCTCCCCTATCTAGGATGGAAGAGACTTGTGTATTTGTAAGCTCCTCGACAGCAGCACATTGGAATCACCTGGATGGAATGCTTTTACCAAATGATCAGGGACTCCCCCAGAGACTCCCCCTGCGTGGTCTCGGTGACTCTAATGTACAGGCAGCGGAGACGCATATAGCAGTCAGGAAGGAGAGCTGGAGGTGCAGATGCGGGAATGATGAGGGAAGGGGTGACGATCCCTCAGAAATGCGGGAAGGCCTGGGAAGAGGATGAAGAGATGGAAAAGAGATGTTTGGGGGCAGGAGGCAAAGCTCTCAAATCACTGCCATCGAGACCATGCCGACGCAGAGAGACCTTCTAAGACAAGGTTGAACTGACTCTGGGTTTCCCAGACTGCCTTTCTGCGGGAGGAGAGAGCTCATCTTCCTCCCAGGAATATACACCAAAGACTTGAGAGCAGGAGCTCAAGCAAATATTTGTACACCAATGTTCACAGCCACACTAGTCACAGCCACACTAGCCAAGAGGCCCAAACATGGGGCTGCTAACCGCAAAATCAGCAGTTCAAAACTAGCAGCCGCACCTTAGGAGCAAGACGAGGCTTTCTGCTCCTGTAAAGAGTTACAGTCTCAGGAAATCACAGGGGCAGTTCTACTGTGTCCTACAGAGTCATTATGGGTTTGGGGTTTCCTATCTATCTATCTATCTCTCATCTACAGCATGGATGAAATTTGAAAAGATTATACTGGATGAAATAAATCAGTCACAAGAGGACAAATATTACAGGAGCCCACTTGTAAACAATGTGCAGAAGAGGCATTTATATATATATAAAACAAAACTTACTAATGGAGAGGCAGGCAGGGTGGAGAAGGGAAGAAACTCAATGCTTAGGGGACACCAAGCTTCTGTTAAGGAGGATGCTATAATAATGTCACTAAACGACACTGTGAAGCTTATTGAAATTGTTACCGTTATGTTTTTATATATCTATTTAACACACACACACACACACACACACACACACACACACGACACTTAACAACAAATTTAAAGCAGACCTTACATTTTGGCCTATTTGAAGCCTGCCTTGCCTCCTCATGACTCTTGGCTTACTAGATCCTTGGTCTTGATCCTTGGTCTGGCCTTGCTGACCTCCCCCTCTGCCTTCCAGCATGTCAGGCTCTTTCGCTCCAGAACACGGAGCCTCCCTGCCTGCAGCAGGGCCTTTGCACTTGCTGTTACTGCTCCAAATACTCTCACTTCACTCACGCCCCCTCCACGGTCCTCCCCTCACAGCGGCCTTCCTTCACCACCCTTCCCCTTCCTCTGACTCCCACCCTATCACTACCCAACAGCAGGCCTTGTAGCTGTCTGATCCGCTTCCTCTGCCAGAATGTAAACTCCACGTGGGCAAGAATGTGTCTTGCTCCCCACCACCCGGAACAGTGACGCACAGAGGAGGGCCTGAGGGGTCTTGGATGAGTGAATACATCAATCCATGGCGACTAGCCCTGGTGGTGTCCTGGGTTAGGCACTGGGCTTCGAACCACAAGGTCCACTGTTTGAAACCACCAGGTGCTCTGAGGGGGAGAGATGAGGCTGGTTACGATCAACAGCCTTGGAAACCCACGGGGCAGTCCTCTAGGGGGCTTAGAGTGTAAATCCACCCCGTGGCAGTGAGTTTGCAAAGTGGCCTGGTGCTGATGACAGATTGGGTGGCTTGATGCAAATGGAAAGGTCTGGCTGAGAGGCCTCCAGAAAGGGGGGGTAGAGGGGTGGCTTCAGGAAATGACAAAAGTGAGTGAGTGAACTCTTAGGAGGAAATACGGGGTCTCTTGAAGAACCCAGAGGTAGGCATAAAGGAGGGGCAGCAGAAGCTGTCCCGTGCTTGGTTAGGGAGGTGGGTTCTGCAGAACACCACCTCCTCCCCCAGGCTTTTGTCAAGTGTGTTCACCTTTCTTAGCCTCAGTTTCTCCATCACTAAAATGAGGTGCCTTCCTCAGGCTGAAAACCCAAACCCCAAACTCACTGCCACTGAGTCTAGCAATGTTGACCGACTCAGAGCGACCCTCATAGGGAGGGAAGAGCTGCTCCTGCAGGTTTCCGGGACTGTACCTCTT
>NW_022111379.1:11407790-11417038 GCF_000313985.2 Echinops telfairi
GCGACCGAGGAAATCAGTCCTTTCACGTTTGGTCACGAGCATGGCCCTAACCGGAGGTTGCAAACCACGGCCCATCACAAGATTTGGAAAGCGATGAGTTAATATTCAGTAAGAAGTGGCCAATGGGTTATCTTAGGACACCCCCACCCCCCCCAAGAAAGGGGTGTCTGTAACTTCTCCATCTTATCTTTCCAGGGACTTTTGTAATCACGACGGGTGTTGTGCTTACCAATCTCTCCACCTGCCCAGCCCACGTGGACTTTGCTCCCGGATAAAACTTAATTAGGGTGTCCGCCATCACGTCCCTTTCATTTACTTAAAAAGAAAGAAACAAGCAGTAGGATTAGATGCAACCTTCCTTCGCCTGGTATTGGCACTTGAGTCCCCAGTCTGCTTCCAAACCACCGGTCCTTTCTCAATAGCCACCATTTTCATAGACACATGCCTCTCTGGGCAGGATTCTCTGCCCCCAGACCCGAGAACACTCCTTCAGCATTCTCACACTTCGCATCCCTCAAGGGCTGGTCCCATCCCCACTGATACCCTTTTGACGCTTCCCTCCAGCCATGCACAACCTTCCCACCCCCACTTCCGTTCTTCCCCCTTGGTACCAACGTGTGAAAGGACTCATTCTGACTGCTGTAGGTGCAAGGGGCCCCTATATATATTTATAAAACCAGGCACCGACTGCATATACGTACTGCCATAGAGCCTCAGACGGTATTCATAGTGTAAAGGGAAAAGTCACTGATGACCGTGATATTGGGGTGTGCCGGATTCCTTCTTTCCCAGTTAGACCGGTGTTTCTCATCCGATCCAAACCAAACCCTTCCGTTGAATCGATTCTGACTCATAATCACTGAGCTCAGTGCTATTGATTTCCGTTCCTACTCATGACAGCCCGATAGGGCAGGGTACAACTGCCCCTGTGGGTTTCTGAGACTGTAACTCTTTATGGAAGTAGAAAGCCTCATCCTTCTTCCGAGGAGTGGCTGGTGGTTTCAAACTGCTGACCTTATGGTTGGCAGCCCAAAGAGTGACCACTATGCCACCAAGGTGCCTTATTCCGACTCATGTAAAGCAAAAACATTTGCAAGGTTCCCCAAATAAACATCTGATTAAATAAGGCAGAAAGGAGCCCTTGTGGTGCAACGTGTTAAGCATTGGGCTACTAACTGCAAGGTGGGCAATTCAAACCCATCAGAGGTGTGGCCGTCTGCTTCCAGAAAGATCTGCAGCCTCAGAAGCGCTAGAGAGCAGTTCTACTCTGCCCTACGTGGTCCTATGCGTCGGAATCGACTCAGTGGCGGTGGGTTTTGGTTTTAAGAAGCAGAGATGGCTTTGTTCCTTTTTGATTTTATGGGCATAACTGTTTGATCTTGAAGAATACTACTCATCTTAAAATCTACGAAAGGTGGATTCTAGATTCTTGCAAGCTGAAAGACTCGGGGATTAGTTAATGTAAAAGAACATTGGAAATACAAGGGATCATTTTCTTTAAGCGAACTTTTTGTTTACTCTGAAATCTTAGTTCTAAGTGGTTGCTCCTGAGTCTATGTAGGTTGTGTGAGTGTACGCACTGTTCACGCTGAACTTCAGCGAACATGGGTTCTACTGATCGTCAGCTGTGCTTTCCATAATGGGTGAGCATCAACACTGGAGTCTCATTGTGTTGTGAAAGCACCCTGAGTTTGCTCAGAGGGAGTAGCAGTCAAGCTTTTGTGAGCTCTGATAAGGACACTAATCAGGTGGGGCAAGCAAGTGTGCCCTGGATCAGAGTACAACTTAATTGCTGAGGAAGCCATTGATGTGGACCCTGTCAATGATTAGGTTAGGAAGTCTGATGATGATGGTAATGATAACTAACTTCCCAGAGCTAGGCACTCCTCACTAAGCCCTTCACGTGGAGTACCCTAACCCCCTCCAGCAGGGACTACTATTATGCAATTTTTGCAGACAGAGGGCATGAAGGCTAAGTTAAAGTAGCACACTCAGTTGTAGCAAAGCCAGCATTCAACCCCATTGTCCCATATGCCCCTGGGGCTGGAGCAAGTGTGATTTCTAAAGATTTGGAGGGACAAGGAACTTAGAAGCCAGGTTAGAAGCGCTATCTCTAGAGGTTACTGATTAAAGCTGTGATTAGGACCCGAACCAGCATTTAAAAGGCATTATTTAACCTGCGTGTTAAAAAAAAGAAGTCATAATTAAGGCATACAAAACAAATGCTAACAAAATTTCCCCGGGAATTTGGACTGCCTGCATTAGTTTTATTAAGTGTACTCTACACGTAATGCCCCCTCCCTCTTGGTAATGTCTTAAGGTCTCTAAGTGGAAGAAGAAACAGCCCCTACACCCAGCCTATTAGAAGTTCAATTAGGTTCCCTCGGGCAACTTTAGGAAACACATTTTAACTCCTTATCCTCGGGTGGCAATGGCTGGTTAAAGCTAATTACTTTGGCAAGAGCTTTGGACTACATGCTTTTATATCCTGACATCCTGGTTCAGTTGGCAGTGCTGTGTGCTGAGATGTGGAAGTAAACAGGGGCCTGAGCGGCTCTGGCTCAGTGTTAACAGGGCAAATTGTTGAAGTCACTCCTCTAGATTGTTTACCCGAAGTCTACACAGAGTCTGTGGAGATGCAAAAACTAATAGAGTTTAAATAAAATCATTTATAAAATCCCGAAGATTATCTGTCATAAGGGTAACAGAGAGTTCTTCCCCAAATTCCAGAATATTAGGGCTTTGAGCTGGAAAATCATTTTGTACAAATGAAAGAAAGAGGGGTGGCTTAGAGCTCTTCGTTTTTCGAGAGTATTGGAGCTTTCAACGTAAGTGTATTTGTGCTCGACCCATAATGATGACGATTCGGTGTGCTTGAGATACACCGTTGAACTTCGAAGGCTATTGAAGTCAAGTCACCAGCCAAGTCAAGCCAGGTGGTACTCTCGGGTTACTGTTTAGGCCTGCTAACCACAAGGCCAGCTGTTCAAACCCACCAGTCACTCCATGAATGAAAGATGAGGCTATTTGCTCTTGTAAAGATTTACAGCCTCAGAAACACTATAGGGTTGCTATAAGTCTGAATCAATTTGGTAGCAGTGGGTTAGTCTTTTCTATGGGATTCAGTGGGTGCCATCGGTGGATGGCACAAATGGTTAAGAGCCTCAACTTCCAGCTTAAACGTTAGTGGTTCAAAACCAGCCAGAGGTACCTTGGAAGACAGGCCTGGTAGTCTTCATCTGAAAGCTCACAGCCTTGAGAACCTTCCGGAACTTTTCTGCTCTGCACACATGAAGATCATTTCTTAATGATCCGGTTTTAATTCTAATTAGTTAATGGCATACTTATTCAAATCCAGTGCAATGCAAATTACCTTTCCTGATCCTGTAAGAGAAACCAGTGGTTTGCTTGGTGTCTTAAGGTCATATCTGCATCATTCCTAATTTCTCTCCGAGGTGTTTTGAGCATCGTAGTGGGGGCTGGAAGAAAAAGCAAGCTTGGTCCGATCGAGTCACCTGACTCACCTTTGTGTCTCTTTGAGAAGCAGTCCTAGTAACAGGAAAACACCTATGGGGAGGAGCGTCATATGAACATCAAGCACCTTTCTCTTGTTTTAACACCTTAGAAACCAACTTCAGAATGTGGCACCTTCCTGAAACCGCATTCACTCATATGTAAATAGCCCTCACGCACACATTGTGTTTGAAAGCAAAGTAGAACACTTACTAAGAATCCCTCTTATAGGAAAAAAAACAAAACCAAAACTTTCCATGTCACCCTCCCCTCTTCCAATGCATAGAATCCAGGAAAGCTGGCTGTGTTAAGCAGATAGAATGCAAATATTTGGGGAGGTCCCCACTTCAAGGCTGGGCTGTTGATGACAAGGTGAAGCAGATGGGGAAGTCCCGGTTCTCACGGAAGCTTCTCCTCAAGGAAGGCAGACAAAAATAAACAAGAAAAATAGTCCAGTGGTGATGTGATATGCCGAGAGTTGAAAGGGGTGATGTGGTAGAGTGATTGGCTGGCTGCTTCAGGCTTCTCCATGGAGGTCAAGTTTAATTGAAACATGAGAAGGAGGGGTGGGGGACTTGGAGGGCATTTCAGAGCTAAAGGAACATTCCTGGACTTGGCATGTTCACATGTTCACATTACTAAAAGAAAGTTTATGCCTTCATATTTTGTTTTGTTTTTTCTTTCACCCCCCCACCCAAAGCTCCATAATTGGAAGCTAATACAAATATCCTACCATGCCATAGTTCAATCACATCAAGCAGTAGCGTACAATTACTACCACAATCAGTTTCAAGACATTTTCTTCCTTCTGGAACTCCTTGATATCAGCTCCCCTTTATCACCGCCACTCCTCCTCCCCAGCACCCTTATTCTTCTTGTTGTTTCTATAGGTTCATCAGTTCTGGGTATCAGATACAGAAAAACACTTAACAAATTCAATAGGGCCACTCAACACGGCGGAATACATCAGAGATAGACTGCAATATGGGAAACACACACACGCACACGCACACACACACGCACACGCACAAAACCACAGAAAATGTTGCAAACCAGATCAGGCCTAACTTGTATCAGAGATAGGGGATCATGTGACAGGGTATTTATTAACTGTTGAAGTCAGGTTTATTATTTTGATCTCCTAGAGTCATCTCTCCAATGCACTGTTTCTTTCCATCCTTCCATTATGGATAGAGAGAAATCCCCAGAGGTTTATTTCCTGTGTAGATCTCACAAATGTAACTTGGGCTTCCGCTGTCATCCATCGCCTCTGCAAACTAGAATCTCACAGATTAGACCCTGATACTGTGCTCTCCTTTGGTTTGGGATTATATATAATTTACAGCCCTTGAGTCACAGATGTTGGTATGCGTCTGCCTTGTGGACTTGGTTGCTTGCTTGTTTGGAAACATGCTTTGAAAACCCCAGACACTATTCTGTTTGATGGTCAGGCGCCATCTGATTTCTTCAATTGGTTTGTTATTTAGTGTGTACAATGAACATTTTCAGATATTCTCCCCTCTGGTCGTATATGCTGGGTTTTCAAGCCCTCGTGCCACTTTTGAGTTGAGAACCTGATGCTTCGGCACCTTTACCTTTGTCTGGCAGCCTGGCATGCGTGTCTGTATCTCCTGTCTGTCGTTTTTTAGTGACTGTTGTGACAAAGACTGTGCCAGTGGAACCCACCTGAAGCTCCCATCTTCCGTAGTTTGTCAGATTACCAGGAGAAATAGCGAACCGTCGGGTGGAAGTGCTGTTTGGCTACATACTAGGACCCCACCAAGTTTCCATAGATGCTTGGTTTATAACTTATTTTTAATTTGCCTTGGACAATTAGGAAAACGGATGTTTCCACTTTTAATACCTTCTCAGTCATCTGTTCCCTGACTAAGTGCCCGGTGGCTCTGAGTAATCATTAGCTGAAAAAACTCCTAACGCTGGGAACTTGGACTTGGCATGGTGGCCATATACCGAGGCATTCCCTTTAGTTGGCATTTAAGCACTTGGTTGTTGACTAACTTGCTAGGATATTTGCCATTCTTTAAAATTTTTGTGATGAATTTTATTCTCTAGAACCCAATTTGGTTTCGGTCTGTGTTTGTTTCAGAAATGTGTTCCGTAAAATTTGTACTTGCATCAGACAAGCATGCCCTAAGAATTATTCTTATACTGAGTGCTTGCTGATGACCGACTCTTTGTTTCTAGGGGATACAAAGAATAAAAAGACTTGGTCCTGCCACCTGCCTGTTAATGGAGGGTTTGGCAAGGAGAGCAAGCAAGGACCTCCAAATCATCAAATTCTTCATTAAGTTTAATTTCTAAAAATCACTCTATGGACAGCCCCCAGCCTGCTTTCAGAAATAGTATCACGTCCTTCCCCTCTCTCCCCCGCCTTCCCATTTAATCATTTGACAGAACCCCAAACAAAAATAAACTCATTGTCAAGTCGATGCCAACCCAGCGGCCCTGTGGGACAGGGTAGAACTGCCCTTGTATGTTTTTCAGCCTGTAACTCTTTATGAAAGTAGAAAGCCTCATTTTTCTCCCTTGGAGTGATTGGTGGTTTCAAACTGCTGATCTCAGGGATAGCAGCTTGACTCATAACCACTGTGCCACCAGAGCACCCAACAGAGCCAATAGTTGAAGAAGAAAAAAATTGCATGTATGTACCATATATACTCAAGTATAAGCTGACCCGAATATCAGCCGAGGCACCTAATTTTACCACAAAAACTGCATTAAAAAATGTGCTGAAAAACTCGGCTTATACGTGAGTATATGGGTTATTTGGTTTTGATATACAAAAAAGGGTTTAGAATAAAGGTTGACATAATTTATGTTACATTGTTGGTGCTAAATTAAAAACATAACAAGTATTGGTAAGTTCTAATATCTATAAAGCCTAATCACCCTAGTTCCTACAATAATAACAAATTCTGTTTCCAGATAGAATAAAGTTTGAGCCATAGGAGGTTTAAGTCCACCCAGAGACACCTTGGAAGAAAGGCTGGGTGACCTAAGTTCTTGAACAAAGCAGCCATTGAGAACCTGCCGAGCCTGGCTGGCTGCATTCTGGCTCTGGGGTTGGCCAGGAGTCAGAGGCTGCTCAACACTGACTGGTGTATGCAGAGGTTCAAAAGGCTCGTGGAAAATGGAATGAAAAGATAACGGATTTTTTTCCCAGCCACTTTTGGAAGTCCTTTGTAGACTGGCATAGTAGAATGTGTAAACGGGGTGGGGGGCCTCCCAGAAAATGCACGTTTAAATCCTGTGCTTCTCTGAAGACCCTGGAGCCCTACAATCTGAAAATAGCCATTTCCTCGCTGCCGCAGTCATTTGGGGGCTGGCTGAGTTCCATTTGTTGTAACCTAAACGTTGTTGTATTTGAACTGGTAGGTATAAATTGGATTAATAGAACACCTCCATTCAGCTGGATAAACAATGAATATAGAAAAAGTAAAAATGGAGCAGGATTGAAGAACATGACTATCATCAGAATGATAGCAATTCTAAAGACTTGAAATGCTTCTTCGAATGATGGCAATAATAACAGTGGATTGGATGATGGTGGAAGAAGTAGCTTATTATGAAAAATTCATGCTCGGGAATAGGATCTTTTTTCGTTATTGTCTTCTGGAAAGGTGATGTTTGTGAAAGATGATGAAGTGCGCTGAAAGAATTAGAGTCGAGTTCCAGGAGCTCGGGAGAACAGCTGCAGGATGAGTGGAAGCCGGAGGAGGGTGGGGCGTGGGGGAGGCTTCAGCTTGGACTTCCTGAAAGGGGAGTGCCTGCTGTATAGCCGAGAAAGGCCTGACGTCATTTGGGAGACAACATCATCAACTCCCGGGCTTCAGATACCATTTAAAATATCCGCTTCTGATTGTGCAAACACTGCGAGCTAGCGCTCGGTGGGCTGCCTTGTTTTTCCAGGTCTCTCAAGTTTTCCACCACTTTTCCGCTGCTCATTTTAATAGAAATCGTTAGTGTTTTCCGCCTCTGACAGGGTTCTACCCTGCAGTTCCCACTTTAACAGGTTTTACTGTAGTGTAGTTTTTTAAAAGGAGATGCTAAAGAGTATTTAAAACACACACACACACACACACACACACACATTCTAAATGATTACGCACAATCCCACTACTCAGTAGTAACCAGTATTAACATTTTGGTAGATTTTTCAAATATGTGATGTATGTTTTGCTCGTAATGCACCACAGACATATCACTAAATTGTGCTTTAACAAAATATTGAAGAGCTAGAATGTATCCAACCTTGTGGATACCAGGATTGGATTTTTTGTTTGGACGTTTTCGGGGGAGGGGGGGTTGGCTATTATAATTGCATTACAATGTATACAGTTATTATAACATTATGATGAATATCCCTTTTATAAAAAACCTTTGTTCTCATCTCTTTTTAAAGATACATTTCTAGAAGTAAAATTAGTAATGCAAAAGCTTAACTGCTTTGGCTGACATATGTTGCCTGATTGCCTTCAAGAAAAACATTCTCTGTTCATTAGTCCTTCCAGCCCAGGCCCCGCCTTCCCTCTCTAGTTCTCTCTCTCT
The DNA here is from genome assembly GCF_000313985.2 of Echinops telfairi. NCBI lineage: Eukaryota > Metazoa > Chordata > Mammalia > Afrosoricida > Tenrecidae > Echinops > Echinops telfairi. The sequence continues at coordinate 11,415,873 of NW_022111379.1, forward strand.
CCCCTTTTCTCCCTTTCTCTCTCATGTGTCTTTCAGGTATGTGGGATTGGTTTTATTCTGGACCAGTTTGGTTTTTAAAGAATACATTTTAACAGGTTTTTTTTTACGCTTGGTAAGAATAGCTTTAATTTCTGAAAGAAGGTGAATTCTTCAGCGTGGTCTCTTTTTTATTTTTTATTTTCTGTTGAAGTTGATAAATAAACACACAGGCAATGTTGTTACATGCTCTCCAGCAGCCCTGTGGACAACAGAATGAAGCGCTGCTCGGGCCTCTGCCATTCTCACAGGCAGCGTGGACTTGGTCAAGTCCCTTCATGTTGCGAATGGTTAACTTGTTCCACTGCTAATCGAGGGGCTGGAGGTTCAAGTCCACGCAGAAGTGCCTCAGAAGAAAGGCCTGGTGATCTGTTTCCCAAAAGATCAGTTTTTGAAAGGCTTTGGGATCCGAGTCAGAGTTTAGGCTTGAGTCAGAGTTGGTTCTGTGTCAGCTGGTTTCTAGACTTGGTAAAGGAGTACTCATGTTTGATTAAATGAAATATTTTAGCAAACCAAGACAATTGAAACTAGGGTAGCTTGGCTATGGACTATTATGTTAAGTCCAGTGCTAAGGGGGTTTTAAGGTCTACGTAAGACCTCAGGGCGGAGGTTTCAGCAGCTTTCAGAATGTACCATCTGGAAGTGCTGGTGAGTCCTGAATTGTGGAAGACAAATGAGATACATAAACCCAATATGCGTGTCCAGGGAACTTTCTGAGTTACATGGTAAAAGATGGATTTCTGCTGATCCATCCCCCCCACCCCCACCCCCATGCTTTCTAGCTTGAAAATGAGCTTTCTTAAAGTCTGAGCCCACAGTGGTTTGCCCATCTTTCTATCCTTGACTGCTTCTTCCAACATTCCAATCCCTTCTCTTTTGATTCCTTGGTGCAAACAATCACTCCAGAGGCGCAGTTCACAAAGGCTCTGTGCTTCTAGCTGAATGACCTTCGCGTGGTCGCCCGTCTTGGCACTGGCCCCATTCTTGCCAGTTCTTGCCCAGGAATCACCCATGTCCGCTACCATCCACTGCAGGAAAATGGCATCTTTTTCCTTTCATCTTCACCCACCTGTCTGTGGGCTGCTTCCACCTTCACATTTCTGAGTTCCCATATGGATATACTTTTGACA
>NW_022111379.1:11417576-11418789 GCF_000313985.2 Echinops telfairi
TTATCACAATCCATACATACATCAACTGTGTAAAGCACATTTGCACATTCATTGCCCTCATCATTCTCAAAACATTTGTTCTCCATTTAAGCCCCTGGCATCAACTCCTCATTTTTCCCCTTCCCTCCCTGCATCCCCTCCTTCATGAACCCTTGATAATTTATAAATTATTATTATTTTGTCATATCTTACATTTTCTGACATCTCCCTTCACCCACTAGAAAAAGCAGTCTTAAGAAAGAAGGATGTTCCTGACATTCAAAGAGACTGTGTGTGTGTGTGTGTGTGTGTGTGTGTGTGAATCCTACACTCCTTCCCTGTCGCTGCAGCCTGGCTGTATTGTACACTGTGTGTGACAGTTGGGTACCTTATCAGGAGACCCGGAGCTCCCTTAGTTCTTAAAAGCCTGTGACCTAATTTGGAGCATGGGCTTGTGCAAAAGTAAGAAGCGTGGTTTGGTTTTTTGTTTTTATCAAGATCTTTCTGTAGTTTCGGACCTCAGCTTTCCCCTTAAGTTCCCCCTGCCTTTCTGTAAAAGGTGACTATTTTTAGCACGCGGGCTTGGCACCCTTCCTCTTTCTAGGCGCAGCTTTTCTGAGTGGCGACTGAGGCGCCACATCAGCTGCTTCCAGCCTCTTCATTTCCTCGCCCGTCTGTTCCTCCCCCTCCTGCTGCAGCTGCTGTGGTGGCGAAGCCCTGAGCCTTCGGTCGAGCCTAGTTCCACCCCGGACTTTCATCAGAAATGCTCACCTTTGATCCTTTTAATCGCTGTGGCTCCTCTGTTCAAAATCCAAGTGACTACCCGTCCCCCTGCGTACGAGCTTATACCCTTCCCTCCACTCACCATCCGCACCCAGCTCTGCCCGCGTCCTTTTGTATGTCCCCCTGCTGACGGCCAGGCGCCAGGTTAGCAGTTGCTCAGAGCTGCATTTAGGGCTTCAGCTGTTGTCAGCAGGCCACTGGCGTCGTTCCACAAATGGCTTATTGCACAAAGCGAGACATGGCACCATAACTCACTCAAAATCCACCCAGTGCATTCTGACTCATAGGGACCCTATCGGACTGACTACAGGAACAGAAAGCCTCGTCTTTCTCCTGAGGAGCAGCTGGTGTTTTCAAACAGCCGACCCTGGGGTTGCAGCCCAACATGTAACGTGAGGCCAGTGGTTCTCAACCTGTGGGTCCCGACCCCTTTGGGGGTCAAACAACCCTT
>NW_022111379.1:11419278-11420475 GCF_000313985.2 Echinops telfairi
CCCTAGCACGCGTTTCTCCCAAAGTCTGTGCAGAGGCAACTCAAAGGCAGAGACGGGAAGCTGAGGGCAGCCGGTCTGAGTGGAAGGTGATAACATAATTTGGGTGGAGATAGCAAGAAAGTTGACACAATATGAAGAGTGTAACCAGTGCCACTGACTGTACCCGTGGAGACTGTTGAAAGGGTGTGTGTTTTCCTATTATATATTTCCACTTAAAAAAAAAAAAGCAGCTTTACAAATGACATCACCTCCAAGCCTCACACCACATTTGATACAGCCGGGTGCTGTCTGCTGGTGGTTTCCCCTACTGCCTTCTCACGTCTCCATCTCTGACTATGCCTTGGCCTGGCCTCGAAGGGGGACCGCACCCATACCTGTCCCTGAGCCCGTCCCATGAAGTGAGACTGTTAGTCTGGGTAGACTAGAGAAACAAATTCAGAGAGACACTCATGTGTATAAGAAAGAGGTTTATATACAAGAGCAATTGAATTTTGAGAAAACGCCCCAGCCCAATCCAGATCAAGTAAGTAGGTCTGATATCAGCCCAAATGTCCGATGCTAATCTATAAAGTGCTCTTAAGACTCACAAAACACATGCAGTGACGTCGAATGCAGGAAGATCACAGGCCAGTGGGTGAAAAGTCTTGTGGATCCAGTGACGTTGTAAGCTTCTCAGCACTGGCAGGGATTTCCATGTGGATTCTCCAGCTCAGGATACTAACGGAGTTCCATGTGTCTTGTCAGCTGCTATGCCGCCCACGGAGTGAGCCAATAGAGAGTGTCTCCCGCCTCCAAGGAGGAATACTGGAGTTCCCAGAATCCTTAGGAGAAGTCCATGTCCACACAGAGGTCCCATTGGCCATGACCTGATTGATCGGCCAGACTCCACCCCTGCACTCTTAATCCTCTCAAATTGACAAACGATTTATATAACTACCACAGGGACTCTCATACTATTAGGCACCTCTTTAGGGTAGAAACTCAATATCTTGTGACTAAAATACAAGTGGTTCTTCAGTCCTCTGCTTCAGGTTAATTATTGAGCATATACTGAGGTGTCTTACTTTCATTCAAATTTATGTAGGCAGAACCTTCACTTAATAGGAGTTAAAAAATGGAATGCCTTTTCATTCGAGGTTTAAAACAAATACTGCCTTTGGAGTAAGAAAAACTAAGCATTGAAAGGGTAGAGGGAGG
>NW_022111379.1:11422841-11445716 GCF_000313985.2 Echinops telfairi
ATTCACATCTTGGAGCACCAGGTTGAAGTCTGGTCCCTCTTTCCCGCTTCATGATACTCCTCCTGCAATTCAGCAGTATAAAATTTCCCTCTTAGTAACTCTCCTGGGGCTGATTTCTGCGGAGTCCTCTGGTATATGTTATTCAGTCGCAATCTTCCTGGAAGTGAAATCGCTGCTAGTTCTTGTCCACACAGGCTCTCGGCCAGGAGCATGCACTGCAACAGGAGTGCGAGATGAGGGTCTGAGACTGCATACAGACAGACAGCAGCAGCGGCAACTGAGACTGTCACTCTTTAAGGGAGTAGAAAGCCCCGTCTTTCTCCCACAGAGTGTCTGGTGGTTTCAAAATGCTGACCTTGCCGTTAGCAGCCCAAAGTGTAACCACTGCACCGCCAAGTGAAGACAAACTTAGGGAAATTTAATTTGCATGTAAGGTTTCTGCTAATTAGAGTCCAAGAGCTGAAATTGTTTATTTGTCCGAAATATATGGTTGTGTGTGTATATAGTAAAACCTGCCAAAGCTCAACCTGTGTAAGGTGGGAACACATCAGAGAAGGGAGATGCAAATACTTTCTGTTAAAACAAGCAGTTCAAAAATGGTGAGACTGCAACTTGTCAGAGGTAAGAATGTCATGAGACCTGATCAAAAGGTCGTCCATCAGAAGTAACATGGCAAAACCTGAGGGCGGCAGGGGATGATGGTACTAGGCTTGCAAGGGCTCAAGCCTTCAGAAGCAGGTGCTGTTATAGACACAATTCTTCAGTGACAAGGATGCATGAATAGATGCATGGATAGACACACAGACTGAGCAGAGTGGGAGTACGCCCATGGATATGTAAGTGTGACAGGATATTTGCATATTTGTATTTGTCTTGGCTGCAGATATATCCGTGAGCGTGGTAGCGTCTGTAGGGGCAGTTATGAAAAGTTCTCCAACATTCCCAAACACCATGAGGGAATGAGGTGGAGGGCCTGAGGGCTCAGGACCACCCTTTCGGAAGGCGCCAGGGTCAACTGGCATAACTTGCTTCACCAAGACAAGGTTCAATAGGCTGCTCTGTCGAGTAGCAGCTGAGGTCCTAAGGGATCGTGCGCAGGCATCTGAGGTGCAGCTGCTGGTCCCCTCACCCTCCTGAGGAAAGAAGTGTGATGACAACCAAAAGACATGGCAGCAGTCAGTGCAGTGGACTAATAGTGACCAGCAAGCATTGGTCTCCACAATCCTGAGGAGGGAAGACCCAGATAGCGCCTGGTTCTCACTGCTGCCTGCTCTGAAAAGCATCACCTCAGAGGGCCCTAGATAGAGTGGGAAGAAAACGTGGAACACAACTCAGAGTCGTAAAAGAGGCCAGGCTTATTGGCCGGATAGAGACTGGTCAGACAGACTGGTGGAAACCCCAAGATGATACAGTCCTTAGTGACCCTTCAGATCAGAAACAAAGCTCATCTACCTCTGTGTTAGAATTATCAGCCACTGGAGAACAAAAGGGCAGCATTTACCCAGGGACAAAGTTGAGAGGCTTAGGAGAGGAGGAGGGATGGAAAGAGGACACACGGAGGAGGCGGGACAAGTGATGACAGGTTGAGAGGATTGCAAAGGATGAGTTGGAACGAAGTGTGTGTAAACTTGTTTAATGTAAAACTGATGAGCTGATCCGCAAACCCTCACCCAATTCACAGTAAAATGTTTGAAAAATAAGTCTGTTATAGATAGAGTTGCTATGGGTTGGAATCATTGATGACAGTGGGTTTCTGGTGTGTGAATGTATCAGAGCACAGAGAGTCAAAGGTAAGTACAGTGAACCCTCGTTTATCGCGGTTAATCGGTTCTAGACCCTACCATGATAAATGAAATTCCGCGAAGTAGGATTCCTTATTTGTAAGTCAAATATTTTCGTAGTTAGAGCATAGAGGACATGAAAAAACACCCTTTAGTCACCATTACACTCGTATTACCCAATTTATTAAACGAAAAAGGGAAAATACAGTAAAACATTTTGGACGTTACAATTATCATTTATTATTTATTATATTTATGGCATCTAGTTTACAGTATTCCATATTTCACATACAGTATTATTATACATAGTTCTTACAAATACTGTAATCAGTAGCCTATGAAATAACTTAAGGGATGTACTCTACAGGTGGGTCGCCGTCTTTTTCCTCTGAAGGAGCGGGTGTAGGCAGTGGGTGCTGTTACGCAAAAACCGCGATAGAGTGAAGCTGCGGAAGTTGAAGCGCGAAGTGGCGAGGGTTCACTGTAGTACTTGCTAAGAGTACTAAGTAGTCCCAGCATTTCTGTAGTAAGTACATCCAAGCCATTGAACTGCATGGGGGCGTCAAAAAAATTTTGTTGGAAATTTCCATTATCTTCTAATTCCACTTTTTCCACAAACTTTTTGAAGCCCGCATCCCTGCTCGCCATTTCTCGTCTCCCTTCTTATGCCTCCCTTCATTCCGCAGCAGGGTGCTTATGAAGCAAGCAGTCTGAACTCTGAAGTCCTTTAAACAGACAGAGTTGCTACAAGTGCAGCATTGACACTTAATGATGACTAATGTGTTCCAGGTGTAATGGCCACCAGGCATTCAAAAAGTTGAATCGAGTTGCCAAATCATGTGTGAACATGAACTGAAGACTACACATCGGTCTAAGAGAAGCTGAGCCCAGACAAGTCAGACCCTTACACAGGAAGGGAAGATGATCTCAAGAAAAAGGAAGAGATGACATGTGCTCAGTAGATTTTGGCTTATACTACACTGTGCCGGTGGTGATTCAGAGCTGGAAGACAGATGGGCACAGTTTGTACCCTCAAGGCATATTGAGACATGTATAGCTATAATTGCAACCGATGTAATAAATGCTCTGTTGGAGCCGTGCAGAGGGTGATCTATGAGTGGACGAGGGCCGCCTGATTAAGCCTGCAGTAGTCAAGAACGACTTCCAGCGGGTGACATGGAAGCTGCAGGTTAGGGGTACCAGGAGTTCCCAGGTGAATGAAGAGAAGTGCCTTCCGGAGAGAACAGCTGCAGTGGGGAGTTGCGCAAGTGGGCGGTGTTTGAGGAAGGAACTGATGACATTGGAGGGGGAAACGAGGACCAACGTCAAGGCCTCATTCACTCCCATCCTGAGGGCGACTGGGAGCTAGTAAGGAAGTGTGCTTTGATCTGGTTGTGTTTATAACTAAAACCACCATGGTAACGATGGTAAGAGCATATGACTATTAAGGAACAAAGAGGAGCAGAAGTAAGATTTAGTACGAACAGCAATAAAGCCCAAATTATGCACTGAAGAGACCTTCGAGTGATGTTTTAGAAGTTGTTGGGGGAGTACACATGGAAGTAGGTCAGGGACTAGAGAAATTAGGGATCTGGTATACTTTTGCTGAAGTAGATGAGATGGGGACAACAGTTTGAAGCAGGCTGAGGGTGGGCTGTTTGTGGGACCCCCCAGATGTAGTGTGTAGGTCTTGAGAGAATAGCTGGGGTTGAGTGCTATAATGACCAGTGAAAGCTACAGCTAGTCCAGTCCCAGGAGATCCTAGAGAGAGAGTTAAAGAGAGAGGGGAGAGGGCCAAAGACCACCCTGAAAGCAGCTGTCCTTTCACACTGATGAACCAGAGTCCGAAGGAGAATGAGGAATTGAGAGCGAGAGGGGTTGGGCCCCCTTGAAACCAAGGCAAACCAAACCCAGTTCGCTGCCAGCGCCAGGGCGCCCCTGCAGGCTGGAGCAGAACTGTGCCAGAGGCTTCCTACGGTTCCTTTACAAGAGCAGAAAGCTCCTCTTTTCCCACAGAGCAGCCATGGTTGAACCGCCGACCCTGCCGCCAGCAGCCCAACACATAACCATTGTGCCACCAGAGCTCCTTGAGCCAAAGTTAGAGAGCTTAAAAAAAAATAGGTATTTTTAAATTGCCTGAGTATACTAGTCTACTTCTCATTTCTAAAAGTCATGTTATAAAGAAAAATCAAATTACATTCTCAACTTTTCATATGTGGAATCATTTCCTTCAATATTCTGTTGTCCCAGTATAAGAAAATACAGGTGCCCCAAATGCCCAAGTTTACTAGACCCTGAGAAATTAACCAAAGAAATGAGCCGAGTTTTCAGATCTAGAGGAGTAAATAATGCTTCCAGTATTGTCTGTTTTGAGGATTCATGATTTATGTATTAAATTGTGAAGATGGCGAAATAATTCTTTTTTGGCCTCAAAGTGCTCCAAATAGCTAATTAGACCAAATGATTGTATTTAAGCGAGTGGCGCTGGGCTGTTAGCACACAGCTGGCCCTGGGGTTGTAGAACTGACCGTGCCCGAGGAGAGTGTGTGTGCAACCCTGCAGCTGGGAAGCAGACTGGAGCACCAGCTGAAACGGGCAGATATGTGACGTGACAGTGCGTCCACTTCCCTCTCAGCGCTCTGAAGCCTTGTTCCTTAGTGTGCCCAGAGATCCAACGGTGCCCACAGCCACCTGGGAATGGATCGGAAACGCAGACTCTCACCCAGCCCAAATCCCTTCACTCAGTGTCGTTTCTCTTCAAGATCTCCAAGTGATTTCTCTTCCTATTAAAGTTTGAGATGCTTTCTAAAGACTAAGTGGACATAGGGTTCGTGGTGTTCTGTGGTGAGTGCACCTCCGTACTTGACCATGCCATCATCTTTAAGAGCCGGACTTTAGAGTGATCTTCAAGACTAGTGCCACTAGTTAGTGTTATACGAGGGGGCTTCTCGTTCATGAGAAAAGGCCCGTTATGCTTTTGTTCTGTTTTCTCTGTGAACTTTTTGAAGCCCCCTTATTTTCTCTCCCCACAAGGAGTAGCTGGAGGTTACAAGTGCAGGTTGTGCAGTCAGATTGCCTGGGTTCCAATGTAAATGAACTAACCTTCTAAGGTGCCAAAAAAAACCCAACAACAAACAAAACACCTGGGCCAGGTGAACCTCAGCCTCCACCTCTCTGAGACCAGAAGAACTAGATGGTGCCTGGTTCCCCCTGCTGACGGCTCTGGAAGGGATCACAATAGAGCAGTAATTCTCAACTTGTGGGTCGCGAGCCCATTGGGGGTCGAACAACCCTTTCACAGGGGTTGCCCGATTCATAACAGTAGCAAAATTACCGTGATGAAGTAGCAACGAAAATAACTTTATGGTTGGGGGTCACCACCACATGAAAGGGTCACGGCATGAGGAAGGGTGAGATCCACTGCGATAGAGGATCGTGGATAGAGCAGGGGAAAAATATGGACAGGAACTCAAAATCATCAAAAGGACCAGGATGACTGGTCTGGCAGAGACTAGTGGAACCCCCGGGAATGATGGCCCATAGTCACTCTTCAGACCTAGACTTGAACTCACCCCATGCTCAGCGTTCAGCCAGATAATACCGGTGTTAGGTGCCGTCACGGAGTGCCCAACTAGTAGAGGCCCGTGTACAAGAGAGTGAAACTCTGACGGGCCCTGCGCCTCCCTCACAACTGTCATGTTGGGGCCACTGTGTGAACCCTTCTCACTGAGGGGCTTCCTCTCTTTACGGACTTCTACTTTATGACGCTTTATGCCCTTTCCCAGGGATTGGCTCCTCCGGATAGAATGCCCAAAGTACATGGCACAGAGCCTCACCATCCTGGCTGTGCTTGGGAGAAGCATAGCATTCTGGCTTTACTCCTCCCAAGACAGACCGGTAGTGTGAACAGTAACATGAGTGAAAGCGTCCACCGGAGATCAAAAGCATAGCACTGCCCCAAGGATAAAGCTTAGACGCCCAGAAAGGTGAGGAAAGGACGGTGAATGGGCACGGTCAACACAGGAAGAGAGGGGGCTGTTTGAGCGTGAGAATCGCAGTCAATGTCGCGAAGCAAAATGTGGGGGTTGTTGAATTCCAAACCAGTTTGCTCTGTAACCTTTCACTCAAATCCCAATCAAAAGCTTTTTCAAAAGACAATGAACCATAGGAGACTCTTCAGCTTTTCGGGGTGGGGTGGGGGGAGTCTCATTAAATGATCCCCTACCAAGCAATAGTAGGAACATTGTCCTGGGCAAGGCTGAAGGACTTGTGGTCTCTTTTGCTCCCTAGGGCGCAGCGGGCATTCTGTGCTACGTGGGCGCCTACGTCTTCATCACGTACGATGATTATGACCACTTCTTTGAAGACGTGTACACGCTCATCCCTGCTGTGGTGATCATAGCTGTGGGCGCCCTGCTTTTCATCATTGGGCTCATTGGCTGCTGCGCCACCATCCGCGAAAGCCACTGCGGACTTGCCACGGTAAGTTAGCCTCCCCCCAACCCACCCCCACCCCGAGCGAGCGCCTGGGTTGCCCTAAGACACCACAGCGCCTGATTGTAGTCACTCGCTCCTATCGCACGCCTCTTGAGAAGCGCGTGCAACGCCATCACTCATCAGCTGTTACAGCGATCGGCGGAGTGCGCCCTTGTCTTCAAGGTGACATGGTCGTGGCTGGTCTGTGTTGTTTCTTCTCTCCTCTGCCCAAGAGAACGTGGTGAGCGCGTCTGCCTCTGTGCTTCCTTCCAGTTTGTCGCCATCCTGCTCTTGGTCTTCGTCACGGAGGTGGTCGTGGTGGTGCTGGGGTACGTGTACAGAGCCAAGGTAGGTTGTCTGATGCTCCCCGCGCAGCGGTCTAAGTTCGTCAAGCAAAGTAGAATAAGTCCACTTTCCCAGAGTAACTGGTGCACACGCACGCACACACACTCGCCTTATTGCAGCTCAGCTACTGCTTTAATATCCAAAGGAGCATTGTGGCTCAGTGGTTAGGTGCTTATCCCTGTTCGTCAGGGTTGACTAGACAAACAAATCCCGGGAGGCTCATGTGTGTCAGAGTGAACTTATGTCAAAGAACAATTGAACAGTAAGAAAATATCCCATCCCAGTCCAGATTAAGTCCATAAGTATGATACCATCCCATATATCAATACTAGTCCATAAATTCTTCAGACTCACGCAGCCATCCAATGATGCTGAATGCTGGCCAGTGGGTGAAAAGTCTTGTGGATCCAGTGGTGGTGGAAGCATCTTAGCGCTGGCGTGCGTCTCAAGCTGGCTCCTCAGCTCCAGGGCTGTGGCGCCATCAATGTAGCTCCATGTGGCTTGTCAACAGGAATGTCTCCCTAGATTTGTTTCTCTAGTCTACCCAGACTAACAGAGTCTGCTCACTGAAAGGTCAATGGTTCGAACCCACCAGCTGCTCCATAGGCAAATGACGTGGCAGTTTGCTTCCATACGGATTTACAGCCTTAGGAACCCTATGGAGCCGAGTTCTATAAGGTCACCGAGTCTGAATTGACTCAGTGGCATTGGGTTATGCGGGAGCACCAATTAAAATGGTGTGCTTATTAAGACTTGTAGTCTCATTTAGTATAGCAGTGTTCATTCTACTACGCCCGTCTGTTGACTATGGTTTTTAATTTTCATTATCACAACGAACTATAAATGAATAGTTAGTCATTTGCAAAGTTTATTCAGATTTCCTTAGCCCATAGTTTTACTGTCTGCAAGGTGGGAAATATAAATTTTCTCATTTCTGTTTTAGAAGAATTAAATCAAGGGTTTCATTTTCATTTGCCTCTTTGAGAGAGGGAGAGCAATGAGTTTAATTTGGGTTCTTACCTTCACCTCTTTCCTAAGAACAAGGCATCAGCCACACCCTTCTGATCATACACACACACACACACACACACACACACACACCACCCAGCCCCACCTTCCCCTCCTTTCTCTTTGCTTGCTTTTACTTCTTTCCCTTCCTGGTCCATTTAAAGCTGAACGGTCTGCTTTAAATTCACTAACTTGCATAAATATCTCATTAATTATTATCAATTAGTTAATAATCATCTAGAACCATGATAAAAGCTCAATAGACGCATTCTCATTTAATGTAAGTCAAAGGCATGACATAGCAACTTAATATGAAAGGTGCCAGGCAGCTCTGCCAAAAAGTGCAGTGACCTGGGTATCCATTTTATAGCAGCATCACATCACTGGGACAATTACTAAGTAAGTCTCCTGGCCTTTACAGGGTCAGGGAGAAGCCAGCCCGAGCAGTTCAATGAGACTTGCTGGTTGTTTTTACTACTTGGCAGCAAGGCGTTCTGAAGAGTCTATTTCTGCTTCCTCGTGAAGTACTTTGGACCGCAGCTTTTTATAGAGGGCCACTCCCGAGGACGGATGGCGGCCGCTGTTGTTGCAGGGCTTCATATTTGGCCAACTCTAACCTTGCATTTGCGAACTAGTAGTTACGCTGATGTTCAAGCTTGTTTTCGTTTTACCTCCAGCAGAACCTTGAAAAAGAGCGAGCCTTCTGAGAACACACCGAACACCTGAGGGAGACGGTCCATTTATAATTTAGGATGCTGACCACCAAAGTCAGCTTCTTTCTCCTCTAAAAGATACTGTTAGCCTAGCATCCTGCACACAACTTCCTCTTTGAGTGCTTCTCACTCAGGTCGGACATTATGTCTGATTTCTTACCTGTCAGTCGGCATCTACAGGGAGGCAGGAAAGAAGAAACCATTTGTCTTGCAAGAAGTTCACAGAGAACAGGCACCTCGAAAAGAGGCCCTTTTGAGCACTTTTGCTGGAGCTTTGACTAACGTTTCTTTGTACCAATATCTCTGAAGAACTAAAGGCCCCTTTGTGACTCAGGTGGAGAATGAAGTCGACCGCAGCATTCAGAAAGTGTACAAGACCTACAACGGAACCAATCCTGACGCTGCTAGCCGGGCTATCGATTACGTACAGAGACAGGTGAGCTCTCCCGAGCTGAATTTGCTGCTGAGGGCTAATCACTGTCCGGTCAACATTAACTTCAACCTATTATGGTGTAAATTAGCCATGTACCTTCACAGCTGAGGTTAACCTCTTGGTGTGTCTTCATGGTTTTCTCTGACCTTCACCCTAGAAAGCTTCCCATGCCCCACCCCCCACCTGTCCCCGTCCCCCCCCAACCCAGTCACCACCCAGTCCCATATTTCCCAAGATGGACAAGATCTCTCCCTGGGTCTGACAAATGCAATACTGGTCCAGGAGGTGCTGCAAAAGCCGACACCTACATGGAGTCCATATTGAATTGCACGTGGGCACGGACTTCCCATCACCGCAGACACAGGACCCTGGGCCACACCGTGCTAGCACCAAGGAGCCCTGCGTGGCACAGCAGGTTACATGTTGGGCTGCTAACAACAGGTCTGCAGCCGATTCACGGCCGAGGTTTTCAGCTCCCATCAGAACTTGCAGCCCACAGGGGTAGTTCTGCTCCAGCCTGTGGGCTCCTATGAGTCCGAATGCACTTGATGGCAGTGGTGTGGACCTGCAGTAGCCCCACCCAGACTTGGCCGCTACTTTGTTGTTGTTGAGAATCCGGAGAGTTGCTTTTTCAAGCCCTCAGTGCCCAGAACCCTCAAGTTCATCCCTGGTATATGTTTTGAGAGGTCATCTTCTCATCTCTGCCTCCTTCAGCTGCGCTGTTGCGGAATTCACAACTACTCAGACTGGGAAAACACAGACTGGTTCAAAGAAACCAAAAACCAGAGCGTCCCTCTCAGCTGCTGCAGGGAGACGGCCCCCAGCTGTAACGGCAGCCTGGCCCACCCCTCCGACCTCTACGCCGAGGTGAGTTGGGTCTAGCCCCGGCATCCATCCTGCCGTTCTCCAGGTCTCATCTCCTCCGCCCGGAGCTGCTTTCCCACCTCACCTGCCCCAGTGTCGTGTGGTGTCATGAGCTCTCTCTCCGTGCCCTGTCGTCTGCCTGAATGCCATGTCTCACTGGGGCTCCACTGGGGTCATCGTGCTTCTCTCTCGGTAGCAGCAGTGAGGAGTGATTTGCACTTTTCCAAACAACTTCTAAAGCAGATGGCTCTGTGTGTTTCAGGGGTGTGAGGCACTGGTTGTGAAGAAGCTACAAGAAATCATGATGCACGTCATCTGGGCCGCGCTGGCCTTCGCAGCTATTCAGGTAGGTGCGGCTGGCCACGGAGTGACCTCGGGCAGCTGGTTCTCGCTCTCAGCCTCAGATGCAGATCAATAACTTAGAAGTGCTGGAGGGCCTACCCACCAGTTTCCAGCATTTTCCACTTTAAATAATTGACTAACCTGAGTTGTCAGACTCCTCCAACAGAGCCAGTACAAGATACTGCCTGGACTTCAGGAACTAGGAATGTGGATGGCTGTGTTGGATGGGAAATGATCTTTCCTAAGGGAGGGTGAATGGGGGATAAAGCTGTGTTTGGAAGTAAGGTGGGATGGGAGCTGATGAGGTGAGAAGTGACTAATTGCAGAGTGATCCAAAGAAACCAGGCATCTGGGATGGGGAGGAGGGGCTGGCCTCTGCCTTATTTCCTTGCCTTGATTACAGAGGACCCTCTTCAAAGTGCACGCACTCTTGTCATCATGGGTTCTGGGGAGGGATGCCAATAGAACTGAACAGCTTTCTAAATAAGAGGACGGCCTCATTTCAGTTGGTAAATGGAAAGCTGTATGTCAGTCTTCCAGTTCTTCTGGTCCTTTCCTCAAGGGTTTTACATATCCGGAGACATAAATCAAGTACTAGAACTACAACAGTATATTAGTTTCTGAGACTACAGGGGGCGATTGTATTGCCGGATAGTAAAGGCCTTCCAATATAACTGCGTTTCTGCCCTCTCCGGTGCTAAGACTCCCTCACCTCATGTGGCACCTCTGGAAGCGTGCTGAGCCGTTTTTCTAACTATGAGGAAGTGGTGTAGTGTAGTGTTGTTACATGTTGGGCTGTTAACCTCAGGTCAGCAGTTCAAATCCACCAGCTCCGCTTCAGGAGAAACACAAGGCTCATAAAGATCTACAGCCACAGCCACCCACAGGGGCAGTTCCACTCCACCCTATGGGGAGCTGTGAGTCCGAATTGACCCTGTGGCGATGAGGCTGGTTTTTGAGTTTGACCAGTGAAGACCGTCAACCCTAATCACTTCTTACTAAATCCGCTCACGTCCTCCTTACCTCCCAAACATAAGTTTTATCCCTCTCCACCTGAAGACAAGAAAAATAACCATTTCCATCCAGTATGTTTTAACCACAGGGAGCCCTGGGGGGCAGTGGGTTCTGTTCGTTCTGCTCTTCCCTGTAGAGTTGCTCTGAGCGGGGACTCGAGGGCAGTGAGTTTAATTTGTTTGGACAATGACCCATGTGCCTGGTGGTTCCTCGAAACTGACGGTCTGTGGGATGGATTCTTTTAGCGGAGTCTTAACTACCCACAGTAGCACCTGCGTGAAAGTGTTTGTAAGCCCTCCTGGTGAGATTGAATCCTCAGAGCGGTTCTATCAGTTGTTCTTGAAATGGGCTTCAGGCCTAGAGGACCGATTTTAAGAAAACACCTTTTTAAAAATTATTAGAGCAAGTGAATCTGAGTACTTGTTTAAATGTATTGCCTGACCTTAGTGTACAGGATGTATTTCAACAGAAGGTAGTGTATTTCAAGGGAAGTGTCTTTTTAAATGGCCAAAGAGTGACGGTATACTTTGCTGTTGTTCAAACGGTGCTGACATGGTTCATTAAAGAGCTTCCCTGTGTGTTTGCTAAGCATTTATCTTGTGGCTCAGCCTGGCAAGGATTTGGCCATCAGTGGGGATGTATTTTTATATTTTGATAGTCTATGCAAACAGATTAATTTAGCTAAAAGTAATGAGACGCGAGGGTGGTCCCTTTTCCCAAGGGAACTCCTGCCTGTGTTCTTAGTGGCTGTCCATGTGAGGCTAGAGCTGCAGCCATGAGCACGCCGCAGAAGAGCCGCACAGAGTCTGTGCTCACGCCATACGCAGCGTGTGTGCAGGAGACTGGTGACAGCGATCACAATGGCCATGCCCCTCATCCAGTTAAGCTTGTTAACAGCCAGATGTTTCCTTATTAAATATTTTTCAGTGGGGGTTAATAAATATTTGATAATGCCTCTTAATTTAAGTATGCCTGCCAGATGGGTGTTACAGTTAAATGGCCCTGGCTTCGGTGATAGCCGAGAAGGATTGGCTATTTCTACTTCAGCAAGGCCGAGTCAGGGAGCGCGGAGCGCGGCAGAACTTTTCACGGATCCCAAACCTGGCGGTTATGAAAATTAAGTGTTGGTTTTAAGACGGGGCGGGGGGAGCAGAATATCCACATTTGAAATAAAGAGCGTTTTTCTATTTTTTAAGAGCATCTCTCAGTGTTCTAAACTGCTGGTGTAGGGAGATGTAAGGCAGTGCCCTCGGTGGAAAAAAGGCAGAAATATCTCAAAGCCCAGTGGGCGTTTGCCCTGTTCAACCAGGCTGATGGGGAAAGCTGGAGCTGCAGGCCCCCTGCAGCTTCTCCAGGCCCTGCCCCCTGTGTTCTGTGGCTACAGCAGTGAGGGGAGCAAGCAGAATAGGGCCTCGGGCCGGCAAACATATGATGCAAACCCAGGACTCGAACCCGGATTCCTTTGGTGTTCGATTTACCCCTGTACTCAGAGATCTAAAATAAGGCTCTCCGACACCTTCATTCTGGTAGGAAACCCGGCAGTTTAGTTAGTGGGCGCTTCAGTAGGATAAAACCTACCGTGTCATGCATCACAGCCTCCTGAACACTTTCCTTCAGGCCCGAGAGCCGGGAAACTTGAAGGGTTACATATAATCAGAGACCGTTTTAGATGCTGCCAAAGATCGAGAGGCCGCTTCTGTTAGCACTGTGAGCTTCAGAACGGTGCCAACCCAGGCTCACCCTTACTTTCAAGCAGCTTGTGGTGCTGTGAAGCCATAATGGTGAATGTAAGAAGGAATCCTCTCATCGGCTTAAATTCGCAATACGAGGCTCTAGTTTGGGTGGAGCTGGAGGGCCAGATCGGACCTCCCACCTGTTTTGTGTTAGCCAAACTCATCGGTTTGTGAGGTGCTTCAGGATGTTTTGGGGGAAATTCCATTTTCTCTGGATTCCATTTTTCCTCAAAGTTTTTGAAGCTCACATGTATTGTCTGGGGCAGCTAGTGCTTGTGTTACAGGCAGGGCTTAGTAGCTGCAACAGAGACTAAATGTGTCTCTTGCCTCCTCAAGCCTCGAGTATTTTCTCTGTGGCCCTTTAAGAAAACGCTTGCTGTAATCTAGCTAAATGCTTTAGGGTTTCGGTAGGTGGGAAATGATCCAGAAAGAAAAGGCTGGACAATGCTAGTGGATTGTTCTTGTGGGATTCAGGGATGGAGACAGTGGAGTCTTTGTTTTAATCCCACCCTCATCTGGGGAGCACATGAAGACAGCGCACTGCCTCTGTGAGCAGGGTAGCCGGGTCTCAGCTTTGCAAATGAGGACTTAGCATTTTTGTATATAAAGGGTCTGGTCATAAAAAAAAAAACAAGTAAAAATCCAGGCATTTATCTGGCAAGTTCTTAAACTTGCAGGGTGGGACTAGGGTCTCTTCGGGCAGAAGCAACTTGGAAAGACAGGAATTGACCATCTTTAGATCTAGTCACCTGAAGCTGGCCCGTCCTCGTGATGGAATGGTCCTCGAGCCAGCTTTCACAGAGAACTGCTTCCCAAGACAAGGTGCTCTTCTCCTGGCCTACACACCCAGGGGAAAGAAGCCGAAACTGCCGCCTGACTGCTCCGCCCCAGGGGGTCGCTGTGAGTTAGTATTGGCTCAGTGGCAGGGAGCCGCCTCCTCCAATTTGTCAAATGGGTTAACATGCAGAAGCGAACATCACTTCAGATCGGGCTCTCAGATAGGAACGAAGACCCAGCGGCTTGACTCTTAACACTTACAATTTAAAAAGCCTGAGTAACTCTTCCTTAAAAACATCAACCAGAAAATGGGAAACAAATTCAGGTTTTATTAGTGTATTTTTATTTGTAGGAAAACTGAAGCTGTTTACTCCTGTAAAATGTACACTCTCAGAAACCGCACAGGGGATCACTGAGTTGGAATTGACTTGAGGGGGGTGGGTGTTACTTGGAATCTCCTTTAATGAATACAGTTAGTCTTGCAAGTGGGTGACTGCCCTCTGAATGTATAATGAATACAGTTAGTCTTGGAAGGCGGTGACTGCCCTCTGAATGTGGGTGCCAAGCCCACTCCCAGCAAACAGGTCGGGCTGTGAGATGGAGGAGGAGTCAGAGTCTTATGAATGAATTTCCATAGAGATTTCCAAATATTTCTCACATCCAATTGCCTTGCATACGGATACGTACTCCAAGCCCACACCATCACTTTCACAGTTCATTATACATTTTCACCGTGGACACTTTAATCCTTGGTAGCCAGTTTGGGTTTTTTTTTAAATTTCCAGTTGTCTCTGTATTTGGTTGTCATTTTTGTATTGGCCCAAGCCCTGTTCCTGGGCTCTGCGTAGATTGGTCATGGTGCCTTGAAGATTATAGGAGAAACTTCTATTGCAAGAGATACTATTGAACCTAATTGTTTGTGTAATATTTCCAAGTCTATTACTAGAAAATGTCAACCACCAGGGAAATTCACTGTTGCAAAGTGCTGGAAATGGGCTTGTCACACTTAGAGTGAAGTCTGAACCTATCAGCTGTTGTGTGGAACTTAATGTTCTTAAGCAGACTCATTTCCAGGCGCGAGTAGGGTTTTATCCAGCTTATTTGTTTTTAGATCAACATAAGTTGACTTAATTGAAATTTAAAAAATCAGGGAAAGCCTGATTCAGACCCCATTTAGAGAATGCTGAGAAAGGAATGTGAGGACGTGGGGATGGAGCGATTTTTCCCCTAGCAAATCAGTAATGTGTCAATTTAACGTTGCCCGTGTTTCTTGCTCAATTTAACGTTGCCCGAGAACATAATTGAGCTTGGTTTTCTAGCTGTTTTAAGAATGTCTTGGTGTACAACAAACAGAAATGTATTTCTCTAGGAATTAGATACCAAACATGTCTGACTTGACAAGCCATCACGTAAACTGTCAACAGCGCCCACTTTTGTAAAGGCCTCCAAAGTATGTCTCAATGCCAACAGCACGAAATGAAGCGTGTGCCCCAGAGTTGGGCAGCGCATGGGCTCAGTGAGGACGGGATCGGAACTCGGCCGTTTGTGCCCGTGGGAGCCCCGCCGGGGCCTGCTTGGTCTCTGTCCGTGTCACTCCCCAGTGTCACCTCCCATCGACTCTGCGAGTCCGCTTCTGGATCCGGCGCCCTCGGCAGAGATTAGATTGACCCAGTAGACAAAGGGGCGCTCTGGCTTTGCAATTGAAATCACAGGCCTCTCGCCTTGGATGAAAAGTTAGAACAACAAATGAGCTTACTCGCGTCGAGCCCGTTGGTTACTGTTTATATTTTGTGAGACACCAAATCAGATCTGCTCAACCTCTGTTCCCCTTAACACAATGTAATCCTCTTGCTTATCAAAAATAGCACAGCCTGGCCTTATCTGCCACCATAAGAAGAGCAGCCCTCGTTAGAGTAAACTGGAGCAGGGAGAAAGGCCTTCACCAGGTACCACACAAGGGGCACCCCGGAAGCCGACCCAGAGCTCAAACAGTGCAGTAACGGAAGGGATGGAAGCCGCCACGCTCATCTCTCTGGTCAGGGTTGGTTTCCACCCCAGGGCCGCTGGCCCCTCACGTACTGACCCCCGAAAGCCAGGCCCACCTTGGTGAGGGCCGTGAGCGTTCCTCAGTACTCACTAGACCTTCTGTGTCCAGGTATGGGAGCTGTGCAGCACGTTGGTCTAAATTTGAACTAAACGCAGATCAAGAGGTGCCCTCTCAGCGTCCCAGCCGCGTTTCAGCTGCACTCGCTGCTATTGAGCCTGTCCCGGCTCCTGCCAGCATTGCAGGGGTGAGGCTGGGGCGCTGATGCTTGGTGTTGATGCCATTCCTAGCAATAAGACCGCCACCACTGAAGTCGTCCCCAGGGGTCCCGTCTGTGGGGGTGTTGCTGCTGGTTTGATGACTTGAGGTCAGTGAACGTGGCGGCCTGTAGAGGGTTCTCAGCCTGCCTCCCGCTGTTTCCTCCCGCAGCTGCTGGGCATGCTGTGCGCCTGCATCGTGCTGTGCAGAAGGAGTAGAGACCCCGCGTACGAGCTCCTCATCACCGGTGGGACCTATGCTTAGCAGCCCCCTCGGCCCTTCCGACGGGAAGGCGAATGGCACCGGGCCGCCGCCGCCACTGCTGCTGCCTCCCGAGCTGTCTGACTGAGAGCACGCGAGCACTGGTGTTGGACAGAGCAGCTGGGCTATCCAGTGACCTCCCGTCCTGCCCTGCCCTCTCCTCCCCCTCCCGGTCCTGGGTTCTGGCCCCTTCACCTGTCCCTGCATTTTTGAGTCTGGTGGTAAATGTCCTCGTTTCTGAATCATCTGCGAGTTGTGTGGTGTGGTAGAGTTAAAGGCAGACACGACCTGCTTTTGTTACCTCTGAGCATTAGTGGGACTGATTCTGAAGTCCCACTGCCCCCCCTCAGTCTTCACAATGTAGAATTCTTGGCCAAAGGTTTGGGAGGGAGTGGGGAAAGAGCCACTTGTGTGGTTGAAGTGACCACCTGGTGGTGCCCCTCATCAGTGGGTTTCCTTTTAAAAACCATGTGCTGTAGTCCAGTCCACTGAGATAGCAATTGTACGGAATGGCTAAGATCGACTTTAAAATCATATGGTATATATCTTGACTCATCTTCAAAATCAGAGACTGATCTTTAAAACTAGTGGTTTTTAATCAAAGCTGACTTTATAGGAGGAGTATAATGTATGCACTACTGTTTTAAAACTGTGTGTGAGTGTGTGTGAGAGAGAGAGAATATGTGTGTATGTTTAGATTGAGCCCATTCATCATAAGTCTTACAGCCGTTTGGAAATAATGTACCCATGTAGACTTGCAAATTAGTATGTAGATGTGTTCTCAGTTGTAAATAGAAAAATCTAATTCAATAAACTCTATCACCCCTCGACATGCAGTTTTTAATTATTTGGGGGATTCTTGAATTCCAGAGCAGTAGTAGACTGTTTGAAAATGTTGGTGCTTACGCCTAGTTCCTCATGATTTGCTTGTGTTTTAATGATATCTGTTGCCAAGTTCTAACGGCCCTGCTGTTCAAGAAACCATGGGTGCTTTTCAGCCCGTGTCCCCACAGTTAGGAGCACCCGCTGCGGTAGCTGGCTCCAGGCCACCGCGGTGTGCTCTGCTGCTGTTTGTTTCAAAGGGGCCTGCAGGCAGTCAGTGTGAGTATTGAGACACGGAGAGAAACGGGTCATTTCCATACAGTGCAGGGATTTATAGTGATGGAAGCAGGGGCCCTTGGGAGCTGCATGTGACTCTTTCCCCAGCTTCCTGGAGGAGATGCCTGAGCCTGGAGGCTGCAGAGACTTGTAGGGGTGGGAAGTGGGATGCAGGGTGCCGGGAGCTACAAAGAGCTCATTGTGCCTGGAACTGAAAATACAGGGCGGGAAGAAGACATCAAAATGGCAAAGCTGTGTCCCCTGGTGCCCTCCTCTACCAGTCACCCGAAGAGGGCAGACCGGACCAGTAGGAAGGCCCAGTGCCATCAGAGGGTTGGCCTGTGGTGGGTCTGTGACTGCCCCGCAGGGACACGACTGCACCCTGGTTAAGGTGTATGCAGGAGGGTTCAGGGCATGGATAGGGCTCTACTGGTGGGGGCGGGGAGGGAGGCAGACTTGGACTGTTTGAACTAATGAGAGCATCACAGCTGATTGGGTGGTGGACAGGGAGGGGTCTAGGATGAACCCCAGGTTTCTAGCTGCTCAACAGGGGAGATGGGGTTCATGGAGACCAACTGCTGACATGAGTGAGGCGAACATCAGGACCGGCTCCCTGGGCCCGCTGAACTGCAGAGGTCTGAGCATCTTGTAAGTCCTGAACATGGCGGAGACGTGGGAAAGGCGAGGAGGAAAGGGGACTCCCGGTCCAAAAGCTGGTGGTACTGATGGCATCCGTCAGAGAGCCTGTTGCCGCTCAACCCGCCCACCTCGTGCCTGCCACCCAGTGGGCAAGTGTGTGCTGCCACTGAGCAGTCGGAGGGGGCCTGGCCAGGCGGAGGCAGGAGGGTGACCGCATCACCATTGACATGTGACTTGCTCACCGGAGGCCAGAGAACCTCTGCAGCCATACTGAGTGCTGCTGGGGAGGGACAACCGAAGAAAAGTCACCCTGCAGCCCCACCCAGAGCCTGCGTTCTCCGGCCAGTGAGCAAGAACTGGAGCAGGGGTTCTCAGCCTTCCTCATGCCGTGACCTTTTCAGACAGCTCCTCATGTGGGGGTGACCCCCAACCATACCATTATTTCCATTGCCACTTCGTCACTGTAATTTGGCTACTGTTATGAATGGTCATGTAGATACCTGATAAGCAGGGTGTATTTTCATTGTTATAAACTGAACATAATGAAAGCATAGTGATTAATCACAAAAACAGTATGTCATTATATATTGTGAAATACTTATTTTTAATGACAAGTAAATGAAATTTTGTCTTGAAGCATGGTGTAGCATGGGTAACAGTCTTCATGCCCAGTACTCATATGTGGGCGGACCCACCTGAAGACAAGAGGAGCGGTGTCTCGGTTCCTAAGGCCATGGGAAATATGTGTTTTCCGATGGTCTTAGGCGACCCCCGTGAGAGGGTCATTTGAGGGATCGAGACCCACAGGTTGAGAACCGCTGCTCTAACCCAACCACTGAACTAGAGTCTGCGAAGTCCCAGCCTCACTGGGACTAGGCAGGCCGGCCGGCCGGCCAAGGAAGGGAGTGTTTGGAGCTCGGAGGCAATAAACTAAGAGCCAGCACACCTGGTCAGAGCAAGTCCCACTTTCTCCATGGCGAAGTTACTGCTTCCCCTGCAATCTCTGGAGGGACATCCAGCCAGCCAGCCATTCCTACATGTGTACAGCCAGCCAGCCTCCTCTATCCCTACCGCCTACCAGCCAGTTCTGACGACACTGGCTGGGTTCCATTTCTAAGGTCATTGTAACAGTGGTTTACAATCGAGCGCTTCTTTCTCTTTTCCTCTCTAGCCCCACTCTCACCCGTCTTCCCCACTGACCATGCACTAGTTATCGCTGTGAGTCCAATGTGGCCTGACGGAGCCTCGTGTTAGCCCATGCTGCTGTGTTGCCCATTTCTCAAAGGGTGCCAGGCCTGACCACCAGGAGTCCCTTCAAGTTACCTCCTGTGTGCTCGAAATGGGTGCCCACCTGTGAGGGAGGGCTCAGATAGGACCGGGTGGCCCAGGCTCACCTGCCCCAGCCCCTCAAGGACACTTCCCATCCAGCACCGAGTGTCCATGTGCCCTGCTGCCAGGGCGGCTTTGTGTCTCACCAGCCACAGCTGACAAGAGTTTATACCAGTGCCTTTCTGAAGTTCATTTTGATCTTAGTGTGTTATCTTTACATTGAAAAAAATGTTCGAAACCTTAGTGATCTAAGAAATGTGAGCCATGCAGCAGTCTTCGAAGAAAGCACCCCACGAGCAGGCAGGTGTAATGGCAGTGTGTGCCGGCGGTAGTTGTCGGTGTTGCTTTTTCTGCTGTGGCGAGTTGTCGTTGGCAAGGCCTCTTTCACTCTTTACAACATAGGATGGCACGCCCCCTGCGTTAGCCTGTAGCGTCGCATTGGTTCCTCTCATCAGCTACAAGGATGTTCTGGTATTAGGATCAGCCCATCTCCAGGGGTGACAGTGTATGGTCCTGTGGGCTGTCACCAGCCTTGCCACACCGAACAGAGTGGAGCTCTGCCCACTGCCCGTGTGTCTGCATGAACTCCGGGAGTCATTGAAAACTTCTCCCAGTCACATGCAGTTGCCCTCTGGCCAGGTGATACCAGCTTAGACGCTCACAAGCAGAATATGAAAATGAGCATTTCCCCAACCCCTCCCTGGCCCTTTGAACGGCCCCAGCCGTGAACTCTTCCAGTCAGACAGGAGAACGAGGACTCTGCTTGATTGCTGGTCAGGCCTCAATGTCTCCCACAGGGCTGCAGCCACTGGGAGCTCCACTGACTGCCAAGAGGAACCCTGGTGGTGTAATGGTTACCCATTGGGCTGCTCACTGCAAGGCCAGCAGCTCAAAGCCACCGGCTGCTCTGTAGGGGAAAGATGAGGCTTTCTACTCCCAGAAAAGTCACAGCAGTTCCCCCCTGTCCTGCAGGCTTGCTGTGAGTGGGAATTGACTCAATAGCGGTTGGTTGGGTGGTTTGGGTTTTGATTTTGGGGGTCCTCTGCCAAGTCTTAGAAATGCTTGTCTTCCTTTCTCATAGGTCTTAAGAGAGCTCAGTTTACTTAAATTCTTTTCTAGGGAACATACTGTCTGTTGTTAAGATATTAAAGTAATAACTTATGATTTATCAAGGGGTCACAAGGGTGAGAGGGGGTTACAAAGAGGAGCTGACACCAAGGGCTCAAATAGAATGTAAATGTTTAGAAAGTTATGATGGCAACTTATGTACAAATGTGCTTGATACAGTTGATATGTGCGTTGTTAAAAGAGCTGTAAGAGCCCCTAGTGAAATAATCTTTAAAACAAAACAAAAAAAGAATGCAGTGATTTTCCTGATAATGTTTCCTAACTGGTCGCTGCTCGTGTGTGTGAACACTTAACTTTCAGGCATGTCTGGAGAGCACTGCCAGTGTCCCCGAGGCCTCCCAAGGGCGCTGGGCAGTGACCCTGCAGCAAAGTCCTGAATTTACCTACTGAAGACCTGTTTGGGCACTGAGAGTTACCCACAAACTCACTGCCATCGAGGGGGAGGGGGTTTAGAGACTATAACTCTTGATGGGAATAGAAAGCTTCCTTTTACTCCCATGGAGCAACTGGTGGTTTTGAACTGCCGACCTTCAGGTAGCAGCCCAATGCTTAACCACTACCAGGCTCCTTCACCTGCCCAAGACAGTAAAATAGACGGGAAATCAGAATGCCGAGGATGAAGGGAGGCTGCACACCTTTGCATCTGCAGCACTGACACCCACCCACTACCATCCAGTCAGTTCCGATTCAGTGATGGGCACAGAGGGACACTCAATGCCGGGCATGCATCACTGATGGCTCCCACAAGGTCCACGTGAAGAGCCGGTCAGCCAGAGGTCTGCGTCATGGCTGTGCACCAGGGCCACCAGACAGACTTTAAGTGTGTGCTCGCTGAGTTTCAGAGCTTGTTGAAGGTGAGCCCGAACGCGAGCATTTGAAAAAGAAAAACCAAACGCTGCCGTCAATTCAGTGTTACGCACAGTGACCCCTACTGGTTTCCGAGACGGGTTCAGTTTATGGAAGGAGAAAGCCCAGTCTTTCTCTCGAGCAGTTGCTGGTGGTGTCGCACACCTGAGACAGACAGGTGACTGGCCACAAACAGGTAGTGCCCTCCCCAGATGCTCGCTTACCCAAGCCCACCCTCTGTTCCACTGGGGAGGTGGAGGAGGGCACACAGATGGGCGTCGGCCTCAGATGCTGGAGTGGCCCCCTTGGACGGCAGAGGCCATCCTGACCGCTGCTCTGCTCTCCCCAGGGCAGAGCTCAGACAAGTCTCCTCCGACCTCCTGCAACACCTGCCTGGGCCTGTAGAGTAACTTTCCCATGGGACCAGGGCCAGGTTAACCGTGGGGCTCCTGTCGCCAGAGATGACTGCGCAGACCAGGGGCCTTAGGCCTCCGTTCCCCAGGAGTGCCAGGGACAGCACCCTTACGTGGGATGTCAGATTGGATCCTCTCAACCCAACCCTGCAGCCCACAGCTCCCGCTCACCGGCACCGCGTGGAGCCCAGCCCATAGCGCCCCTATCGGACGACAGGGCGAACCACCCAAGTCTTCCCAGTAGACCGCCTCATCTCCTGTGCAGTGGCTGATGGCTTCAAACTGCTGACCTTGGGTGGGCAAGCCCAACATGTAACCTGTCTGCCACCAGGTTCTCTCTCGTCCCTTCCAATTCTCAATTCCGGGACATTCCACTGATGACCCTCACTCCCCTTCTACCCGCTGCCCACCTCAGAGCGGCCAGTGGTCGGAAGGGGGTGAATGGAATCACCTTTTTCTAACTCTGCCACAACCGCAGCTTCCTCCTGACCCGGCCCATTCCTGCATCCTCTGGGCCTGCTCCGCTCCTTGGGGCATTTTCTGTACCGTCTCCTAACTCGCTGGACTGTCTGGTCCCCTCCACCAAGCCAGGGGCTGTTGAAATAGAGCCCGGGACTGAGGCTTGGTGACCCTGGCCCTCCCTTGGCCTCCCACAGAGCTGTGGCCACAAGGGGACTTCTGTGAGTGAGGCATGTACGTGCACTACAAGCCCAGAGAAAAGGCTGACAGGATGATTAGCACCCTTCAACAAGGGACTTGTGTAGTGGGGACATGACCGGACCTCAGGTCCAGCTACCGCACTGCAGCCCCTCGGTGGGGCTGGCAGTGCTGGCTCTTGTCGGCTCTCCCCGCCCACCTGAGCACGCAGACACCAGGGCAGGAGACAAAGGACCAAGGGGGCGGGAAGAAGGTACTGGTTTATTCCCTGGGGAGAGATGGGGATGGTGGTGAGAGAGTTCCATGTGCTCCGGCCGCAGGGCAGGTCCAAGTGTGACTCCCGCTCTCCCTCAGAGCTTCTCCAGGTAGGACCCAGGGACAAAGCCACGCTGCCCGTGCAGCTCCACCGTCCACCAGCCGTCCTCCCCTTCCAGGATGACCCCCAGGATGTCCCCTGCAGTGATGTCCAGCTCATCGGGATTCTGGCAACAGATTTCAAGCATACCAGGTTGGGGTGGGGGGGGCACACGGGGCGGGGCTGGGCAGACCCTTAGGTAAGGGGGGGCATGCCCCATGGGACTTGGCTTCCAGCTGCACCAGTTTGTTACTGGAGACCACCCACAGGCGGGGTGGCTTCCCTGCTTTACCTGCTGGCGCTTCCTCTCCCCATGCTAGACTCCAGGCACCCAGTGATCAAAGCCAGCCAGGGGGCTGAG
>NW_022111379.1:11446653-11452151 GCF_000313985.2 Echinops telfairi
GGTCTGGAGTTCCCAGGATAATGCCCAGGTCCCCACACCCATGCACCCCTATCCAAACTCCTACCCACCTCCCCATGGGCAAGTGGGGCCTCTACCAGCCTAGGCCGCACCAGGTCTCTGCTCACAGTGTCTAGGCTGGGAGGCTACCTCCTGAGCGGGCGGTCATGAAGGGTGGTTGGATAAAAGAAAACAGGAGGAGATGTGTGGGGGCCACGTGCGTGTGTGTGTGCGTGCATGCATGCATGTGGGCTGCCTTACTTCCCTGCATGAGGGCATGGCTGGGCTGTCCACAGACAGTGAAAGGCTAACAGGCAGAGCCTGGGGACTACTGATCCCGGGCAGTGCGGGGAGGGGAAGAGGGCAGATAGGTTTGGGGAATGGAGTGGGCCAGCTCTGACCAGAGACCCTGAGAGCCCATATTCGGGCTGGGCAATGACTTGCCCTGTGGGTGAGGGGCAGGACAGACAGGAAGGGACTGCAGCCTTGGCCCCTCCTGGTCAGAAGAACTCAGGAGATCTGAGTCTCTGGGGCGGAAGCAGCCCCCACCCACCCAACCTGCTGGAATCTTCCTCTCCCTGCCCCTCAGGTCCTGTCCTTTGGGGGCTCTGAAGCCAGGGGCAGGGCTGGTGGGAGGGAGAGGCTGCTAGGAGGCCAGAGCAGAGCTGGGGTGTGGGGAGGTGCAGTCGGCTCCCTCCGATACCGCGGGGCGTGCTGCTCAGGATGGAAGCGCACAGGCATTGGGCAAGGAGCAAGGCTTGCCCAGCACACGGGGGTGGGGTGGGGGTGGGGGGGACTGAGCAGCTGGGGGAGAGGGAGGGAACAAAGACTGCCTGCTTCCTGCACCCCCTCCAAGGTGTAGGCCCATCCCGCCCTCCACCCACCTGCCTTGTTTTCCCAAAGAGATCATCGTGACCACTGTCAGACCCTCTCCTCTCCTGAGGGCCTCAGCCACTGCCCCCTGACCTTAACTACTCCAATCCCCCCTTGTTCAGACTGCTCCATCCGATAGCTCCTGACTGCCCCCCTGCAGCCAAACCCCAAACCAAACTCACTGCTCTCAAGTCAGGGCCCACTCCTAGCCGCCCACAGGGCAGCACTGTAGCTCTTCAGGGAGTAGAAAGCCCGTCTTTTCTCCATCTTTTCCTCCGCCCCCAGGACCACACTCTTTTCTGCCCTTCCTTGACGCTGCCCCTTGCCGAAATGACCACCTCTGTTGACATCTAGGTCCTCGCCTGGGGTGGGGGGGGAGATGGGGACCCAAGCCCCCGGGTCTGTGAGAATGTGAGGGGCGAGTGTGTCTCCTGGGTCCGCCCCACGCACGGGACTCTCGGTGTGCTGTGGTCCTGAGCACCACGACTCCCAGGAGCCCCTGTTCCCAGCCAGCCTTCCTCCAGGAGGCTCTGGGGCCTTGGTGAGCCCCTTGCCCACCAGGCCCCGCCTCCCCCAGCCAGGACCTGCCCCCGTGCTGCGGGGCTGCTCGGCTGAGTTGGTGGGAGACCCGCATATGCTCATACCTCACACAAGTCCACTGATGGTGCCCAGAGAGACCCTGCTGCTGGGTGGGAGGGGCTCCCTCAGCAGGCTGCAGACCTGTCACCTGAACCAGGAAAGTGCTCGGGACCCAGGACAGAGCAGAGAGCGTGTGCCCCACACCTGAGCAATACCAGCAGCATGGCACTAGGACCCTGCCACCTGACAGGACCAGGCCAGGCTGGAGTCCAGGAAAAGCCTAAGGGTTCTCTGGCCCTGACCCCAACCCCTCCACCCCCATGTCCCCTGCCAGCTGCAGGGAGGCCACCACAGCCCAGGATGCTAAGGAACAAGGCCATGCTCTGAACTCGGAGCACAGTCTCCAGTGGGTGGGGTGGAGTGGGATGGTCTTCTTCATGCGTGGTCCAGAGGGCTCCCCAAGGCTGGTTGGCGCCTGTCTTGTCCCCACAGGGTGTACAACCCAGAAGCCCTCTGCTGGCCACACAGGAGGGGCTGGGTAAACAGGAGGTGCTTCAAGAGCTGGTGGAGGGACCTTATGCTCACTAACTGCTTTGTGGCATAAACACCCCGGGGTATGTGGCATGTGGCATGAGCACTGCCTGGCTCTCCTCTGTGGCCCAGCAGCCTCTGCTCTGGCAGCGGCAGCCGCAGTGCTCACCTCTTTATCACACCGCAGGACGGCTGGACGCCCGGGCTGCTGGACAGGGCGTTCTCCCGGTCGTAGTAGTTCACGTAGGGCACCGGGGCTGCGGGCAGGGTGGCCAAAGGCAGTGTGGCCAATGCCTTCTGCCATCCGATGTCCAGCATGCCCTCACCCAGAGGATGAGGCTGGGGTCCCCCTTTCCCATCCTGGCATCAGAAACCTTCCCCCTCTGGGTACCCACTAAGATGGAAAACCCTGGACTCAGGGTTTAGTGGGGGACCACTGATGAAGTAGGGCGTGGCCTGCAGGCTGGGCGGAGACTCTGAGAAGGTGTCTCACCTTCATCCTCCCACCCCCTCCCACCCCCCCGAGCCTGCTTGTCCCCCGACCCTATCCCCATCCCGGGCTGGCACCCTGCGCTAGGGACCTCACCCGGGGGCTCGCTGCCCGTGCTCTTGGCCTGGACGAAGCCGTCAATGTCACCGTCCACGCTGCAGCCTTCCAGCGTCAGCCGCACCTCCTCGTAGAGCTGAGGGAGAGGGGGGAGCCTGTGCCAGGCCTGGCTGGAGCCCTCCCTCAGATGCCTCCCCCTCCCTGGGCCCCCTGAGCCCTGCGCTGGCCTGCCGGCTCCCCCCAGCCTATGACCAGGGAACTTGGTGATAACTGCCCAGACCTGCCTGAGGGGTGAGCTGCGCCCCTGCTTCCTGTGACGCTCCAGGCCCTGGGTGAAGGACTTAATTCCCCGGTCCTCCTCTACGTCACAGTTAGGGATGCTGTTTCCCTCCGTTTACAGGTGAGGACGCTCCGAGAAGGAAAGGGACTTCCCCAAGGTCATGGAGCAAGTATGCAGGACAGTAGTGGGGCATTGGATCCCAGCACGAGGGGGTCCAGAGCCCATGCCCCTCCTACAGGGCTCTATGGAGACTACCCAGGAAGCTCGAGTTTTTCGGACAAAACCCAAACCCAGAGGCTGTGGGCAAGGTGAGGTGAGGATGAGGAAGGAGGGCAGACACAGGAAACGGGGTGCATTCGCAGGGTTGGGGCCCCTTATGTTGAGGACCTGTCCCATACTGCCCATCATGCTGGGCCCAGTGAGGGCCACCAGGACCCTTGGGGAGGTCTAGGGATGGGCAGAGACTGGACCCCCGCTCCGGAAGCACTGGGGCTGGAGCAGAGCGGTTGGGGATCCTGTCTACAAACCTCTGTGGGCAGGAGACCCAGCTGCCACCCCTCCCCGTGAGCAGAGTCTGGAGATAGAACAGTTGTCCAGGCAGAGAACTAGGGGCCTGTCCTTGGGGCAATCGGAGCAGAGCGGGGAGCTGTGGTCTGAGACTCCGACCAGGCTTTGCAGGGGGGAGGGGGAGGGCGCTGGCCAACTGAGCCCACCTCGTCGTCCTTGACGCACTGCATGGAGAGCTGGTTGCAGTGCACCCACAGTGAGTTCCGCAAGATGGTCAGCCGGTCAGACTCCTGCAGCTGGAAGGCCTGGTGGGCGGGGGGACAGCGGAGAGGTGAGAGAGCTGGCCCCCACCCATGAATCAGCGAGGTGATTTGTCCCTCTGCTGGAAGCCAAGTCTAAAGAAAAGACCCTCCCTACGGGCCCCAACTCCAAGCTCCTGGTCAACCCCTGGGGCTTCTGGGAAGGGGGATTGAGCTGCATTCTCCTCCCCTCCCAGAGCCTGGGGGTGGGAGAAGAGCACTGGACAGGGAGTCCTAAGACCCATCTCCAGCCCTGCCCCTTGGCAGAAAGCTGCGGGCCTTATGTGAGCCTGTGTTTCGGCACAGAGCGGCAAAGAGTCCCAGATCTGTGACCAAAGGACCCAGGCACAAAGCCAGGGGGTGAGTGCCAGTCCCGGGGACAGGGACCCAGCACAGGGGTGGGTGCCCCTGCAGGCGGCAAGTGAATGGATGAGTGAACGAGGGACTGAATGAATGGCACCGTTCACCACCCACCACACCTGTCTGTCCCCATGGAGCAGCTAGAGCAGCTGGGGAAACAGGCCGCGCCTGGACCACTCACCTCGCAGGTGGTGCGATGCTCCTGTTCCCACTCGCCCTGCACCTTCTCCAGCTGCTCCGTGTTCTGTCTGTACACCCGGTCTGCGAGCACAGGCGCCCTCGGGGTGAGTGTGGAGACCCCAACCAAAACCCCCACCCCCGGGAGCTGCTCCCCAGCCTTGCCTGCCCTGTGTCATCTGCTCTAAGCACTGACAGCTGGAGTGCTCCAGGGCCCCACCCCTCACTTTCCAGATGGGATACCGAGGCTCCGAGAGGGTAGCAGGGCACTGGAGTGTCGAGTGACCCTGTGCCCAGATTTTTGGGCGTCACCTGCTCCCAGTCAGGGCAGGAAGGCGAGCCTTCTCCAGGTGAGCAAGTGCTCAGTCTGGGGTGTGCCAGCAGGGACAAGGGCCCTGGGGGATGCTGGCATCAGGTGAAGGGCAGGAGAGAGCAGCCAGAGAAAGCTGTGCCTGTACAGGTTAATGTGTTCACACATGTGTGTGCTCGTGTACAAAGTTTATATGTTTGTGTGTTCGTGTGTATTCATGTGTGTATGTTCATGTGTGTGTTCGTGTGTGTGTTTCTGTGTGGTTTGTGTTTATGTACTCATGTACAAGTTTGTGTTTGTATGCGTGTTCATATGTATGTGTGGTTTGTGTTCGTGTATGTGCATTCGTGTGTGTGCATTGGTGGTGGTTTGTGTGTGTTCACATGTGTGTTCCTGTACACGTTTACGTGTTCATGTGTGTGTGGTTTGTTTGTGTGTGTGTGCGCACGCGCGTGTGCTATACCAGAGTCTGCCTCCTATGGGATGGCATGCATGTGCCCAGATCCTGGGATCTGAACCCTGAAGGCCTGGGTTCAAATACAGGCCACCACCACTTACTGGTTTGGCAAGTTACTTAATCTCTTTGTTCCTCACCCGCTTAAACAAACAAACAAACAAATACAAACAAAGTCCCCCCACCTTTCCCCCAGCCCCGCCCCGCCAACCATCCAGTGGGTCTGACTCATCACCACCTACAGGAAGGACCCTGGTTTCCTAGAGTTTCCTAGACTGCAAGTCTTTGGGGGAGCAGACAGCCTCATCTTCCTCCTACAGAGCAGCTGGCAGGTTTGAGCCTCCAACTCGGTGACTTGCAGCCCGGTGCCTAAGCCACATGCCACTGGGACTCTGCTGATCAGAGGGCAGCTTTGACACATGAGAGAGAGAGGTTCTCATGCAGGGACGTGGCAACAAGGGCAGTGTGTGTGCATGCCTGTGAGTGAGGGTGTGTGTGTGTGTGTGTGTGTGTGTGTGAGAGAGAGAGAGAGAGAGAGTCAAAGCCCCCAGGTCCTAGGGAGGCTGCTGGCAGGCTGCCTGGGC
>NW_022111379.1:11452271-11454122 GCF_000313985.2 Echinops telfairi
AGCACGTACCTGCCTCCGTGGCAGATTCCTTGCACTGCTTCACTTTGTTCTGACTCTGGGGGGACAAAGCAGCACTGAGCCCCTGCTGCCCCCACCCCTGGGCACCCCCGGAGCTCCACTGACTTCGTCACTCCCTCCTCTGGGGCCCATCTGGACAGATGCCCTCATGACTGCCTGCCTCTCCCCACAGCAGACCCGAGGCGGGTCCGGGTCAAAGCCTAAGGACAGACACAGCATCCGGGGAAGAGACGGGTCAAAACCAGAGGAAGAAAAGCCGACCAGGGGCCCTGCCCGGTGCCCCCTGCCGTGGTGCAATCCACAGGCCCAGACTCAGGCTCAGAGCCTATACTGGTGTCCTCTAACTCGCCCGCAGGCCCTGCCACCTCTGGGCCTCAGTTTACCTGTCTGTGTCATGGGAAGAACATAGTCTCAGGCCCTGGTGGCTCTGACACCCCCCTCAGCCTGGGCCCTGGGAGGCTGTCTCTGGGTGACCTGCAGGTCAGCGTAGCCGAGAGCTGGGCTTTAGAGGGTTGTGAGTTTGGATCCTTTCTCTGGGCCTCAGTTCCCGCTCTGTGACGCGGGCCTAGGGTGCTGTGAGGTTCAGCCAGCTAGTGGGTGGGACCGGGGGTGCAGTGGGGGTAATGCTACAGCTTCTGCTCCTCCCCCGTGAGTTCGGCTGGGCCCCGGGCAGCCCTGCTCTGAGGATCGAGGCCCAGGGTGCAGCCTGGAGTTAGTGAAGAGGATCAAGTGGCCCCCTCTGACCATGCCCTGAGATTCTAGGCACCCCATTCCACAGATAGGGAGGCTGAGGCTCAGGGAGGGTGCAAGGTGGTCGCACCTTCTCCATCTGCTTCTGGTGGCCGTTGGCAATGACACGCTCGAAGGCCTGTTCCGCGTCATCGGCGTCCCGGCACTTCTGCTCGTAGGTCTTCTTGGACTGGGGGTGGGGGGTGGGAGAGGTTTGGGGGCTGCCCAGTCCTACCCTGCCCTGAGCTCAACTCCTTTCTCCCTCTTGGGGTCCTAGGGTGGGGTGGGGGAGCACCCTCACCAGGGTCAGGAATCTGGGAAATAGAGAATGGATCAGGCTGCTGCCAAAGTCATCCTTGGGTGCATCCCACCGGGAGCAGGCCGCTCTACCCATGACCCTGACCTCTCTGGGGCATGGTCACAGCCAATGGCTAGCAGATACCTGAGATGGCGTGCAAACTCATGGTGCTGACCCTCTCATGGGGCTGGCTCCCCTCACTGCCCAGTGTCCTGCGGGGTGTCCCTCTGGGTTCCCTCCGCCCTCCACCCCTGCTGACCACACACATCACCGTGGACCACTGTCTGAGACAGGGCCTGGCTGTTCCTCTCAGGGCCTTGGTGCCCACTACAGCCTTGACCACCCAGCAGGCTGAGGGCCATCCCAAAGCCCAGCCCAGAGTCCCTGGGGACCAAGTCCAGAGCACTGCCGCCCAAGGCCCTGGCACTCACTTCCATTGTCTTCTTGTACAGCGACAGCTTGCTCTTCTGCACACGGTCCATGATGGCCTCATACTGCAGGGGACATGGGGCTCTGAGCAGGGGGCTGTGACCCCAGGATGCTCCCTTATGCCGAGGGGATGGGTGTCCCTGGGATGAGGCACTGCAGCTCATGGCCCCGACGGACAGGTGACCCCTCTCCCGAGAACCGCCCAGATCATAGCTAAGGAGAAGCCCACCGTGTCTACCTGGCTGCATGTACCTGTGCTTGCTACATCACACACACACACACACACACACACACACACACTGCATGTACCTGTGCTTTGCTACATCACACACACACACACACACACACACTACATCTCAGGGCTCTGTTTGCAGAAC
>NW_022111379.1:11454227-11472236 GCF_000313985.2 Echinops telfairi
TAGCACAAATACACGGATTCACATGTGCACACAGTCACATATGCTCAGAAGTGCTCACGAGCACGCCTAGCTGCTCACATTCACACAGGCCTGCATGCCCCCCCTCCCACTTACTTACAGGCCCTGGTGGCTCTGACACCCCCCTCAGCCTGGGCCCTGGGAGGCTGTCTCTGGGTGACCTGCAGGTCAGGGTAGCCGAGAGCTGGGCTCTAGAGGGTTGTGAGTTTGGATCCTTTCTCTGGGCCTCAGTTCCCGCTCTGTGACGCAGGCCTAGGGTGCTGTGAGGTTCAGCCAGCTAGTGGGTGGGACCGGGGGTGCAGTGGGGGTAATGCTACAGCTTCTGCTCCTCCCCCGTGAGTTCGGCTGGGCCCCGGGCAGCCCTGCTCTGAGGATCGAGGCCCAGGGTGCAGCCTGGAGTTAGTGAAGAGGATTAAGTGGCCCCCTCTGACCATGCCCTGAGATTCTAGGCACCCCATTCCACAGATAGGGAGGCTGAGGCCCAGGGAGGGCGCTACCCCAGGCTCGGCCCAGCACAGACCACACCCACTCCTGGCACACTCAGGCACACCAGGTCACTGCACACCTCACCTCTGGAGAGAAGATGGAGCAAGCTCAGCGGGGAGTGAGGTCGGGGAGAAGGTCTGAGATAGAACTGAAGATGAAACGCCCCTCAAATGGAGGCTGGAGCCTGTTTGTGCAGAGGGCTTAGTGGGGGGCCTGTGCCAGGGTGGTGGTGGTGGTGGGGTATCCTCAGCAAGAGACCTTGTCCTTGAGGTTCAGGCACACAAGCCAGAGCAGGATGAGGGCTCTGAGATATGTCGGTGCTCTCTGCACACACACACACATACACACGTGTGTACCTGCATGTGTGTGCACACGCCCCACCCACGCTGGCCCTGTGCTCGCAGGACCCTGGTTGATCACCAGCTTTTGCAGACCCGCCACAGGAAGGAGAGCTCGAAATAGCAGGCCCGTCACGGCAGGCGCTCTGCGGGCCAGTCCCACCTCAGGGGGCTGCCTGCATCAGCTGGACTGGCGTCTGGTGCTGGCTTTGGGGACCCATTGTCTGCTCTGGAATCCAAATTTAGAACGCTGACAGCCCGAGGCCTGGCTGGCCTGATGCAGCCTCGCTGGGCTCTGGTGACAGCCACTGCTGTGAGCTGGTAGCCCCCCTGCCTAGGCATACCCAGGGGCCTGGGCCCAGCCGGGGCCCGGGGCTTGGGAGACAAGGGACAGACTAGGGGCTCCAGAAAGCTCGTGGGGAAATGGAATTTGGAGATAGTGGGGTTTTCCCACTAGCTTTTTGAAGCCCCCCCCTCTGTGTCCCATCTTGTAAAAGGGAAACTGAGGCACAGGGGGCTCTGGCTTGACCAGGACGCCCAGGCTCGGCCCAGCCTTCAGTTCTGTCAGGAGAGCCTGCCACCTTCCAGGCCTAGAGGTCCCAGTGAGGGGGAGCCCACCCCACCGCACCCCGCCTCCCCCACCCTCACCTTCTTCCTCTGCTCCTTCTGCCGCTCCCTGAACTCCTCGAGGCTGCGCAGCTCCTCCCTCAGGGCCAAGGCCAGCTGGATGTGCGAGCTGCCCACGTTCTCCATTTCTGAGTGGCAGCGGAGACGTCAGTCCTGCTGGGCCTCGGCCGCCGACACCCTCACCCAGCCTGGACCCACCCAGTCCCAAGGCCGCGCCTTCTGTGTCCTCTCCCAAATTCCCCTGGTGCCAAGCTGGGCAGGAACCGCCCCTCTCTGTGGATGGCGATGGGGTCCCCTGCAGCTTGGGGTGAGCACTTACGCTGTTTCAGGGAGTCGAAGGAGGTCCGCAGGGAGCTGCAAACAAAAAGGTAGTCAGCCGGAGGGGAGCACGGTGCAGACCTGAGGCCTGCAGGCTTGTCTACCGACCCACGCCTTGCTGTGGCCAGTCCCGACTCACAGCCACACGGTAGGACAGACAGAACTGCCCCGAGGGCTCCAAGACTGTAAGGCTGTGGGAGCAGATGAGAGGGCTCGAAGGGCTGACCTTGCAGCTAGCAGCCCCATGATCAACACTCTGTCACCAGGGTGCCTTCTGCTCGCCTCAAGGTCTGATTTGGGGAGGCAGTCCCTTGGCAGCTCAACAGTGACCTTCAGGGGCTCTGAGGCCAGGTGCCCTCTTAAGGAGTCATGAAGCAAGCCCCTCTCACGCCACAAGATAAACCACCAAAGCCCCTCCCTGTCTGCTTCTAGCTGCTGCCTTAGAGACCGTGGGACTGTCTCCCAGACTGACCCTTCCACCACAGGTCCAGCCTCTCCCCACCCCTGCAGGCCCCCAGGCCCCTCAGGACCTCAGGGGCAGGTTGGTGAGAGGGAAGGATGTGAGGGGTCTTCAGACTGAGGAGTAGGGAGGACGCTGCCCAGATGACTGCTGAGAGAATCTTCCCTGTCCCTGTTGGATGGCCCAGTGGGGCACGAGGACCGGAAGTGAGGGAGTTTCCTGTAGGGAACAGGCAGCCTGGGGCCCCGAGGCAGCAGGGTGAGCCAGTCTGAGCAGAGCTGGCCGAGGAAGCTCACCCACAGAGCCACGGACAGAGCTGAAGCCTGGGCAAAGGTATAGCCAGGTGAGTGATGGGGTGCCCTTGGTCGGGGGGTTCCAGGCTGAAGAGCGCCCCTTCCCCAGCCCCCTCAGAGGGGTGAGCTCCTCATCCAGGGGTGTAGACCTGGGCAGGGGCTTCTTCCTGCTTTAGAGGCCCACAGGCATTAGAATTGGGCCTTGGAAGCAGACGGCATGGGCTCAATCCAGGCACCGCCTCTGGCGTGCTGTGTGACCATGGGCAAGTTACCCACCCTCTCTGAGCCCCATTTTCCCTTGCGGTCAAAGGAGCAGGAGGACTGTCAGGCGTGAGCGCAGTTATATGTGTAAAGACCCCACGGTAGCACCTATTCAAAAGCAGGTGCTTCACCAGGGATGTCACTACTCAGCATACTCTGATGGGTCCTGGGGGGTCCCACAGGCCTCTGCCACCTGACCTGAGCTGTCCTCTAGTACGTCTCCCTAAGAACTTACCAAATGCCCCATCTTATTGGGAAATCCCCCCTCTGGGGCCTGGCCTCAGGCAGGGTCCCTTGCAGGGCAGGCTGGCCTCCCTGTCCACCAGTCACAGCAGCCTGAGAGCATGAGGAGCATGTGTGAGGGGTGCCCACATGGACTGAATGTCCAAGCATGCAAACATGGGCACCTGTCGGATGCAGACTGGCCCCAAAAGGGGGCCCCTTTTCGCTCAAGGTTAAAATTCTCCGCCCACATTGCAGCCCTCCAGCCTAGGAATTAAACCAAACCGCAGCTCCTTCCGGTTTAGGCGCTGCAGGTGATCAAGGCCCACAGGATAACCCAGCCCAGAGCCTGGCGAGGCTTGCTGGACTCACCGGGCCTGTAGCAAGGACATACCGTGCTAGGTTCTGGGCCCAGACCGCCCCGCACATCTTCCACAGAGAAGCTCGCCTGCCCCCTAGTGCCCACAAGGCAGCATGACACCCATCCAGCCAGCCTGAAGAGGCAGCCTTTATGGGGGCTCCTTCCTCTCATTGAATAACTGGGGGAACTGAGACCCCAGGAACAGTAGCAGCCTGGAAGTTCCCACAGAGATCTGGGCCTGGGGGAGAACGGTGGAGACCTGCTTGATGCCGGACCCTGTCCCTAAACCAGGGGCTCAGTGTGGTCTGCACAGGCCAGCAGCAGCCGCCTCCCGGGAGCTTCCTGGAGATGCATTCTCAGGCCCCGTGGTGGACATCCTGAAGCAGAAACTCTGGGCTCTAATACGCCTCCAGGTGCTGCGGCTGCAAGGTGTGTGTCCTTACTCTCTCCATTTCACAGATGTGACACCCTAGGGGCAGCGGGGAGAAGACACTGTCCCCTGATCACACAGCTGGGAAGAGATAAAGGGAGGTGAGACCAGGCGAGGCTCGCCCCCTGCTTCCTGACAGAGGAAGGAGGGGGCGGCCGCCATGGACTTTTCTCTATTGCAGTGGTTCAACCTTCCTCATGCTGCGACCCTTTCATACAGTTCCTCATATGGTGGTGACCCCCCCAACCATAAAATTATTTTCGTTGCTACTTCATCACTGTCATTTTGCTACTGTGATGAATCGGGCAACCTCTGTGAAAGGATCGTTTGACCCCCAAAGGGGTCGACACCCACAGGGTTGAGAACCGCTGCTCTAATAGACTCTACTCCTCGGCAGAAAGACAGCATGCCCTTTCCTTCCCTGGTGGCGTAGGGGTTACACACTGGGCAGTGGTCCTCAGAGTTGGCAGTTCGAAACCACCAGCATCTCAGAGAGCGGCAGAGGCTCTCTACTCCCATGAACAGTTACAGTGTCAGAAACTCACAGGGATAGGTAGTTCTACCCTGCCCTGCAGGGTCACTCTGAGTCAGTACTGACCTGATGGCAAGGAGAGTGGTTTTGGGTCTTAACCCCCTCTTGCCTGGTATTCTTTTCTATCCCTTCTGAGCACTTGTTCCTGTTGTCACCTCCCATCCAGTGCCACCTCACTGCACTTGGGGTAGACCTGATACCTGGTTCTCCTCTCCCTTCTGTCCCCAGGCTCACAGCCCAGGTCTGCAAACTCGGCACTCATCCCAAACCAGTGTGGCCTCCCTCTCTGCCTGGGCTCCAACGTCCCTGCCCTCAGGGTTCTCAGTGCTGCCACCTACAGGCCAGCTAGGTGTACAGGGCCCAGGTGCTCCTGGCTCCTCCCAGACTTCCAAGAAGGGGGGGGTGTCAGTTCTGATGCCCACCACATGTCAGCAGACTCTCCCCAAGTGACTGCTGTTAAGATCTGATTGCATAGAAGGTCAGGGGCGGCCTGAAGTTACTTTCTGCTTCATGAGATGCAGCAATGATGGCTTCTCATAGCTTTCCCACGCCTGGACCCCCGCAAGTCCTCGGTCTGCCCTGTTAGCAGTCACCAGTGCCCTCAAGGGTAACCCATCCCACTGCCCTTTGTGACTTGGCTGCCAGGAGGCTCAGCCCGAAATCCTGTGTCCAGATGCAGCCTAGAATTCCAGAAGGCAGCACCCCCTTTCCTCTGCCCACCACATGGCAGGTGCCACCTCAAACCCTGCTTTAGCATCCCAATCCCCTGCCCCCTGGCCAGCCAGGATGTGCCCATCTCACAGGGACAGGTGAGCAGGGGGCTCCCAGGATGCCTGGCAGGAATGGAGCCTCCCTTCCAGCTTCCTCAGTGAGACCCTGAAAAGCGAACAAGCCCTTCTGACAGGACAAGTCAGGGTTCAGCTTCTCCCGAGGGGGGCCAGAGAGGCTGAGTGCGTTCAATCCAACGCCTCTGGGGCTGTTGGTCTTGCTCTTTGGAAACTGCACGGTGCTCTCCGGGGGCTGGCCTGTCCTGCCCACTGCAGTTCCCATCTCTGGAGCCCCTGACCTGCACAGGCTCCCGCCCTGTGGGCATCCTCAGAACCCAACTGGGGCAGGATGAACAAGAGTGGGGGGAGCATGGAGGAAAGGGCACACCCAGGAGTGGGGAGGGCCCCTTTCCAGGGGGTGGCCGTTCAGCCCCAGGCCAGAAATGGAGAGAAACACACAAGGGCAGTCCTAGAGAGGCAGCAGAGGGCAGAAAGGCCGGAGGGCAGGGGACCGAGGCAGGCAAACTTCCTGCTGGGCTGGGTGTGTTGAAACGCCCCCTACACTGACCTAATGCTGTCTGTGAAATGCCCTGGACATTCTCATGGGGGTCCCTGGAGTTTGGGGACCATGTCTTGTTTGTGCATCCGGTCTACCCATTGCCCAGTCTGCGGAGTCAATGTAGGAGGAGTGGAATGTCAGCCAGCTGTGGGAACCTCCTTGTGCTGTCTGTGGCCTGAGCTGCCAGGCCCGAGGGAGGCTCCTGGGGGTGGGGGGGTTGACGTCCAGAGACGACACAGAAGAGCCGCATCTCTCTCAGGCACTCGCAGGACTATTTCTGGGGTCACTTCACTTCCTCTGGCTTTTGTCCTCCCCATCTGCCCCCGCCCCAAGCTTTCCACCCACCCCCACCCTCACCCCACTTCGCCTGCCTTTCCGGGGGGCTGAGAATGAGTGTCCTGAAATACCTGGGGGGCGGGGTTGATCAGCTGAGGGCTAAGGGGAAGCTGGGAGTGTCCCTCCACCCAGGATGGGCCAGGTCTGGGGGACAGGGCACCTGCAAGACACAAACCCTATGAGTCTTGGGGACAAGGAGGTGACACGGGTTGTCACAGCCATCACTCACACCTCCCTCAAAGAGCCCTCTGGGGTTGGGGTGGTTAGGGGCCCTGGTCTAAAATGAGACTGAGGGTGGGACAAAACGGGGTAGTTTGGGAAGGCTTCCTGGAGGAGGCGGGGTAGGGTATAAGGGAGCCCTGAAGGGAGGTGGCACCACAAATGGGGAAGAGAATGACGTGGCTCTTTTTCTTTTAATTCTTGACTTAGCGCTCACTCGGCCTAGGGCACGCACACATTAGAAGGCTCAGCAAGTACCAGAGGCCTGATTGGACTGGTGACGGAGTCCCTGACACAGAGCATAAACACGGCACGAGTGGATGAATGATTAGCCATCCCGGCCGTAGCACCTGCCACGTGCATCAGCAGCACCTAATGAGCGCCTGCTGTGTGCAACCATGTGCTGTGTCGCATGGAGCACCTCCCTCTCCACCTGCCCTCTGCCCTCCTTTCCAGGAAGTGCTCTGCTCTGCTCCTCAGGCCCAGCTGATGGTCAGCTCAGGGCAGCACCGGCTTCTACATGTGGGAATGGCTGCCGCTGGGCCCCAGAGGCCACAGAGCCACGGGCTCGGGCCCTCTGTGGGCTTTTGTTTCTGCCTTCCTGCCTTCGGGCTGTCTGGCTGAGTGAGGGACCTGGCTTCCCCAGCCCGGGATGGCTTCCTCCTCGGGAGGCAGGATGGTAGAGCCCTGGTCTGGCTTCCACCCTCTCAGCACCCACTTTGGATCAAGGCCTCCTGCTCCAGGGCCTCCCTGGCTCCACCGTGGAGCGTAACTTCGCCAGCGAGCCCTTGGCTCTGGGCCAGCGGGGACGGGGGAACTGAGACTGGTGTTGATCTGGTGTTCCGGGGTGCTCAGCTCTCATTGTGACTGACCGCCTTCTTTCACAGCACTCAGAGTTGGGGGGCGACCACCCCGAGGTCAGTAGACTCTGCCCCTCCCTGTTCACTTCCTGCTCCTCCACGCCTCCCCCCTGGTACTGCCCTCCAGTTCCTGCCTCCCTCTCTCTGCTGGTGGCTTCTCCTTCCTGGTGTAGGCCCTCTGACTCACAGCCCCCTGAATGTGCCTCAGAGTCCCAGCCTCAGCACCCACCCGATTCACCCGCTGTCGGAATCCTCCCCCCCAGGAAGTTCCCCTCTCCTCCCTCTTCCTCAGTTATGCCCCCACCCACCCACGCCCTCCCCCAGCCAGCATCTTCCCGGCCTGGGCATCTCCTGTCAGTTCCCTCAGAGCCCCACGCACCAGCTCTGTGGAGGAGGACAAAGGCTGGAACCCAACCCCCAGTCAGCACCACTGCCCACCAAGCCGACCCACGGAAGCGGCCTCAGAGAGCGCAGGCCGGCTGCCTGCAGCCCCGCAGCTCACACAGACTGAGCAGGGAGTGGCGCTCACTGGCCAGCACAGGAGGGTTAATGGGCAGGCTCACACCAGGCCTGCCTTCCTTCTCCGGCATTCCCTGGCTCCCTGGGGGAGGTGGGGGATGGTAGAGGATTCAGACAGGGTCTTTGGAGGGTAGAGAGTGTTGCCTGATCCCCACCTGAGCGACCTGGGCGGGGCTTCAGAGCTCGGTGCACCCACCCCCTTGGGCAGTCAGGCAGGTCACAGGCTTGCCCTCTCCTGAAGTTGCAGGCTGGGGTTGGCCTAGGGGTCCCCAGAAGTGAGAATGGTCCTGGTGCATCCTCGCCCAGCAGGGGGCACCCCCCTCCCCCAGCGGTGTTTCCATTCCACCGTTAGAGAGTCATTGCTTCAGCTACACAGAAATCCATCACCTCCGGGCCAGGGCCCCTGCACACAGAGGCCTGCCTCCAAAGAGAACCCCAATTGCTTCAGATGGACAGCTCTTTGTATTGGCTCCCCCTCTGAGCCCAGCCTGGGTTCAGTTAACCCTTTTGGATCAATTCATCACACTGCTGGGGAGGTGGCGACACGGAAAATTTTAGTGACCAACCCGAGGTGGGACTTAGACCCAGCTCTGGCCACATCGCTTTTGCCGGAAACATCAGGCGGCTCTGGGTAGCGCAGTGCAGGGCTCTGCCGCCTGCCCCCTCAGGACTATGAGATGTTCGAAAGACCACCAGGCTGCTGTGTGGCCAATCCCTGTGGGCTGCTGGCCTCCTCCACCCACGTCACATCTGGTACCGAATTTGCCCCTACACAGAGCCTGGTCTCCCAGAGGCCTTCACCCATGGGCCCAGGAGGGCCGTGGTCCTGATGTAAGTGACCACACCTGCTAGCTGGGCAGGGGCCACAACACCTGGCACTGAAGTCCACAGGTCCTCCCTGGTCCTCCCCAGCCCACCCATGTCTGGAAAGTGGAAACCCTCCTAAGGGCCCAGAAAGGAAAGGACCGAGGCCCAGGGCTGGGGGCCTCTTACTTGATCTCCGTCTGGCCGCCTGCCTTCCGGGCGATCTGCACCAGCTCCTTCCCGTAGCGCTCCTCTGCTTGGGCCCTGCAAGAACCGTGTGCGCATGCTGAGCCCCTAGGCTGGCTCGCTGGCTGCGTGGCCCTACACCTGCACTCAGGTAACAGGCATTGCAAAGGTGGGGCCACCAGCTTCAAGGGCTTCAAAAGTCCACGGGGTGGGGGGGGGAGTGAGGGGGGAGGGATCGAAAGCTAATGGGATTTCTCCTTTGTCTGTTGTCCCAAGACAGGGACATCTGAAGGAGTGTCGAAATATTTCCCCCGCCAAAAAAGCTGGGGGTCTGGAGACAACAGGAGAGAGAGGATCCCGAAGTTGCAGAGCCGGCACTCTGAGAGCAGCGTGGAGGCGGTTTGGCCGCCAGGAGAGGGGCTGGTGGAGACGCGGGCGGCACCTTTTGGTGATAAAGATGCCCCCGAATGGCGCCAATAGCTCAGCGCAAAGCCTCAGGTTGTCAGGTTGGAGGCCACCCTGAAGCACTTCAGGGGAAAGGCCTGGTGATTTATTTCGCGGGGTGGGGGGGGGAGGGGGGAGGGAGACAGCCACGGAAAACCCTGCAGAAGACGGTGCTTCTAATCTGATATATACGGTTGCCAGGCTGCTGCGTCAACGCCATGGCCACTGCTTTTGTCTCCTTACCCAGGGCAAGGGGAACAGCAAACCGACGCCTCAGCACGAGAGGGCTTTTGGGAAAGCATCTTTAGCCTCCAGAGAGAAAGACGGAGCTTTGCCCCCCAGACACCCCCCGCCCCCACACCCCAAGATCAGGCACAAGGCCAGGATGCCTGCTCTCCCACTGCCCTGCAGCTCTGTACTGGAAGTCCCAGGCGGAGCAGTTAAGCCAGAGGAAGAAATCAAAGGCTTCTAAGGGGGGGAGGGGAAGTGAAACTATTTCTATCTACAGAGGACCATGGTCCTCTAGAAAACCCCAACGAATCCACACCAAAAACAGCGACGAG
Organism: Echinops telfairi; assembly: GCF_000313985.2. Classification (NCBI taxonomy): domain Eukaryota; kingdom Metazoa; phylum Chordata; class Mammalia; order Afrosoricida; family Tenrecidae; genus Echinops; species Echinops telfairi. Next base: position 11,463,831 of record NW_022111379.1, read on the forward strand.
CTAAAAAGTGAATTCCGCAAAGGCGCGAGGCCCGAGGTCAACCGCCGGGCCGAGGCTCACCTCTGCCGCAGCAGCTCCTCCACGTCCTTGCACATCTTCCTGCCGTCCAGCAGCCGCTGCAGCAGCACCTCGTAGCCGGTGTGGGCCGTGAAGTCCCTGCACTGCGCACACAGAGGGACACATGACTGCCAGGGGCCGCGGCAGTGCGGGGGCAGGACACAAAGGCCTCGCTGAGCTGCGTGCCTGCCTCGGGGCCCAGCCTCCTGCTCGACTTCCCTCTGCCCCCTGCCGGGGTCTTCAGACCTGGGTTCACACAGGTACACAGGTTCGCATTAGGTGTTTGCGGAGGAAACATGCGTGAGAGAGCCCCACCTGCTGGCTGGACATGGGCACAGCACCTAGCCTCGGAGCTCACCGGCCAGAACTAGCCAGCAGCCCAGTCCTGTGAGGATGGCTAGCATCAGAGACACTTGCTGGTTGCCAGGCACTGCTCACGTCACCCCGCCCCACCCCCAAGTGAGCCTACCATCTTAACCATGTGAGGTGAACGGTGACCTTGCCCAAGGTCACGGATCTCAAAAGTGGCAGGCCCAGCGCTGAAGTAGCAGTGCGGCTGGAGTCCCTGCTAGTAACCTTTGCAACAGACAGCCTGGTCGCCCCTTCCCATCGGCAGTGTGTAACGCGCCACACTGGGCTCTCTCTGGTGGTCTTCTCCCACTAACCCTGAGTGGTCCTCATTGGAAGTGACACCTTGAGCCAGGCTGGGGTGGGGAGAGGAGGGTGAATAGTTTTCCCACCCACCCCCTTGGCAGGGCAGTTACCCGTCCAGCCCTGCTGTGAATGTGAGTCACCCTTGGGTCCTCAGTGGTGTGTCTGAGCTGTGGGATGTTGGGGGAGTAGAGGTGGGGAGGGGTCAGAGGGTCTGCTAGGGCTTGCCTGCCTCGCATCTCCTGGGAGTCTGCACACAGGGCCTGTATCCGCCGGAGGATGCAGATCCTGGCAGAGGTTTGAGACACTGCAGAAATGCGGCTCGGTCTCCTTCCCGGGCTCATCACCATGCTTATGGGAAAATCCCCATTCCCCAGAGGACTCTGCCAGGCCAGGGAAGGTCAGCGCCTGCCCTGAGACTCGGTCACTGCACTCTTCAGTCCCTCCCAGACACAGGGACTGGCCCCCGGCTTCTCTGTCAGTCTGCATCCTGTCCCACTCTGAGAGCTGGGAGAATCAATGGGGCTTCCCAAGGTCACAGGTACTTGGAGGAGACCAAACTGAACCTGTTCCAGAGTCCAAAGCAGCCACCTCTTCTCCCATGCGGCGCCCTTCCTCTCGAGTCACTGTTAGGGATTTTTGGGGGGCAGGGGGAAGGTGAGGGGTGTCTAAAGCAAGGAGAGCGTCCAATAGGAAGAGTATTTGAGCCAGGTCTTGGCAAGAAAAGGCACTGTTCTTCAAGGTTCAAAGAGACTCCGGAAAAGCACGGATGACCCCCACCCCCAATTAGCAAATTCGAGATAGGAAGCCTCGAAGTTCATCGCTCTCATTGCCATCAAGCCGATTCGGACTCCCAAGGACCCTGTAGGGCAGGGTAGAACTACCCTCGTGAGATTCTGGGACTCTGCACGAGTAGAAAGCCTCTTTATGGCTTCCACGTCTGTGGCTCTTGTGTGTAGCCACTTACCCACTGTAAGCAGGTAGTAAGTGTGTAGCCACTTACCAGCAACAGACCCCAGTTTCCTGCCGCCCTGGCCTCTGCCCCTCCCCGCAACTTCTCTACTGCCCCACAGTCCCAGGAAGAAACCCTCCAAGAGAGGGGAAGGGTTGCCTGAGGGACACTGGGCAGAGGCAGGAGCAGGATCAGGGTTCCCAGGGGAAGATGGGGAGCTCGAAGCAGCAAGCAGAATGCTCTACCCAACCCATGACCTCCCCCCAGGTGGAAATAAAAGCGAAGCTCAACCTACATTGGCCATTCTGGCAGAGGCTGCAGGCAGGCTGGTCCCCTGGAGCTCAGGTCCCGCCCAGAATGCTGCCGGCTGAGTCCTCAGAGCCAAGGGCACTAGCAGGGGCTGCCACAGTGACCAGGCTATTCCGAGGAAGTGCCTAACTCCCGGGGGCTGCCCATGACCATGCCTCCCTACACCCCCACCCCTCAGTCTGCCTGCCCCTCTTCCCTCTTACCCACACACCTCCTTAAGGGTGTGGGCTCTGACTCATTGCTGGGCACCAGGCAGACTGGAGACCCAGTAAGCTGCTCAGGAGATGCGGGAGGAAAGAAAAGGGTGGATGCAACCATCGGTTAATTAGCTGCGCAGGCGCACCCTTCAGAGTCCTGTACCAGAGTCCCTTCCTCTGGGGGATACCCACTAACTCTGCCCTCGGGGTTCCCAGGGGCCCCTGTGGGTCGACCCCATTCAGGAGCACAGACCAGTGCTTCCTTCTGCAGCTCAATCATTCACCTCCCCCTGGCAACCCCCAGCCTCTGTGCCCTAAAACTTGTCTCTGCCCCTGCCCTCTGTGGGATTGCCAAGTCCACTGACCACCACCCACATCTCCACCTCCCTGAGTCTCCACAGGGAAGGGGCAACGGGCGAGAAGGCCCAAAAAGGGAGGCAACCACTCACGGTCACACAGCCGGTAAAGGGCAGAACTTGGATTTGCCCAGATTGGCCCGTTTCCCAAACCACATGTCAAAATCTGTTGTTTGGGAGACCTCCCAGTAACCTGTTGTCACTTTGAGACAATAATGATATTTTGAGACAATAAGACATCCAATAATGATGTCTTAAAAATTGTGGTAACAAAGCACTTGTCATTTCCACAGGCTTCTCGGGGATAGCTCAGCGATGCTAGTTGTGTCCACCATGTGGTGCAATCACCACCATTGTTTCCAGCTTGTTCCATAACCCTTTACAGGAGCCCAGTACCCCCGCCCCACAAGCAATGACTCACTAACCACAAGGTCATCAGTTCGAACCCACCAGCCACTCCTAGGAAGAAAACGGCTTTCTACTCCTGTAAAGAGTCACAGTATCGGAAACTCACAGGGCACTTCTACCCTGTCCTCCAGGGTCGCTGTGAGTCTGCATCGACCCAGCGATGGTGAGTGTTTTGAAATGAGTATACACTTACCAATTCTAGATACTTAGATAAGTGGGATCATAGAATATCTGTCCTTTGGCTGTTGATTAATTTTACTCCACATGTTTCCAAGGTTCACTAGGACGTAGCATATGTCAGTGTCTCATTACCTTCTATGGCTAAATAATATCCCACTGCAGGGGGTGTACCGTGTTTGGTTTATCCATCCATCTCTTAGGAACATGTAGGTTGTTGCCACCATGTGGCTCTTGTGACTAGCAGGACAGGAACCGTTGGTGTACACACATCATTGTGTGCTCTTGGCTTCAAGTCTCTGGGGCATAGACCTCCCAGTAGAATTGCTGAGTAATCTGGTTAACTCTCCATTGAATTCTAGGAACCTCGGACTGTTTTCCACCATGGCGGCACCATTTTACACCCCCCACCCCAAGCGATGGATGAGGGTCCCAGTCATGATCTTTGAAATAGTAATTAAACATCTTTGAAGCCATGCTCTCCACCGTCAACCAGGGGCGGCCTGTACTCCTATGGGTTCCAGGGTGCCCTGCCCCCAGGCTGGGTGGGCCTTGCCGCAGCCCTGCAGCAGGGTGGTTCTAGATTCTGCAAACGTGCCAGCTAAAGCCAGTAGACGGCCAAAGGGCACACCCATGGGCACCCAGGGTGCTGTGCACCTAGGCCCTTCCTCTGGGAGGCTCCTTCAAACCAGATGCAGGACCTTGGGGCCAAGGGTGGGCCCCAAATCCTACACTTGCTATGGGGCCACTCTGGGCTTCCTTTTGCCCACCAAGGGCTGCCTCCCAGCTCCTGACCACCTCCCTGAGAACACTGGGCGCAAAGGAAGCCTTAACCTTGCAGCTGCACAGTGAAGGCCGTGGGACTCTGCTCTCCTGGGACAGCCCACCACTTCCCTCTGATGAGTGGGCCTGGGTGTGAGCCAGTGGCCAGGCCTGCAAGCTGGCCCAGCCTGCCAGGGCCCCACTGGTTGGGTAGAGAAGCAGTTTTGTACCCACCACCACTTCCTCCTTTCCCGCCTGTATCACTCTCAGCGGCTGCAGGGCTAGGCCACAGAGACCAGGCCCCGAGCAAGCCGCTTCCGTTCCTGGGACCTGGTTTCCTCTCGGGGCCAGGAGGCCGACCTCTCTCCGGCCTCTGACAGCCCCTCTCCTCTAGACACAATGCTCGGGCCCCGTTTGGGAAACTTGAAGGACTTTTGACAGACTAGATGTGGGTTCAACCCCACCCTGTGACTCTGACAAGCCCTGTCGTCATTCTGAGTCACTACGCGCTGTAAAACAAATGGGCTTAATCATTTTCCATCACACAGGGTTGGTTTGCATGCAAAACAAATGGCGTCGTGATATGCACAGGAGACGGTGGCTAACACGAGGTCAGTGCTTCTCCTGAGGCCGGTCTGGACTAAAGATGACCACCTCCAGGTGACAGATGAAGAGATGGAGCTCAGAGAGGCCAACTAAGCTGTTCACAGACCCACGGAGCAACACTGAGATTGGAAGGGCAGTCGCCCAGGCCAACATCTCATCTCTTCAACCCCATCCCGCTTCACCTTCCAGGCCCACCTCTCAGGCTGCTCAGGAAGTAGGGGGCTCCATTCTCTGCTCCCCACCCTCCCTGCCCCCTTCCCACCTGGCAAACGGTTCCTTCAGCTGTGGTCAGACTGGAAGACACTAATTCCTGCCTGCCACTGTCCCTGGAGCCCGAGAATGGCTATATGGCATATCAAACACTGGGAATGGGGCCCAGATTTGGGCCTGGAGTCCCACATTTAAAGGCAACAGAATATGGAATTCCAGAATATGAAGTCCGCCATGCATTGAATAATCTAATATGGCTCTTTGATAAGATGACCAGATTTTAACATTGGTAAAGCGGGACATCTGGTCACCTTACTCTTTGAGCCAGAGCTTTTGTTAGTCCCACCAAACTACCACACTGGCAGGCTTTGAACCACCAACTTGGCAGTCAGCAGCCCCACTCGTACCCCACAAGATAACCCGTCCCACACCAGGGAGGTGTGTCCGAGTAGCCTGGAGGGGCTGAGGAACAGCACCTCAGCCTTCCACATCCACCCCCCAACCCCCCCACTGGCCTGCAGAGGTCAACACATGCATTTATACTTCTCTACGAGCCTCAGGCAAATCTGGGCAGAATGGCATCGGCCAAAGCGTACTTTCCCGCTGAGACCAACCTCGTCTGCAAGGTGGAAAAGGGATGAGAAAAGTGACCTGTGACCTGGGAGCCCAGAGGGAACCGTTGGGAAGACAGACCCTCATGACAATGGTAGGCTGGTCTGCTGTCATCCAAACTGGCGAATCCTGGTTAAAGACCACGTGAGGGAAATGGAGGAGCTGCTGAAGAGGTGGCCTGGGGCTAGAAGACTCACCCTGTGGGGGTACTGGCATGCCCAGCAACGGCGATGCTGGTCTAGTCCTTTGGGAGGGCAATGGAGAGCTCCCTGCACATGTCAGATACATTCATCTGATGACACCTGTAGTATTCCTCCTACACGCGTGTCCTCCCCAGTGCACGCAAATAGATGCCACAGGCGATTTGCGCTCGTCTAACCCAAAGTCGGTTCCAACCCACCCAGCGGCCTTGCAGAAGAAAAACACGGGTGATAACGCCTCATCATCACAAGTAGCAAAGAACCCAGGGATTCGTCCTGAAGGAAATGGAAAGAATGAAAGAACATTATTGTAGTTCCTTATCACAGAACACTTTGGAGACATTTTTCAGGGCAATGTGTCCGGAACGATCCTGATGTTAGAAAACACTCCAACACAACGTGGTGGAGCAAACAGCAGAGCGTGGAAAAGGGACCAGAAGGCTAGTCCGCAAGCTGTCCCCAGCACACCCCTCTGAGCAAGAGCCGGAGCTAGATGAGAACTCCCATGTCCACACTTCTTGGTCTGCCTAGCTGAAGGGGTTAATTTTGATGAGCCCCCCACCCCCCCAAAAAAAAAACAACACCTTTGGGTTTGAGTACTTTTCTCTGTTGTTTTTCTATTTATTATTTTTTTTAATTTGGCTTCTATTTGCTCTCATGTTTATTATTTCCTTCCTTCTGCTATTTTGGGGTTGCATTTGACTTTCTTTTTCTAGTTTTTTAGAGGTTGATTTGAAGTCTTCTTTTAAAGTGTAGGTGGTCTGGCTGTAGAATTCCCCCAGCACCGCTTTTGCCGTGGCGGTTTTGACTTTGCTCATTTTGAAGTATATCCTAATTTCCCTTGTGATTTTCCTTCTTCTTCTTTGCTCCATTGGTTATTTAGGAGCGTCTTTGTTTAATTTCCATTATGCATATTTTTTAAAATTCTGCAGATTTCCTACAATTATTGATTTTTCATTATATTCCACTGTGGTCAGAAAACAAACTCTGTAATCCTTATCTTTTGACATGTACTGAGACTTGTTTATGGCCGACCGCATGGTCTCTCCTGAAGAATGTTCTGTGTCCACTTGATAAGAATGCGTAGTCTGTGATTAGGTTGTCAGGTGAAGCGTTTGGTAGACGTCTGTCAGGTCTGGTTGGTTTGTGAGGTCACCTGTAAGGTCACCCAAGTCTTCCCTTTCCTGGCTGATCTTCTGCCTACTTGTATTCACTATTTAAAATGATCTTGAACTCTCGATGATTATTGTTGAATTGTCTGTGTCTCCCTTCAGTTCGGTTAGTTTTTGCTTCATGTATCTGATGTACGTGCTTCTTATTGTTGAATCTTCTGGCTGGATTGACCCTTTAATCATCATAAAATGTCCGTCTTGGTCTTTAGTAATATTTTATCTTAAAGTCTGTCTTGCCTACTACTAGTACAGCCATTCCAGCTCTCGTTTGGGACTATCTCATTTTATTTTCAACTAATTTGTTCCTTGAACTCTAAAGCGTATCTCTTGTAGACAACCTATCGTTAGATCATTAGCTTTTGAATAGATAGTTAAAGAGAGAGAAATAGAGCTTTGGTGGCACAGTGATTGGTGAGAGGGGCTAACGGAAGGGGCTGAGGATTGGACCCACCAGCTGCTCTGCAGGAAAAAGACGTGGCAGTCTGCTTCCATAAAGATTTACAGCCTTAGAAACTCGATGGGGCAGTTCTGCCCTGCCCAATAGGGTCGATATGAGTCAGAATCAGCTTGATAATAGTGAGAACATGTATGTGCACATATGCATGCATGTGTGCGTCCATACGTGTGTGTATCCTTCCTATATTTACCTTTTAGCTGAGAGCATAATCTGTTTACCATGAACATAATTACTGATAAGGATTTATGCCTGTTTGTTATTTTCTGTGTGCCTATGTTTTTGTTGTTCATCTTAAGTTGCTCCAGGACTGCCTTCGTTTATGCTAAATAGATATTTTCTAGCATACCTTCTTAATTCCCTTGTCATTGCTTTTACTGTACATTTTTAGTGACTTTCTCAGTGGTTTCCCCAGGGAGTACCATTAACATATTAATTTATAATAATCCAGTCTGATAAATTCTCACCCAATATCAATAATGTATGAAAACATTGCCCCTGCCTAGCTCCCTTCCCCTTCTCCCTTAACGCTGTTGGTGGGATATTGATATCTTTGTGCATCATGTACCCATGAACAGATATGTGTCATGATTGCTTTATCCCGCTGCCTTTTAATGCCAGACTCTCCTGATTGTCTGCATTTGTCACCACCAGCTCATATGACAGGCCCATGATTTAGTGCCTTTAGAGCTAGATGTTTTTCAGATTGCAGAAAGCTTGTAAGCAGAAAGCTGGCGTAGGAGTTATGAGTTGGACTGTGACCTGCCACTCCACAATTCAAAACCAACAGTCGCTCCAAGAGGGGAAGGTGGGACGTTCTACTCCCGTAGACAATTATAGTCTTGGAAACCCACAGAGGCAATTCTACACTCTCCTAGAGGGTCGCCGTGACTCTCTGAGTTGGCACTCACTCGATGGCAGGGAGTTTGGTTGGGTTTTGCATGGAGCATATGTCACACTGCCTGCCATACGGGCTGGGGATGCCCTGCTCACCAAACGCAGTCGCGTTTCTGCAGTGAAATGCATGAGAAGTCCCTCAAAGCAGCGTAAATGTAGACTAGAACCAGAGTCTTGTTACTTCAAGACAAGTTCTACTGCCAAGAGTATTAGTGGCAGACACACACACACACACACACACACACATTCCTGTTTGTTTTTAATTTTAAAATAGTAGGCATTTTTAAACTGTAGGCATGTAAATACATTTCTATATGAGGATGGGGAAATTGATCTATGTGCATATATGTGTAGGTTTAGTATTAAGGTAGCAGATGGACATTGGG
>NW_022111379.1:11473127-11478444 GCF_000313985.2 Echinops telfairi
ATGTACAAATGTGCTTTACACAATTGATGTATGTATGGATTGTGATAAGAATTGCATGTGCCCCTAATAAAATGTTTTTTTTTAATTGTAGGCATATACACTGTTTAAAGTAAAACAACATATGAACTGAAGTTATGAATAATACGTAAAGGATGAATCATTGAAAATACAAAAGCTTCTGTATGCGGTTTCTCCCTTCCCCAGCACTTCAACAAGTTCTCCTCGCCACAAGGCGGCTCATCTCCACTTACTGGTTGGCAAACTGAGGACAGTCCAGGGCCAGACACTCAGGTCTGAGTGCGCAATGAATGACCAGGACGTCAGGAAACACATCCCTGGCTTACCAGGAGCATCCTGGGAAGAGGGGTGAGTACGGAAAGGGTCTCAGGCCAGTGTCCTTGGGGAGCCACTGAGAAATGCTCTCACCTCTGTGGGGTTGGTGGGAGCAGAGTGTGTGTCTCTGCTCTGTGTCCCCAGAGCCCCGCGCCAGGACTCACGAGGCAAAGGCAGGAAGGCCAACTTCAGCTTAATGCCAGGATGGCCTGTATGAGCCAGGGTGGGACCAGACATGGACTGTAGATGAAGTGCCCTGCTGCAAGCCCCACCCCCTCTGTCAGCAGGCCAGGGAGTCCACAGAGGGGACTAGAGCCTCCATGGAGTGTTGAACCAGGCCTTCGTGTCTAGGTCTCAGGCCCAAGGATTCAAAAGACCTGGCTCTATGCAGACAATTGTGGGGTGCTTAACAGCCCTCCCGAGATGGCCTAAGATGGGCGTGAGAGGGAGAGCGCCAAGAATAAGACGGACAGAGGGAAAGACAGACACATTTTTGAAGAACAAAAACACATTGCGTGAGGGTAGAGAGCTAACCACACTGAAAGGACCTTGTGATTAGACATGTTTCCAGAGGGCCCCATGTCTCCAAGGAGCCCCAGGCTGACAGCCTCCGGCATTTCCCCTTCCTCCCCCTCCCCCAGGCTTGTCTCTCACCCAAGCAGCCTAGCGGTGATGGGGGGGCGGGGGCCCCCGAGATGTCTGGCCTGTCAGAGCCCTGGGATGGCAGGACCCCAGGGACACCAAGAGGAGGGTTTGAAGACTTACTATGCCTGTCACATGCTGTGTCCTGTACTTGGCTGGCTGACGCCCGGTTATACAGCTGTGAGGAGGTCCCTGGGTGCCTCTCAGGGGGGTGAGGAATGTGAGGAAGTGACAGGGTACGTAACAGATCCCACCTCCGGCAGCCATTGAATGGGGGATTCAGGCATGTGACCAACGTCTGTCGGAAAGCTCGGCCCATCCCATCCTCAGGGACGGAGAGGGCACCCTGACCAGGACTCTCTTTCTGCTCTATGAGCGGTGGCGGTTTAGTGGGTACTCATTGGGCTCACTGCAAGGGCAGCAGTTTGACACCCACCAGAGGCTTCTCGGGAGAAAGACAGGGCTGTCTACTCAGAATCCGACAGAGGCAGTTCTGCCTGGTCCAATAGGGTTACCCTGACAGCTCCGTGGCAGGGAGCAAGACTTCTCTGGTGCTCTTTCCCATCTCCAAGACCCAGCTCCCCCCACCCCACCCCCGCCTCCCCCACCTTCTTCCTCCTTTGCTGTTAGGGAGCTGAAACATGTGGGAATAGGAAAGAGGAGGTAAAGAGCTTGGAGGGAGGCCAGGGCCAGGGGACGGGAAAATGAGGCGCTCAGGTGTAGGAGGCTGGGCCTGGAAGGTACGAGACACACTCACAGGCCAGTGTGGAGGCCTCCGTGAAAGAGCTAGGTGACGGTGAAGGACGTTCTGAAGTGGTGACTCGAGACTAGGCAGTAGGCAGTCACGCCTGAGGGTGGCGAGTGGGACCTTCCCGGGAGGTAGTGGGGACCCGGAGCTAGGTTCTGAGAGAAGGGGAGGTGTTCGGGTGAGGTGCAGACAGGGGTGAGACCAGCAAGATCACACCTTATCAGCAAGAAACCCCGTGGGGCCCTTATAAAGTCAGCACCCCTGCCGGATTTTCACATCAATAAGGGCTTGTTGCAAACAAACAAACAAAACCAAGCTCGCAGCCATCGAGCCGATTCTGACTCGTGGCGACCCTGCAGGACAGGGCAGACCTGCCCCTGTGCGTTTTCAAGATGACAACTCTTCATGGGAGCAGAAAGCCTCAGCCTTGCCCAGCAGGGCTGCTGGGGTTTCAAACTGCTAACCTCAAGCTTAGCAGCCCAACGCATAACCACTATGCCACAGGGCTCCATGTCACCAGCCCCTGGCTGTTAGTTTCCTGTGAGTACTGTGCGCACTACGGGCTTGTATGTGTGATCTCTGCTTTCTATGTGACTAGTAGGCACTGCCCCCTGTTTCAGACGGGAGTGGAGGCGTGCCAACATCGCATAGCTCCTCTGCTCAGCCTGCCAAGCTGAGTTGGCAGTCAGGGGCATCCTGGGATACAACAGTGGGAGAAGCAGGAGCAGATGCAGGGGGGGTTGAAGGTAGAGCAGGCAGAGAAGCCAGGGAGTAAGTCCCAGGGTAGGTTGAGGGAGAAAACACAGCCATCCTGGATCCAAGTCCTTCACCAAGCCAGGAAGGGCCAGGACTAGCCTCATGGAAAAACCAGGGGATGTTCTGTCCAGGGCCAGTCCTGCCCAGGGACCCTAGCCTATGAGTGACCAGCTGGGACAGCAGACCCATATTAAAGAAAGCCTAAGTTGGCCAGGGGACAATGCTCCACTGGGGACATTGGCCAGCGGGGGGTGGGGGGGTGGGGGGGTCTAGGTGGGGATGGGCGGGGGGGTGTGTGTGCTCAGGCATCATTCTGCTTCTGGTTATCCGCCCCCATCCCCACCCCACACACAGCTCTAACTGTGTCATCCTGAGCAAATCACTTAACCTCTTGAGTTCCAAGAGCATCACCTGTGAAGTGGGGATGGACGCATCACCTCTCTCCCAGGAGACGCCGAAGAAGGACTAGCGGAATCAATACAGTCAAAGGGTACCTGGGTGCTTAATCAACTCCCCGAAAAGGGTGGCCCTGAAAGCCAAGAAAGGAAGTTTTACAAAGGAGACCTGGGTTTGAATCTGAGCTATGACACCTGACAAGTTGCTCTCAGTCCATTGGCCTTGATGTTCTCATCTGTAGAGTGGGGTGGACACTTCTGTCTTGTCGTGGTCTGTCCTGTGTTGGGGCTGTGAACTGCTACAGGGTCAAGGACCGGCAGCCTCTCCTGACTTGGGACTTGCCCAGGAGACAAAACGAGGCCTTAAAGTTGGAGGGGAGCCTCTATTCCCACCCCTATATCCTCCCCTAGAGGCAGGGACAACCTCCTTTTAAACCTCAGCCTGCCCTGCCTGCCTCAGTGGGTTCAGGCCTCCCAACTGGTGCTGGGCCCTAGATGCTATGCCCTCCCAGCATGGGAGGTGTGCACTTGCTGACGGGGGCTCTCACGTGGGGCTCCTTGCCCAGGCAGGTCATTGACATGCACACATAACTCCACGTCTCAGTCCTAGACACAGAAGCAGAGTTAAGAGCCCAGTGTTGTTGTGGGAAGGAGCCCTGGTGGCACAGTGGGTTGAGCATTGGGCTGCTAATTGCAAGGTCAGCAGTTCGAAACCACCAGTTGCTCCTAGGGAGAAGGATGAGGCTTTCTACCCACGTCAAGATGATATCCTCTCAGAAACCCACAGGGGCAGTTCTGTTCTGTCCACCAAGGTCTCTGTGAGTGAGAACTGACTAGATGGCAGTGGGTTTGGGGAGGTTTTTTTTTTGTTGGGTCAGTTGAATTGTAAAAACCCCCAAAAAGAGGCATACAACTTCTGGTTTCTGTGAACGTGACCATGTTTAGAAACGGGGTCTTTATCGCTTAAGATGAGGTCATAACCAGTAAGATGAGTCCTAATCTAATCATAATGGTGTCCTTAGGAGAGAGGGACAGGGAGACAGACGGGAGAAGCAGCCATGTGACTGTGGAGGGAGGCTCTGGCTGCAAGCCCAGGAACACGGGGCTACCAGACACCGAGAGAGGAGAAAGGATCTTCCCAGACAGTGCTCTGAATGTGGTCTCCTAACCTCCCAAACCGTGAGGCAATGCATTTCTGTTCTCATAAGCCATCCATTTTATGGTGTGAGATAGTTAGGGTTTATTGTGCCAACCTGGCCGATAAACACATGTGGGGTTAATTGAAGGGCGGAGGGATAAATGGCTCGGTGAGCCTCGCCTTTCTAGTTCTCGGGTCTCTTGCTTTCTGATGGTCGGACCAGGGTGCAGCTGCCTTAGCCAGTTCCCTGCTTCAGCTGGCAAGGCTCACTTCCTGTGAGACATCCCTGAGGAGAAGCCGCATGGACCTACCCTGATGCAGCCCTAGGAGACCCCTGCCAGCGCTGAGATGCTTACACGCTCACTGATTCGGCTTTCCTCCTGCAGTCGGCGTCATTGCGTGTGTTTTGTGAGATGAAGGAGGACTTTGTAGATTGGTGTCAGACATATGGGCTAATGTTGGACTTATGGGCTTGGACAGCACTGGGGTGGGTTGCTTTCTAAATGTGCACTTACCCTTTATGTAAGACTCTCTCTTATACATATGAGTTTCTGTGAGTTTGTTTCCCTGGTTTACCCAGACTGACACATGGTGTTTTGTTCGAAGAGGGAGCGGAAAACAGGACTTCTTGCTCCCCCGAGAGGGACAGTCTCTGAAACCACAGGGGCAGTTCTACCGTGAGCCCTCGGGTCACCGTGAGAGGGCGAGGAGTTTGGTTTGGGTTGTGTTCCAACAGTCCCAGGAAGCTCATGCAGATGCATGAGTCAGCCAGGGCTCAGAGTCAGGGTCTCACAGGACCACACCCCAAGCACAGCAGAATTGAAGCTGGAAGGTGGGCAGGCTTGGCTTCGACAATCAGAATGTGGACCAAGATGGCACCCTCCTGACCATGTTTGTGGTGGACGCTGGGAAACGGCTTCCCAAACCCAGCACAGCCAGTTTTGCGCCTCCCGTGGGGGCGTGCTGGGTGGAAAACAGCAGGATGGGCCCTGGGTTCTAGGGTTTCCTGAGGGAACCTTGCGCTCTCTGGGGACCTTCCCTCTAACTTTTCGCCTCAGCCCCTCACACCCACCAACTGTCAGGAGGACTCAAAGGAGGACTGTCATGCCTGAGAAGAAACACACCCCTTCCAGGATAGAGGGTCATCCGAGGACTCAGAGGAGATTCCAGCAGCCTGGTGGTGAGCACCCCTACCCTGACCCGAGCCCCACTCTCAGCCGCTGGTTCTCACTCGGGTCCTAGAATCAGCTAACATGTTCCTTGGGCTCCAGGGACTCCCCGCTGATTCTCCCCCAGAGAGAGTCA
>NW_022111379.1:11478557-11484770 GCF_000313985.2 Echinops telfairi
CTGTGCCCCCCACCCCCCCACCCCTGGGCTGCTCAGGATGCCCTCCCCTGCTCTGTTTAGTAGCTCCAGGGAATCTAGTCCAGGACTTCAATGCCCACCTCCCTGCCCACCACCCCTCAGCCCTGCTTGCCTGCCAGCTAAACTCTGGGCCCTCCTTCTTCCAGGGTTCCCATCCATGCCTGGGAGGACAGGCCTAGAGCTGGTCCAGACAGAGGGGACAGTATCCAGGGGGGACCAAGGGGCCCATTCTGCCTCGGCAGCTGTGGGCAGCAGGGGGGCGGGGGGCAGACAGCTCCTCCTTTTCAAGAGTCTGTCCAATCTGCTCAGGCAAAGGCTAGAGCAAGTGCCCATTCCCCTAGGGCCTTCCCACGCTCCACCGAGGATGTCCGTGACCTGAGGCCCTTCCCCCAGATCCTCAAAGGTGAGGGAGACCTATTGTAGTCTCAGAAGCCAGGGGCTTGCTGGTGCGGGGCAAGCACAGGAAGGAGCCCACCTCCCTCACCAAGGCAGGTGCTCAGGTCGGGGAACTTTACAGGTGAGGGAATCCTGGACTGAAGGCTGGTCCAGGCTGAGCAACCTCACCCAGCGCAGGTCCAAACCTCAGTCTCCTCACTCGTAGAATGGGAACAGGAAAAACCTACTGCCTTCCAGCTGAGAGAGTCCGCTGAGGCCTCGTTAGAGAGGAAGAACCCACGACCTGCTCATTTCCAGAATCAGCCATGAACCCAGAACCCCCACGTGGGTCTACACCAGTGGCTGCTTGTGGGAAACATGCGGAGCGTCACAACACGACAGACCCTTGGGCCCCCGGCCCCTACAATTATGGGTCAGTGGCCTGGGGTGTGGCTTGGATTGGGGAGATCCTTTCTACTAACTGTCCTCTAAGCTCTGGCTCCGTCCCCGATACCCTGCCCCAGTCACCAGCCCCCACCCCAGAGCCTCGCACACGTCATGTGCGCACCCGCCTCCCCAGGGGGGCTGCCTCTCATTTCCCTGTTTCTTCAGCCAGGCAGGAAGCTCTGAGTTTCAGCTGGTGACCCCATCCCCATCCAGACCTCTGGGGTTCCAGCAGACATGCCCTGTGTCCCAAGAATTTGTGGGGGTGGATGGGTGTCAACACCGCAGAAGGGACTGTCACCCACCTCCTGCTTGGTCACCCGCTGGCTCAGGGTGCAAGGCCTTGGCGAGCTACCACCCCCTCCCACTGGCTCCAAGGAGCTCTCTCCAGGCCAGGGCTGGGCAGACCCGTATGTGCGGCTCCAGCCTCCCAGCCCAGAGAAGCCTGCTTTGTCTGCCCACCGGAGCCGAAACAGCAGTCTCACAAGACGTGGTGGGGGCTCAGTGTGATCACAGGTTCAGCTCCTTCCTTGAAATCAGAGGCATAATCGCTAATGGATTGATTGGCAAAACTGGGGGACAGAGCTGGGGAGACAGTCTGGAAACAGGGAGATCCCCACAAAAGGTTCACCCCGCAGAGGATTCGTCAGACGCAGCGAGCAGCCTGGGTTCCTGGGACTCTTTGCTGGTGTGCTAACTCCCGTGATGAGCAGGGGACAGGGGCCCCAGAGCACAGCCCTCGGCTTCCTCTTCCTCAAAGCCTCTGCATGAGTCAAACCTGGCTCAAGGGCATCCCCCCGAGGCACGAAGAAAGTGGGGTTCAAAAAGGGGAGACTCTGCAAGGCCACCCAGCAGGTGAGGGTGTGGGGTGCAGGTGAGGCTTCAAAAACAGAAAAGACACAGAGAAGCTGGCTTGTGTGGGAGGGACCTTTCAGGGTCACCCCCCACCCCCCCACGCCTGCCCCCAAGGGAACCCTGCTGGGGCGGCCCCCAGGGCACTCTCGATGGAAGCAAAGGCAGTTCCGGTTTCCAAAGCAAGTTCCCTCCCGCAAGTGGTTTGCAGCGTCAGCCAGGCCCTGGACTACAACGGAGGGCACCCTGCCCACAGCTTGCAGCCTCCAGGCCCTTATTGCAAGAGAGGAGAGGAAGGAAACAGCGTGGTCTTCCCTTGCTGCCAGTCCCTCCTCATTCCACGCACTAGAATCCTGCTCATTCTCTGGGCCTGGAAACCATCTTCCAGACCCACTGTGCCCAGCCCCTGCCCCCATCCCACTCCCGTGCACACCTTTCCTTCTATCTGCAGGGCTACTTACCCTCCTGTCTTCCACAGGATGGATGCTCACCCACCGTGGCACTGTCTGGTAAGCCTTGGACTGCTAGCTGCAAGGTTGGTGGTTCAAACTTCCTAGCCGCTCTTTGGGAAGAAAGACGAGGCTGTCTGCTCCCATAAAGATTTACCACCTTAGAAACTCTATGAAGGGTCCCTGTGAGTTAGAATTGATCAAGGGCAATGGGTAGAGTTTGGGTTATTCCAGGATCAAACAAGGCCCTCTTTTCTGGTTGGGGGTGGTGGGTGGTATCACCCGAATGCACCGGGGCAGCATTCTTTGTGAACTGAGGAGCAAAGGAGCCAGCGAGAAGGAGAGGTGGCTTCCTGCGCAGAATAAAATCAAACGTTGGAGGCCGTGTTCTCGACCTGGGCACGGCAGCCGGTAAACCTTAGAGGTGACCATCTACAGGCATCGGGAGGGCAGAGCCGGCAGGACCACAAGCCTCTGCAGCCTCCTCCCACCGGCCTGGAACTGGCTATGTCCTGTCGTGGGCACCGAGGAACCACCAAGAGGGCGGGGAGTATCGGGAAGAGGCACTGCTCCGAAGTCACAGAGGGAGCCTGGCGGCGGAAGACAGAAATGCCTTCGTTCCGGTTTTCAACGTTTCCCTCCGAATGACACACGTGGTCTGGGTTCACTTGCAGGAAACCAAGTGTGTGAGAGAGGAGGAGATGGAAGGGAAACCACCCTGACAGGGGGGTGAGAGAGTTAGCTTGCTGCTCATCAAATACTAGACATAGGACACCATTTTAAGGTGGAATTGCTTGAAATCCCAAATACAAGAGCCCCCTCCCTTATGGTAAAAATTCATTCATCAGGCTTCCTGGTTAAGAGAAGGGTGGTCACCGGCAAAGCCAGAGGCTCAGGCAGTTCCATCGGTGGTCGCAAGAGCGCTCCGATTCTGCGCAGGACTTAACCGTCCCCAGGTCGGGCAAAAGGGCAAAGGCCAAGAGCACCAGGAAGCGCCCTCAGCACGCACCATCCAACGTGTCTGGCACTATTGACCAGTCACAGGTTCAGGAGTTCAAATCCGAGTCGAGATGGCTTCATCGACAAGGAGGATTTGCATGACATGCCTGCCTCCTGGGGAAAGATCCAGCCGAGGACAATCCGGACGCCATGACGAATGAGGCTCCAGGCCCCATCGATTTCACCATGTTTCTTCCGCCGTTTGGAATGAAGCTGAATGGGGCAGAGTCGAAAGACGTCATCCGAAACGCTTTTGCCTGCTTCGACCAAAAAGCAACTGGTACCATTCAGGGAGCTGCTGAGGACTCAGGGAGATCGCTTCACAGAGACGAAGTGGAGGAGCCTCACGGAGAAGCACCCATTGACAAAAGGGGGGCTTCAGTTACATGGAGTTCGCGTGCATCCTTACACAGGGAGTGAAAGACAGCGATGAGGGAACGAACTTCCAATTCCAGCCAACCCTTCCTTGCAGCCATTGTGGGGTTCCGAGGCTTTCCCGGGAGCTCACTGCGTGCCCTGAGCTTGACCACCCTGCCTTCGTGTTGTATTTATTCTCAGCCATTTGGGGCACATGCGTCTCTGTAATCGGACTGGAAATGGGACTTGGTAAAAGTAGAACTGGGAAAAAGATCAATGCCTTATCAAAGTCTATGGAAAATATTCTCAGATTTTTTACCCAATTGACTGGATGTTTACCTTTTAGGGGGAGAGAATAAAAACTTTTAAAAGAAACATTGTGTCGGAAGCAAAACAAAATCAATCCATTAATCAGTAGGGATGCTCTCCCTCTTACACAAGGCCATCGAAGACAAACAATAGAGGATGAGGCCTCAGGGGATGGTGGTCTGATGGCCGTGGGAGAAATGGAGGCATCATCCCTGTGACCATTGCAAAACCTGCCTTTTTCTGTCTCCTTGTCTGGAGCAGCAGTCGGATCCTGCGATCATTGTAACACCTGCTACTTGCTTCCTGCCACCATGGTAAAACCTGCTTTGTATCACACGGTTTAGGGTAGATGACTTGCGTGACTTTCACTGGGTTTGTGAAGCAGTTTGGAGGTAGTAACAAACCCTGCTGTGTCTTGTGCTTCCAGAAAGAAACTTAAGAGTTTCTCAAATCAACCTGGTCTCTGTCTTGGACTGAAACAGCGACCCTCAGGGACTCCTGTTCCTGGCAACAATCCTGCTTCCTAACCCAAAGAAAACAGTGTCAGCGTTTTGAGGGATACTCTTTCCTCTAGCTGTACTTCCGACACGTTTGATGATTGAACCAAGAACAAAGGGGCCGAGAGTGTGCTGGAGTCTGACAGACTGGGGTGGGAGGCCCTGCTCTGCCATGGTCTGGGTGACCTTTCCCTGGGACCTTGACCTTCGCAGCCTCAGTTTCCCCCCACGGATGCAGGAAGACACTGGCCAGCCCTTCCTCTCGGCTGGTTTGGAAACATGGAGTGGCCGGCCCAGTGCCTGGCATAGAGTAGGCACTCAGCCAACAAGCACGGCGGCCACTTCTCTGTGGATGATTTAAGGAGCTGGGACTCAGAGGAATCACCATGGAGTTTTAACTAAACATGCCCTTTTTAATGCCTCCGTGTTTGGGATAAGTAATATATCGACAGTGGTTGGAATGCTGGGCTGCTCATCGCGACGTCGGCCGTTCAAACCCACCAGCTGCTCCGCAGGAGTAAGGAAGGACATTTTCACTTGAGGACAATTTCCTCAGGGAGATTCTCAGAGGAAGGGGCACTGTCCAGCTCTTGACACTTGTAGCCATTTGGGGGATCCCGCACAGCCCTCTGGTTATGACTCACCGCCATGGAGTGGATGCTCACACCTAACAACTCCATAGGCCTGAGCAGAACAGCCTTGTGGGTTTCCGAGGCTGTGAACCTTTACGGGAGCATAAAGCCTCGTTGTTCTCCTGTGGAGGGGCTGGTGGGCTTGAACTGCCGACCTTGCCATTAACCGTCCAAGGCACCAGAGATTCTTTCTGGTGGCACAAGCCTGTTCCAACATAAATGCTTATTTCCTTCACTTTTCACAACAGGTTACATGCCAGATGCACTGTTGGGCGCTGTGCATTCCGTACTTAACAGCTCAGCTTCAAGAACTTGCCCGATTAGTTCAGACAGAGTGGTCTCATTCCCATCCACCAGCCCCACACTGGGAAAGCAGGGGGACCACCAGGGCCTCCCACTCTGCACCACCCCTAAGTCCTTGTTCTCCCCCAGAGAGCTAGTTCCTCAGCTCACGGGTGCCCTCCATCGGCAAGGCTGTAGGGAATCACCCTCCTGGAAGTCTTCCCACAAGTCAGATGGGCCCAGCATACTCCAAAACCTTCTAGCCCCACCTTGCTGCCTAAAAAGGATCCTTCCCAACCAGGAGCTCTTGTATCCCTGCAGTTCATACCCACCAGCCGCTCCTTGGGAGAAAAATGAGGCTTTCTGCTCCTATGAAGATTCAGAACAGATTCTGCTGTTTCTGCTCTGTCCTACAGGGTCACTGTGAGTCAGAATCACCCCATGGCAGTCAGTCATCACCAGAGAGCTTTGGGGGATTCTGAAATGGCTACAAGTGCCACGCCAGACAATCCCCCTTCTTCTGAGAATCTACCCAAGGAGATTATCCTCAAGTGGAAAAATCCGTACAAAGGCCCACCCATTGCACCAGTATCCGGAATAGTAACTAGCTGACAGCAGTGTGCCCAACCGGAGGGGACTGGACAAATCATAGCACATTCACCCAATGCACAAGCTGTCGGACAATCTCCCCACTATCAAAGGTGATGTTGAAAACAAGGAAATCACACCTACCCCACAACCGTCCCCACTGAAGTTACCTTCAAAAGCAAACAGAAACAGAATACAGCATGGTGCCCCCAGCATGCTCACACTTGCATAAAACAGTCTTGGGGAAATAGTACTGGTTGCCGCTGTGCGATGTGGGGGTGCCTGAGTCTTGCTGTTTGTACTTCCCCACTTTCCTGTTAGCACCTTGTGCTCATTCATTTACGTCTCTTGAAGGCGTGTGCACCATTTCAAGGGCCCAGGATAGAACAGGTGCTCTGTGAATGCCAACCT
>NW_022111379.1:11484870-11501298 GCF_000313985.2 Echinops telfairi
TCCTGGTTTCCCATGATGCTCCTGGGGCCAGAGGACAGACAGTCCTAGAACAAACTCGTGGACATTCCCCCCCGCCCCGCCCCCTCCCAACTCCTTCTTTGTCGTCTCTTAAATGGGGAACCTCCACATCTCAGAAATGGGAAATGGAAAAAGCAGCCATGTGGGGGAGGGGCAGCCTCCCACCCCCTGCCACTCAGGGTGGGCCACGCCCATGCCCAGCTGGAGAACCTTGGCCTGCCTAAACGGTGGGGATGGGAGACTCAGCAGTTTCCGGTTTGACAGCGAGGTTTCCCCAGGAAGATGGAGAGACAGGACAGCATCTCACGGGAGACAGCGCAGACTCATTCCCCTCCCCACCCCTTGAGGAAACCAGAGCTGCAGGGGTCACGGTCTGTGTGTGCGGCCCAGCCTCCTCTGGCCTTTTCTTTCCAGTGGCACCTTGGTTAAAGCACTCGGCTGTGATTGCCGGAGGACGACGGGGCCGTCTGCTGCTTCCGTAAAGATCTACAGCCTGGCAAGCCCTATGGGCGGTTCTGTTCTTCCCACCGGTCCTTAGGAGCAAGATAGCGTCAGAAGCAACCTTCCCCCGCCCCAAATGAGAGGACAGTGGAGCTCAATATAATCTGGGTCACAAGTAGATTTCCACAAAAGAACCCCAGCAGCATCTTTGCAAGGCTATTAGATGTATAGGTCTGGGCGGCACAGCTCAGAGCACTGGTTTGGAAGGCTGAGTTGGGCGAAGTTCAAGGGTCCAGCTTGACTGACCTACTGATGCCGCCGGCAGACCTGGCTAGAAAAAACTGTCTGAAGAATACAACCGAAGCGAAACCAGATTCCAAAAGGCTGGGTGGACCCTGGAGACCACCACTCTCATTCAGCCTGGACTTAGCATGCACTCCACTTTCCAGCCCTGTGACGAAGGTACAGACAGACGGGGGTTCTCACGGCATGGTTTGGGGGGCCCCTGGGAGCAGAGCCAGTGGTAAGTTGTGTGTGTGGGCAGGGGGACAGGCAGTCTGTCTTCTCTGTGACCTTTTGACTCAGTTCTGGGCCAGGACGCGTGAAAGGTCTACGGCCCTCTCAGCTCGGACGCCCGGGATTCCCAGCCTCACCTTCCTGTTGCTGGCTGCTGCGCTCTGAGCTCAGCCACAAACTTCCTGCTCCTCATCCCCCAGGAGCCTGGCCGCGTGGTGATGGGTGGTTCAAGCCCACCAGCCTCCCAACAGAGAAGGATGCAGCAGTCTACTCTTGTGGTAGATTTACACCCTTGGACACCCTCGGGGGCAACTCCACCAATTGAAATGGCCCCATGGCAGTGGGTGTACGTTTTCTCCATCACTGTGTCTGCACAACACATCAAAGCATCCCGGCCCCTCCCCTGCTGCCAGTCCACTCCCACCTCCCTCCCAGCCTCCATCTGAATGTCCCGGGGCAGATCAAACCCACACCCAACCCACTGGCATGGTTCATTCTGACTCAGAGCGACCCCATTACAGGCTTTCTGGGGTTGTCAGTCCTTATGCGAGCAGACAGCCTCATCTTTCTCTCTGCTGAGCAGCTGGTGGGTTTGAACCACCAACCTTGAAGTTGGCAGTCTCAAGCGTGAGACTTGCATGGTTCATTCTGACTCTGAGTGGCCTGAGGACTGCGGCACCTGCAGGCCAAACAAACTGCAGGGTTGTCAGGTTGTCGTCCCCACCGCCCTGGCAAGTGTGTCGGTGATGCCGGATGGCCTGGTGCCAGAATTCCCCACATCAGCTGGGTCACTGATGGTGGGAAATATTCACTTCCAGCCTGAGACAGACCGGGAGGAAAGGCCTGCGATCGGCTTCGGGCAGTGCAAACCTGCTCACTCTGGACACACATCACGACGGGTCAGTCCCTGGAGGGGAGACTCCTGTGGAGGTCAGTTGGCACGAGAGCCAGGGCAGGACACTCAACGTGCTGGCAGTGGTGACGTAGGACCAGAAAATGTCTCTTTCCGTTGTAGGTCATGAGTTAGAGTCTGCTCAAGAACAGTTACCCATAGGTTAAAAGTCGGGGCAAAATCGAAGTGTACAGGCCCCAGCGAACAGCACGGAGGCCCCTCCTCTGAGGAAAACACGGGAGCTTTGACGCCAGCTCTTAGAGACGCCCCTCAGACTCCCCAGAAATCGTGTCTGCTTCCTCCCGGCCCAGAGTGCACTGTGCCAGGGCAGGGCTGGCTCCTGCCCTGTTCTGCGTCGGTGAGATGGCTAAGTAACGGAAGACAAGAACCTTCCATTCTGTGAAGTCTTCGTGGTTTCAGACAGTGCTGTGCCTGCAGGCTGGGGGGCGGGGCAGGGGGGAGTAGGTGGGGAGCTGGGGGACAAGCAGGCCAGGCGTGTCCCTAACACGTCCTGCTCTCCGAGAGTTGGGCCTTGTCTCCTTGGACACATTTGTCTGCCGCCCTGCTCTTGACACGCCGTCTGGTGCACCGACCGACCCCCCTGGGAAGCAGGGAATCTGTCCTGTCCCCTCACAGACACGGGCCGAGGGCCCGCAGATCCGGGGACTTGGCAGACAGAGGAGAAAATGTAGCGCGGCCAGCCTGTCAGTTTCATCCCAGATGTGCACCCCTGGGCGACTGGCCTCAATCCCCTGTGCCTCGACTCCCTCTTCTGAGTAACAGGGGTGACCTCACAGTAGCAGCCACCTCACAGGTTGCTGTGAGGATGGCGAGGAGCCCTGGCGGCATAGTGGTTACCAGCTGGGCTGCCCTCCGCAAGGTCGGCAGATCGAAATCACCGGCGCTCCTTGGGAGAAAGACGGGGCTTTCTACTCCCATAAAGAATTATAGTCGCGATGATGTAAGGTATGAAAATAATCATCTATAACTTATCAAGGGTTTGTGATAGAGGGCAGGGGGAGGGAGGGGGAAGAAATGGGGAGCTGCTATCAGGGGCTCAAGTGGGAAGAGAATGCTTTGAACATGATGCTGGCGGCATATGTGCAAATGTGCTTGACACACTGGAGGACTGTATGGATTGTGATAAGAGATGTAAAAGCCCCCGATAAAAGTATTTAATAATAATAATAAAAAAGAATTATAGTCTGGGAAACCGGCAAGGACAGTTCTACCCTGCCCTACCGAGTCGCTATCAGTTGGTATCCACTCGATAGCAGTGGGTTCGGACTTTATTCTTCGGTAAGGCTGCTGGTTCGTGTCTAACTCACCCTGCCAGCCCTGCCTCTCCCATCAGCCTATTGTGACCCGCGGGGCTTTCATCGGCAGATGTTCCGAAGTAGATTGTCAGCCCTTTCTCCCTCTTCCATTTTAGCCTGGAAACGCAGCTGTTCGGCATCAGAGTAGCACATTAGGCATCACCGAGGGGCACCTGGTGGCTGCCCTTGAGGGGCCTTGGCCAGAAATTGAACCTCGGTCTGCCACACGGAAGGTGAGACGCCTACTGCCGAGCCCCCTCTGCCTTGCTGCGAGGATTCAGAAAAACCGAACCCAAACTCACTGCCTTCAAGTCCATAGCAACTCACAGCGACCCTACAGGACAGGGAAGAACTTGGTTTCTGAGAGGATACCTCCCCCGCCCCCCCAGCAAAGCTTTTTATGAGGAGCTAATCCAGACCTGATACCATTCCATCGTTCAGTTCCATCAAGCAGCATTGTACGATTGCTACCACACTCAGTTTCAAATCATTTGCTTCCTTCTTAAACTCCTTGACATCGGCTCTCCTTCTCGCCCCTCCCCCCACTCTACCCCCCAGGAACTCAATTTATTCTAATGTTTTTTTTCTATATGTTCATCGAGGTTTCTGAGACTCTTTATAGGCTTCACAGGAGTAGAAAGCCTCAGTTTTCTTCCTCAGAGAGGCGGGTGGTTTTGAACTGCTGACCTTGAAGTTGGCAGCCCAACGCATAACCGCTAGACCACCAGGTTCCTTTGCCTGTGAGGGGTTAGCTATGTTAACATGTACACAGACAGGCCTGAGAACAGCCCCTGGCATATTGCTAGTCTCCAGTGAGTGTTAGCTGTCATCTCCGTGGGGCCAGGCTGAGCAACAGAGAGATACTAGAATTCAGAACATCACCTGGGGGCAGGTGATGTTGATGGTGACTTGTGGGCGGAGGCATCTGCCCAGGTTCACTGTAAGGGGCTCCCATTGGCCACTTCTCTGCCCCTCCCCACTCTGGCCTTCCCTGGGGAAGCTGCCGCCTCACCCAGGCCAGGGAGCAGCCACAGAGGAGATGGGGCACCTGGAAGCCACAATGCCCACAGCCGCTAAGACATGGGGTAAGCTCTCTGCTCAGGAAGCTGAGGCTGCCACTGCCGCCACACCCTGCTTCTTATGCCGCCTCCCTTTCTCCTTCCTCCCACCCAGACCCTGCATGGGGGCTGCTCCTTGCCCTAGCCCTGCCTCAAGGAAGACAGAGCCCTGGATTGGCCTGGGCTGCAGAGCTGCCTGGATTTTCCAGTTCAACCCCATCCCAACTTTGCCTTCTGGTCAAGGCAGGGACATGGTTACTTTCTGCTCAACAGCCCCTTGGGGCTCCAGCTGCCAGCCCTGCAGTGAGCACCCTGGTGCTCAGGTTGAGCCCGGCCAGGTCTGCCTTAGGGAAACATGCCCAGAGACCGGGCAGGGTGTCCTCCCCAGGCTGGGCCTTTGCCCACGATGTGGTCAGCGGAGGCAGGATTGGGACACGCATACGCTGGCCACAAGCCCCTGAACAGAGCGTGCCCGGAAAGAGAGGAAGCAGGCCCGGCCCATCAGCTCTCTTCCCTCTGGCAGCTGGCCCCCAGGAAAGGGCCCAGGAGGGCCAGGCAGTTGGCTGGCACGGAGACTGCTGAGCACAGGGCCAAAGAGCCCTCTGCAGGACTGAAGGAAACATGCTAGGCCCAGCCTTTGCCTTCTCTAACCAGAGAGGCTTCCAGGCGCCCCTGGGGACAGCCAGAGCTCAGGGCGCAGGGAGGCTGGTCAAAAGGCAGCTGGGAAAGGCCAAGGAAGTCTGGGATCCAAAATGGGCTTGCTAGCCATGAGACCTGGGCCAAGCCATTTTACCTCTATGAGCCAACCAGTTATTTCCCCAGGGGAAGGGAGGGTGATGGCTTAGGTCTGTACTGGATTTAAGACAGTAGGTCAGAAATTTCCTAGGCCTCCTTGCTACCTGGAAGACTCCCCCAGGCCCCAAGGGGAGAGGGAAAGAGAAGCCCCATCGAGAGTATTGCAAGGAGCGGGACGCTGTACTACATTCAAGCACCTTGCTAACCTCCCGTGCACTTGATCGTTTTGTTATTGTCTATCGATATAGATAAGCAGGAGAAAGACGGGCTTTCTCCTGTAAACAGCCAGTCTCTAACCTCAGGGGCAGTTCCCCCGGCCCTAGCGGGTTGCTAGGGGTCAGCATGGACTCAGGGCAGTGCCTTTGGTTTGGTTTGATTTGTGAGAGATGGGAGGAGGCCTGGTGTCAGAGTGGGTCGGCAGATCGAAACCACCAGCCGTTCCGAGGAGCAAGAGGTACAGTCTCAGAAGTCCCTGTCCTAAAGCGTGGCTGTAAGTCAGAATTGACTGGCAGGCAGTGAGTTGGGTTTGGGGTTGGGTATAGGAGGAGAAGCTGGGGGCTCAGACACCTGCACTGCCTTTCCCAGGCTGTAAGTAGCTGAGCCCATGTGAACCCAAGTTTGTCTGCTCCCCAAACCCGAGACCTTCCCCTCCAGACGCCTGCCTCCTTAAGCCCCCACCCACGAGCTAGAGACTCCTAAAAGAACTCCGGTAGAGGAGGGGTCTCCCAGGTGGGACATGAGTCCCAGAGGTGCAGAGGCCACGCCCCGCCCCTCTGTGGAGAAGTTGGCAAAGAAGTCAGAACCCCCTTGGCCTTCTAGCTTGGAAGGCAGAGGGGCCCACGCCACCTCCATGAGAATTCAACTACACTGCAATCATGACTTTCATGAGACGACTTCCCTGTGGCAATCAAACCCTCCTGAGCTTCCATGGAAAACATCAGCATCCTGGAGCCCATTCCACTCTGCCAACGCTCCCCACCCCCACCCCCCACCTCCACCCACATGCCCCAACCTCAGCAGCCTCCACTCACCCAAAAGGCATCTTTGAACTGCAGCTGGGGCATCATCCTCGGGAGTCTGCCGCCGTGGAGCACGCTCTCCTGCCCTGGACAGGGCGGTCTGAGGGCCAGGGGCCAGGAGCCAGGAGCACCGTCTAGTGCCCGAGGCCGGCAGAGCTGGCCCAGGCGCCGTCTGCAGCCGCTCAGAAGGCAGCTACAAGCCAGAGCTCAGAAAGGGCTCGACCTGTTTTGTTTTGTTTGGGGCCAGGATCTGTAGCAAAATGAGGAAGGAGCAGTGGCCGGTGATGGGCGGGCGGGCCCAGTGTCCAGTGTCCAGCCCAGCCCCTCTGCAACCAGGGTGATGGAGCGCACAGGCCAGGTCTGGGGCAGTTGGAGGAGATGCCAGCCCCAAGCAGGAGGCAGTGGCTTCTGAGAGAGGTAGGCTGGCCCACAGGCAGGCCCGGCAGGCAGGCAGGCAGCCTGAGGCCTGCACAGGAAGGTTTGTGCAACCTCCTCTTGGGGAGGCGCCGGGGCCCTCCACAGGAAGTGGAGCTCCGGGGGCCCCCGTGTGCAGCCCTGCCTGCCACCTGCCACCTCCCTGCCTGCCTCTGCTTGCCTCCTTCCGATGCCCAGGCCTGTGATGGGAGCCTCGCACCGGGAGGCCCCAGACATAACATTTAGAGCTTGCTGTTAGGCGCCAAGTCAAATTTTGGCGCATAGCAATCCCAGGTGACCGAGTCGAACGGTGTCTCGGCGGGTGCCTTTCTTCAGAGCAGCCACAGGCTGGGCACAAACTGACAACCTTTGGGTTCATAGCTGAGTGCGTCACTGCTGCGCCCCAGGACTCCTTTTTAGGGAGCTTGGTTCGCACTAAAGCTCGGGAACTTCAGGTTCTACTTCTCGCCGCCCAGGCCAGCACAGGGGAGCTGGACTCTCACTCCTCACAGAAGGCTGTTCAGAGGGGCCCACCCCAGCCATGGCCATTTATGCTTCATCCAACCCTGGCTACCGTGCGGCCGGGGCCATATCCTGACCCCCAGGAGCTCACGGCCCGGGTGTAAACATAGCTGTACTCCGTGTGGTGGGAGGGGGGTCGAGGGGTACGGGGCAGGGGGGCTGAGTGGAGAGCACAGAGGTGGGTGCCAGTAGTGGCTGTGGGACCTCGACCGGCCCTCTGACTCTCAGTTTCCCCATCAGCCACCCCCAGTCTCTGGAGAGGAAACAGTGTCGAGAATATTTCTGGAATTTCTGGTGTGGCTGGGCAGGTGCTGCAGGCACTGTCTGGTACTGCCCGGGGAGAGAGCCCCATACACCGCCCCGAGCAGCCAGGCTGTGCCCACTCAGCAGAAGATGCCATCAAGGCAGGCTGGCAAAAAGGGATGAGTCAGGGAGCGTCCATAAATTACCACCCTCGCAGAGGTTTCCCTTACAATCAACCAGTGATAAGACAGAAGGATTGCTAAGCTCCCAAGTGCCAGTTAGGCATACTTAGCATTTAGAGAGCTAGGGGCCCACCCCGGCTTCTGAACACATGGTTTGTTCAGTGCATTTCTCGCCCTAAATAGTTTTAGCTGAGAGAGAAGGCGAGAGAATTGCAGGGCAGCAGGACTAGGGTAGCTATATTGCTACAGAAGCCCCCACCTCCGCCTCCTTGTGGTAAGAGCTAGTCAACATCTTCAGGCAAGATTGCTTGCAGCTGAAGACAAGATTGCTCGCAGTGAAGTTAAGGGTGTAAAATCCCTCCTTAAGTCCCCAAGGCCATATGCTGTGACTGTACCTCTCTTCCCAGAGGCTTCCCCCACTGCCTTTATTAGCACCGACTTTGCCTCTCTGGGCTTCAGTCTTCCCGGCTGTCAGATGGGGTAATGGCTCTAGCCACCTCTCCAACCCACTACCATCGTGTCAATGTCAATCTTAGAGGGCAGGGTAGAACTGCCCTGTGAGTTTCTGACTCTGAAACTCTTTACAGGAGTAGAAAGCCCTGTCTTTCTCCCACAGAGCAGCCAGTGGTTTTGAACTGCCAACCTTGTGGTTAGCAGCCTAATGCACAACCGCTAGACCCAGGGCCCTAACCAGAGCCCTCTCAATACAAGACTCCTACCCCCTGC
Source organism: Echinops telfairi (assembly GCF_000313985.2). Lineage (NCBI taxonomy): Eukaryota > Metazoa > Chordata > Mammalia > Afrosoricida > Tenrecidae > Echinops > Echinops telfairi. The sequence continues at coordinate 11,493,013 of NW_022111379.1, forward strand.
TTGGCAGATAACGTTACCACCGGGCCCCCATTTACATCTGTGCTCTGTTGCTCCCACAGACTTCTGCTCCAGTCAGACCTCTGCTCTCTCCCCCCAATCCCCTTCCCTCCCCCTCCCAGCTCCACACCTTAGTTCCATTGCCCCGCCAGCCTCCTTTCTGGCCAGCGTTCCTTGTCTTCCTTAGCTGGGCAACCCCTCCTCTGCCCCAAAGCCCCGCTTGAGGCTCCCACACAGGAGGCTTCTCTTCCCACCAGTCTGGTCCACGCGGAGCAGCCCCCCACAGGAGGCTGTGCGGGCAGAGGGCCCAGAGAGGGCTTCCTCCTGCACGGCCCCCAGCCTCCCCTACCTTTCGGTGGCTGGCTGCCACGGCTTGGTGACCAGAATAACCAAGTTCACACCTCCTCACTCCCTTCTGCGGGAGACATACTATTATTATCCCCATTTCACAGATGAGGAAATGAGTCATGAGAGAGGGGCTCCCAGGCCCTGCGCAGGGAGCCAGAACCCGTGATCTTCTCCATGAGCCCGGCTCGCTTTGCATGGCCAGTCTTCTCCTCCCCACGGGATTCATGCTTCCTTTCCTTAGGCCTCCCTCCACTCGGGAGGCAGGAAAACCGAGCCCGGGGAGGCTGCTGAGGGCGGCGGTGCTATTGGGATGGTTGATTATCTAGCCTTGGCCCAGGCCTTCTGAGGTCATGGTGAAGTGTGGGTCCACTGAGAACGCATTCGGCAAGGAACATGAAGCCACTGGGGCTGAGGCGGAGGGTGTCACTCAGCAAGTCTGTCCCACAGGGTTCCGGGTGTGGTAAGTCAGGGCTCCGGCAGTTTCCTGGAGGAGCGATTCTCCATTTGCTGTCTCCGCCCTGGCTGGTGCCCAAGGAGCTGCAGCAGCTCGGGGCTCCAATGACAGACGCTGCCACGACATCTAGGAAGGAAAGATGGGTCCCTCCGTGGGTCTCGTGGTCTGGAGAGCCCCGCGAGCCTCCCAGGCAGCCTCCCCTGGTGTCTCACTGGCTGCACGTAGGTCACCTTCTTTCCCCTGGGGGGGCCCAGGAGCAGGGTCCCCTCATGACAGTTGCTGGGAGTCAGGCTCTGCGACCACCGTATCCCTTTCCTCAACCCACAACCTCCGCCGGGCGACCCAGCCAGGGGCCACCTGGTCTCTGCCCTGGGGGGCCCGCAGACTGGTAGGACCTAAAAAAAACCTCTCCCAGCAGGAAGTGGCCCGGAACAGGGAGAGCAAAGGGGCACCTTGAGGCCAGGACAGGTGGGTGAGAGGGGGAGGGTGTTTGTGGGGTGGAGGGGCAGGACTGAGGGGCCCAAGCGCCTCTTCAGAAAAGAGACCTGTTCTCAGGGACCCTTTCTCCCTTGCCAGCTGCCCACATCACCCCAGCCTGCCTAGCCCCCTGGGGAGGCAAGCCCAGTCCTGAAAGATCACTGCTTTTTAGGGACTCCCTGCCAGATGCTTCAGAACACCTTGCCTTGAGGTCTGGGCAGCTGTGTCTCAGGCCAGGCAGTGGCTCTGTTTTGCAAAGGGCAATTGGGCACAGGGACAAGCAGACAGAGGCTCAGCCTCTTTTTATGGCATTTGAACACATCTGCTTGAAGCATTCAAGAAGCAGGAGGATTCTGGATCTGAGGATTCAGAATAAAATGAAAATTCAGGTGTTACAACCCCCAACACCCCAGCCAGCTGCCCAAGGCATTCCAGCCCCAGCCACAAGAGTCACACAAATTGCAGAAACAACCCCATTGCCGGGGGCTTGACCCCAAGGTGCGAGGGCCTCATGTGCCCCACAGGGTTTCCAGTGGTTGAATTTTTGGAAGGAGATCACCAGTCCTTTCTTCTGAGGCACCTCTGGGTGGAATTGAGCCTCCATCCTTACCGTTAGCAGCCCAGCATATTAACCATTGACACCACCACAGCCAAACTAAACCCAAACCAGGCCTACTGCCATCCAGTCGATACCAATTCACAGTGAGCCTAGAGGACACAGTAGCCCTGCTCCTTGGGATTTCGGAGACCACAAGTCTTCACCGAAGCAGACAGCCCCGTCTTCTCCTGCAGAGCAGCTTGGGAAGGTTTGAACCACCGACACCTGACCCACAGTGCCACCAGAGTTCACGGAGTCAGTTCTGACTCAGCAACCCTGTGGGACAGAACAGAACCGCCGCTGTGGGTCTCCAAGACTGGAACCCTTCACAGGAGTGGAAAACCTCGTCTTGCTTCCACGGAGGAGCTGGTGGTTTAGCACTGCTGACCTTGCTGTTAGTTGCCCAACACATACTTCATCTCAGGGAGTGCTCACTCCCAGACCCTGCTGAGATTGTGCAGCGGTGCAAAGTGCAAAGGTCCAGTCTCCTATTCAAAAGAGCAGGGAATGTCATTCAGGGTACTGAGAGAGAACGCGTTTTCCTTTGTTTCTGCAGTCTCTCTCGACCTGTCATGGGGGCTTTCAATGGTCTAATGTTATGCTCCTTTGGGTGTGGGAATACTTGGGCACCTGCCTCCCCTTGCCTACCCTTGCCTACGACTAGAGACGTGTCCAGCCCACCAGCTGCCGGTTCCCTCCCTTCCAGCCACCAGGGGAAGCACTACCCCTTCCCATGAGCCCAGCAGCCTAATCTTCAGAGGCTGGTGATCCGCAAGGTCACCTCCACTCTCCGAGTGCTAGGTCCTGAGTCGGGAGTAGGCACAGGCACCCCCTAGGAGTCACCTGCTCAGTGCAGCCTAGCACGGCCAGCTTGGGACACAGACAGCTACTCTTCCGTCCAAATGCTACCAGACCCTTGTGTCTGACCCTGGCCTTTCCCCAGGCCAGTGCTGGGGGTACTCAGGGGCAGGGAGGGAAAACTAGGTGTGGCTGAGGACCCCTCTGGTGAGATGGAGTGAGAGCGAGTGTCACAAAAGCCAACGCACCAGGCCCTCACATGTTCTCAGTTACCCCATTGGGCTTCTCTTACAAAACACAAATTCAAAGATAAAACTGTTAAGAACTTCAGGACGTGCCCTCAGTGCATTATACCCAAGTAGGAGCCCTTCTGAGCACAGGATCTTAAACCGTGACACTCCGTGAATATCTACCAAGCGGGCACCTGGCTCAGGCTCCCTGCTGTTGTCAGGACATTAGTCCTTGTCGCGATATGGCCTATAGACCCTGTATGATTTGGCCCCAGCCTTTCTAGCCTCTCCCCATTACCTGGAAGGTCCTTCACGGCCCATCTCAGGCCCTGGTTCACTCAGCTCTCTTATCAAAGGTTGGGTCTTCAGGAAAACCTTCCCTGACCTCTCAGCCTGGACCAAGAGCCCAGCCACACACACTTAAAGCCAAAAACCAATTTCAGTGATGTCAAGCCAATGCCGACTCATAGCAACCCTATAGGACAGGTTAGAACTGCCCCTGTGGGTATCTGAGACTGTAATTTCTACAGGAGTAGAAAGCCTCATCTTTCTTTCTCAGGGTGACCGGTGGTTTCGAACTTGCAAGTAAGCAGCTCAAAGAGTAACCCACTCCACCGCCAGGGCTCCTGACACACATTGAACACTGGTTTTTTGGCGCCACGGGACATCTATGACTGTAAGTACCCATTTCAATGCGATGGGTCAATGTCTGCCCTTGATTACACTTGAACAAGCCACCAGACAGACCCTGGGTTTGCTCTTGTTAATCTAGATACCCCAGCTCTCAGCACAGTCCTGGGCATACGATTAGTGTTCCCACAAGGAAACGCGCTATTTTACAGATGCGGAATCTGAGGCCCAGGGAACACCTCACCCAGCTAATAACCAGGGAGCTGGGAACTGCAGCCCTGGCTTCGTAGGCTTCTGCCCAAGGGAAGGCCCCACTACCCTCCCTCTCCCATTCTGGGCGCTGTCTGCCGCATGTCCTGCTGTCCCACCCAAGACATTCTCCTTCCTCAGTCCCACCCTCTCACCTTGACCTTGAACCCAAACTGTAAGCCTATGTCTCATCCAGTCCTCCTAACAGGCACGTGAGGTGTAATGATCTCCACTTAGCATACAGGGAAGCTGAGGCTCAGAGAGGTTCCATGACTCAGTGGGCTCTTTCTCTCCCAGAATGTGGGGCTGAAAGGGAGGGTCCAGGCAGGGCCTGGGGCAGAAGCAGAGGTGGAAAGGGCAGGAGGGAGTGTTCCCGACTGAGGAGAAAGTGGAGAGACCAGTGGCTGAGGGCGGGAGGGGCAGGGGGCTCTCAGAGACAGACTGATCTCCGTCCAACACCAGGAAATGTTCCTAGCCCGGAGCCCTCACTGGGCGGTTGGGGGTGGTGGGGGCGGGCAAGGGTACATCAGTTTCCTCACCAGGGGTCAGGCCTCCTCCCACACCAGACGGTGCGGAATCTTGCTCAGTCGCTGCTGTGAAGCCCATCCTGCCGCATGGCTACCTAGAGGACGGGGTGGACCTGCCCACGTGGGTCTCAGAGACTGTCACTCTTGGTCGTGGTGCGGGCCGACCCATTGGTTTGGACTCGTGGTGACCTGCATCCCGCAGATCCAAGCACGGCCTGGGCTGGCGCTGTCCTCCCAGCTGTTCTGATGTTGGAGCCCGTGGTCGCAGGCACCGTGTCCATCCCTCCTGTCCAGGGCCTCCCTCTCCTTCCCCACCCTCCGCCTGACCATGCACGGCATCGTTCTCCAGCGACCCTGACAACGTGCCCAACGGGTCACCGTCCTTGCCTGTAAAGAGCGTCCTGCATGTTCCTCTTTGCCACTCTTGTGGGGAACAGAAAGCCTTGTTTTCTCCCCCCGAGCAGATGGCAGGTTCTGATGGCTGGTCCTGTGACCAACGCTTAGTTTACCCCCGCCCCCCAGGACTCAGTCTTTGGGTACTGCTGATGATCAACTTTAACCCTGGAATGGTATGGGATAACGCTACTGGTCAATTGCTTACATGTAGTACTTCTTAGAGTATCTGACTACTAACACAAAAGTGGGATATCTTTCTGACTAAAAAGAATATATTTCTCCAGAAACTGCACAAACATTTTACGGACAGCCGTTCAGGTGTCACCCGTGTGACATGATCACCCAGTGTGCCCGCATGTCCCTAACCTGGGGCTCCCCCCTCGCCTCTCAGTGCAGGATTTAGAGGCTATCTTTCTCTGTGCGCCCGAGAATCAGTGGGAAAAACACTCACACTGCAATTCCGAGTGGACAAGGAACTTTCAGATGGACAAACCTGCCACCCAAGAGCGTCACTCTGAATGTCTACATACGGTCAGTCTGCAGAAGCTACTTGAGCACCCGCAGAATACAGGAGCCAGGGGAGTGTGAGCAGTGAGACAGGTGGGGTTCTAATGGCCCCCAAGAATCACCAGGCCCTAAGCTTGCTGGTCAGGGCCCATCAGAACCTCTTGTGGAGCTTTGTAAAAAATCAATCAACATAGACTTTATGAAACGTGGGTTGGGGCCAGGTGTACACACGTTTATGTTTCCTCAGTGAGTCAGAACTCCTGCTATTCTCTTAAACCAGCGGTTCTCAACCTGTAGGTCGCCATCGAGCAGATGAAGCTCTAAGACAGTGGTTCTCCACCCGCCTCATGCCACCACCCTTCCATACAGTTCCTCATGTTGTGGTGACCTCAGCCATAACATTACCTTCATTGCTACTTCATACCTGTCGTTTTGCTACTGTTATGAATCAGGCGACCCCTGTGAAAAGGTCGTTCGACCCCCCCAAGGGGTCGTGACCCACAGGTTGAGAACCGCTGCTTTAGGCTCACCTGTGGCTAGAGGAGTGTCTGCTTCCCCCGCGCCTTCTGCATCCGTAACCTTGTGTTAGAGATTGGATCTCACAGAAGTAGACCGAGAGTTGGGGGAAATTTTATTGTCTTGTGGGGGTATGGTGCGGGTCCCCAACACTTGAATGGGTCCTCAGGAGTGACTTTGCGATTGGGGAAAATCATAGAGACAGATAGACAGACAGTGGGGCCCAGGGGCTCCTGGTCCCATGTCAGGACTGAGAGTGACTGTACTTTCCAATGGGTCTATATAATGGGGCTTATAGGGCTTTCATAAGGCATGCACGTGATACAGCTGACATATAACTTAGTCAATATAATGTCATAGGCCGGTGTGATAGTTACGGTTTATTGTGTCAACCTGGCCGATAAACATATGTGGGATTAATTGATAGGCGGAGAGATAAATGGCTCGGTGAGCCTCGCCTTTTTTTTTTTTTTTTAACATTTTATTAGGGGCTCATACAACTGTTATCCCAATCCATACACACATCAATTGTGTAAAGCGCATTTATACATCATTTCTCAAAACATTTTCTCTCCATTTAAACCCCCGACATTAGGTCCTTCTTGTTCACGGGTCTCTTGCTTTCTGATGGTCCGACCAGGGTGCAGCTGCTTTAGCCAGTTCCCTGCTTCAGCTGGCAAGGCTCACTTCCTATGAGACATCCCTGAGGAGAAGCCGCATGGACCTACCCTGATGCAGCCCTGGGTGCGGGAGCAGCCTTGTGGAGACCCCTGCCAGTGCTGAGATGCTTACACATTCACTGATTAGGCTTTCTTCCTGCAGTCGGTGTCATAGTGTGTGTTTTGTGAGGTGGAGGAGGACTTTGTGGATCGGTGTGGGACATATGGGCTAATGTCGGACTTATGGGCTTGGACTGGACTGGGTTGGGATGCTTTCTTCATGTTCACTTACCTTTTATATAAAACTCTCTCTTAGATACATATGAGTTTCTATGGATTTGTTTCTCTAGTCTACCCAGACCAACACAGCAGGTAACATAATAAACAAGCAATGAGGTGCATCACTGTCTTGACCTCCTACTGGGCAACCTCGAACACCCCTAAGCCCTCCCCGGGGATTGCTACCGTTGTATGGTGGGTTGGGCTATAGAACCTTGATTGCTCTTATCTACAGATGACCTTCAGGCGCAGTGAAGTAGCCCGACACAGAAATGATTCATCTATTCATCTATTATGGCAGCTCCTTTAAGACTGCTCCGGAATGGAGGGCTATGGGGGGCGCGGGGGCACGTTATTCGGCCTAGAGAATGTGTATTTGAAAACATTTCTATCCTGGAACAATGAAGATCTTTCTCAAAATAGGGCTAGTTTTCCCTGGCTGTGGTCGTGAATGTAGAAATAAGGTCAACTACTTTCTACCAAGGCCTCAGTTTACCACAGAGCCCGTGAAAGGAAGTGGGCAAGCAGGATCGGACAGAGGGAAACCAACGTGCCCTGCCCAGTGTGTCCACTGTTGTGAGATGTCCTCCAGCACGAGACTCAAAGGGCTGGGCCTGGTACCCCTGGTTCACTCAGCCACTGGGCGAGGCCTGCCTCCCTAAGGACGTGACCCCAGGCACGCTGGGCTCTGAAGCTGGACCCACACTGTGGGAACTGATAGCTGGAGGCTGTCTGAGGACCATGCTCCCTGCAGGCTGGACGGCAGATCTCTGTGTCTGCTGCTCCTCGGGCAGGGAGTCACCTGTCCGCCTGCACACGGCAGCCCGGCGGCGGCAGGAGAGAAATGTTAAAGGACCAAACCATGGGCCTTGTCCAGAGGTTGTGGGCAATGCAGGCAGGGAGCAAAAAGATCGTGTCGCAGAGCATTGTGTTTGGAGCGAGGGAGTCTGGTTGGGGGCACTCTATCCACTGGGCCCGCTGGTCGCTGGCTTCCTGGCCTGGTAGGTTTGACATGTCTGCTTTGTCACGTCTCATCACTTCCCTCCCCTCCAGCCTGCTGCCCTAGTTCTTCAGACTGTTCGTCGGCTTTCTGCTGGGTGAGGATGTCGGGGCTTTCTTCAGTGACGTTTCAGACCCAAACCACTCTCCCTCCTGTTTCTGTGTGATCTGCCCACAAGGCCATGAAGTCAGTGGGTGAGAAGGGAGCCTGAGAAAGAGGCATGACCCGAGTCTTCAAGGGAAGGGGGAAATGGGACGCTCAGACTCCCTAGGTGAAGCCTGGGATGGCTCGTTAGAGACCTTAGCTGGAAATCCCAACCCTTACCCTGGCATACGATGCCTGCATGAGCTGGCACTACTTCCTCTCAGCCTAAAAGCCCTAGCAGAAACTTAGTGAATGTTTCATTGATGGTAACCGCGTGAGTTGACTAGAGTTGTGACTAGAGACACAAACCCAGTGACCCTCCTGTATGTATAAGAAAGAGCTTTATATCAAGCAGTGTAGTATTAAATAAAAAAATTAATTGACGCATAGGGAGGGTGAGGGAACCAGCCCCCACCCGCTGATTACTCCTACGAGTTCAGTAATACTACTTCTGGGTTCAGTAATGCACAATTGTAC
>NW_022111379.1:11502175-11503806 GCF_000313985.2 Echinops telfairi
TGTGGAGCCAATGACGGTGGCTCTGCCGCTGTGAGGGTCCCCATCTGGACAGTGGGTCGCTAGAATCAGAGGGCTGAGGGATCCCTTTGGAAGCCCCACGTCTAACCTCCTGCTCCCCCGTCTGGGTCCCTGGAGGCCCTCTGGGAAGGTAGGCCTGCAAGCTGGAAGCATGAGACCACGCCCACCCAGCCCTTCACAGGCAGCCACGGTGGGAAAGGAGTCCCTGGTCCGTGTCAGCAGAACGGCCAGAGACGTGTGCATCTCACCCACGTCCTCACAGACGTGTGTGCATGGGGCTGCCGACCATTTCCCCCTGCACCCAACCCTGCTGACCTGGAGGGGTCTCCTGCAGGCTGTACAGGGAAATGAGGGTGCTGTCCTGGAGGAAGGAAAGAGATGTTTGCCTCAGCAGAAAGCTCTTCTCGGGCTGCCTTTCCTGATCGTCGGGCTGCCCCCCAATCCTCCAGCTCACCACCCTCCTTGTTTTCCCCACCACTCCTACTCCTAAGTGCGCACTTGGAGGCCCTGGGAGCTGTCAATGGTTAAGGAGCCTTTTGACTAGCCAAATGGTTCGTGCTTCACAGAAAGGCCTGGTGATGGTGAGCTACTTCTGAACGTCCCAGCCTTGGAGCCCCTAGGAGCCCCTCCGGTCTACACACCTGCTGGCTTGCTGTTTGTCTGTCTCCTCTCCACCATGAGGGCAGGACCCACAATTCATTTGTTCACACTTGTATGCTGCAACTTAGCCCAGTGTCCGACACAGAGACTCAGAGCAGTCCTCTCCTTACTTGGGGACCCTCTCCCCAGGGAAGGAGCATGCTTATTTCCTAAGGGTCTGCCACCCACCCATTCTTTAGGTTGCCCCAGAGGCTCTGGCACCCCCATAGTGCCTGTTCTTCTCCCACCTTCCCTGGCCCCCAGGCTCACTGCCTGTTCTTGGGACTGCCACTTAAATGCCCCATGGCACAAGGGCCAGAGGGCAAGGAGAAGTCTTACCCAGCCTCTCCCTACCAGTGCATGACTGGGGTACCAGTCCCCACCATGGAAAGGGTTTCAAGCGGCGGTTGTGTGATTGAGGAGTAAAATTAAAGAGATATCAGACAAGAGAAAGTATGCAAGGGACCACCATGACTTCAGGAGCCAGATCCAGAGAGAGAGAGAGAGAAAGAGAATAAGTATTCCCAACTAAGGCTTATATACGTGCAAGCCCCCCTAATTACAGGTAACCACATACGTAACAAAGGGGACTGTACCCTAACTCTAAAGGTCCCTGAGTACATAGGAGGAGTGACCTAACCTCAGTTCCCCGGGGCAGGTAAGGGGGTGGTGGCTGTCTTCAGAGTCTAGAGAGAGATATAGTTAAAGCTACAGGCTAGATAGCAATCAGCCGTGTGCGTGTAAGAGGTAACTTTAAGGTAGCACTGTTATGGGAGGATGTAGTGGGGAACAATATTAATGATGAGAATATTGGGACTCACCTCCAACTCACGAGGGTGAAGGCCTCCCATCACCCCAGAAACCCAGCCTGCCAGCCTTCTTCATATATGAGAATCAAAGATTCATCCATATACACTCTCTTCCCATTACCTGCTTCCCACACGTCACCACAGGGTGCTGTCTGTTATTATACA
>NW_022111379.1:11506023-11516337 GCF_000313985.2 Echinops telfairi
TTATTTGAAATCTACTTTTGCTGTTTGAGAATATGCACAGCAAAACATACGCCCATTTGACCATTTCTACATGTCCAGTTCAGGGCTATTGATTTATGCATGTATTTTTTTTAATACTTTTTGATTTTAAAGATCATTTTATTAGGGGCCCTTACAACAATCCATATGTCAATTGTTTCAAGCATATCTGTACATATGTTGCCATCATTATTTTCTAAATTTACTTTTTATTTGAGTCTTTGGTATCAACTCCTCTTTTTCCCCTCCCTCCCTTGTGACCCCTTGATAAATTATAAATTATTATTATTTTCATATCTTACACTGATTGCTGTCTCCCTCCCCCCACAGTTTCTATTGGTCATCCCCCTGAGGGTGGGGATGGTTATGTGCCAATCATTTAGATTGGTCCCCGGCTATGAAAAGATATAGCGTCTGGGGTCTTAAAGGCTTGAAGGTAAACAAGCGGCCATCTAGCTCAGAAGCAACAAAACCCACATGGAAGGAGCACACCAGCCTGCGTGATTATGAAGTGTCAACTGTGTGCGTCGTAGGCCTTCCAATGGCTGCTTCTGTGGAAGTAGGATGCCAGGCCTTTCTTCTCAGGTGTCCCTACGTTAAAAGCTGACTGTGTTAACTGATTATACCACCAGGGACCCCAAAAGGAAAGTCCTCACTGCCCTCAAGTCAGTTCTGACTCAGAACCACCCTGCCTGTGGTTTCCGAGGCTCTGAATCTTTATAGGAGCAGGCAGCCTCCTCTTTCTCTCTTGGAACAGCTGGTGGATTCGAACCTCCGAACCTGTGCTTAGCAGTCCAACGCCAAATGTCCTAAATATCCCCTCCAGTCCATCCTTCTCATAGCATCTGCCCTCCTTGTCCATCGCCCAGCTCTCACATGGAGCCATGGGAAATAGCACCACTCAGCTCCGACACACCTTACACACCTGAGGAAACCGTCACCACAACGTCACCCTGAAGCACACCCAACCATTTCTAATGGCATCAACTGTCCGCCGGGGCTCCCAGTTCACATCTGATGCCAGCGGCTGAGGATGCGTGCCAGGGTCTGTTCATTGGGTTGTCACTGCGGAGAGTCTACTTCTATCACTCCTTCCTCCTGCGGGCGCGGCGGGTTCACTTCTACAAAGAGAAACTTCATCTCTTCTGCTACTCGGTTACCTGGCAGGACAACGTGTATAGGAAAGGCAGGGTCAGGACTCAACGATTTCTCTTCCTCGGTTCTCAGAATAATGGGTTTGTTCACTGTGGTTGTTGTCGTAAGGTGCTATTGTCTCGTTTCTGAACTCATAATGACCCCGCGTACAACAGGACAAAACACTGCCGGTCCTGCCCGCTGGCATCCTCTGAAGGGGGACCAGTTCGATTTGTTTTCCTATTGTTATGAGCTCGTGAAATATCCTTCATGTATTTCATCCACTGCAGCTTTATTCTTATTGATGCTAAAATTGTCTCATCTTTGGCCAAAGAAGCCACTTCAACTTGGCCCCTGAGCCCCTTTGACCCTCTCCTGGGATTCTTGAGGACTTCTTGCCATCTGAGATAGTTAAGATTTATTGTGCCAACCTGGCCGATAAACACATGTGGGGTTAATTGAAGGGCAGAGGAATAAATGGCTCGGTGAGCCTCACCTTTCTAGTTCTCAGGTATCTTGCTTTGTGATGGTCGGACCAGGGCACACTTGCATTACCAGTTCCCTGCTTCAGCTGGCAAGGCTCACTTCCTGCAAGACATCCCTGAGGAGAAGCAGCCCTGGGTGCTGGAGCAGCCGTGTGGAGACCCCTGCCAGAGCTGAGATGCTTACACGTTCACTGACTCAGCTTTCCTCCTGCAGTCGGCACCATTGTGTCTGTTTTGTGAGATGAAGGAGGACTTTGTGGATTGGTGTCAGACATATGGGCTAATGTTGGACCTATGGGCTTGGGCAGCACTGGGATGGGATGTTTTCTTCATGTGCACTTACCCTTTATATAAAACTCTCTCTTATCCATATGAGTTTCTGTGGACATTTTTCTGTAGTCTACTCAGACTAACACGCTGTCTGGCATGACAGCGGTTGTGGGCACATTTCCTGCCCCAGGCCTGGACTCATTCTTTTTTGTTTTTTCCCCATAAGCCTCTAGTTCTTCCATTGTGAAATGGTATTCCCAGACCACAATCTGGGCACTTGGGATGCTCGTTGCTATTGGATTGATTTTTGCTCCTAGACTTTCCCAGAGGTCAGAGCTAGGAAATCCGGCTTCTGTTTGTTTCACGGATAAAACGCATCACGAGTTCATATTGATACTCTCGATGACGTTGCACGGCTACAGGTTTCTTCACATCTCTTCTGTCGTCCACCCACATTCCCTTCCTCTCATGCCAAGAAGCGCGCATTTCTCAAAGACAGCCACGCGCTATGGACTTAGAACTTCACGTCCTTTCTCCTTTGCTTCCTCCCACACAGCACACACAGCAGTCTCAGAATACCGAGAGCCATTCTCCGATCAGTCTCCACTGAAGACTTGGCTTTATCTGCGGCTCTTTTTGTCCCCGGCTTCTAGTCAAAGTCCTATGTTGGGGACCGTTCCTTTGCCTGCGTTTACATCACGACATGTTTATGTTCATTTGCTGAAATTTGTTCTTGTATTTGCAGGGGTTTCTATTCAAGTTTATTTTCTTTTTGGGGTGGGCGAAATATTTACTTGGTTCCAAAGTTAACTATCGAAAGCACCCGAGGCCCTGTCGCCTATTGAGTTGCTTCTGACTCACGGCAGCCCCGTGTATTACAAAGTAGAACTGTGCTTCAGAGGGGTTTCTTGGCTGTCCTCTCAGTGGATGTGGGTTAGGCGCTGGGTGGCTAACCTCAAGGTTGGCAGTTCAAACCCACCTGGCTCTCCACGGAAGAACAATTTGCTCCCACAAAGATTAAGTGCCTTTTGACATTATCTCTGGTGATATTCTGCCTGGCAACTTTTTTATCAGAGTTTATTAGCGACCAGATTACAAAAAAAGAAAAAGAAAAGGATTCACGGTGGTAGAATCCCTACAGCGGTTCTCAACCTGTGGGTCGTGACCCCTTTGGGGGTCGAACAACCCTTTCACAGGGGTCACCTGATTCATAACAGTAGCAAAATGACAGTGATGAAGTAGCAACAAAAATCATTTTATGGTTGGGGTCACTACCACATGAGGAACTGTATGAAAGGGTCGCGGCATGAGGGAGGTTGAGAACCGCTGCTGTAGAGCATCGCGAGAAGTCGGAAAGGCCGCCTTTGTGCTTGGTCCTATGGGAGCAGACTGCCAGGTGTTTCTTCCTCGGGCCCTCTGGGTGGGTGGGAATGGCAGACCTGCCAGCTCGCAGGCAAGCACACATTTTTGTGCCACCCAAAGACTTTGTATGAGCGGGCTGGAAAAAATCCGTGGGGGGAAAATGGACCAGAGAGATCAAGGAATTTTTTCAAGAAGAACTTTGTGAAACCCACCTGCAGAAAACAAGATCGATTCAAATAAGCCCAGCCTCCAACCCCAGCTCCCCCTCTCTGTGCTGGAGGACTTCACTCGACTTTCATTGGTTTGTCCTCCTAGTGCTGGTCTGTGTTTCATAAAAGCAGATGTGTTTGTACATGGATAGCTTTGTATTTCTGTCTTTCTTCGGTCAATATTCTAGACTTAATCCTATTTTTTACTTATCAGTATATTGTGTGTGGAGATGTTCCTCACTCGTTTTTACAGTTGCCTAGTACAAATGGCAAGAGTGGCCAGACTTGGTCTCACGGACTTTGAACATGTTATCCTGAGAGACTGGTCCCTCCCGAAGGACATCGTGATTGCAAAAGTGGAGGGGCCTTTGACAAGATGGATTGATAGAACGCCTACAACAATGGGCTCCAACATAATCATCGTGAGGGTGGCCCAGGACCGGGCAGTGTTTCCTGTTTACAGGGTTGCAATAAGTCAGAACAAACCCAATGGCACCTAACAATAAGAGCAACCACAACAGCAGCACTGCAGCCGGAGCTCTGGTGGCTCAACAATTAAGCACCTGGCTGCTAACCCAAAGGTGGACGGTTCAAACCTACTCCATGGGAGAAAAACCTGGCATCTGCTCCCACAGAGGTCAGTCTCCAAAACCCAGTCGGGTCATTCCACTCAATTAACTAGGTGGCTCCCAACTATGGTCTTTCTTTGCGTGAATGTCCAACTGTCTGTTTACCTAGACACTGGAGTTCTTTCCTGTTATAAATTGTCCTGGAATCCCTGGCTTTGTGTGTTTGGGTCTGAGTGTATTTGGATGCAAATCCCAGACCTGGTATCGATTACACATGGGATGCTTTTGAAAGTCCAGGTGTGTTCATGGCATTTTCTTGCTTAAGATCCATCACTGATCATTAAGTCCAAGCTCCTTAGCTCAGCACACAACACCTTACTAGATGCTGCCCTGCCCAGCCCCCCAGCTCCTCTCCAACCAGGAGGACTGGTCCACACTTCCCTGACTCCATGTTTCCAGTGTCCATGCTCCTCTCTGCTCAGAAGGCTTTTTGTCCTCTTCTTGATCGGGCGAACTCCTGCCCATTGGCCTGGGCCCCTCCTTCGTCCGGTCATAGCTGCCTGTATAAATTAGTGACATAAGGACGCCTGGGCGTGTGATGGGTAGTGGCTGTATCTGACTTCCGTTTAGCGGAGGGCTCCTTGCACACTGGGCTGATGTCATTTCCCCAGTGCCTACCAGAAGCCCAGCCCCTTCAGATGCTCAGTAATTGGTTGAAGGAAGGAACAAGTGCCTTTCCTTTTAAAAAATCAACAAAACAGCCCCGGGCCCCGGCCCTTCCTCGTAGCATTCAGAGGGTCCGTTGCACTGGAGTCGAATCGTCTTGGTGGTGTGTTTCTGGTTATCCTTCTTAGGGGAAAACACATTTTCCTCTTGCTAGATGTTGATGAGAGATTAGTGCTATCACTGTGCAAAACCAAAAAAAAGCGAAACACAAAAGACCATCTTCTGAACCCTCAAGCGGCCCAAGCATTTAATGACAAAACCCCTCTGATGCTGTGGGAAATAAACAGACTCAGAGCTGGCAAGCGTTGGAGCAGCAATAGGGGGGGAGGGTCTTCCAAGTCAGAAAAGCCCCCCTTACTCATCTCTGAGCCCCTGTCTCCGCAGTCTTCTGGGCTCCCTGGAAGATGCGCTTGCTGGTGCTATGGAATGACCACCTGCACTCACACACTGGCGCAGCTCCGGGGCTTGGCTAACTTTTGTCTCTCTGCACCCAGCGTCGGTAAAGGCAGATATGTTCTCAGCTGGACTCAGATCACAACCCCTGCCCTGTCCTTCCCCCATGACCTTGGTCTCCGCATAGGAAGCCCTCTGCTCATCACCCTTGCAGAGGACCAGAAGGGGAACGTGGCTTCCCGCAGACCACTCTAGTCTGTTTCTCATCCTTCTAACCCTTGCTTACTCCAAGGAGGCTCAGGGCAGCTCTGGGGAGAGCCCAGGGAGGAGAGGAAGCCCGAGTGTCTGCTTGGGAATCTGCCAAACCAGCCCAGAGTCAAGAAACTCTTGATGGAAGGGACCTTGGTATCACCTAGGGTTCCTAAAGATGTGTCCCCCAAGATACCATACTGTTACTGGGCAGCTCTAGATATCAAAAGGAGCCCACACTTTCTTGGTGGTTCCCTGCATCGGTCCTACACCTGGTCCTCCTGCCCATGACGGGACAGGGTGGTGGCTCAGAGAAGCTCTGCGGAACTCAGGCTGCCTCCCTTCCCCCACCTCCCCCTGCTCCACACAAAATGCCCTCGGGTCTTTGGTCTGCTCCTTTGGCATGTGATGCACCGTTGCCTGCCCTGGAAGGAAGTCTCTGGTCAGAAGTCAAAATGTGTTTGCCTGTCCCTCAAGTTGCTGTGCTACGGATTCAAAATAGCAATTGTTCCCCACCCCCACCCCCCTTCTTATTATTTTCCCCCTGTTCTGCACTCTCTTTTAAGGTGTGAAGATTCACGGCAGGTTTAAGATTTACTTCCTCAGGCATTTTGCAGCAAGCACTCCATCCTCTATCCGCCTCCCCACTACCCCTGCCCCTAGCCCGATGCATCCCTCCTGTCTGGAGGACAAATGGTCTGGGTTGCTGTTGACATGGTAACAGCAGCTGTACGGCAAGGCGGCTGCAGATGTGCAGCATCAGCAAAGGCTTTCCCCCTAGGAGGAGAGCCATGTGATGAACCACACCCGCAGACACAGATGTTCAGATAGGTGGTCCTCACACCTGCCAGGGCATCAGACGCACCCAAGGACTTGTGGAAACACAGACTCACCCCACCCCTGGGCTCAACCCCAGAGTTTCTGATGTAGGAGGTCTGGGTGGGACCTGGGAATTCTCATTTCTCACCAATTTCTAACTGGGGCCCTGGATGGTGTAGAGCAGTGGTTCTCAACCTTCCTAATACCATGACCCTTTAATACAGTTCCTCGTGGTGACCCCCAACCATAAAATCATTTTTGTTGCCACTTCATAACTGTAATTTTGCTATTGTTATGAATCATAATGTAAATATCTGATGTGCAGGATGTATTTTCATTAATTAAACAGAATTAAAGCATAGTGATTAATCACAAAACAATATGTAATTATATATTGTGAAATATTATGTGTTTTCCAATGGTCCTAGGTGACCCCTGTGACAGGATCGTTTGACCCCCAAAGGGGTTGAGACTCACAGGTTGAGAACCACTGGTGTAGGGGGTTATGCGTTGGGCTGCTAACCGCAAAGTCAGCAGTTCGAAACCATCAGCCACCCTGAGAGAGAAAGAGGAGGCTTTCTACTCCTGGAAGGGGTTAGTCTCAGAAACCCACCGGGGCAATCCTACCCTGTCCTATGGCGTCCCTATGAATCAGAATCCACTCGGTCGGTGGCAGTGAGTTTGCTTTGGCTTGGGAAACCATTTTTGGGTGATGCGGATGCTGCTGGTCTCTGGACCACATTCCGAGGACCAGTGTAGTAAACAACTGCAGAGGAATGCTGCAAAGGAAGCAAGGTCTCAAAGAACATAAGCGCTTCGACAGGCCCTCTCAGATGCATGTGCCCTGACCAGCGCCTACAGCAGCTTTCTGAGATCGGGGAGTGGGGGCCTCTTCCCGAGACACCTTCTCCCTTCACCTGGATGCCCTGCCCCAGGTCTGAGGCCCTCATCCTGACTGCTCACCTTAGTCACTCCAAGGGCAGCGTCTCCCCTGATTGGCATCTCACAGGGCGGGAAGCACAGTCAGACACAGCCTGGCCTGGCCTGGCCTGGCTCACCGTTCCATTTTCAGCTACAAGGAAACGGCGCCTCTGGACCCAGGTTGGGCCACTGTGAAAGCTGCCATGAAAAACCTCTGTTTTGCCTTGAAGCCGGCAGTTTGCGGAGGAAGCCTGCCGAGGGCAGATGGTCTGCGTAGTCAGACGACACCCCCGTGAGCCAAAGTCCCTTGCAAACGTGTCCCGGGCCTCCAAAGGGCAAGTTTCGGATGCAGAGAAATACACTTCTCAGATATGACTCCTGCGGGGTAAAGGATACTTTCAAGGAACAACACCTGCCTCGACAGTCCTAGAGGGTGCTGGTGCGGAAGGCCGTCCAATACGGAAGCCGGAAGACTGTAGATGGGCTATTTTAGGGCAAGGAAGTGTCAAGAATTTGGGGTTTAGGGTTTGGGTTGTCTTTTTTGTTGTTGTCAGTGGAGGTGGTTTTTAAGATATTTCACAGAGCCCGAGCATCAAAGACTGACGGTGAAACTTCAGAGGGAGGGCAATTAGGCTTGAGGGGCGGGAGCTGTCAATTGGTGGCCTTTCTGTATAGAAAAGCTGCCGCCTTTGGAGCCACCTACCCTCCAGCTGCCTCCCCCATCACCCCTCAGCGCCTTATCAGAGACGTGCCCTTTTGTTGCTTATTGAGCGGTGTTTTATTGAGATCTTGAAATGCCAGCGTTTTCAAGCCTTCATCAGCTCCCATCAGAGCACAGATGGGTCTTCATCAGAATGCGTGTGTTTCCTGTGTTAACCTTTAAGAGAAGCGGCTGTAGTGCCCACTGAGGTTTGACGAGAGACCTGTTTTATGACAGCAAATTTCAGCGCTTTCCCTCACGTTGAATTTTGACCACACTTGCTTCATCTCTCTATTATTACCTAGCAAGGAAAGAATTTCCCTTTTTCTTCTCTTTTCCCCACCCCTAGTCTAAATATTCTCCCAGGAGAAAAACAGTCTGCTTCGCTCTTGAATACTAGGCAGAAGAGCCGGCTCATAAAAGTTAAAAGTCCGTTTGGAAATTAATGGTAGGTAAGAATCTATAGCATTCACATTCGTTGTGCTTTTGCTGCGTGCTGGGGCGTACAACGCTAGATGGGCTTCCTGGGCTTGCTCTGACGGAGATGATGTGGTTTGCCTTTTAATAATAGATGTCAGATAAGTCCTGTTGGTTCTAACTCAGAATGTCATCGCCATCTGTTCCGACGGTTGTCCTGGCCACAGGCACATGAATCCTTTCCTGCTGAGTCCACAGCTTACTAACTGATCTCCCTGCCTCTGCTCTCTCTCTCTCTCTGTTCTGGTCTCACTAATGTAATCCAAAACACTGGGTCAGATCCAAAATTCTCCCTGGGGGAGGGGGGGAGGGGGTTCCCCAGAGCCTTTCCTGGGCAGCCCGACCTGCCCCCAGGCTTCATTTGGCCTAGCCTCACCCACGGTTCAGCATACCCAGCGGTGCTCCCCCATCCTCAGGGCCTGCCACCCAAGGCTTTCTTAGTCTTCCAGCCGGGAGCCCATTCATCCGCTCAAGGGTTCGCTCAACACACACTAGCTCTTCTATGGATGCCAGGCAAGCGTTTGAGTGATTCAAAGCCAAGCTCTAATAGCTATACAAAATACAAACATGCCCGTCTTGCAAGAAGTGCAGCCAGAGTGCTCCTGGGAGGTGAGAAGGGCGAGACCACGGCTCACGGGTTGTCAGGAGAGGCCAGTCCCTAGAGAAGGACGGGTGGGGGGGGACAAAGGAAGGCCCTCAGCAAGATGGACCGACACAGCGGCTGCAGCAAGGGGCTCCGACGATGACGCAGGAGCGAGCAGTGTTGGGTTCCGTCGGACACGGGGTCCCCATGAGTCAGAACAGATTCAATGGCACCGAACAACCACCACCCCAACATCTGCACTGCACTAGCCTCTGTGTGGCTGTGATGCCCGAAAGGCATGCCATCGGTCGTTCAGAACACAGCAAGGTGACCCACAGTGGATAAGTCTTGCGGTGTGTGTGTGGGGGGGGGGGGCGTGCTACTAGGCTAAAAGGTCTGTTGACCTTCAGCCAAAGAGTTAACCAACGGAACTGGATTCGTCCCCCTCGACTTTAGTCTGCTACAGCGCTGGAAGATGGAAGCCCTTTCTGTTGGACACCTCTCAAAACACACAGCGACTGCAACAGGGGGCCAGGCAACGTTTATTCTGTTGGACAGGAGAGGCAGATCCGTGGGGGGTGGGTGGGGTGACAACAGCCGTTTGTTGAGGACTTCCTAAGGCGGGTGAGGGGCTGAGTCCCTGCAGGTACTAAGTCCTTTCATTCCCACAATGGCCCTCCTACAGAATACAATGAATTAATCAGCCCCATTTAACAGTCATGAGATTCTGAGAAGCTAATCAGCTCGCTCAAGGTCAGGCTCAGAGTTTGGGGTGAGATGTGATGGAGAGATTAGGTGTCTGTCACAAGCAAGGCAACGTGGCAGGAGGGCCAGCGGCTGCAGGTGCCGCTCAGTCTGTGCGTTGTGCTGGAGCTTGTACTGTGTTCCAGAGACTTGGAGAGCCCTGTCCTCACGGAGCTCATCCTCCAGTGGAAGGGGAGGGACAAGACAGAACAGATGTGCCAAGTTACTGAGCATGTTCAAGGCCCTCCCTGCCATAAGAAGGAAAGAATAGCAGGACGTAGGGGCCTGAGGAGTTAGTATGCCGGTGGCAGGTTGCAGGATTGAGCGGGTGGGTGTGCTAAGCAGGTGGTATTTTACACAGATCTGAAGGTTGTCCTGGTGGCATAGTGGTTACACGTTGAGCTGAGAGCCACAAGGTCAACAGTTCGAAACCACCAGCCTCTCAGTGGGAGAACAATGGGACTTTCTCCACCCACAAACAGCGACAGTCTCAGAAACCCACAGGGGCAGTTCTACCCTGTCCTATAGGGTCGCTATGAGTTGGCATGGACTCGATGGCAGGGAGTGCACCGTTGGCAGAGGGAGTCACTGGGGAAAAAGTCCTGAGACGGGACGGCACCTGCTGTGTTTGACGAACTGTAATGGAGCAGTGGGT
>NW_022111379.1:11518337-11525178 GCF_000313985.2 Echinops telfairi
AGCCCAACCAATGATGGTTGGAAGGAAGGAAGTCAGTCTTTGGATAATCAGAGATTTATTTGAAATCGCTTGCCCTTAACTGAAGCTGGTCTGTTTAAAATTTACATGAAACTTTTATTTTAACTTTTGATTCTGATTTGAGTGAAAGCGTACAGAGCAGGTCGGTTGGCGCTCAACGATTGATACAGTTTCTTTCATAACATTGATTGCACACCCCACAAGATAACAAAACAGCATGCTTCCCATTTCCTCCCTGCGTTTACTTTTGCCACGTGTCCTTCTTCCGGCCTTTCGAGTTTTTATCTCTGGGCAAATGCTGCCCTGTGGGTAGTTCTTAGAGAGCACGCCACCGGTTCTAGCCAGGTTTGGGTCCTCGCTAATGGAGTATACTGTTCTAAGGCGTGCGTCCCTTCCTGATAGGCCCACGATTCAGCTGCCAGTTGAATCATGACGACAAGTTCCCGGCTTGAAGGGCAAACTAAGACCCACAGTCTCAGAGGTCCTTCCAGTTTCTGTCCGAGCAGTAAGACTGGTGTTTTTTATGCTTCTAAGGTTTGTGTTCCACATTTTCTCCCTTTCTAGCCAGGATCTTCCCTGGGGATGCCTTTCCAAGACCGTCAGCAGCGCTAGCCAGACCCAGTTTGCCCTTCTGGGCTGAGGGGGGAGAAGGCTGAAGGTGGCACAGTCCATTAGTCCTTTAGACTAATTCTTCCCACGCGTCTTTGGCTTCCATCCCTCTCTTTGCTTCACATCGGGAAAGACCAGTCGCTGTGCCTCAGATGGCCGCGAGCTAGCCTTTCTACCCCACGACATGTCACCACAGTCGGAGGCAGAACACAGTCTTTGTGAACTAAGGTACAGCGTGATTTTTTTAAACGATAGTATCTGTAGTTTAAAGCCCCTACTTTTTACATACTTGGTTTTATTCTGACCATTGTTGGTGAGGATATAGACAGCAGGGCATGCACTAGTGTAACAATCTCTATACATACAATTCTGTTCTTCACGCTGTGTAACTATTCTCACCATCCTTGTCTGAATTGTTCCTTCCCCATTAACGTGAACTCACTCCCCTAACGTTCCTCTCCAGTCTTTCAGATTGGTGTTGTCGATTGGAGCCCACGTAGATAGATCTCAAATGAGCAGTGCTCAAGGCAGACATGTGTTACCAGTTAAGCACAAGGATTGTTTGGCGTGAAGAAGGCTTCAGGGGTATTTTTGGTTTAAGGGTAAAAGTTATGTCAGGGTAATCGTTTCAGGCTTTCACCCAACCTACTTGGATCCAGAAAGTCTGAAGCCCATGAGAATTTGAAATTCTGCGTGTTTTCCTCTTTTGATCAGAATGTTTCTATGGAATCTTTGATCGAAATGTTCATTCATGGTAGCGGGGCATCACCCAGTGCTTCTGGTCTCCTGGAAATCCCTACTTTTTTTTTGGTCTTAGAAAGTAAAATTGTTAAATCCATCATCTCCACTTTTAAATTCCTCTAATAAAAAAAGGCAGTGCTTTCTTCCTGTCTGTTGAAATCATCTTCCTCCCTGAAACGGGTTATGTAACTTAGGAATGCCTCCAGGCTGTTCCAGTGCAGATGGGGGCTGGGAGGGGAGGCCAGGAAACTTATTGACCGAGGTGGTGCTGAGAAAAAAACAAAGTCACCACCATACAGCAATTTCAGTAACTTTTTTGTTCAATATGAACCAAAACATTCTCCTAGACACACGTTTCAAATAGAACAGGCACTCCAATTCCCACTGGTTGCCGGGTACGGCAGACAAAGACCAAAGGATGGAGCTGGAAGGAAAGTTAGAGCTCCCACCAGGGTGATAGCTTTCCAGCCCTCTGAAGAGAAAACAGACTCCGGGAAGCGAAAGGGCTGCGAGGATCACAGCTTATTGAACGGCAGGGGCCGATCACTGACACCAGCCTAGTGTTTTTCTCAGACCATCTTCTGCAACTTCCTGTCAGAACAGGCACAGAAAACAAAACTGGGGGCTTCCAAAACGCGGCTCTTCAAAAGCAAAACTCAGAGCCCTGGACCGGTTGTTCTCTCCCAAGGGTGATTTTGCCCCCTAGAGGGCATTTGTCAGCATTGGAAAACATTTCTGTTGGTCTCAATGTCTATTAGCATCTTTATTGCTTAATTTGAACAGTTGTATTGACATATAATTCACTTATCATACAGTGGCTTAAACATATTAAACATATTTTAAAGAGTTGTGCAATCATCTCCACAATCGATTTAAAAATATTTTCTCCTTTCTTGTACTCATTATTGTTAGCTTCCCATGTGCCCCCAACCTCCCCTGCCATCACCCTAAGAAACTATTATTAATCCAGCTCTTGCCTCTATAGATTTATCTATCCTAGGTTTTGTATTCTAAAAAGTATACAAAAGAACCCACAACATTAACAAAATAAAGTAGAGAAAAATCTCAATAGAAAAGAAAGCAGAAAATAACAAAAATTAAAACAGATTTTAAATGGGCAAAAGGGAGAGCAGATGATAAAGTATTAAATTTTAACCTAACTACACCTACGATAAGTCCTCTTTCCATGCACTCTGTCTGATAGCAAGGCTATTGGCATGCCTGGGCAATGGTCAGAGTTGGATTCACCAGAGGTGAATGGAGAGTCTACAAGTGGATTGGGGGCTCTCACTGCCATCCGTAGCCTTTTGCAGACTAGGCACCCCAAATTTAAGCTCTAATATCATTCCCTCCTCCAGCCTTGGATTCTATTATTTACAATCCTTGGATCATGCAGGCTAGTGTGCTTCTTCCATGTGAACTTAACTGACACCTCACTTAGAGGGCTGCTTGTTTTGAGACAAGGCTTTTAGATCCCAGACACTACTCTTTCTGATAGTGTATTCATTCTGAGCATCAACATCTGATGTGTTTTTCTCACTACACTTTGCTACAGCACCCAGATCTTCAGTGATCGCCTCACGAGAGCAAGTATCTAGTAGGGTCTGCTATTGGTATCATATGAGTAGAAGCCAGGGGTGCTATGAAACATGCTACAAGGCACAAGCCAGCCCCTACCCCACCCCAAGAATTGTCCAGCCCAAAGTGTCCACAATGCCCAGGTTAAGAAAGCCTATGCTAGTTCGACGGAGCCCTGGTGACGTCGTAGTTACACATTGGGTTGCTAACCACAAAGTCAGCAGTTCAAAACCACCTGCTGCTCCTTGAGAGAGAGACGAGACCTTCTACGCCCCGTGAAGAGTGGCAGTCTCAGGAACCCACAGGGGCAGTCCCACCCTGTCCTACAGGGTCCCTATTTGTCGACGATGGGTGTGGTTTTTTTGTTTTGGTAGCAGGCCTAGCTGTAGATTAGAATCACCTCCGCCACCTCAGACCAACTGAATGAAATTGTCCACGGACAGAGGCGCAGACATTGGGTTCTTAATCTCCAGGTCAGAGGTTCAAAACCCACCAGACACTCTGAGGAAGCAAGATGAGGTTGGTTGTCTGTTCCTGTAAAGAGTCACAGTCTCAGAAACCCTAGAGTAGACGGTGACGATGAGTTCGAACTGATTCGATGGCAGTGGGGTGGGTGTGTTAGGTGTCAGGACTGAGGTACCAGTGTTTCTGAAAAGCATCCTAGATGATTTTAATGGGCAGCCAGTCTGAGAATCCCTGGTTCAAACACTCCCCATCCCACACTAAATTGGAAAGCGAAGGAAACTATCCACCAAAGAAGATACTGATCCTGGCCACGCAACACTTAGGGGATCAGCTGTTAACTAAAAGGCTTGAGGCTCAAATCCACGCAGAGGTGGCATGTAGGAAAAACCTGGTGACCTCCTTCTGAAACATCACCCGCTGAAAACCCGGTGGGGGCGGGGGCACAGTTCTACTCTGCCGTGCATGCTGGCACTGGGGGCCATGCCAGAGTCGGTTCCACAACGCAGACCTCACGCACAACAGAGCCAGACAACACCCGGTCCTGCGCCATCCTCACAATTGTTGGGATGTCTGAGCCCTGGTTGCAGCTTCTGTGTCAGTCCATGTCTTCATGGGCCTTCCTCTGTCAGTCCCGTCCCTCCACTTTACCAAGCATGCACGGGGTTTCCGTAAGTTGGAATGGACTCATGACAAGTGAGGTTTGTTGTTTGGTGTGTTTCTGTGTCTGCCAGAAAGTGAAGGGGGCAACATCATGTGGTAGTTACATAATCTGTTGTCAATGTGAGACTTAAGAGTAAAGGGGGGCGGGGTTAGCCTGTCAGTCAGGTCAGCTTGATGACCTCGTTTGGAGCTGCTAAGGAGATACATAGCTCACTGGAGGTGGGACACAGGCTCACTCCCTGCAATCCATTCCTGTGGATAAGACACATGGAGCTACCCTCGAGTCCTGAAGCTCGAGGAGTCACATGGAAAACCACACCAGCACTGAGACGCTTCCACTGCCACTGGATCCACAAGACTTTCCACCCACTGGCCTGTGATCTTCCTGCACTTGGCATCATGGCATGTGTTGCGTGAGTCTGAAGAGGGATTTATAGACTGGCATCGGACATATGGGCTAATATTGGACTTATGGACTTGATCTGGGCTGGGATGTTTTCTCAATATTCAACTGCTCTTGTATATATAGCTCTTCCTTATACACACACACGTGTCTATGAATTTGTTTCTCTAGTCTACCCAGACTATCACACATAGAGACATTACCAACATAGTCCTTGCCTCAGGGAGCTTGAAATACGGATGAGAACTAACCCCAGAAAAGCTGTCATTGCCTGTGTGCTAATGAGGTGATGAATGAGCAGCCAGGCCGGAAGCTCTGCAGGAAAGAAGGAGCAATGAAGAAGAGCAGTGGGCAGAAAGAGCAGGTTCCTGGAGTCGTGGCAAGACTGCCTGACTGGGGGACACTCTGTCCTTCTTTACATTTTTTTCATAAGGTTACTTCTATATTTAGGGAGTGGGAAGCTTACATTTTTCAGTCTTCTAGAATTAGATGAGCCTCTTAAGAAATGTTACTGCTTCCTCCAAGCTATAGCTCCACATGATTTCATAACATTAAGTATAAAATATGCACATTGCTGAGTCCAGAGAAACTCTTTTATTGTTTCTTAAAAATTATACAAGCAGTTATGTGTAATTGTCCCCCCACAGTGATCGGGTCAAGCCAATCTT
The DNA here is from genome assembly GCF_000313985.2 of Echinops telfairi. Taxonomy (NCBI): domain Eukaryota; kingdom Metazoa; phylum Chordata; class Mammalia; order Afrosoricida; family Tenrecidae; genus Echinops; species Echinops telfairi. The sequence continues at coordinate 11,523,480 of NW_022111379.1, forward strand.
TCCCACTGGGAAATATGGTATTTGAGAAGGTCTCAGTGGGAGTACTCAACTTGCCCATTACTCTGGTGGTCATAACTCCCTCATTCATTATTTAAGACGTTTAGTCTCCTTCATTTTGAATCCTCTCCATGCGAAGCCTATTGGCCCCGCTCCATAGCAACACTGGGGCCATTTGGCAGCAGTTGGCAACTTTAGACAGACCCACACTCCCTCTTTATGAAGGTGTCACCATAATGCTTCCTTCATGCTCTCAAAATAAAATTCGCAATTAGGATAAATTCTACCAATTGAAATGTTTCCACAAGCTCATGAAGCACTGGAAGCACTCACTCATTGATGCCAAACATGTAGAAGACAGGTACCTGGCCAACTGGCTGGAAGTGATCTATATTTAAACTCATTCCAAAGAAAAGTGACCCAGCCGAATGTGGGAATTCTTTGATATCACATGCAAGTGATTTATTTGCTGAAGATCATTCAACAAAAGTTTCAGCAGTACATTCATAGGGAGCTGCCCGAAATTCAATCCAGATTCAGAAAAGGATAAGCGATACCATTACTGACATCAGCTGGATCTTGGCTGGAAACCGAGAATACCAGAAAGATGCTTACTTGTATTTTATTGACTCTGCCAAGGCATTTGACTGTGCGGATCATAACAAACTATGGACTTGAGACAAACGGGACTCCCAGAACACTTCACTGGGCTCATGTAGAACCTGTTCATGGCCCACGAGGCAGTACTCAAACAAAACAAGGGAACACTGCATGTTTTAAAATCAGGAATCGAGCTTTGCACCCCATCAGACTCGACCTGAAAACACTCCTAAAGGTCAACAAACAGACCTTGAACTATTTATAAGCTTTTCTTTTTTTGTTGGTTTGGTGTGAGTTGTTGTTGTTGTTTTGTTTTCTTTTGTTGCTCTGTTTTGCTCTGTCTTGTTTTTGTGCTTATTATTGTCTCTGCATGTCTATCTAGATAAGATAGGCGGGATAAACAATCTGGAGAAGAAAACAACGGGACTGATGGTTCCGGGGGACATGGGAGAAGGGGAGGCGGGGGAAAGAAAGGGGGTGTCAACCAACCCAGGTACAAGGGAACAACAAGTGACCTAAAAATCAATGGTGAGGAGGGTATAGGATGCCTGATAGGGTTTGATCAAGGGCAATGCAGCCTAGAGTGAATGAAGGCCAAACATGATGGTAGAACAAGAGGAAAGTAAAAGGAAATAGAGGAAAGAACTAGAAGGCAAAGGATATTTATAAAGGTCTAAATACAGGCATGTACATATGTAAATATATTTATATATAACAATAGGGAAATAGAGCTATGTATATGAGGTATCTATGGGATCATGTATCAGGCATCAAAGACCCGGAACAAAAAATCATATCATTGAAAATGGAGGGCAGGGTATTAGTGTGGGTAGACTAGAGAAACAAATCCATGGACACACGTATGTGTATAAGAAAGAGGCTTATCGATTACAAGGGTCTACATATGACCTCCTCCCTGGAGGACAGACAAAAGTGGGTGAAGGGAGATGTCGGACAGGGCAAGATATGACAAAATAATAATTTATAAATTATTTTAAAAAATTATCAAGGGCTCATGACAGAGAGGGGAGCCGGGGAGGGAGGGGGAAAATGAGGACCTGATGCCAGGGGCTTAAGTGGAGAGCAAATGTTTTGAGAATGA
>NW_022111379.1:11526351-11527726 GCF_000313985.2 Echinops telfairi
TATATCCTAGCTTGTCGTGCATTCTTCCCAAAAATCGGGACTTTTTAAAAACACCACAGGGACGCGGAAAAATTTGTTAAAAATCAGGATTGTCCTGCCAAAAGCGGGGCATCTGGTCACCTTAATAAGCATCTCAGTGCTGGCAGGGGTCTCTGTGTGGCTTCTCCAAATCAGGGCACTAGCCTAGCTCCATGTGTCTTGTCAGCTGCAATGTCTCCCAGGGAGTGAGCCTGTGTCCCACCTCCAGCAAGCGATTTATCTCTTTAGGGCCTCCGAATGAGGTCATCAAGCTGAGACCTGATTGACAGGCGAAACGCTACCCCTTCACTCTTAATCCTCTCAAATTGACAACAGCTGATGTAACTACCACAGGGACAGACAGCAGAAAAGTGGATGAAGGGAGGCATCGGTCAGTGTAAGACATGAAAGAATAATAATAAGTTATCAAGGGCTTGTGAGGGAGGGGGAAAATGAGCTGATATCAAGGGCTCAAGTAGAAAGAAAGTGTTTTAAAATGATAATGGCAACATGTGCACAAATGTGCTTCACACAATGGATGGATGTATGGATTGTGATAAGGACTATATGAACCCCCAATAAATTGATTTTTAAAGAAAGAAAAAAGAAAGAGATGAAGGAAAACAAGGCTGCGCAGATGAGACTGGCGGTAATGCATATCTGGTGATACTGCAAAGACAGTGCACCGTGGAGAGGTTGCCACAGCTGAACGGCAGCAGCTGACACCAGCCAAGGTGTCCGACAGGTTAAGTCAGCTTTGAATCCTTCAGACATCAAAAGATAGCCTTTTCAGGGTCTTGTGTGTTTTTAGTTAGAGGAATTTTGAGACAAGTGGTCAAGAAATGAAACCCTGGATTTCTGAAGCTCCTGCGCAAATGAGGGAATCACTAAATTGCAACGGAAAGCGTGCTCTTCAGTCGCCTATAAACAATCCCCAAATCTAAGCAGTTTTGTCAATAAGTGTTCAGACAACATGTTTTAGATCGCCTTGAGAAACAAGAAGTTTCGCTCACAATAAAACTGTTTAAGAACAAATAAATAAAATCGGGGATCAAAATTTAAAGTTAGAAAAACCATGGCTTGAAATCACTGTACTTACTCGATTTGTATGCTGAGAAAAGAATGCAAGAAGCTGGACTTCCTGAAGAAGAGGAGCTCGCTCGAGGTCTCTGGAACTTCCTCTCACAGGCCCCTGAGTCTGGACAATTCACAGGCTCCGACCCAGAAAATGTCTTTTTTTTTAAAAAAAAAAAAGGGTTTTCCAGCTTACCAAAAAGCCTTATCGAATCCATTTGTGGCCACCAATATGATGCCAAGAGCCAGGGTCTGGGATGTTTCTGTAAGGGTTTTTGGGGCG
>NW_022111379.1:11528000-11532783 GCF_000313985.2 Echinops telfairi
AGTAAACATATCTTCAAAGAACATTCTTTCTCGGGGATGTCTGGTTCTCAGAACTGGTGATTTTCAGCGAGGGGAGGGGAGGCCGATGTGAGGGAGGCCCAGGAGAGGTGAGTTCTGAGAACAAGAAGGTGCCGGATTCAAAATGGAGTCCCTTGTGCCAAGACCAGGCAGTTTCAGCCAAAGACAGAGAGGCCAGTTGATTTGTGAAACTGTTTATTTCTGCACGCATGAAACAGAAGGACACAGTAGGGTTTGCTGCCTCCAAACTGCTTCAAAAATTCAGTGAAAATCAAAGTTATATACCAACAAGGACTCCCTAGGGGCTGTCTGAGAGGCCCCCCTGACAGCAGCTCAGCAAACCTGAAAAGAACATGACACCTGGGACAGGCTTCATGCAGGGACACGGCTATCCACACAGACTGCTGGTGACCCTAACTATCCATGTGCTCCTCCCCTGTCCTGGTATCCCACTGTTGGGGGGGTCTGTCCAGGGTGGACCAGTGACTATGGATACACATCAGTGTTCCCCAGCCCTGCTGAAAGGTCAGTCTGGTCCAGGACCAGCCGCAATAAGATGCTCAGTCAGCCTGGGAACCAGCTTCCCTACTGGAATTTTCTCTGCCAGGTCAACAGAACTCAAAGGGGTCATAGGGATGGGCTCTGGGAGATGACTTGCATAAACATGTACAGCACAGCTGGAGCCTCGTTCTTTGCAGGAACGAAGCTCACCATGGGTGTGACGGTGTGAGGCTGGGAGAAGGTGTGGAAGGAGGAGAAGGGTGGCGACTGGTTCCTCGGAGAGGAGACTGGGGCTCTCAAGAGGGAAGACCCTGGGAAAGAGTTTGGGATTTCCAGGTGGTGTCTGGTCTCAGGACCCTTGTGGCCCTCACAGCTCCCTGCGTTGAGCCTGACCCCTGTGATCACGAGCAGTCTCACAACTGGAACCTGTAGGACCCCTCTGGTCTTCTGTGGGGAGAGGTCAGATGCTTGCAGGCATCCTTCCGGAGGGCAATCAGTTACCAGACTGCAGTGGGCCCCCTCCCTGCTATTAAGGACAATGGACAGGCTTGCAGTCATCTATTTGGTTCCTGTAGGTGGGCTTTACACCCTACTGATAATGGTTCCTATAGAGACCCAGAGAATAGGTCAAAGTTAAGCTGCCATCCTAAATCTAGGATCCGCCTAGCTTGTCACATGTATACCCCCAACCCCTCCTCTTCCTATTGCGTGTATTCCCCTAGACCACCCCCTTCCATTACTATATAACCTATAGTGCAACCCCTGGCTACCTGTAATTAGTGGGCTTGCACGCCCCCAAAGGATATAGGCCTGGGTTAGCAATAGAGGTCTCCTCTCTCTGGGCTCCTCCCTTGACCTCTCGTTGGCTCCCTCTCCTCCCCTGTCCCCTTCCCCTTGTCCTCCTTCCCTTTGCCCTCTCTCCACATTGACCACCTAGCAGGGCTGAGGTGAGCATTGCTACCATGAAATGTGTCTGACTTCATTATTTGACTCTCTCTTCTATCCCTCATGCTCTCGATGACTTTAATGTAATATTTATATATCTCAATCGTACAATTGTGCTTACTGAACCCATGATTAGTGGTGGGGGGCTGGCCTACCCACCTTAAAACCACAGCCTTTGTTTTGGCAGCACATGCTCACTGGGATACTGCCCTCCTCTTCCTCTTCTGTTTCAAAGACCCCTTGCAGGAAGAGCTGCAGAGACAATGCAGGGGGGTGGCGGGGGCCTCAGGCATCACCTCCTCCCCTCTCTGCCGCATCAGGCCCTTTTGGCCCCTGAACTTCACAGGAGCTACCCATTCACCCTCTGTCCCCACTTGCTCAGTGGACTGGCTTATGGGCTACACCATCTGACCCATCCTAAGTCCATTGTCCACGGAGAGAACTCACAACCTTTGAGGATTGCAGCAAGACCCAGGGGGAAGTGGAGTCCACACAGGCAGTCTCCCCTCGGAGGAACCAGTCGCCCCCCTTCGCCTCCCCCAGCACCTCCGTGTCCTGGCCGGGTGCAAAACGGCGTTCCCCACACTGGTAGGAATGTCAAAGAAGGCGAGTATAGACTTGTTTTCACTCTCCTCAGCTCAGGGGCCGTGCTGCATGGTTCCCTGTTTTAGGGTTTTAGTGGCTTAGCGATGCCAAGATCTGGGACCATGGAGTCCCACACAGGACACGTTTGACCTCGGAGAAAAAAACAAGGGAGAGTGTCCACTCGGCCAGTGATCTCCTGACTGTCTCTTTCAGCCCTGATGTAAGCAGCTGGGTAGAGACTTAGGGTCCGTCATCCTATGATGAGGGGACCAGGATCAAGGGCCTGACCTCCCAGCACATCACCTGGTGGACTAGCCCATCCGACAGCCCATTCTGGATCAAGCCCAGTCCCATGAACTCATGGGAACAGAGCTGGGGGAGCCCTCATGGAGGGCTAGTGCTAGAGCAGAGGCCGGAACACCATTTTCCTCCTCTCCCATATCCCAGCCCCTCCCAAACCTCACTGGACCACACAACTCCTCCTTCCCTGACCCCCCAGCATCACCCCCACCCACCTCTCTCCCAAATGGACCCTGCCTGGTCCAATAGCTATACCTTCACTGCCTCCCTGCCCCCTTACGAGGGCCCATGGAGAAAAAGTGCTGGCATGGACTGAGGGGTGATGACTGGGGAAGGGTGGAGGCAGGTGTGGAGCTGTCCAGATGCCTTCACAGAGGGGACCCCGCCGAGATTTGGCCTGCCCCAGATCACCCAATGTTACCTGGGCTGCTTCCTGGCACAAGACCAGCACCACTGGCTCTGGAAACTGAAACACTGACTTGGTTTTCTGCAAAGTGTCAAAATCATCACTTTCTCACCGTAGAGAGAGTCAGAAAGTGCCCTCCACTTCTGAGGTGAGCCAGGGCTGTGCCTGCCTGTCAGGGCCCACGTTCTATGTGCTTCATCACCAAGGAAGTGAGGTCGCAGTCTATATCCCCTGACCTATGCCTCAACCTCCCCAGAACCCCCTTTGAGCCACCCTAGTACGACAAATTGACAGACAAGTGGTGACTTGTCAGTGGGTTTATTATACTGTGATGGCCTGTGTATTGATATAATACAATAATACCATCTGGATGTGTGCACATTTCAACATTTCTCCAGTAACATCCTTTATGCCTCCTTTTCCTTTCTGTGAGATGCAATGCAGGGTCCCACGCTGCCTCTCCACAGAACACGTCTTTACTCTCCTTTCGTCTCAGCCTGTTGGGCTCATCTTGCCATTGTCCGTTCTGGAGAACAGAGGCCAGTGTTTTGTCGAATGCCCTCAGTTTGGATTGGCTGAGGTTTCCTCGTGACTAGCCGCGCCGTGTGCATTTTTGGCAGGAATCCCAGAAGTGCTGGTGCATCTTTTTCAGCCACGGTGTCCGGAGGCACATGATCAGATCAGTTTGTCCCGGGACAAGGAGTTCCCTTTGATCACTGGTATGGGGCTATACCCAGTTTCTCAGCTGTAAAGGGACAATGTTTCTCCTGAATAAGGCTACTTTGTGGGAAGAGGATACTATCATGATGTGCCCATGGATTCTTATGTTATTCAGTGGGCTTTAGAATAGGTTTTTATCGACATAATTCATTTAGATGTTCAGATGGTACCGGCTTTGCCCAGTGGGACCCCCTTCACTCTGGCTTCTGTGTCCTTCTTGTGTGTCCCCACCATTCTCTGAACACTTCTTTGTGGGGCATTTTAAGAATTCTTGTTTAGGTATATATTTGACTCAACCAATTCTGGTGTCCTCTGACCTCGTGGCTCGATCGAAGTACTGGCAATCGATCAGATCTAACCAGCAACGGGACTTTTTCCTCCATCTGCACACTGCACTCTTATGTTGAAAGTACATGAAATTGCATGAAATACTGTATATAGTTTAATTTTGTTAGATTTAACTAGTGTGTGATTTTATAAGGCTTCCAGCTCTTTCTTAATTTAAATTGACACTAAGACTTCCATACATTGTGGCTGACTGCGACCCTGTTCTGAACTTATGGAAATGCGAGGGGGGGAGGAGAGGGATCAAAACAACCAACCAATATATTAATAATACAGAACAGAATGCGGGGGCAAGAAGGGGAAACCCCCAGGTGCTAAAAATAAAGAGGGCATGGACAGGGCACAATGGCTCGTAAAGGAATCAGATCTATCAGCCATGGACCCTGAATGTGCTTGTTTCCCCGTGGGGCCAAGGAAAGGAAAAGGGAGGCCTGTGCACAGAGGGATCTGGCCAGGACCACGATGGACGAAGAGCTCTTTGAAGTGTACACTAGAAATATCCCAGGCACCGGTCTTAGGAAAGGAATACAAAGTCATGGGTGGATAAAATCCTCTGGCAGAAATTAAGACCTCAAAGATTGCCAATGTAGATATCGAGAGGTTCTAAGGAACAGTACTGGGGAGTATGGAAACGTCAGGGTGAGAAGGTTAAGTGAAAACTCATCCAGACAGAGCTGATAAACCCCACCGAACGTAACAGGGCAAAGTAGAAAGCAGAGTCTTCCCCACTCAGAGAAAGCAACGCTCCTTGAAGATAACGTCACAGTCCAAACTGCCAAAGAGCGCCAGCCAACTACCAAGTGGGGCTAGAACTAAAAGCAATTGAGAGATACTGTCCAGTAAGCAGGTTTAAGTCTCCAAAGAGAGAGGAGGACAAAGACCACAAAGCAAGAACTAGCTGTGGCAGTTCCATGATCGCCTGTCAACTTGTGAAGGGGTGGAGTCCAGCCTGTCAATCAGGCC
>NW_022111379.1:11534421-11535609 GCF_000313985.2 Echinops telfairi
AAGATATGAAGTAGACTGACAACTAATTGTTATGGGACAGTAAGATAAAGTAACTATCAAATAACTTACAGTCATGGCCCAACCTGAACTTAGCCTAGCTAGCCTTTTCTTTCCACCATGAAGGCATCCCATAATTAACCTTAGTCAAGTTGTTAATTACAGAGTACTGTTGGGAAAGAGGAGTCCTGGTGGTGCAGTGGGCTGCTAACAGCAGAGCCAGCCGTTTGAAAACCACCAGCCCTGTCAATCCACAGGAGAACGACCAGGATTTCTACTCCTGTAAAGAGTTACTCTCAGAAACCCCTAGCAGCAGTTCTGCCCTGTCCTACTGAGTCACTGAGTCGAAATAGACTCGATAGCAGTGAGTATGTTAGAAAATAAGCCACTTGCATGAAGTCATTTACTGTAGATGGACCAGCAGAGCATCAGTTCAGACAGGCCAGCAGTGGACACAGGAAGAGACCTGTGTGCTTTCGTTGTTTCTAAGAGGATGGTCCCTACCTGAGTTACCAACAACTGCTAATGTTGAAACAAAAGCACAAGCTGCCCCCTGAAACCTGGTCTCCGAAGGGCAGAATATCGTCTTCTGTAGAACAAAGCACAAAACAGATGGTTTTCTGTAAAGTTGGTTTTGAAAAAGCAAGTAAAGTCAAGATGCAAAGAGGCATGATTTCAAAAACCCTTCAACCACTTTAAAAGTTTTATAAACTTGTTTTTTCTTTCAATAGTTCATGAACTCTCTTTAATTTCCCACTGTTTGTTTTCCTCTAAATTTAGCTTGAGTCTTTTTTATTTTCTCCCCAAATAAAAGTAAGATGTTCTAGTCGTTGCCCTGAAGGAGCCTGGTGGTGCTGTTGCTTGGCACTGGGCTGCTAACTACAAGGTCGGTGGTTCAAAGCCACCAGTTGCTCTGCAAGAGAAAGATGAGGCTAAATCTTCATTAGGTCAAAATAGGCTTGCATGGGCCATGGTTAAAAATCAGTATCAGTGGTTTTTCAAGTGGCTTCACTTAATAAGGTTTTATATATTTTTTTGATCATGTGGTCACTCAGAGTCCAGCTGAGCTGCACGTGGTCACTCGCCAACGGAAGGCCAGTAAGGCGCCCTGGTAGCCTAGTGGGTTATGAGCCGGGCTGCTAACCACGTCAGCAGATCAAACCCGCAGGGACAATGGATTATTTAATGTCT
>NW_022111379.1:11536889-11538699 GCF_000313985.2 Echinops telfairi
GTGCGAACTCCGCCCTCAGGAACCAAACTGATGGCCCCAAGCTTCAAAGAGTAGTCCATTGTCCCCAGCAGCAGGGAGCAGGCCCACCCCTGTGGTGGGATGAGACAGCAGTCTGGCAGCAAGGATCTGACTTCCCCCCACAGCGATGGCAATGGATATTAGAATCCAGAGATGAAAAATAGAGAACATGAATTAAAACAACACAGAACCCCCCAGCTGCTCCTTGGGAGAAAGACAAGACTTTCAGCTCAGGTCAAGATTTACAACCTTGAATACCCACAAAGAGAGGCAGTTCGAATCTGCTCTGTCCGTTGAGCTGCTGTGAGTCAGAACTGACTTGATGGCAGAGTCTGGTTTGGATCGCGGGGCTCTATCATTTCCACGGGAGGTCTCTTCCCCAAGGCCAGGGCAGGGGAAAGGAGTTTGTCACCAGCCGGATCTCGAAGCGGCATGCACTGTTTCCGTTCGTGTCTGCCTGGTCAGAAGTAGCCCTGCCTTCTTGCAGGCGGACTTGTTGGAGGAAGGAAAAGAATTAGTCACGTCTACCGCCACTCGTCTGCACGTGCCAAAGTTGAAGGTGCACTGCTGAGTTTTGAGAAAACCGTTTATTGTGAATTGGGTGAACGTTGACCGAGCAGATGTCTGCATTCAACAATGCGTACACATTGTGCTTCATCACGTTGACTGCAGGCCCCACAATGCACACTTTCTTCCTGTCTCCATTTTCCTTTCATGACCCTTCTGAAGTTTGTCCTTGGTGAAAACTGGCCCTTTTGATCTTAAATGGTCGTTCTAAGGGGGGCACACTGCCCGAGTGTTCCCATTTGTGATTTGGCTGAAAACTGAGTTCATTTCCACACCTGAAGGGTGACGAAGGGCAGTCTCCGAAGTTCCACCAAGTTCTCTAGCCAACCACCAGTAAACCTGTCCATTTCCGATTTTGAGACACGTTTTTCTCTCTGTTCAGGCCCTTCTAATGTGACCCCTCACTTTACGGCAATTGTTAGTCGTAGTCTGGCACCATCTAGTAGTTCTTTGGTCTCAAGGTCACGGGACTGATGCTGATGTGGGTCAACAGTCCAAGAGACTTCTTTCCATGCATCAATTTGAATCACTTTTATCACTTTTTCTATTTGTATCCATTTCCTTTGCTCCACACAGGGAGAGGCCAATGGTTATTTATACCTTACATGGCCACTCACGAGCTTTTAAGACACAGTGCTACTCACTAAAAGAAGACGTAGACCATTTGTCTTTTGAGGACTATTATTCCAACTGACCTATATGTCCCCCAAGGCCAAGGCCCTGAGCCCCCAGACCCAGCGACTTGGGATGCTGACTCTTAACACAGCATTTCTGTTAAGGATCTTTAAGAATGGAAACAAAACCTCTATTTGATGGTCCAACAATTCTGCCATAGCTTTTGGAGAATCTGCCAAGAAAAACTAAGAGTGAACATGCTAATCAAATTGATGTATCCCTACATCTGTAGGCTGACAAGTGACAGGTGAGGGGCAGAGTTAAGTCTCTGACAAATGGCCATAGCCAAGCAGGTGTTGTAGGTTAAAATGAAACCATGTAGCTATTTGGGCAGGGTCCGGACCATGCAGCCACCTCCCCCAGCTCTTCCGAAAGATAGCCTGCTGGACTGTGCGGCCCCTTCCCCCTGCCTCTCAAGGCCAGAGCTGGACCGTGCAGTCCCTGCCCCCAGCATTCCAAGGAGCTTATCTCTCCAGGCTGGGTCTGTACAGCCCCTTCCCTCAGTGTTCCAGGATGATTTGCTCACAGACCACATCCTGACTCAGACCCT
>NW_022111379.1:11539653-11540979 GCF_000313985.2 Echinops telfairi
CTCATTACTATCTCTGATCTAAAGACAATTATTATTTTTTAATTACTTTCTGTGAGTCAAGTCGGCTCCGGAGTCTACGGTTTCCTTGGGCTAACCTTTTCTCACACAGCTCAGAGGGTTTTCTTGGTTGTCCTCTTCGTGTACACGATTGCCAGGCGTTTCTTCCGCGGCACGGCCAGGTGGGTTCAAACCCAGCTTCAGGTTAGTGGTCACGTGCAAACCACTTGTGCCACCGGGAGCTTCACTTCCCTAGGGTCAAGAAGTCCATCTCCCGAATGAGATGAAAACGGACCTTTTAAAGTGTGGACAAATGCTTAACAAATATGCTTTCCCCTTGATAGTGAACTCTACTAATCATATCCAGTATCTGTACTTTAGATTATTTCTAGGCCCAAACAGCAAGACCACATCTCATTCACCACAGAATCAAGTAAAATGTACACAGTGTGCGTGCTCACTTGTGATTTTTTTTAAATCAAGGGGAGTAGAAAAGCAATATAAAAACATGCAAAGACCCAGAACAAAAAACCATGGTGACGTGAATGAGGGGGAGAGCAGAGTGGAGACCCAAAGCCCATCTGTGGACAACTGGACATCCCCTTTCAGAAGGGTCACAGGGAAGAGACGAGCCAGTCAGGGTGCAGTATGGCACCGATGAAACATACAACTTTCCTCTAGTTCTTTGATGCTGTCCCCCTCCCCGCCATCATGCCCCCAATTCTACCTTACAAATCTGGGTAGACCAGAGTATGTACACAGGTACAGATAAGCGCTGGAAACACAGGGAATCCAGGACCCATAAACCTCATAACCAATAATGAAAGAAGCAATACCAGGAGAGTAAGGGGAAGGTGTGGGGAGAAAGAGGGAACTGATCACAATTATTGACATATAACCCCCTCCCAGGAGGACTGACAACAGAAAAGTGAGTGAAAGGAGACAGTGGTTGTTGTAAGACATGAAAAAAAAAATTTATAAATTATCAAGGGTTCACGAGGGAGGGAGAACGGAGAAGGAAAAATAAGCTGATACCAAGGGCTCGAGCAGAAAGAAAATATTTTGAGAATGATGATGACAACATATGTACAAATGTGCTTGACACAATAGATGGATGGATGGATGGTGGTAAGAGCTGTAAGAACCCCCAATAAAATGACTAAATAGTTAAAATTAAAAGCACTAATTTGCGAGCAGTCTTGAAAAGAGTTCCTGTGGAAGATGCTGAGATTAAATGACACAAACACCACCACCCGTGCTCGGCTCAAGGTCTGTCAGGGTGAAAGGAAAACAAATGTACGTATAAAAAGATAGGCCATTTCATTTTTA
>NW_022111379.1:11541928-11542857 GCF_000313985.2 Echinops telfairi
GGGTTGGTCTACAGTTTGTCCCATTCTCTCCTGTCTTCATTTCTGCCTCCTACCCACTCATTCAATCCTGGCTGCCACCAGGAAAAGCGAAATGAGTGTGCTCCACCCTAAGGCCCTCAGAAATGCAAACTTCTATTATTCGATTCTCTGTACCAGCAAAGTAATACATAACAGTGGTAACTTCATTGTCGGATGATGTGCAACAATTCAGATTTAAATAAAAACATAGCACTGCATCAACTATAAGTAACCCCATTACTTCTTACTCTGGTTCAAGATCTACTCTGAAGTTCCTCTCCTATCCAAAGCATCAAAATGGAAACACGCAAAAAAAGGACAGGCCTTCTGCCACTCACCTCCTCTTGGGCAATGCCCTGATTATTGGGGACCACCCAAGATAAGAGCTCTTGGGGATCAAGTCTGCCGTTGCCATCTTTGTCATAATCGTTCACGAATCTGTCTCTCTCAACAAGTATCCATTCTGGGTCTTCAGTTGCAGCTTAATAGAGAGAAAACACAAATACACATTTAGAAGAGTATCCCATGGATCCAATAAGAAGTTTGGTACTTCCCAAGGAGAAAGGAAACCAAAGTTTAGTGTAAAGGAAGCCTAATAAAACCAAACTACTTAATTGGAAAGTCCTGAAGTACAAATGATAGTAATTTTCTTAAAGCAACCCGAACAACTCATAGCTTCTGTGGTAGTTACATAATCTGGTGTCAATTTGATATTAAGAGTGAAGGGAAAAAAATTTTTTTAAAGTGAAGGGGTGGAGTTTAGCCAGTCAATCAGGTCACAACTTCTGACCTCATTTGGAAGAGCTACAGAAATAAACAGGTCACTGGAGGCCAGACCCACACTCCGCTTCGTCTTCCTACTGACAAGCCAGATGGAGCTATGGCCGGAACCCTGGAGCCAGAAAAGCCAC
>NW_022111379.1:11543997-11545579 GCF_000313985.2 Echinops telfairi
CTCTCTATTTTACCAGTATAGCATTTTACATTGCTTTCTCCTGTATGATGCAAAGGTACAAGATTCTGTTGACAATGTCAACCTTGACTTCCTTCTTCATCTGAATTGATAATTACGTCACACTGACTTATAAGGGAGAAATCTGTCAGACAGGGATCCAACAGATAAGGCCTGTCTTTCCACATCTTTCTTTCTTGATTCCGTTTTCCCCCTTCTCGTTGCACTTTCCCCCAGGCTACTTACTTGGATCCCGCCTGTAACCACCAAGAAATTCTTCCAAACTAACAAATCCATCACCGTTTTTGTCATGTTCTTCTAACGCTTCTTGAATGACAAATTCCTGAGACATTTTCATGAAACAAAACAAAACTTAGTCACAAAATTGCCAATCTCTGCACCATCTGAATCAATCCTACTGCACGACGTTTTCAGGAATAAGTCTCCTGGTTGTCCATACTTGTAGGACGTTTCCTAAACACTGGACTTTAGAAGCAGGACTACACCTCCTACTGCTGAGTATCATTAGGGCCAACACCCCAAACTTTGAAAGAATTCCATTTTCACCCTCCTAAGCTGCCCTGAAGGAGCCCTGGTGGCAGAGCGGGTGACACACTGGGCTGCTCACTGTAAGGTCAGCAGTTCGAAACCACTAGCAGCTCCTTGGGAGAAACCCTTGCAAAAATGGACAGTGTCGGAAACCCAGTTCTGCTCTGGAAACCAACTCAATGGCAGTGAGTGTTTGGGAAACCACCTTGGCACTGAACTCCCATCATTTCTGCTACTTTCTACACGGCACCCTCCCCCAGGAGTAACATGCTGCTCCCCTGCTGTTTCCTAACTCCAAGCCATGAGCAAAAGGAGCCCTGCCTTAGCTCCCTTTGCCTAAATGGCTGCTCTGTCTATACATCTGAACTGTGTAGCCCCTCACAAAGCCTCGCCTTCCTCTTCCAACCCATCTACCTTGTCATCCAAAGCCTGCTCCCCACTCTTACCAAGGCCAATCAGCCAACCCTCCCCACTCTGACCCAAAGATCAGACCCTTGGTGGCCTTGAGCTGCTAATGGCTAGGTCAGTTTGAACCTATCAGTCTGCTCCCCTACAGATTTCACAACCTCAGAAACCCAGACAGCTCTAGCCTGTTTTATTGGGCCACTAAGAATCAAAGGCCACCAGATGGCAGTAGATTTGGTTATAGACCCAAGAACCTGTTCTTGTACCATTGCCCTTTTACTATACGAACTCACTCACCCTCAGTACCATCAAGTGGATTTTTATGAGAGTTCACAGCCTCAGACCAAAAAACCCCCAAAAAACCAAACTCACTGCCATCAAGTCAATTCTAACTCATGGTGACACCGTCTCCGTATGTTTCCCAAAGTTACAGTCTTTATGGGAATAGAAAGCCTCATCTTTCTCCTTTGGAACGACTAATGGTTTTGAACTGCTGACGTCTCAACAGCCCAATGAGTCTCAACAGCCCAATGAGTAACCACTAACCACCAGACAGCCTCATATACACCCACAGACGGCAGAAAGAATGCAAAAAGACAATGAAGGTCAATAGGAATTAATGAAGCTGCTC
>NW_022111379.1:11547981-11549191 GCF_000313985.2 Echinops telfairi
CCCCCTCCCCCATCCTTCCTCCCGCCCTCATGAACTCTTGATAATTTATAAAATTATTTTTCAGTCTTATCTTGAGGACCTCATACTATTAGAATACGTACCTAATATTTGGAAGTCTATTCCGAGGCGGCTCTTTCTGTGTGTGCTGAAACAACCAAAGTCTGAACGGGTCCCCTTTCTAGTTTCCCTCCCATCTTTTGTTTCTGCTCAAGTCGTAAAGCGGTCCAGCGGCTCTTAGGGACAAAGCTGCTTTTGATCAATTTTCAAAGGCACTTCTGCAACCGAGGGCCTTGGAGCAGACACTGCTACACGGCTAACGTGGCGTACTTCTTATTTTCAGAATCCTAGGAATAGCTTTCCTTCCTATCAATGCGTGCGTTTTAGAAAGCACAATTTCAAATGTCTTGGCAGCTTTTAATTGATGTATTTCGCTGCTGAAAGCAAACAGAGCTGTTTCCTAGAATAACAGAGAAGGCTAGGTAGCAGTTGTTCACTTAAACACTAGTCCTCGTACAGTAACAGACTGAGGCTCACCTTTTCGCCAGTAGAATTCAGTTTTTTAACTATCCAGACCCCACAAGCCCGGTACAGTCACTCAATCAAGGCAGAAATGGAGGGGAGAAGGCAAACGAAAGTTCCAACGTATTTCCTCCCAATTAATTGCTTTTACTTTCATGTTTCGTTTTCAAGAATGAGACCCAAAAATTTGCATTTTACATTTAGGGTTTAAGGGGGAAAAGCAGAGATATGAGAACTTGGGGTACTTTGTTAAGAAAATCAAGTGTCTGAATAACCCACTATCTAAAATACCAAGTGCTTAGCTTCCTCATGAAAGAACCCTCCCGTTTGCAGACAAAGATCCACGACTTGGTAGAGGGAGCTCCATTCGGCCGTATTTGTCTGGGGAAAGAAAGGCTGTCAACAAGCTGAGATTTCTTTTTCTTTTTTTAAAAAATGGGAAAATAGCTTTCTAGTTCACATTTCTTAAATCTTTAAAATAAAATGAAGTAGTATCTATTTTGAAAACTTTTATTCATGAACAACAATTGAAAAACGCAACTTAAGACCAGCTCATTATTAAAGAAGCCAATAAGCTAAGATACGTTTTCTTTAAAAATGTAAAGTCTAAAACAGGGGTCCTCAAACTTTGTAAACAGGGGGCCAGTTCACTGTCCCTCAGACCCATTGGAGGGCTGGACTATCGTTTAAA
>NW_022111379.1:11549444-11556856 GCF_000313985.2 Echinops telfairi
ATTTCCATCAAGGGTAGAAAGTGCTAGGTACAGTAGTAAAATGAAACTACGAGGATTTCTCTTTTTATATTTTAACAGAAACTTATGAGGAACAAAACTGCCATCTTTTGGTAGAAGAATGATTTTGCATGCGGAGATACATTAATAACTGTGACCGTAAAAACAAAAGTCTAGGTCTTAAAAAATTCAGATTAGTCACATGTAAGGTTATAGCTTACATAAATAAATATTGCTTGTATAGGCATATTCAGCAGCTCCCTTGAGGAGTACAACGGAGCTTTTGCCAGGTAAGTCCCCAACCTCCGGTATCTGCTTCAATGTGCTGACTGTCACGGTTCCCGGCCTATAAGCAGTGTTGCTGCAGCGTTTCTCAGCTGGAAAGGGGCTCTGCTCCAGGTTCACGCTATCTTCCAGACCAGTGGTCCTCAACCTTCCTGATGCCGCCCCCTTTCAGACAGCTCCTCGTGTGGTGGTGACCCCCAACCATAACATGATTTTCACTGCTACTTCATGACCGTCATTTTGCTACTGTGATGAATCCGGTGACCCTTTGAAAGGGTTGTTTGACCCCCAAAGGGGCCGCAATCCACAGGTTGCGAACAGCTGCTCTATACGGAAGCTTCCTAAACATCAAATAAAATTCAGGCATTAAATTGACTCTTGGTGCTTCTCAATAGGTTCTCAAAGAGGAAAATGTTGTGTCCTTCAGCTACCTAGTCACTTTTAATTTGTGGGGTAAGTTTACTCTGTAATACTGGCTGAGATGGTTCCTCTTTGTCCTTCATTTCGCATCTCAAGGCATCTGCACATGCTCCTCGGCTTGTCTCCCCACGCCACGCGGACATCTAGGGGCTACTGATATCAAATGCTTACCGAGCTCGAGTTGACCTGCCTGCAGGAGACAGACCTATCCCGGGCCAATGGGACTGCATCGGCCAATGTTCACTTCAGGGATCCGCCTCAGAGCCTCCAGCTGGTAGGAGGCATTTACCTCCTTCTGAAAACAGCAGAGTCTCATCGATCTTTTAAGTGTTCGGTGGGGAGCACAGCATCGTGTAAAAGGAAAGCTGTATGTAACTAGCTGTACCAATGCGCCCTGTTTCTCTTCTCAATAACGGTATCTTTTATTGACCGACATATAACCACAACCTCCCCTGCACCCTGAGGGGGACAAACAACAGAAATGTGGGTGAAGGGTGATGGCAGACCAGATTATGAAAATAATAATAACTTATCATTTATCAAGGGGTCATGAGGGTGGGAGGATGGGGGAGGAAGGGAAAAAAAGAGGAGTTGATACTAAGGGCTCACGTAGAAAGAAAATGGTTTGAAAATGATGGCAACATACATACATATGTGCTTGATACAATAGATGTATGGATGGTTATAAGAGCTGTGAGAGCCTCCATTAAAATGGTTGATTTAAAAAAATTAATATATCTATATCTACATATAGATAGATAATTTTATCTTTTATGTCACGAAACAAAAACCACCCAAAATCCCATTTTGGGGGGGGGATATTATTTTAGGTTGAGTTGGGCTGTACAATCCATATGGTCAGCAGTTCAAAACCATCAGCAGCTTCTCGGGAGAAAGACCAGGCTTTCTACTCCAGTAAACAGTTAGTCTCAGAAACCCACAAGGGGTCGCTATGAGTCAGCACCAACTTGATGGCAGTGAGTCTGGTTTGGGGTTTTTAGTAAGGTTTTCAAATACTGAGGGCTAACTTCTATTATACCCTAGGCAGGAAAGGAATGAACATCATACCATGCATGGCTCAGCTTTAGAATATCCCAGATCTTTAGAGATGCCTCTGAGCTAAGTTAATTCAATAATAAAGGAAGATGCCTAGTAGACAGTACCATCCAGTCTCATTATCTATCATCATTCATTTCACGGATTTAAATTTTTTATTCTGCTGTAAAATGAAGACCCCAATAAGGAGTAAAAGAGTATAATTTTCCCTATTAAGTTAAACTCTAATCTAAAGCTGATGTAGTTCACAAAACCAATGCAATATAAACTTATGCTCTCTTCAACATACTCTTTTTCATCAAAACAGAGTAGTTTTTAATAAGAGCAGCAATTTGAAAAAGCCGGTTTCCCTGCTAATGACCGTGTGTGGAGGACGGGCAGGGCACTAAGTGTGGAGGTTCAGTTTCTGTTTCCACCCAGTCAGCCTGGCTCCATATCTGGTTCTACCACTCAATAGCTATGCCTCCTTGAGTAAGTTGTTGAACCTCTCTGTCCCAGTGTGCTCATCTCTAAGAGCGGGACTGCTACTGCAGAGTAGCAGTGGACAGCCCTGCTGGGGTGGTGGGTTAAGTGCTGGTTCTAGCCCACCACCCTCTCAGAGGGAGGAAAGAAGAGGCACTGTGCGTCCCTAAGCGAACACTCCACAGCTCACCACTGAGTGGACTCTGAGTCACAAAATACCGTGGGTCAGAGCACAACTGCCCCTAAGGTTTCCAGGTTGTAAATTCATATGGAAGCAGAAAACCCAAGCTTTTCAACCACATGCACAATCATTAGCAGTGAAGCACCCCGCTGCAGCGTCTGAAGTCTTTCTTCAGGGGCTAATACTATTCTCAAGTAAGCAGCAGCTTCGCAGACTGGACACTGTTGTCAAATTGAAAAACCCAACCCACTGATGGATTCCAGTTGATTCTGACTCCTAGCGGCCCTACAGGACAAAGTAGAACTGCACCATAGGGTTTCTGAGGTGGTTATTCGTTCTCTCCAAAACCCCACCCCCAAACCATTTTATTAGGAGCTAATGCAGACATCATACCATTCCAGTCCACCCACATCCAGCAGTGTTGTACAACTGCTACCAAAATTGGTTTCAAGAGTCTGTTCATCTTTACAGGAGCAGACAGCCTCCTCATCTTTCTCCCTAGGAGTGGCTGGGGAGTTTCAGCCTTTTAGTTAAGTCCAGTGCTTTACCCGCGGCAGCACCAGGCCCCATGCAATGGGGTGTTCCACCCACTGCCATCCAGGCAATGCTCACAGAGACCTGATCGAGGGTTTCGAGCCCGTGTGTCTGTAACCAAGCAGCCGACTTCAGCTTCTGAAACAAGCACAAGAGCTCTGTCTCCCAACCGACATCTCTATCTGAAACCGATCAGCCTTATCATTGCTCTGTAGCTGATAACTTGTACCCGTCCACATTCTGTGAAGGCCTAGCCAACACAGAATGCTGTCCTCTGAAAACTTCAGGAGGAAGAACAATAAACTTTATACCTTTTGGAAGAAAAGAAATAAGCGAGTTATTTAATATAAAACTCTGTTTAAAAGTGTGAACAGGCCACAACAGCCTTCTACATAAGCATGCTATAAAGCTGTTCAGTGATGATGGGAACAGGAAGATATTAGAAACGTGTCTAGAATGCATCAAGGAGCTATGAGGGCAGCGAGGGCGGGCAGAGCAGCTGAGGCAAACAGATGCAGGGGCGTTACGAGGCCGTGCAAGTCAGCGTCCTCCATCTGGCTAGCAAAGAAGGAAACCATCCAACTGACCTCTGGAGTGGAACGGGTGACTGCCTACAGAGCAAGATCTCGGGCGCCCTTGCGCTCAGTCGTGTGGGAAGATGAAGCACAGTGATCCGATCACACAGAACAGCTTGTGCACTTGTACTCACCAGCCTAAAAGACTCCTCCTCTGCGTCATCCAGGGCCGGGCTTTCATCAAAGTTGATCACCCGATCGTACATCTGAATGTTGTATTCATCCCAAGACACCACGTCGTCACTGTTTTTATCATACTCCACAAACTGTTGCTTGGCCTCTTGCATGGCATAGTGCTTAAAAGACATCTGAATCCATGAACTGAGCTCACCTATGAGAATCACAGAATGCAGGAAGGGTGACAACAGTAATTCTGATGCTGAGATGTCGTCGTCGTCGAGACCATCTTTGAAAGATCATGGGGGGAGGGGGGATGTCTCATCAGTGTTTGCCAATACTGAGTGTGGAACTGGTCACGATGTGTAGCTATGAGAGCGACCCGGAGAGTACAGAGAGTTGATTGGAGCCTAAGAATAGTACAACATGTGATCACGAGACTGTGAAGCCCATGAGTGCAGAGTTTGGGCCTGTTTTGTACACAGACACATACACCAAGTGCCTAGGAAGTTCCTAACTCAACCAAGGCTGGCTGAATGAATTACTAATTGGTCGCAACAGCACTTGACATTTTAATACCAACCAACAAACTACAGCTAACCTTTGCAAACTACCAAAGAACTTTCTGCAAGCACAGGTGTTTTTTCACGTGAACGTATATTCCTTTTAACCATGCAGGGAAAAACTGTGTAGGAAATTTTAACCCATTTATGAGTGGCGATGTAATGCATGCCCTGCCACAACCACTGCCTTCACTCTGGACTTTATAAAAAACGAAGGAGGTTCTCAATGATCAACTTTAAGATCAGCTGTTAGGGTCATTCACGGAGGTATTTACTATATACACAAATATTTACAAATATAAACATGCATTTACAAATATTGTATTTAAAATATTAAAATTATTGTATTTACAATGTATTTTTAAAAGTGGGGGGGGTGTATGTATTTGGCAAGGACAATATTTGCAGGAACCTACCATTTGGTTTAAAGGTAACATGGCCACCTGAATAAAAGTGTGGTACCCTTCTATGATGTGATGAGCCACAAAAAACCAGTGTCTTTCCTTAAGTTCCGCCAAGAGTCACGATTATTAGGGCAACCAGGTATTGAACAATGACTTCGTATCAATTCCATTATATGCAAGTCTCTAATCTCCCTAACAGATCATGGTTATCACAGGGTTTTACAGTTGAGGAAACCAGGGTTCAGGTAGTCTTCTGGCCAGATTCAAATCTCACATCTACGTTTGACTTTAAATCCCAAACTCATTACACTGAATTTTAATGGCTTCTCAAGAGCCAGTTCTGGACCTCAAGCAGGAGGAGTGTGTCCTTAAAACATAGACAACGTGTTCTAGTCTACTTCAAGTGTACTAGGAATGCAATGTGGGATTCAGCTCTGCCACTGGGGGGAGGGGGGGGGAAGGGGGAGCTTACCCTCCCAGAGCCTGTGTTTTCTCACCTGAAAACTGAAGATGCAGACTAAGTTCTTTTTAGCCGTACAGTTTTTTAATTATCTATGATTAAACATTCCAACATACCCAGGCCCTAACTCTGCCAGGCAGGGACAGAAGACCCAGTAAGCAAGGTAATCATGGGCTTACTTGTACTTCCTTATTAATCTGTAGTGAACAAGTTCACGTTGTTCACAAGCCATGGTGAAACCCGGGTGGAAATAATGGCTCCCTCTCAAGGCTGACTCACAGCAACACTGTGGGACACGGTGGAACTGCCCCCTGTGGGTTTCTGAGACTGTAACTCTAAATCCCGTGGATTTCAACCTGCTGACTTTGCAGTTAGCAGCCTCGGATGTCACCAGGGCTCCGAATTGTTTACTATGCAATAGCAAACCAGCACAAGTAAGCCCAGGCTGACCTTGCTGGCTGAGTACTCTGTTCTGGTCTGGGGCTATGCATTTGAAAAAAGCCTTTAAGTATATAGGACGGACGATACTGTGGGGTTGGTAGAGAGACAGGTGCTAGTCATACCAAGAAGTACAATCTTTGAGGTGGTTATTAAAAAAAAAAAAAAATCAAGACTGTTCACTACACAGTAAATTTGCACAAGCAGCCTGGGCTTTCCAGGCTGAATCTAACACAATAGACAGGTACCGCAGTCTTCTAAATCAATACTGTGTCCATTTTAATGTAACCAAATGCAAACTGGTTCTGAGTAACTAAGGCCCAAAGGTTTTTTGCTTGTTTTATTTTCAAGTACAAGGAACCCAACCCTTCACATTTCTGGGGGCACCGCCTGAATATTTCATGGATGGCATGTCTTAAATTTACCAAACAGTTCATAAGTCGATCTCCAGAGACTTCATCATGGGTGCTGAGCAAAATTCAAATAGGGGTTAGAGCAACAGAACTAATTTATGGTCCCAGTAATTATCCCCCGATTTTTTTTTTTTTTTAACAAATCAACATGGATAGTTGAAAGGGTTCACCCCCTGAATTAAAGGATGGAGAGTCAGAGTGGCACAGACTTTAATTTAGACCATAGGTTCCCCAATTTATTTGGCCTACTGCCTTTTCGGGGGTGGAGGGGGTGGGCTCAGTACACTCCCTTGGGGTTTGTACTATATCCCATAATCCAGGATAATGTATAGCTATTTGCTTTTGCAGCTTCCCCCACCCCTTCCTTGAAATGTTCCAGTGCCCAGGCCGGTGGGGTATCACTCATTTTGTGAAACACTGACTTAGACCATTCTTTTAATAATGTGTCCATTTGATTTCTGTCTAGAGACCTATCAAGAGCACTCCGAGTGTTTTGTTGTTTCCCAGTCTAGGAATTACACACTGAATTGGGAGCAGAAGGCCCGGCGGCTAGTCCTGGGCTTACCAGTGATTTGAAAAGGGCACCTCTGGGCTTGAATTTCTCCAGCTCCAGAGTGAGAGAGAGCATTCTCAGGCCCTGATCAGCTCTACTATTTAGTGAGAACACTCCACGTACATGCCACAGGTCTTTTTCAACTGGTTTTTAAACCCCAGGATTGAAATTCTAATGTGGCATATATCCAAAAAAAGCAACAAAGCAGTGCCTCCCAGAGGGTCTGGGAATAAAAGGAAGCATGTTGTTGACGTTTTAAGAAAACAACAAACAAACCCAAACTAAACATCTCCCGAGGTGTAAGGCGCTTCAAGAGGCACCTATTGTGCAGGGATTAATGATGTTTATTCCTTCCTGGGGAAGGCATGAAGTTGCACTTGGTACCTTCTGTCTAAAGACTTCTGAGTATAGCAATTGCTCTCTGCCCCCACCCATTTGTGGGTGCCCTAGCCATCTCCGTTCCACAGACGGGCTGCTTGTTAACAATGTTTGCCTTTCTGTCTCCCACAAAGGGGTCTCTCCGTAGGTAAGTTGTGCAGGGCCCGGCCCGCCTTACTTTCCGTGAGAAAGCCATCCAAGTCCAGGTCAATTTTCTTTATGATGGACTTCAGTCTTTTGTGCTGCTCTTCGGGGCTGAGTTTAACATATTCATCGACTTCATCCTGGGGGGGCGGGAGACGGACACACCAGGAGTAAGCATTACCATCGGTGGTTTAAAAACAACAGACAACGGTGGGGGGAGGGGATGGCTACCCGAAGCCTGCCTTGGCACAGGCGTTTCGGGGTGAACCCCGCTTGTTCTCCAGCAACCCCTGGCCCCCTACACACGGCCTCAAGGATCCTGCCCCACGTCCGCAGGGAAGAAGGGGGTCCGGGGCAGGGCTGCAGCGCCTTCTCCCCCAAGCTGCCCGAGGCCCGGGGCTCCCCCCGCCGGCCGCCCCCACCCCACCGCGC
>NW_022111379.1:11557337-11560531 GCF_000313985.2 Echinops telfairi
GCTGTGCGAGGCCAAGGCTCAGCCGACTTCGGCGGAGTGAGGGGCGGAGCCCGGGCTGAGGCTTATATAGCCGCGGGGAGGGGCGGGGCTCCAAGCCGCGTCGCTGATTGGGCCGCGCGGCGCTGGTCCGTGGGGCGGGTCCCGACGATGTGGCGGGCTGCCGCCGGGCAGCCAGCACCGGGAGGCTGACCCGGCCCGCGGGCCCGACACCACCCCGCGGGGCCTCCTGCCTGTTGACCCTCCCTGCAAAACACGCCCTCCCCGCTCATTCTAGACTCCTTTAGAAAGAGGACAGCCGTCCATTCGATTTCCGCGTAGATGCTCGTTCCCCGGCCTTAGGTGTCTCTCCACTTATTTACTTACCAGAGCAGAACAGACAAAAGGAGCCCCGGTGACGCTGCGAATTAAGCATCGGGCTGCTCTTCGGCTGGGCCAGATCCTCCTGAGAGATCAGCCAAAGTAAGCCGGGAAATCCACCGGGTTCTCCCTGGCTCATTCTTAGCCGTAGCTGACCAGGCATTGCTTCTTGGAACCTGCCCAACACAGGTAACCCTGCTGGTATTTGAAATACCAGTGGTATAGCTTCCAGTATCACAGCCACACCTTAGCCACCAGCTTAGGACAAACGGACGGATGGGTAGAGGACATTTTTAAGCACACTTGACTTTTATCCATGCAAGTACAAAATAGAAGAGATGATAGCACAGGAGTAGTTTAGCAAATGCCTAGTGAATCTTTATAGATTGCATGTACAGGTGGCGTTTATTTTGTCACTGTCGGCTGCTGGTCTAAGTGATTTCTCTGCTGTTGTTATTGTTGTTAGTGGCCACTGAGAGAAATTTGTAGGCTGCAGCTTGAGCCGTCTCTTTATTAACTGCTCTACTTCCCATCAGGCCTTTTCACGCAGAAGAAAAGGCTTTCTGGGTCCTCGTTCATTTCTCACTGCCTCCATTTGAATTGGGGGCAAGAAAACTGTTCCAGCCTGAACATCTGAATAGGAATAACTCACATGGATTTCCTGGCTCAGCCTGGAGTTTTATTGGTTTTGGTCAGAGCCCATCGAGAGGTTTACAGAGCTAAGAGTATGTTCAATTTGATCTTTCCAATGTTCGAAAGCTCAACAGAACCGACTGAGAAGTTTCAGAGAGTAAATATAGGCAATGTTTTAAGAGGTGATTTCATGAAAATAAACTACCCCCTGCCCCAAAAAAGGTGTTTTTGTTTTTAATTGTCAGGGCATTTTAAGTTCTGGGTTTTGAGGCAATTTTCAGAGAAATATCTCCATTTCATATAAAAGACTCAGCTTTCTTCCTATTGTATGCGAGTGAGTGCAAAGTCAACTTGGAACCACACCTGGTGTGACCACGAGTATTGCAGTAGAATAAAAAGGATCATGTCAAGTTATTCTAGGTTCAGGGATTCCATTGATGGAAATTTGGTGGAAAAGGTAACTAAGGAAGCAACAGGGTAGACCACATACATGTGTGGGCATCAGAAGGCTTGGGATCCTTCTTTGGCTCCTAAACTGGTTACTTTTCCTCCTTGGACCGTTCTAAGTCAAGGCCCAGAGCTGTTGAATTGATTCTGACTCATAGGGACCCTATAGGATGGAGGCTTCCAGAGTTGCAAATCTTTACAGAAGCGTGGCCGTCACATCGCCTGAGTTCAAACTGCCAACCTTCCCAGTTGCAGCAAGTGCTTTAACCATCACACCACCATGGTCCCTTCCTTGGATCCTTCACACCAAACCAAACCGACTGCCGTCAAGTCAATTCTGGCAGCAATGCTCTAGGATAGGGTAGAAGTGTTCCTGAAAATGTATAAGACTAAACCTCAGAGCTGCTGGTGCATTTCAACTGCCAGCCATTCAGTTAGCAGTCAATACGTAACCTACTGTGCCAGCAAGCTTCCTCTAGGACCCTTCAAGGAGTCCTACTTCTTCATCTGTAGGAAAGGACTGAGTAAGTTCACAAGTGTTAATTTGAGATCTTTGGGCTCATAAGTGAATCCCTGGATGGCTTTCAGTGGTATATTAGCTCTAGGTCATATAAAATCCTAAGAAAAATTTGGTATTTATGTATATCTCTTGGGAAGAAGTCTTCAGCTTTGCTTTCATCAGAGTCTCGGAAGAACTCATGACAGAAAAGATTGAGATGCTAATAAATTTCTAAGCAACTCTTCATCTCTTAAGATTGATGCCTTTTTAATTTTAGCAGTTAACAATTAAAGCAAAGATCTACACCGAAAAGAAGCAAGGTTTATGGATTGTCCTTACTTACAATTAATCCATTCTATTTAAGAAAAGCTAACCTATCAAATAAAGCCATTTTGAGAATTCAGAGATCAACTTCTAGACCTAGAAAAGCTGTAGCACATAGCAAATTTATTTTATTTACATTTTATTGAGATAGAATTTATATGCAGTGAAGTACAGAAGAACAGTGCATCAACAGAAGATGGCCAGAAATTCAAGCTGGATTCAGAAGAGGAGGTGGAATGAGGGACATCATTTCTGACATCCAATGGTACCAGAGGTTGTTCACTTGTGTTCTATCGACTTTGCAAAATATATTTGACTGCTTGAATCATAACAAATTATAGGTAACATTGCAAAGAATGGGAATTACAGAGCACTTGATTGTGTTCATGTGGAATCTGGTCGAGAGGCAAGTCATTCAGAACAAAGGAATACTTACATAGTATAAAATCAGGAAAAGTGCGTGTCAGGGTTATATCCTTCCACCATAATTATTCAATCTGCCTGCTGAGAAAATAATATGAGAAATTGGTCTATGTGAAAATTGGTCATTAACAGCCTGTAATACAAAGAATAAACAACCATGCTTGCTGAAAGAGAAGATTTAAAGAACTTACTGATGATGGTCACACAATATGGTAGCCAGTCGGTATTATGCATGGACATGAAGAAAACAAAAATCCTCACAACTAGGCTAATAAGTAATATCATGTTAAATGGAAAGCAGATGCAAAGTTTTCAAGTTATTTCATTTTGCTTGAATCAAGTCAATGCTCATAGAAACAGCAGTCAAGAAATCAAACAACTTCAGAATGCATCTCACTGCCATTGAATCGATTCCAACTCACGGTGACACCATAGGACAGAGTAGAACTGCCCTGTGGGCTTCTGAGACTTAACTCTTTATGGGAGGAAAAAGCCTGCTCTTTATCCTATG
>NW_022111379.1:11561041-11566562 GCF_000313985.2 Echinops telfairi
GGAGGTCGTCCTCAACTCCCTGTCGACCAAAATTGTTCATTGTTCACATCTCATTGTGCTTTGTCTGCCCCCCTGTCGCAGCAGCTAATACATCTGCTGTGTTGATTTGTTGACATTCCTGTAAGGTTGTGGGTGCCTTGATGTCAAGAACTATTCGATACCACCTGTATTTCCCTAGTCTCCTTACTAATCAAAGGAACTCAATACTATTTATGTGGTCTTTGCAACATCCTTTTAATTGTATGTGCTGTGGGTTAGCGTTAAAGCTATTAAAAGAAGCCATTGTAGAGTTCTTTTCCTTTGTTTTGAATGTGTTCAGTTGACTAGTGACTTAAAATAAAGCAAAGCAATGCGTACTTAACACACGTACTCTATACACTTGTGGTACCAACAGATCTCCACCAAAGGAAGGGGATTTTGCACAATAAGCAACTTAAGAGGAAAAGCCAACAGACTCAATGAGTTTGCAGCTTTGCACTGATGGGAGACACCAGACGAAGGCACGGGCTCTAGGGCAGTGAATGGGGAACAACTTAGACAGAACGATCAGACAATTAGAGGGATTCTGTCGGTTGTTTAATCGTTTGGCAACCTTTTGAGAAAAGAAGGAGATGGGAGAATTCCAGAGTTATGGTGGAATCTTAGAAAATATGTAGGTGGGTTGAGAAATAGTATTTTCTATTTCTAAAGAGTATCCAAAAGTATGTCAATAGTCACAGAATGTTAAGAACCTTTCAGAGAAGTACTTCCAAGAGATTTAGTTCAACTGATTCCATGAAATGAGCTTTTGCTAAATTAAACCTGGATTTGTCCCAACGATCAAATGTAATGTTAGCTCCATCCTCAAAGAGAAGCCATCCTCTACTTCCAGCAATTCACATTTATGGCCCTTGACCAGTTACACCCACCTCCAGCCCTAAAGGCAACCCAAGTGCACAGATATTAGTCTGAGTGCCGTCCTGACTTGTTCCCTAAACCCACATCCTGGTTGACCTAGTGTAGTTATTAATTGTGCCCATCTTCACAGAATGGGGGTGATAAAGTATATGGTCACTTACCTTGGGGCCTCACACTCCAAGCGTCCAATACCCTCCCGTCGCCCTCCTTAAGCTCCCGGCTTATTAAGCCTGAGAACTCTTTCCCACACCCTTTCCCCCCGGTGTCCAACAATAGGTCTTTGAAGTCTTGGTCAAACACATTAGCAGTAAAAATGAAGAAGCTGAGAAGGAGGGAATTGAAATGTCGGGAAAGAAAGCAGTGATCGAGAGGACTAAGAGTGAAGGAAGAGTTTCTTATGGATGATAAAATGAGGAGATGGGTGTGCTTTTGGCCTGAAGACAATTTTATCACACAGCACACTCTCCTGTTCCAGCACTGCTCCCCATTGCTTCCCTGCCTGCCTCTCCTACCTGAACGAAGCCTCTAATGGGCAGCAGATCGGTCTCTTTTCCACTGTTCTTTCTTCATTGACTAGCACAATGTAGATACTGGCACATCGTAGATACTCACCAAACATTTACTGTACAATTGGCTCCGCACACTGTAGTTTCTATTTAAATGAAACCCATTCTAAGTGGAAATATCCCCTCTTTCAGTCGAAAGCCATTTCAGTGCAGAGTAGATGCAGAAAGTAGACACTGCTCTAGATAGGTTGGCACAGAAAGGGATCCGTGCAGGAAATTAATGCTTATAGGAGTCCCTGGGTGGGGCCAATGGTTAACGAACTCAGGTGCTAACCAAAATATTTGGCGGGGGGTGTCAAGTTGACCCAGAAGTGCATTAGAAGAAAGTCCTGGTGATCTATCTCAAGAAACTGATCATGGAAAATGAAGCAGTGAAGCACAGAATGCTACCCTCACACTCCTGGGGATACCATGAGTCAGTCAGAGTGGACTCGGTGACCTTCATGCTTATAAGGGCTCAAAGAGCAAGATGGAGGCTAGGTCACTAGAAATGACTCCCCGAAAAATAGAGAACTGTACCATCAGAGAGACATCCCCACCCCCAGGCCATCATTTGAAAGATTCATACATGGCTTTGAACTAGGGGTCAGGAAGTGCAATGGAGCAGCCAAGACCACCATGTAGGATCTCAATGTTTCTCGACACCCAGAGAGCTGGAAATAGGTGGCAGGAATCCCACTGCAGAAAAACAGTCCACATCACCACAACTTCTCTGGATGGCGTGAATGGTTAAAAAAAAAAAAAAAAGCAATTTGTTTTTTCGTTTCAGTTTTGCCTCTCATGTTTCATGAGTTTATCCTATCGTCAAAATGAGAGAGTATTTAGAAGTGCAAAAAATGGGGTTTCCCTGATCTCCAGGTTTGCCAAGGTGGAAAAGACCTTTGTGGATTGGAGGCTAGATTCCACAGTCCCTGGGCAGTGCTCCACTGCTGTATTAGTCTACGTAGCGAGAGGAACAAATTCATTAACACTCTGAGTTAGTTAATTGTGCCAGCCTGGCCGATAATCACATGTGGGGCTAATTGAAAGGCGGAGGGATAAATGGGTGGTGAAGCCTCACCTTTCGAGTTCTCGGGTCTTTTGTTTTGTGATGGTTGTATCGGGTGCAGCTGCCTTAGCAGTTCCCTGCTTCAGCTTGCAAGATGGATTTCCTACAAGACATCCCCAAGGAGAAGCTACATGGACCTATCCCGATGCAGCCCTGGGTGCTGGAGCAGCTGTGTGGAGACCCCTGCCAGTGCTGAGATGCTTACACGTTCACTGACTCAGCTTTCCTCCTGCAGTCGGCATTATTGCCTCTGTTTTGTGAGGTGAAGGACTTTGTGGACTGGTGTTGGGTATGGGTTAATGTTGGACTTGTGGGCTTGGGCAGCATTGGGTTGGGATGTTTTCGTGATGCACATTTTCTTTGCATAAAACTCTCTCTTATACATGAGTTGCTGTGAATTTGTTTCTCCAAAGTACCTAGACTAATACACACTCACATGTATAAGAAAGAGGTTTATATACAAGATCAATCGAATATTGAGAAAACATCCCAGTCTGGTCCAGATCAAGTCCATAAGTCCGGTATTCGCCCATATGTCTGATCTCAATCTGTAATTTCCTCTTCAGACTCAGGAAACACATGCAATGACGCCAAATGCAGGAAAATCAGTGGGTTGGAGGTCTTATGGATCCGGTGGTGGTGTAAGCATCTCAGCGCTGGCAGGGCTCTCCACGTGGCTACTCCAGCTCTAAGGCTCTGGCTGTAGTCAGCCTGTCCCCATGTGGCTTGTCAACAAGAATGTCTCACAGGGACTGAGTGTGTGTCCACCTCCAATGAGCTATGTATCTCTTTAGCGCCTCCAAATGAGGTCATCGAGCTGTGACCTGATTGACAGGCCAAACTCCACCCCTTCACTTGTAAGTCTCAAATTGACACTAGATTATGTAACTACCACAATGGCTAATGAAAGGGTTAACGGAGTTCACCAGGAAGCGCTTCAGAAGAAAGGTCTGATGCTCTACATCCCCCAAGCCCATCCATTGCAAACCCCACAGAGCACAGTTCTACTCTGACATGCACAGGGTTACCCCCCCATGAGTTGGAATCAACTTCCTAGCAACGGGTTTGCACTACAGTGATATCCTCATTTGTGCAATTGCTGAAGCTCAACAAAAGTCAATTCTGACGGCAACCCCATGTGTTACAGAGTAGAAACTGCTCCACACAGTTGAAATACTGGGCCTTCTACTCCCATAAATAGTGACAGTCTTTACAACTCACAGGGGTGGAGGGTGGGGTGGGGGAAGGGGGGAGGATGTCACTATGAGTCAGCATTGACTTGATGGCAGTGAGAATCTTTATGGAGGCAGATTTCAAGTTGGGTTCATCTCTCTATCTTTAGGTTAACAGCTGACTACAAACGACTTGCTCCCCCGGGGACCTGGAGGAACTTGGCCCCTGTTTGTAATTCTTCACTCTTCCCTGCCACCAAGAGGCTCTGCCCTCAAGTGGATGTCGTAACTAACACCTTTGCACCTCCAGGTTAAAGTTAAGAGGATACTCCCAGTGTGGTAGCGCTCCCAGTGGATGAAGTGAAGTCCATCTTGATGGACTGCCTCAGCACCACTGGTAACTTGAGCTGAGAAAATGTCCACTGCCCGAGAATAAAGTCAGTTACATAGACCTCTTGGACCTTGCCTCCCTCTGATGTGGCAGTAACCTTCTGACTCACTTTCCCAAGGCTTTTCCTGACCCCCAGAGCCAGTGCAGTGGAGCGAAGTGGAGAAGCCATAGCCCAGAGACATGCAGAGCCCTGAGCACC
The DNA here is from genome assembly GCF_000313985.2 of Echinops telfairi. Classification (NCBI taxonomy): domain Eukaryota; kingdom Metazoa; phylum Chordata; class Mammalia; order Afrosoricida; family Tenrecidae; genus Echinops; species Echinops telfairi. The sequence continues at coordinate 11,565,315 of NW_022111379.1, forward strand.
ACAACGAAGAGAGCGTGGGCCTTGTGGTCAGATGGCTTTGGACTCTGGTGTGAATTCCTCCGTTCCTCTAAGTCTTGGTGTGCGCATCTCTAAAATAGCCCCTCATAGGGTGGTTAGATAACCCACCCCAAGTGCCAGTCCCATAAAAGTGCACGAAGACATACTGGCATCTGTATTCGTTTCCTGTGTCTCTCTAATAAATCACAACAGACTTGGTGACTTAAAACAATACACATTTCGGAGACTACTATTCTGGAGCTCGGAAGCCCAAACTCAGTTTCAATCAAGGCTAAAACTTCTGAAGGAGAATCCATCTCCTTGCCGTTTACATCTTCTCCTTGGAGTCCTTGACTAAAGCCCACTCCTCCTTTTGTTTCCCTTAAAGCCAGCAGTGTTGTTTGCTTCATAGGCCAAATGCTGCTGCTTCTGTGTCAAATCACCCTCCGATCTTCTCTTATAACCAGATTCACTGCCATCAAGTCATTTCTGCCTTGTGGTGACCCTCTAGGACAGAGTAAAACTGCCCTTTGTTTCCAAAGTTGTAAATCTTTCTGGAAGCAGAAAACCTCCTCTTTCTCCTGGAAATCTGCTGCTGGGTTCAAACTGCTGGCTGTGTGGTTAACAGCCCAACTTGTAACCCACCTTGTCCCCAGGACTCCTTTCTCTCCTTATTAAAAAAAGTGTACTTATTTATTTGACTCCTTTCTCTTATAAGGATGCTTGCCATTACAGTTAGAGCCTGCCTAAATAGTCCACAGTAACCCCCCACCCCACGTCAAAATCTTTTATGAAACATATCTACCAGATCCCTTTTGCCACATAAGGTCAAAGGCCCTCGAGGGTAAAACCAAAATCTGTTGCTCTCAGTCCATGCCCACTGATAGGAGAGAGTTCCCATGGGTTTCCAAAGTTGTAATCTTAATAGGAGCAGTCAGCCATCTCTTTCTCCCATAGCGGGGTGGTGATTTTGAACCGCAAATCTTCCATTAAGATTTGAGTGTTTCAAAAGTAAAGAAGATTTGAGTGTTAAAGCACTGCACTACCAGGGCCCAGGTCCTTTGGGGTGGCTATTAAGCAGTCTGCCACAATTCCTTTCATCACCAACCTTTACTGCTTTTTAAGTTCATCTGGTCTCTAGCATAGTGCTGTCCAATTAGACATAGATTGTTCATTTCAATGGATCACATTATTTTAAAGTTAATATGAAATCGGTCCAGTTTGTTTTGTTTGTTTTTTAAAATCATTTTA
>NW_022111379.1:11567857-11569402 GCF_000313985.2 Echinops telfairi
TGACTCAATGGATGTATGTATGGACTGTGATAAGAATTGTACGAGCCCTCAATAAAATAATTTTTTAAAAAAATGACTCACCCTAAACCATTGCTTCTGACTTATAGTAAACCAAACACTTGTCTGCCCCCAAATGGCCAATGCCAGTCCATTTTCTCTAACCAATGCGTAGGATATCAGTCTTCATGCTTTCCATTTCATTTCTTATGACTTTCAATTTCCCTAGATTCATACTTTGTACAGCTCCTGTTCTGGTGATTAATGAAGGTGTGCAGCTATTTCTTCTCATGTTGAGTCATGGCCCTTTAGCAAATGTAGGTCCCCAAAGCTTTACTGCATCTGTGTCATTAAAGTCAATGCTACGTTGAGAAAGCAACTCTTTCTCCAGTTGTGTTTTGAGTGTCTTCCAACCTGAAGAACTCATCCTCTGGCACTCTACCACACAGTGTTCCACGGCTTTCATAAGGTTTTCAGTGGCTGGTCCTTCAGAAGTGACAGCCTGTTCCTTCTTTCTACTCTGCTCTTAGTCTGGAAGTTCTGCTGAAATGTTTGCCAGGGATAATAATAACCCTGCTGGTAGTCTAGTGGCATAGCTTCCAGCATCACAGCACTGCACCACAACAAACAACTCACAGTAAGACAAGCTGACGGATGAGTCTGGCACGTTAGACTACAAGTAATTATTTGAATTGTTTATCAAGAAAATGTTATATGGAATCTTACATCTCCACCAGTTATTTTGTAATTACCATTCTCTCCTGGTTTCTATAGCAATATATAGATCTTGGCAATAACCTGAGGCATAAAACTCAGAGAGTATGTTTATTCTCTGAAATATTTTAATTCTCTGGACAGAAATATTGTCCTGATTTGGCAATTGTATGTTAAATAAATTTTAATCCATTTCTAGGATTGACTCAGTACTGATTTTATCTTGGTATCAATATAACTATAGTGAAAAAAAATTTTCATACTATTTGAAATTCAATGTGTAACTTATACTTAGTACAGCTTTCTATCTGGACTAGCCACAGTTCAGTTGCTCAGTTGGTCCCATGTAGCTGATGGCTACTGTATTGGATAACACAGGTCTAGAAAGTTGTGAGATTAGAAGAGCCACAGTGGGTTGGTCCATGCATTCCTCCCATCAAACCTACATTTCACAGCGTTAGCTCTCAGCTCTGGTCCTTCATTTGGCCCACATTCATTACTGATATGATGACTACTGGCCCAAATCCTTTGTCTGGGTACCAAGCTTGACACCAATGGTGTCATTGAACTCCTCATTGAACCAAGATGGACAGTAGATTATCTATCAGACAAGCTCTAGTCAAGAAAACATAAGCCACCTTAAGAATTAAAACTGGGATTTTAATTCAGAAAATTGCTTCCATCAGTTGATGGAAGAGCTGTAAAGGCAAGTACCGCAGTTTAGTAACACCAGATAGCTATTATGAATAGTGATGGAGGGACAAACAAGAAGGTATTGTTACGAGAACTTGAATTAACAGGGTCTTAGAGCCAGAACTATAGCAGAGATCTTGG
>NW_022111379.1:11571356-11585608 GCF_000313985.2 Echinops telfairi
AGTGTTTTCCAGTCCAGTCTGTTGGGGCACCAAGCCCTGGCCCCAAAGTCTACCTTCGGCATTCCCTGGGGACCTCGCCACTCCGTTACCATGCTGTTCTGTTGTACCCCCTTAGTGTTTTGCCTCAGTGTGGCAGGATCAGATCAGGCGCAATTCCCACAGTGTGTCTCCAGTGTTGTCCCCTGTAGGACTATGGGTCAGTGAGGGACGTCGTGTCTCATAGTGGGACTGGCCATGTGGTCCTCTCTGTGGACTGGCTGCTCTAATCAGGAGCACCGTCCTCAAGGCCTAGTGGGCCAGGATGTGCTCCACTCTCCCCTTCTCCCCCTCCCGTGTGCTCTGATCAGATATGTCCCTCTCCTGGAGCTGCAGATTCAGTGCCGTCCTATGAAATGAATTCTTCTGGGGGGAGGGGCAGGTGTCCACATAGTAGTTGGGATTGGGGCCGGCCCCTCAGACCTCTCCACTGGTTCCCTACTCCACACTGGCATGTTGCATTCACATCCTGGAGCACTGGGTTGGAGTCTGGTCCCTCTTTCCCTGTGGAGATATAAAAAATACCCTCCCCTTGGGTGGGTTAGTGACCTGTCTGCTGTGATCCACAAGGTCAGTAGTTCGAAACCACCAGCTGCTCCTTAGGAGAAAGACAGGGCTTAAAGAGTTATAGTCTCGGAAACCCACAGGGGCAGTTCTACTCTGTCCTGTCGGGTTGCTATGAATCAGACTATTGACTCCATGTACCTAATAACAACATTGGAGATGGTGGAGCCCTGGTGCCATAGTGGGTTACATGTTGAGCTGTTAACTGAAAGATCAGCAGTTCAAAACCGCCAGCTACTCAAGCAGAAGAAAGATGAGACGTTCTATGCCAGTCAAGATTTACAATTTCAGAAACCCACAGGGGCAGTTCTATTTTGTCCTATAGGGCCGCCATGAGTCAGAATCAACTCCGTGCCGGTGAGCTTTTTATGAAAAATTGGAGCTGGAAGAGCAAAGTGATACCCCAGTGATTCTTCTGGATTTCAGATTTGGCCCTCCTTGCCTTGATGATGTAGCAAAAACCAAACTTCCCTTGTTAATTGAGAGTGATGGCTCCCAATACTGTAACTCCCTTCCTGGCTGTCAACTACTCATTCAATGGGACCATTATTGTGCACCTGCATGAAAGCCTATCTCTTTTGGGAACTATTGCAGATGTGGTTGCTGCCTGGCTCCATCTCCCCTAAGTCCAGTTGAGTTCATCCGCAGGTGCGGTAGAGAGTTCTTACACCATAACAGCTTTCCTGCATCTCCTTTCTCTTCCTCTGAGCTTTCTCTGATAACGGCAAAAGCCTGCTCTGCCAAAGTCAAATAAAACCCAGGAGTTAATTGCCCTGTGGGATTGGATTTGGTGGTGATGTGCCCAATCTTCCCATCTTCCAAGAGGACAATTCTGAGGCTTGTTACAAATGTGTTTCTCAAAAGTGGGTGAAGGGAGATGTTGGACAGGGCAAGATATGACAAAATAATAATTTATAAATTATCAAGGGCTCATGAGGGAGGGGGGGCAGGGAGGGAGGGGAAAAATGAGGACCTAATGCCGGGGGCTTAAGTGGAGAGGAAATGTTTTGAGAATGATGAGGGCAATGAATGTACAAATGCGCTTTACACAATTTATGTATGTATGGATTGTGATAAGAGTTGTATGAGCCCCTAATAAAATGATTAAAAACACAAAGCAAAACAAATGTGTGTCTCTGGGAGGTTTAGCCTTAGTCTCCCATGGTGTTCACTCGCTTATCAGCATATATTTTCTTGACCTTTCTCATTTTTTGAATGCCTTTTCTCACTCCTTGACTTGTGCTTTCTGGAATCACCTCCTAGATAAACCACCTGCACCCAAGACCTTGTCCTAGGACAAGAATCCAAACTAAGACAGAAACCCAAACCTCTAAGTCAGAGTCCGAAGTTACGGAGAAAAGAAACAGAAGTATTCAAGTGGGTTATTAGGCGAGTAAGGCTACTAGCTCTTCCCGAACCTGGGAGCTGGGGGCTAAAAGAGTAACAGCACCATCTGTCGGTCACTGGTTCAAAGACTAGCCTCTGTTAGGTTTGCGCTCAATCTCCCAGTGCCCTCGCATAGATAGTGTTGTAATTATACCTTCAACAGACCATCCCACCAAGATTCATGGTCATTGCTCCTTGTAAATTAGTAAAATAAGATTAGTGAATTCTAGGCACGCGACCTTATACTTTGGTTGTGAAATGAGATCCTTAGTGAGAAGCAACCCTGTCTAGGATACTACGATGGTGAATCTTGGAAGCACGGCATTCCATTGAGTTCGCAGATGGTAGTTCACCTAGGGGAAGCAGAAAGAGGAACAAAGGGAGGGGGAGAACCAATCTCTAACCTTCCGTGGAAATTATTGTTGTTAGGTGCTCTCGAATCAGTTTTGACTCACAGGACCCCTACGTACAAGAGAACAAAACACTGCCTGATCCTATAAACCATCCTGCAATCATTCCTTTGTGTGAGCCCGTTGTTTCAGCCATTATGTCAACCCATCTCCTTGAGGGTCTCCTGCTTTTTAACTTACCCTCTACAATACTAGGAGCCCTGGTTGTGTAGTGGTTAGGGTTGGGTAGCAATCCACAAGGTCAGCAGTTCACAACCACGAGCCACTCCTTAGGAGAAAGATGGGGCTTTTTATTCCTGCGGAGAGTTACAGTCTCGGAAACTCACAAGGGTAGTTTTGTCCTGCTCTACATAATCAGTCTGAGTTGGCATTGAATCAATGGCAGTGAGTTAGGCTTTTTTTGGTTGTCTATAGTACCAAGCATGTTGTCTTTATCCAAGAATTGATTCCTATTGATAATATGACTGAACAGCATGAGATGAAGGCATATCATCCTCCCTGCCAAGGAGCATTCCGGCTATTCTTTCAACACACATTTGTTCATTCTCCGGCAGTTTGTAGTATATTTAATATTCTGCACCAAGCAATAATTCAAAAGTATTCATTTTTAGGTCTTTGTTATTAATTGTCCAGCTTTCACATGCATTTGAAGCAATTGAAAATACTGTGGCTTGGTTCAGGCACACCTTAGTATTTGGAGTGATGGGTTTGTTCTTTAAACACTTTAAAGATCTTCTGCAACAGATAGATTTGTCTAGTGTAACATGTGCTTGGGTTTTCTGGCTGCTGCTAATATTGATTTTGGATCCAAGTGAACTTAAATCCTTAACAATTTCATTCTTTTCTCTGTTTATCGTTATGTTGATTATTGGTTCCATCAAGTGGATTCCAACTCAGAGATTATTGATCCCAATATTGGTCCCATCAAGTGGATTCCAACTCAGAGCAACCCTATATAAGGTTTCTGAGACTATAAATCTCTATAGGAGCAAACAGTATCAGCTTGATCCTATGGAGCAGCTGGTGGGTTTGAACGATCAAGCATGTGATTAGCAGCCTAACACTTAACTCACAGCTCCACCAGGGCTCCTTACGGATCCAGGTGTAAGGATTTTTGTTTTCCTTATGTTGATGCATAATCCATAGTGAAGATTGTTGTCCTTAATCTTCACTAGGAAATGCTTCAATTTGCTTCACTTTCAATAAGCGAGGTTGTGTCATCTGCATAGCACAGGTTATTAATGAGTCTTCTTCCAATCCTGATACTACATTTTTATTCATATAGTCCAGTTTCTTAGATAAGTATGATGAAACAACCCTGACATACATCTTTTTGATGTTAAACCATGTCGGACCCTTTTTTCTTTACAAGCAACTGCTTTTGATCTTTGTATGGTTCCACATAAGTACAATGAAGTATCCTGGAATTCCCATTCTTTGTTCTACTATTCATGATTTGTTATGATCCACAGGTCTAATGATTTTGCATCGTCAATAAAACACATGTAAACATCATTCTAGTATTCTCCACTTTCAGCTAAAATCCATCTCATGTTAGCAAAGATACCCTCATTTCACATCTCCTGAATCTGGCTTGAATTTCTGACAGTCCCCACTTGATGTACTGCTTAAATGATTTTTAAAAAAGTATTGTTAGCCAAGTTTTATTTATAATATTGGTCTCTAATTTCAACATTGTTGGCTCACCTTTGTTTGGAATAGACAGCAAGGTGGATTGCTTACAGTTGGTTGCCACAGACGAATGCACATCTGCAGCAGTGCATTGCTTTGTTGAACTATTTCAGTTGGCCTTCCATCAATCCCTGGAGCCTTGATTTTTGCCAATGCCTTCAGTGCAGCTTGGATTTCTTCCTTCCATGCCACTGATTCTTGCTCATATGCTGCCTCGTGAAATGGTTAAATGTCTATCCATTCTTTTTTGGTGTATTGACTGTACATTCATCTTCTTTGATGCTTTCTGTGTTGTGAACACAGAAATGGATTTTTAAAAAAAGATATGCTAAGGGTGCTCTTCTTTTTGGTTTTCTAATGCCAGGATGTTGTTTATATTTTTGAAAAGAGGTATTTGGTATTTGCAACGAATGGGTCGTTGCTCTCACAAAATTCTATCAGGGGATCTTCTCATCATTTCTATCTCACCGTGTTCATCATTATTTCCTAACTGCTGATCCTTCTTGGTTCCCAACTTTCACATCTCCATCAGCATCAATTACCAATGCACCTTGATCGAATGCCTGCATGGAAGAGGTCTGACGTAATCAACATGTCCCCACTGCCCCAAGGTATGACGCCGTATCGATGACTCAGTATTGATCTGCTATTGGCACACTGCGCTTTCTGCTTTGGAAAGGGATGTCCCTGCTGCTGAGCTCATGAATAGCGGTCATCCCTGCTTCTACATGGCCCATCAGAAAAGGTCTGAGTTGAATAAAGAAGTTGACCAACATCCACAGAATGGGTCTTGTCCACCTGATTTCTGACTTTTCTCTTTAGTGGATGCCTTTAGACATTCACATAGGACATAAAAATCTTCCAGTATACGGAGATCTTGAGAAGCCCATCATAGATGTCTTCTACCGATTTCTTTGTTACCATATTCCAATAGTATGCATCCCAAGTCTGTTCAACAAGTAAAGCCAGTAGCCACCACCCCTGAGTCACTGTACATCTACCCTTCAGCCCGTGTCTCCTTCAAGGTAAAGTGGACATCTAGATGTGCTGCTCAACGTTCTCCTAATTAGGAGGACTGCTCTCACCATGTTCTTTTGCAGCCACTCCTGAATGGAATGATACGATCCCTGCTATCCTCTTCTCGCTGGTGCCTACTGTACAGATCCATCTTTAAAACCAGATTTTCTTTCTTCTGCCAGATTGTATCAGATGGCCTCTCATGAAGCCCTAGAGTTGGAGAGCTATTTACCAATGCCATTTAATTGGCTTCATAACCTGCTCAAGCCTGATTTTGTATCTACAACTTTGAATTGAGGATCCATTGTTTGTATGTTTGCCCAACCTTATAGCATGTGGTCGGTTCGTGATCAGCGGCTCAGGTCAGACAGGCCTGCTGATGTCACTATGTTCCAGTCTCTACTAGAATCCAGTGAAAGCCAAGTGTTTTTCAGCAGAAGAGGGAATGGCTTTAGGCGAAAACCCTGCGGCTATCCTACAGGGGCCTCTCAGAGGTTTCCTACATCTAAGTAGCAACCTTCTTTACTGCACACACTTTGGGCTTGGGAGGGTTATTGGGCAAAGTAGCTTGCACAGCATACTGGATCTGCTGTAGTTTTATCTTTTTCTCGGAATGCTCAAATATAGTAGTTTTACAGATGTCTCAGTAATTGGATCAGAGAAGTACATGCAAGTCTCATATATGCTGTCTGTCAAATCCCCAAATTGTGTTTCTTGCTTAGTTCTTAGTATCTATGAGTGCCGAACCTCGGCTCTCATTATTAGGCAGGGGTTCTCAACCTTAGCACTCTTGGGATTGGGGCCAGATTACTTTTTAGTTGTGGAGAGCTGGCCTGAATATTTCAAGGAATTTACCAGGTTTCTTGACCTCTGCCTACTAGAGGACAGTAGCAAGATACTTGTCCACTTCGAGTTGTGATCACCACAAATATCTGTAGACATTGTCAAAGCTCCCCAATTGGACAATGATCTGTGAAGGTCATTCTGGTTTATATTGCTTATTCTCATTCTCATTAGCTGTATCTCAGGAGAGCATCACCTTTAAAGTTGTGTTCTTTATTTTTTGGTAAATGAAACCCAGGAACTCTGAACCTACAGGAAAAGCAAATAGAACAAGGTTTGGGGTTGTTTTTGGAGGGGGGTAGGATTTAGAGGGGTGCAGAACATAAAAAGGAGATGGTGTCAAGGAATCCAAGAAATAAAAGTATGTTTGAACACTCATTATGGAAGCAAATATACAATTCTGTTTGACGTGATTGAACTGTGCTATGATATGACATAGGCATTAACTCCCAAGTTATAGCAAATTAAAAAAAAAAAAAGCATAGATCCAGGAATGGGTTCTAGCTCCAACTTCAGAACAATTAGTTCTTACATCATGGTCCTGCTCAACACCCGCCTTCAGGAAGGGAACACGAGATACAGGTGCTAGAGCAAAACGTGGCAAAGAATTTAGATGGTGCCCAGCTATCAGATAAAATAATGTGTGGGGTTAAAGGCTTGTCTACAAACAAGCAGCCATCTAAGAGAGATGTCAACTAAGTCCACATGGAAGAAGTGCACCATCATCAATCACCGAAGGATTGGACTCCATATAATCCAAAGTCGAAGGAGGGATCAGTATGAGAGCCTACATTGTGAGGCTCTGGTGTGCAGAGGCAGTGGATGACAGCGGGAAGCCAAGATTCATTTGTGGAACCGCATAAGAAATAAGTCTCAAGCAAACTCCCCCTGCCTAAAATTGAGGGATGGGAGGAAAGTGGTCACAAAACAAGAGTTCTTGGGAGAGAGGAGTATAGGAGAACAAAGGTATGAATCTGACTTGAACAGTGAAATCTTTGTCCATAGACCCCCTATCCCCCATCCCACCTCCTATGATGTGGGCTGGACCTGATCCGGTTTCCAAATTTTCGGTACTTTTGGTTTGTATTGTTTGGTTTGGTTTGTCCCTTCATAGTAGAATGTATCTCACTGTTATGTCAATGGAGGGCACCCTCTTGAAGGTGTGTTATATGCTCTTGCGTTGTTCATTATATGAAACCCAGGATTGTTGAACCTATAAGTATAGCAAGTAGAATAAGGGGTTCTGGGGGAAGGGGGGTGCTGTGGTGGTGGTGGTGGTGGAGTAAAAGGGAGATGAAGTCCATGTAGAAAAAGAATAGTTGGAAACTGATTGTGATAGCAATTGTACAATTCTACTTGCCGTGAATGAAATATGGAATATGTTGTATTAAATCCCAAATCATTTTTAAAAAGGGAAATCTAATGACAGAGTGTTACATTTGTACCTAACTACATCTACCATAATTGACTTTACAATGCTGTCTGTCTGACAGCAGGGCTATTCACATCTCTGGACTATTGCCAGTGGGGATTCACCAGAGGCTTATTCCATGTGGGGACCCTACAAATGAATTTGGGGCTTCCACTGTCATCCATCGCCTTCTGAAAGCTCATCATTCAGAATTTAAGCTCTAAGACTGCTCCCTCCTCTTGATTTAGATTTTATTATTTACAATCCTTGGATCACACAGACTTGGCTTAGTAGACTTGGCTGTTTGTTTTAAGACAAGCCTTTAAGACTCTAGACACCATTCTTTCTGATAGCTGAGCATCATCTGACTTCACCTATTTGGCTATAGCATTCAAATCTTCAGTAACAAGACCGTACTCTTTATCAGAGTAGAGAGCCTCATCTTTCTTCTGCATAGCAGCTATTGTTCCGAACTGCTGACCTTGAATGGCTACCATGGCAGTTTATTAATAAGCCTTCCTCCCATCCTGATGCCATATTCTTCTTCATAAAGTCAGCTTCACCGATTATTTGTTCAGCCTACAGATTAAATAAACATGGAGAAAAGACACAACACCGATGTATCCCTTTCCTAGATTTAAACCACGCCATATTTTCTTGTTCTGTTTGAATGACTGCCTTTTTGTCCAGGTACAAGGTCAGCCTGAGTATAAAGAAGTGTTTTAGAATTTCCATTTTTTCAGTGTTATCCACACAGTTAAATGCCTTTGCGTAGTCAATAAACCACAAATAAATATTTTTCTGGTATTCTTTGCTTTCAGCCACGCCTCCTTCTGATGTTAATTATGATTATCTTTCATTCCAAATTCTTTTCTAAATCCAGCTTTAATTCATGGCAACTCCTTGTAGATGAATGTTCAAATTCATCTGCAGCCATTTTAAAATTATCTTCATCAAAATTTTTCTTGCACGTGATATTGGTATTGTTTGACGATAATTTCCACATTCTGTTGGGTCAACTTTCTTTAGAATGGGCACAAATATAGTTATCTTCTATTCAGTTGGCCGGGTATCTGTCTTCTAAATATCTTGGCATTCGAGTGAATGCTTTTAGTGTTTCCTCCGCTTGTGGAAGCATTTCAATTGGTATCCCAGCAATTCCTGGAGATGTTTTTGGCTAATGCCTTCAGTGCAGTCTGGACTTCTTCCTTCAATGCCATTGGTTATTGATCATATGCTACCTCTTGAAAGGGCTGGATGTCGACCAATTCTTTCTTTGGTTCAGTGACTCTGTGTATTCCTTCCATCTTTTTTGGATGTTTTCTGTGTCACTCATATTTTGGCTGCAGAATCTTTCTGCATAGCAACTTGAAGCTTAAATTTGTCTTCAATTCTTTTAGCTTGAGATATGCTTAATGTGTCCTTCCCTTTTGACTTTCCAATTCTAGGTCCTTGTCCATTTCATTCTAGAACGCTGCTTTGTTTTCTGGAGCTGCTCTTTCAAATGTTCTGTTCAGCTCTTTTACTTCGTCATTTCTTCCACTTCCTTTAGCTGCTCTTTGTTCAAGAGCAAGTTTCAGAATCTTTTTGACATCCATGTTGATCTTCTTTGTCTTTAATCACCTTTTGATTTCTTCATGTATAATGTTCTTGATGTCATCCCATAGCTTATGAGGTCTTCTCTCATTAGTGTTCAACTCATCAACTCTGTGCTTGAGATGCTCTCTAAATTCAGACCAGATATACTTTGGCTGTATCTTGGCTCTTGTAGATTTGTTTTAATTTTCTTCAGCTACAACCTGAATTGGAATATGAACAATTGATGGTCTGTCCCACAATAGACCCTTGGCCTTGTTTGCCTGATGGCATTGAAGTATTACATTGCCTCTTCCGACAGATATAGTCAATTTGATTCCTGTGTATTCCATTTGGTGAGGTCCATGTGTATAGTTGATGTTTGTATTGTTGAAGAGAGTCATTTTCATTGAAGAAGTTGTTGCTTTTGCAAAATTCTATCATGTAGTTATCAGCTTTGTTTCTGTTAATGAGGTCATATTTTCCAACTACTGTTTTTCCACCTTTCGACTTCTAATTGAGACTAACCATTAATGCTCCTTGATTGCACATTTGATCAATTTCAGACTACAGAAGACATCTTTGTCTTTGTGTTAGCCTAGGTAGACTAGAGAAACAAATACAGAGACACTAATATGTGTATAAGAAAGAGCTTTATATAAAGAGCAATTGTATATCAAGAAAACATCCCAGCCCAGTCCAGATCAAATCCATAAGTCCAATATTAGCCCATATGTCCAATACCAGTTTATAAATTCCTCTTCAGACTCATGCAACACATACAATGACGCTGAGTGCAGGAAGATCACAGGCCAGTGGGTGGAAAGTCTTCTGGATCCAGTGGCTCCTCCAGCTCCAGGGCTCTGACTCTCTCAGCGTCGCTCCATCTGGCTTGTCATCAGGAATGTCTGAGTGCAAGTGTGTGTCCCACCTCCAGGGAGAAAGATAGGAGTTTCCAGAATCCTCAGGAGAAGGCCAGGCCCACACAGAGGCATCATTGGCTATGACCTGCTTGATAGGCTAGACTCCACCCCTTCACAAAATGACAGATTGTGTAACTGCCACAGTCTTCTTGATTTCCTGGTACATGACTTTGACCTCCACAACCTTTCACAGGAAGCAACAATCAAGAAACCAACGATGCATTAAAACTCTAAAACCAAACTCACTGCCATTGAGTCAATGTTGATTCATAGTGACCCTATGGGACATGGTGGAACTGCCCTCTTTCGAGTTTCCAAGACTGTAACTGTTTGGGGGAGTAGAAAACCCTGTCTTTCTCCTGAAGAGTGGCTGGTGGTTTCAAACTGCCGACCTTGTGAATCGCAGGCCAACACATAACCACTATGCCGCCAGAGCCCTGATGATGCAATGCATTGGGTACACTTGTTGCACAAGATTTCTTTAAAGTGTTGAAGAGCAAGGATGTCACTTTGAGGACAAAAGTGTACCTAACCTAATCCGGGGTATTTTTCAACGGCCTCATTTACCTATGGACGTTGGACATTGACTACGGAAAACAAAAGAAGAATTGATGCGTTTGAATAATGATGCTGGAGAAGAATATTGAAAGTTACATCGCCTGCCAAAAGAACAAAGAAATCTATCTTGGAAGAGATACAACCAGAATGTTCCTGAGAAGCAAGGATGGCTTTGGACATGTTATCAGGAGTGACCCGTCTCTGGAAAAGGACATCATGCTTGGCAAAGTAGAAGAACCACAAAAAGAGAGGAGAACCCTCACGGAGAAGAACTGACCCAGTGGCTGCCGCAGTGGGTTCGACCACAGCAACAATTGTGAGGCTGGCACAGAACCAGGACCTGTTTCGTGCTCCTCTAGCTATAGGGTCGCTGTGATTCACAACTCGCTGAATGGCACCTCACTACGATAAGATCATCTTCAGCCTACACTGCTTCCCCTGAGCTCCAGGCTTACACCGTTAACCACCTACCATCAAGCATCTTCTCTGGAGCCCTTGAGGTGTGGTGGTTCCATACAGGCCAACACTTGAACCCTGCAAACCGGTCTGTCAGAAAAGGGTGAAGATGGCATGGAAGAGATCCCCTCTGATCCCAAACAGATAAGCGCCCTGGGTTTGGGGAAGCCACTCAGATGCATGAGAACACTGTGACTGCAGCATCCTTTAGCGCCAGGGTGTCACACTCCATTAGAACGCGGGCCGTTTGGTGCAACAGGCAAGATTCACGCGGGCCACATCACATTTACAAATTTTGCTAAATTTATATTTTGAAGTGAGAATTCAGGAATATGGATAGGATAATTAAAATACTACATAATTTCTTATATATATAGGATAATTAACATACTACATAATTTCTTATATTGAACATTTATTTTATTTTAATGTATTTATAAAATTAAAATTATTCTTTTTTACCCAAAACTTGCCAGCGCTTTCCTCCTACTAGTTTTCACTTACCTCTTATGTTGTGACTGGAAAATATAACAAAGTCACTAATAAAAAACAAAAAATGTTGGACAGCTGACAAACGTGATACACGATCATAATGGCTTCCCTCTAAAACTGTTAACTAGTGCTGCCGCTAGGTATGATTCATAACAGCACAACCCAGAGTGCTCTTTTAACCTTTTCGCTATTGGGATCTATTTCCATTATGTGACACTGAGAGTGGCAGACATATCACTTCCACACGTCGCCAGAACTGAGTCAGCACGTTTATACACGTCCACAGGCCCCCATGAAAGGCACTGGACCACATGTATACTCGTCTTCAGTAGTTAAAGGGTTAACGAGGGAATTGTGTGTACGGTATTGCCTTGATCTCCCCTAAGCGCTATCTTCTTCATAACAATTTAAAATTTTTTCACTTTATTTCAGAGCATCGTGGGCCACAAAAAATTACCTTGGGGGCCGCATGTGGCCCACAGGCCACCAGTCTGACACCCCTGCTTTAGGGGAAGGGTAAAGATGGAAACAGAACACTTCAGACGTGTATAGACTAAGAGGGAAACGCCATGTGTAGAAACAATAGCTTCACAGTTTGCTATTTCTATTGAATGAAAGTTTCAACCATTCTTTATAGCAATACTTTTTGACTCACCCTCATCAAAAGAAGTCATCACGCAGAGGCAGTGTTTCTAGTAGGAAAAGAGGGAGGGCTGGCATCCATCCTTTTCGGGACACCATCGTGTTAGGAATGGGAGCATGGGGAGGAATCTTTAAACGAAATGGAGAAGGAATAGCTAGAGGCAGGGAGATCAGGAGGATAAAAATGAAAAGCAAGGAACAATAATGGTTCCAAGAAGGAGTATCAAGAGCCCCCATACATCATAGAAACTAGGTAGGTCATGATAAGTGCCCACTGGGTTTGTATTAGAGCAGTGGTTCTCAATCTGTGGGTCGCGACCCCTTTGGGGGGTCAAAAGACCCTTTCACAGGGGTTGCCCAATTCATCACAATAGCAAAATGACAGTGATGAAGAAGCAACGAAAATAATTTTATGGTTGGGGGGTCACCACCACCTTAAGAACTGTATGAAAGGGTCTCGGCATGAGGAAGGCCGAGAACGGCTGCATTAGCGGGATCTCTGGGAAGCATGAGTGGTTTCCATGGAGTGGTGAGGACAAGCCGAGTAGTTGAGGAAGTAGAGAGAAAGGGTGGGTGAGTGATGCTACCGCTGCTAAGCACAGAAGGAAAAAAGAAGAAAAGCGCTGGAAATGTCAACACAGAAAGACCATTACATTGTTTAAATCTTAGGGAAATGGGAGGGATAGAAGTGATGCTGATCATAATCCCCAGGTGTGTGGATTCAGCCCCTGAGGGATGTGAACAGCCGGGGCACCTGTAGAATGCACTGAGAAGTGGACGGTTGCAGATGCAGTTAGGTTAACATTCAGCACCCTATTATTTGATCTCCCTTATGATCCATCGACATGTGTTCTCGTTTTTAGCGTTTTCTGCTTTCTTTTTGATCAGGTGTTTAATCGGTTTGTTACTCTTGGTAGTTTGGTCTGTTTTTTGAAATGTTTTTCTGCATATGAAATCCAGGATAGGTAACTCTGTAGAGATAATAACTGGATTCATGGGTCCTCTGGGGGGTGGCAGAGAAGGTTGGGGCAACGGGAAGCTAATAAAGGTGAGTAAAAGAAACTACAAGAACCAGTTCTAAAACTGATTGTGGTAATGATTGTACAACTCGATGTGATTGAACTATTGAATTGTATGATGGAATTATATGCCAATAAAACTGTTGAAAAAAATCTCCATCACCTTCTGTGAAATTGTAATGAGCTCATTTTGTTTCCGCACGTATCATAGTATCATCTAATGTACTTATTTGATAAGTACTTATTTGATAAATATGATACATACTATATTTAACTGTCTCTATTCCGTTCAGAGCTTTTTGTTGATTTTCTTAATTTATTTCTCCCAAGCATCTTTCTAGTCTAGCACCTGACACAGTAAAAACAAAACTAAACCCACTGCCACCCGTCTATGGTGACTCATATTGACCCTATACGGGCAGGGGGGAACTTCCCCTGTGAGTTTCCCAGACTGTAACTCTTTAAAGGAGTCAAACGCCTTTGAACTGCTCCCCTTGTGCATTACAGCCCAACTCGTAACCACTATGCCACCAAGGCCTCCTTTGGAGCTCGCCAAACATTGTGTAATAAGCTAACAGAAGAGCAAATTTTATAAAAAGGTAAGGGAGGGAACAGGATCCAGAATACAGCCAAATACAGTTCCTGCCCTCTCAGCGCTTATATTCTAATCATGAGATCAACTCCCCAGGGTTCTGTGGCTTTCTGCCTATTAGGGACACAGGGAAGAGAGTGATAAAACGCCTGGGTTCCCAGTTGGATGATGGAGGATAAAAATGCCTAAAATACTTGGAGGCTCTGCCATTCCTTTGATAATGATGGTTCGCGTCCTGTCGCCTTCCTACTTTGTTCGGAGCCATGATTCAGCGTCAAAATATCAATTTCATCAGGTGTCTGTTTTATCCTTGAAATAGATTAAAGACAGGTTTAGGTCTTTGTAGCTTGAGCGAGAGCCTGGCACACACTCGGAAGGAAGCTTTCACGAGGAGCATGACTGCTTTTTTTGTTTGTTTTTTAAAAGATTTAAAAACAAACTTTTTTATTGTGAATTGGGTGAAGGTTGACAGAGCAAATCGTTTTTCTATTCAACAATTCATACACATTTTGTTTCATTTTACTGATTGCAATCTTTAAAATGTAACAATTTATCTTACTTTTTCCTGATTTTCTTGTTTCCATTCTGTCTTTTTCTCTCATTTTTCTTAATTTTGCCCTTAGATAAATTCTACCC
>NW_022111379.1:11586090-11591060 GCF_000313985.2 Echinops telfairi
AGCGGGTCCGGTCGGGGGTGCGGGCTCACTGCCTGTGGTGTAGGGGCGAGGGGCCCAAGATGGCGGCGGGGTACGCCCTTTTATCCCCCCGCCCTCACCTGAGGGTGCGGACGGGTTGCGGGGAGCGTTGCTGGGGGAGGGGGCCTGCGGCCTCTGGGGCGGGTACCCGGGTCTTGAGGGCTCGAAGTGGGCAGGCTCCCCGGCCCATCAGGAACGGTGGCTGCTGGCCCTGCGGGTTCAGGTGGGGCGTGCGGGACGTGCGACCCCGGCGCGGGCCGAGGGCCGAGGGTCCTCCCTCATGGGGAGTGGCCGGCGGCGCGTGTCCAGGTTTCTGGAATGTCAGAGCTGCCGGCGGGCCTCCCTCCCGGCCTGTCACTGGACAGGTGATGGCCATCCTTATCTCATTCTCAGCTGGCTTTACCACGCTGCTTTGTCGGGGGAGGGGCAGCTGGGTCGGAGTTCTCCCCCTAAACGGAGGTCCTGAGGAGTGAAGAGTTTCATGAGGGCCTCCCACCTGGGCGTAGTAGGACCTTCCACCTGTAACCCCCCCACTGTGTGCACGCCCTTCTCCCCCTACCGTTTCCAGCTTCTTTCGGAAGCAGGCGAGGGGTGGGGACAGGCAGCAGCGAGTGAGAGGATTGCTAGAAAGCCGGTCCCTCTGCTTTTGCTGAGCTGGGACCGACCGCCTGCCCCAGAGCAGCTTCTTGTTGCTGGTACTGCATCCCTCATCCCTTGTGTGTGCCAAGTTATTTCCATGAAAATAATGATTCAATTTCTCACTGAAAACCCACCGCACTGAACCAAATTCCAACTTATAGAGATGCACCCCAATCCGCTGATAGCTAGTAGATTCTGGCTTAGGGCAACCCTGTGGGCCAGAGTAGAACTGTTCCATTGGGTTTCTGAGATGATACATCTTTATGGGAGCAGCCAACCTCTTTCTCTCCCATGGACCAGCTCGTGGGCTGATGATCTTTTATTTCTTATCCCCCACCCCACCTCTCTGAACTGCAGTTGCAATTTTCTGTGTTTATCACACATTGGTTTAGGTCAAATATCCGTGGAAGCATAATCAGTGTTACTATACAAAGTGTTTTATAAATGTAATGTTTTGATGACTAGAAACCTAGATTTTAAAACAGTTTTGTCCTTAGGGTTTCATAGCGATTTGAGAATCACTATAACATTGATTCGATAGTAAAACTTTAATACCTCCTCCATTTACCTACTTTACAGGGATGTTTTGAAGATAAATAAAACGAAGGGGCTTGTGATTCTTCTTTCACCTTCACACCCTACCACAACACAACACATTTTTAAAGGAGAAGGAAGACCTCTTTGGGAGACACATGCGAGCAGTCTTTTAACACTTAGAAAGCGGTGGTGTTATTTAGTGGGAAGTTAAACAGAATTCTCTCATGATGTAATCTAATTTTCAATATCCACTGTGAAATCGGCATTTCTAATATTGCTTACAATATGGCTAGTGCAACAAAGAATAATTAATAAGCCCGCCTCATTATATATGGTGTTCAAAAACTCTTTAGTACGGCAAATTTCAAAATCTGTGCTGTGTTGCTCTGTGCTAGCTCTGGATTTGAATAATTGCTGCTACATAGGCAGTCCTGTCCTCCGAGAAACTCTCAGGCATCATATCATTTCATTAAGAAAGTTATCAGAACAGATAAACCCCTCAGGAACAGCAGTGGGAGTAGTGATACCATGAGGGTGTGGGGAGAAGGGGGAGAAACGGGGAGCCAACTACAATGACACAGTTCTCCCCCTCCCCAGGGGGGCAAACAACAGTAATGTGGACAAAGGGAGATAGCGGTCGTTGTAAGATATGAAAATAATAATTTATAATTTATCAGGGGTCCATGAGGGTGGGAGGGTGGGGGCGGGATGGAAAAAAGGAGCTGATACCAAGGGCTCAAGCAAAAAGAAAATATTTTGAAAATGATGAAGGCAACATGTACAAATTGTACATATGTGCTTGATACAATTGATGTATAGATTGTTACAAGAGCTATAAGAGCCCCCCAATAAAATTATATACCTATATATAAAAGCAGTATGTGTTATACAGAAAGCGGTAGTTTTGATATTTTCAGTGACGCATTCCAGTTTTTTTGGAGAGTATAAAATGCTTCTGGCTTAAGAATATTCATAGCTTTCTATATGGGAGTGATTTCCATGTAAAACATCATTAGTAATTTACAGTAGTATCTATATTGCTCTTCAAAACATTTGTGTTTCTCCCCCGCAAAAAAATCCACTTTATTGGGAGCTAATACAGATAACATTTCATAGTTCAATCACATCAAGCAGTACTGCATAATTGTGACCACAATCAGTTTCAAAACATGTTTATCCTTCTTGTGCTCCTTGACGTCAGCTCCCTTTTGCCAACCCCCCTACCATTGTACCCCAGAAACCCTTATTCGATTTGCTGCCTCTGTAGGTTGATAAAACATTCATTTTTAACATGACACATTTATTTTCCACTTAGCAAAGATGTGAAAAATTATTGATGGCTTAAGTGTGCCTACCACAGCAGTACTTAAAGTACTGGACTCGAGAAGGCAAGCATTCAAATTGCCTTAAGCATCAGAGAAGACGAAAACCTGGGTAATGATACTGTGGACATTGGAGAGGATTTCCCTACAACATCATGGCAAACATGACAATAATCCATAGAAGTACTGTCTTAGCTTTAGCTAGGTCTGAAGACCAAACCTGTTGACGTTGAGTTGATTCTGGCTCATAGCTACCCCACAGGACAGTAGAACTGCCTCATAGGGGCTCCCAGACGGTACTCTTGATGGAAGCAGGCTGCTACATCTTTCTGTCATGGAGAGGCTCCAGAACTCAAATTCACTGCCATCACGTCAAGGCTGACCCATAGTGACCTATAGAGGTTCTCTCACTCACTGCCATCAAGCCGATTCTGACCCATAGCGACCCTATAGGACAGGGTCAAACTGTCTCTGTGGGTTTCTGAGATTGTAGCTCTTTACAGGAGTAGAAAGCCTCATCTTTCTATCTGATAGAGACTTTAAAAAGCAAATTCATTGCCATCAAGTCAATTCTGACTCATTGAGAGCCTATAGGGTAGAACAGGACTGCTCCTGTGAGTTCTCGAGACTGGCATTGAAAGTCCCGCCTCCATTCCACAAAGCTGGCTGGCTGGCAGTTTTGAACTGCTGACCTTGCAGTTACCAGCTCAACTTGAAACCACTACACCCTCAGGGCTCTTCCTATAGAGCAGTGGTTCTCAACCTTGTACCCCCCCCAACCATAAAATTATTTTCGTTGCTACTTCATAACAGTAATTTTGCTACTGTGATGAATCGGGCGACCCCTGTGAAAGGGGTCGCAACCCACAGGTTGAGAGGCGCTGCTATGGAGGCTAGTGGGTTTGAATTGTGGACCTTTCAGTTAGCAGCTGAGTGCTCAACCACGGCAGCATATTGCTGCTATCAGGCTGCTGTATCACTTTGGGCCAGCTTACCTGCCTACCCTTTCAGAACATGTGTATCCAAATTCAGATGAAGGAAGAGAGGCCTCACCTGGCACCAATCTTCACATTCCCCTCTCTAGGGTTCTCAGGTGTCTCACTGGCATCCTGGCCCTACAGGGCAGGGTAAGATGAGAATTCTGTTCACCATAGGCTTGTTCAGAGAGCGGGGCCCAGGCTGCCCGGTGTTCCTTTCTGCCTGGCTGATGTCTTCTGACTGTGCTGCATTTTCTTGTTGGCCATTGTTTTCTTAAGCCCAGAGTCTTCCAGCTTTCATTTATTTGAATCGGCTCCACCGCAAGTAACAGCAATAACATCACTATTTTGCCATATTATTATTTGTTATATTACCTGATAATTCATATAGATGTTATAAGAGAACTTTTAAACCAGTAAAAAACTGGTTCTATTTAAAGAAAAATATGATGTAAATAATAGTACATGTGGTGCTTAGTTATGGCACATACAACAGTAATAATTGAATGAAATGTTTGAAATTCTGGGTTAGGAGAAAGCTTTTTTCCTTTTTAAAAAGAAAACAGTTTTATTGAGATAAAAGCCACCCTCATAAACTATACAATTCAGTGCCATTTTTGTTGTGTAAAATGCATCCCTTTTTCTTTTAATTCCATTTTCTCACCAATTTTTTCGAACCCTCTCGTATATAATAAACACTTGTCACCTCGCGTTTTCTTTTTACATGCACACTTCAGTAGCATTAATTATGCTCAGTGCACACATCACCACTATTTGCTTCCAGAATTTTCTATCATCCATAATGGAAACTCCTCTCCCTTTCCTTCTGCCCCTGGTTCTAGGTTTTTCATAGAATTAGCATGAGTGCTTTTTAGTTTCTATGATTGGCATTGACTCGATGGCAGTGAGTTTGGTTTTGGTTTGGTCAGTGTATTCACAAGTGGTGAATCCACACAATTTACTTTGAGAACATTTTTGACAACTATGAAGGAAACCACATTTCCATTCTTGGCCACCCATCCCTCTGCCCAGGCCCCTAAACCCAAACTAAAGCAGTTGCCCAGAGTCCATTTCTTCTGACGGCAACTCCACAGGTGCAGAGTTCAACTGCTCGCCATAGTTTCCAAGACTGTGATCGTTTGTAATCAGATCACCAGGCCTTTCTTCCCAGGCACTGCTGGGTGCGTAGCTGAGGGCTTACATTGTTTACAACATCCAAGGACTCCGCCCCCAGCTCCAGGCAACCTCTAATTTACTTTCCATCCCAGTGGATTTGCCTCTTCTGGGCATTCCACCTAAGTAGAATCAGACGATATACGACCTTTTGTGCATAGCTTCTTTCACTTGGAATGTTTTCAAGGTTCAACTGTTGTCGCTCGTTCCTTGTTATAGTGGAATCGTGTGTCATTGCAAGGCTACACTACTTGGTGTTGCCCTGCTTTGGCTATGATGAATAATGCTGCTGTGAAGACTCATG
>NW_022111379.1:11594080-11596836 GCF_000313985.2 Echinops telfairi
CTGTTCTTCCCCCTCGCCTGGGGTGTTTGGTTATGTGTTGATCATCTCAATCTGTTCCCCCTCTCCTCTCCCCACCTTCTGCCTACCTTCCTGGTATCAATACTCCCATTCCTGTTCCTGGATTCTGTGTGTCATGAGCTCTTATCTCTACCTGTGTACATGCTCCGGCATAGCCTTCAGTTAAAGCCAGGAACTGGGGTCGTGATAGTGGGGTGGGGTGGGGTGAGGAAGCCTCAAAGAACCAGAGGAATATTGTGTGTTTCATCGGTGCTATACTGTACCCTGGTGACTCATCTCTTCCTGGTGACCATTCTGTGAGGGGATATCCCGTTGTTCACAGATGGATTTTGTATCTCTGCTCTGACTTCCCTTTGTTCTCAACAATATGGTTTTTTCTTTGTTTGTTTGTTTGTTTTGGGCCTTCTGGTGCCTGTTACCCGATCCCGTAGACACCTCATGATCACACAGGCTGCTGGTGTGCTTCTTCCATGTGGGCTTGTTTCTTCTTTGCTAGATGGCCACTTGTTTAACTTCAGGCCTTTAAGACCCCAGACAGTATATCTTTTGATAGCCAGGCACCATCAGCTTTCTTCACCACATTTGCTTTTGCATCCATTTTGTCTTCAGCGATTGTGCAGGAAGGGTGAGCATCACTGAATGCCAGTTTGTGAGAACAAAGTGTTCTTGCATTTAGGCAGGGCTTGAGCAGAGACCCAAAGTCTGTCCACTACCTCAGTATATTGCCATATAAATATATGTACATAGTCCAATACTCCTATTTTTAATGAATTAATGTATTTATATTTGTTCACACCTATGTTTATATCTCTGTTTATAGCTTTGCTTCCTAGATCTTTCCTTTGTTTCTTTTTCCTTCCTCCAGTCCCACCATCATGCTCGTCCTTCTTCTGCCTCTTAGTACTTACTCTCAGCTAGATTGCTGTTGCTTCAGGATCTCTAAGTCCTCCTCATTTTACTTCCCTAGTTGTTCTCCTGTCTATGGCGGTGTTTGCTCACCACTCCCTTCCCCCACCGCCTCCTGCCCCAAATCCTCCTCCCCCAAATCCTTCTGGAACCATAGGTCCTGTTGCTTCCTCCTTGAGCTTGCCTCCCATGCCTCTCTTAATTTTCTGGTCTAACAGCAGGAGCACTGGGCGGGCGATTCTACCTGGACACCCTCTTGCTCTACTGAATACATATTGTAACATTTGTTAACACTTCATGTTCCCTACTGGCTGACTAGTATCCCATTGTATGCATGTATTACATTTTGTTTATCCATTCATCTGGCGATGGACATTTAGGTTGTTTTCACCTTTTGGCTATAGTAAATAGTAATGTAAAGAACATAGGTGTACAGGTCTCTGTTTGAACCTCTGCTTTCAAGTCTTTTGGGAATATATCTAGGAGTGGGATTGCTGGGACATGTAGTTATAAGGAGCCCTGGTGGCATGTTGGGTAAATGCTGAACTGCTAACCTCCGTCACTCTTTGAGAGAAACATGACATTCTCTGCTCCTGCCAATATTTACAAACTCTCAGAAACCCTATGAGTTGGAAATGACCTGATGGCAGTAGGTTTGGGTGTGAGTGTGGGCATGAGCATGGGTATGGGTGTGGGTAAGGGTATGTGTGTGTGTGGGCATGGGCAGGGGTGTGGGTGTGGGTATGGGTTTGGGTATGGGTGTGGGTGTGAGCATGGGAATGGGTATGGGTGTGACCGGGCTAGTTTTAGTTTGTGGAAGAACTATCACATTGTTTTCCACGATGACTGTACCATTTTATATTCCCACCAGCAGTGGGTAAGGGTTCCATTTTTTCCACATTCTTCTCAATATTTGTTATTTTCTGTTAAAAACATTTATATATATATATATGTGTGTGTGTGTGTGTATATATATATATATTTTTTTTTAACTGTAATGTGTTGTTTCTAGGTGCTGTTGAATCCGTTCCAATTTATAGCCAACTATATAGAGAAGGAACAAAATGCTGCCCAGTACTGTGCCATCCTAAACATTGTTATATTTGAACACATTGTTGCAATATGTGGTAGCTATAAGGTGCCGTCAGGGCCAACATGTTGGGTAAACATCTACCTTTTTTTTGATGACTCTCTACCAAGCATGATGTCCTTCTCCGGGGACTGGTCCCTCCTGAGAATATGTATGTGAAACAGAGTGTTGCCATCTTTGCTTCTAAGGAGTATTCTGGCCGTACTTATTCCATGATAGTTTTATTTGTTCTTCTAGGGTTACATTGTACTTTCAGTATTCTTTGCCAGCACCGTAATTCATCTGCATCAGTTCTCCTCTGGTCATTTTATTCATTGTCCAGCTTGTGCATGCATCTGAGGTCATCACAGATGCAAGGACTTGCTTTACCTCAGTCTTCACAGTGACACCCTGGCCTTCAGTACTCTGAAGAGGCCTTGTGTAGCATATTTGCCCAATGCCATATGCGATTTGATTTCTTGACTGTTGCTTCCAAGAGCATTGATGGTTGAGGCAAGGAAAATGAAATCCTTGACAACTCCATTATTTTCTCTATTACGATGTTGATCATTGGTCTCTGTGGATTTTTGCTTCCTTCACAGAATTGTAATCCATACGGAAGATTGTAGTCTATTTTTTTATTTTGTTTTGTTTTTTAATCATTTTATTGGGGGCTCTTACCACTCTTATCACAATGCATACATACATCAAGTGTGTAAAGCACATTTGTACATTCATTGCCCTCATCATTCTCAAAACATTT
>NW_022111379.1:11597378-11599249 GCF_000313985.2 Echinops telfairi
TAAGATTTTTTTGTTCTTTGATGGCTGACAGTTGATACCTTCGACAGCTCATAGTCTTTGATTTTCATCAGTTAGCACTTCAAATCAAGGTTGTGCCATTGGCATATCATTAGTTGGTGTGAAATGGAATTTCATTGTGATTTTGATTTGTAGTTCTATAATGGCTAATGATGTTGCACATCTTTTCATGTAGTTGGTGGCTATTTGAATGTCTTCAGAGAAATATCTATTCAAGTCCTTTGCCCATTTTATAATTGAGTTATTTGTGTAGTGTAAAGTTTTATATATATATATTTATTACTAGGTTCTTGTTGGGTGTATGGTTTATGTTGGACTTTTTGAGGAACTGTTTTTTAAAATAGACACACAATTTTACTTTTCCACCCACAGTGTATGAGGGTTTTAATTCTTTATATCCTTG
This sequence comes from Echinops telfairi, assembly GCF_000313985.2. Taxonomy (NCBI): domain Eukaryota; kingdom Metazoa; phylum Chordata; class Mammalia; order Afrosoricida; family Tenrecidae; genus Echinops; species Echinops telfairi. The sequence continues at coordinate 11,597,800 of NW_022111379.1, forward strand.
TCAGCACTTGCTATTATTAAGTGACCTGCTCTCCACAAATCTTTGATAAATCCACTGCCTTTGAGTGGATTCAGACTCGTAGCGAAGCCCTACAGCATTTCTTAAGCTGTAAGCTTTATGGAAAGCAGACGGCCATATATTTTCCAGTGGAGTTGCTAGTGGGTTCAAACTGCTGTCCCTATGGTTACCAGCTGAGTGCTCAATCACTGTACTACCAGGGCTCCCTTAAATCCTGTATGGTACTTAAAAATTCTGTGACATAAACATCCCTCACGTATGTGGATTAATTTGCACTTTGTGATATGCTTGTTTGCTAACTGCCCAAAGAACTTTCTTGACTTTAACTTTAAAAATGTAATGCATTTTAAATATCACCGACTTTAGCTGAGAGATAGTTTGGCATCACATTGAATAGAAGTATGCATTATACATAGCTAATATGGCCCTTCCAGCCATAATCCTTATGTGCTATATTATTATTTTGGATTTCATACGCCTGTGGCTATTGTTCCATTTTTGGAGGGCATTATCTGCTAACAAATAGGATGAGATTAAGATTTGACTTTAGAAGAGGGTGGGAATCGGACAGCCAAACCAAAACCAAACTCACTGCCATGAAATTGATGCCATTTTGTTATCTTGGTTACTGCTCTTTTTAATGGATGTAATGAATATTACACTACAGCTGAGAGGAGGAGGAAAACAAACTGCTTCTGGAGTGGCCTGGGGAAGTGTCTGCCTGATTAAGATTGATAGGAGGCCAATGTCTACTGGAAATACGCTGCCAGAAGTCCAGGTCATATGTGCATAAATAAGATACAGTCCGGGCGTAGAGAGTAGATAGATTATTACATTTGGGTGAAATTTGTACCATGTAACCCACACTAGACCTCTCCCTGCATGGTGTAGCAAGAAGGTGGGGGAAGAGAAAGGATTTACCTATGAGAAATTGTGAATGGGATTCGCTTCATTGCCATCCTGCTGCATATAACATGAGCCCATCTACTGAAGGAAGCCCAGGTGGCATAGTGGTTATGCATCGGGCAGCTAACCTCCATTAGTCAGCAGTTCAAAATCACCAGCCAGCTCCAAGGAACAGCGATGAGACTTTGTACTCCCATCAAGAACTACCGTCTCAGAAACTCAGAGGATGTTCCAGTCAGTGCTGTAGGTTCGCGATGAGTCAGAAATGACTCCATGGCAGTGAGCCATGATTTGTTTTTTCAGATGCAGGGTGTCATCTCATCACTGGTGAAAGCCAAGAGTGGAGTGTGTCCTCTGGACCCAGCATCCGGCTTACCCCTGCTTGATCTTCGGACTTTGAACTGAACACCACTCACTACCATGTGAGAAAATCCCTCTAACTTTCATGAGTTCTGTGGATGCTACAGTGGTTCACAGAATCCAGAGACGTGAGGGACTGCACCCAAGGGAGGCGTGGGGAAAACAG
>NW_022111379.1:11599349-11602549 GCF_000313985.2 Echinops telfairi
AGGCTCATACAATTCATCACAATACATAGATCAATTGTGTAAAGCACATCTATACATTTGTTGCCCTCATTATTCCCAAAATTTGCTTTCCTCTTGGGTTCCCGGAATCAGCTCATTTTCCTTTTTTCCCCTCCCCCTCCCTTCCTCCTCCCCTGTAGGTGTTAATTCTTACAAAAGAAATTATTACCACAAAGTGCATAAGGCACATGGTATGTTAGGATTTGGGGTACCTCAGTATCTGGGAGGACGTAAAGGTAGTTTTCCCTTCAACATTTTACTTTTTCCCTGAGAGGGAAATAGACCTGGTAATTTGTGAGATAGCTGAGATAACTGGGTTGAAAAATTCAAGGCCAAACCAGCTTAATCTGGATTCAGAAATTTGTGTACATTAAAGTTATTATAAAATCTTAAGTGATAATTGTAGTACAAATATTACAGACAACATGGAGAATAGTACAGAAAACTTATAACCCCAGTGGGATAGTTATTGAGTGCTTGTTTTATGCCATTAGATGTTGTATATATAAGTTATTTTCAAAATACCTCTCAAAACAAAACAAAAACCACCATAGAGTCGAAGCTGACTCATAGAGACCCTTGGGACAGGGCAGGACTGCCCCTTTGAGTTTCTGAGACTGTCACTGTGTGCAGGAGTAGAAAGCCTGTCTTTCTCCCAAGGAGCAGCTCGTGGTTTCGAGCTGCACACGTTGTGGCTCGCAGCGCAACTCCTAACCACTAAGCCACCAGGATTCCTCTTCAAAATACCCCTTGTGAAACCTGCGGCTCAAATATGTTAAGCCACTTGCCTGAGATCAGACAGCTACGTAGTGGTCATCTGGAGTTTCAGTTTGGGTGTCCATGACTTCAACGCTTATGTCTTTCCCTGCATTGCTTCCTGGATCTTCTCAGTCTGCTTTGCAACATCCATGACATTCCTCCCGCCTCCCTTAGATCTTGATCATATGGTACTTACTTTTGTTTTTTTTTTGTTTGATGATTCTTAGCTGAATTATTAATATGATAGCTTCCGAATGGTGATTTTATAATGCCACAAAAACGTCCTGGATAGCTAGCCTACCACGGTCTTAATTGGCAAGGGTAGTAGGGTACTTGTACAGGTCCCTGGGTGATGCAGACAGTTGGCAGTTTGCCCCTCCCCAGCGGTGCCCTAGGAGAACAGCGTGGGGCTGCGTCTGCCAAGAACACCCAGTGGAGCAGTTCTGCGCTGTAACACGCTGGGTCAGGGTGAGTCAGCGTTGACTGGATGGCCACACGCTGGTTTTTTTGTTTTGTTTAAAAAGAAGGTCCACTTTCACTGATTGATTTAGGGATGACCACTAGTAGGTAGTCCTTCAACCGTCCCACTTTCTTTCTTTATTTCCTTTGGAATTTTTGTTGAGTGACTATCATTTGTAAGGGACTTGGGTGGGAGAAAGTGCAGATAATTCAGATACAGATCCTGTCCTTCAGGATATTACAATGTTGTCGAGAAGAAAAACCATTTATAAGGAAAGCAGGCAAAAAGGATAACACTTACTGAGCACCTATTAGATGCCAGTGCTCATATATTCTTTCAAAAAACTATTTGGGGAATGTATGTGTCAGAGAGTGTGCCAAGCTGGTCAGGATTCCGGGAGCTTTGGTGGCGCAGTGGAAGGTCAGCCAGTTAGAACCTAGCAGCCGCTCCGTGGAGAGAGATGGGGCAGTTTGCTTCTGTGAAGATATACAGCCTTGGAAAGCCTGTGGGGCAGTTCTGCTTTGTCCTCCAGGGTTGGGGTGTGAGTCAGATGGACGCAAGTGGTGTGGGTAGAAATTTGAACGTTAGCATTCCACCACGTAAGTAGTAACTCTGTAGAGTTGATGCTATGCTCATGAGACAGAAGAGAAACAGGTGCCGAGGGATTAACTGACCTGTCTAAGGATATATACCTAGTCATTGTATAAGTGGTTAAATTGGGTCTTGGGTCAGTGTGCTTGCTTTCCTACTGTGCCGGGATGAGTTTAGTATGTGTGTCATTTATTTAATCCTCCTCAGCTTTCTGAGTTTGAACCTCATGATTACAAAAGGAATATTGATACTCAGAAAGGTTAAATGACTTCTCAGGGTGACATGGCTAGTGACGTGGTGGCTAGTGGGCTATGTGTTGGACTGCTAATGCAAGGTCAGCAGTTGGAAACCACCAGCCACTCCACGGGGGAAGGATCTGGGAAACCCACAGACCTTGTCCTATGGGCTCACTGAGGGTCACAACAGACTCGATGGCAGTGAGTTTGCTTTTTGGTTTGGATGCCTCTATATGTAAGTATAAACGTTTGTTATGCTTTTTAGAGGTAAAGGATTCAGAGCAAGGGACCTGGGATTTCGGACGAGTACGATCTCTGCCAACTGAAGATGACGTGAGCTGTCTTGAAGAATAGGTAAGCTTTGCTATGTAGAGGGTGGAAGGAAAGGAAGAGGATGAACAGAATCTTTAGCAAGGGGTATATTCACCAGTAAATAAGCATTTCAACAGCGGAAACAACAACAAAAATCCAAACTCACTGCCATCAAAAAACCAAACAAGTTGATGGCAAATAAATAATTAATGCTTACTCATTGCCAGACTTTTTTTCCTCGATGTTCTGGGGCCAGAGAGGCTGGAAACCCAACAGAAAGCCCTGCTTTCACAGAGCTTCCCTTTGTGTAGGGTGAGACAGATGCATCCCACATATCGAAGATGCCAATAATATCCCTGAAGACAATATGCGTTCTAGAGAAGGCATCCGAATGCTGATATTGAGAGGGAGTAGAAACCTGATGCTTGGCAAGGTCTCAGTTAGAAAGTAACATTTAGCAAAGAAAATTCACCTCACCGAAGACAAATGGCTTCCGTGCTATCCTAGAAGTGGCTGGTTCCAGCCGCTGCTTTTCCGTTCATGGACCCTTCTTGCAGGAAGAGAAGGGTCTTTCTAGCAATTCCCCTGCGCCTGTGTAGTCTCCCTAGTTTCTCTGCTTGGGATTTCTCCAGGTAAAAATATGGCTATGTTAAATAAGGTTTCCTGAAAAGTAAGGTCTGTTCTGTGTAGAATTTGAGTTAAAGGGGTAATGGACATATTCTGATGAAATCTCAGATTATGAAAGTTCTTTAAAGGCTGGTCCCTTTGGCCCTTCATGATCACACATGTTGGTGTGCTGCTTCCATGTGGGCTTTGTTGCTTCT
>NW_022111379.1:11602649-11619714 GCF_000313985.2 Echinops telfairi
ATGGCTTGTAGAAAAATATGAAGCCTCTGGGTTAGGATATACTGAACTATTCTGGTATCTGTTTTACATTTATTTGCCATGGCTAATTAGTACTACTTCTCTTCCATTTAATTTTATTTTTGGAGAGCCTGGGTACTTAATATAAACTATAACTCCAATAGGGTGGTTGTGAGTCAGCATTGACTCTATGACAGTGAGTTTGAGTATATTCAAAAGGAGCTCTGGGGTTAGCAGTACAAGGTCGGTGGTTCAAGCCCAACGGTTGCTCCACAGGAGAAAGATGAGTCAGTCTAACTCTGTATAGATTAATTGTCATTGTTGTAGGCTCCGACCCATAGTGATCTGTGCACAACAGAATGAAACACTGCCCGGTCCTGCACCGTCTGCACAATTGTTCCTATGCCTGAGCCCATTGATGCAGTCACTGTGTCCATCCATCTAGTTGAGGGCCTTCCTCTTTTTCGCTGCCCCTCTACTTTACCAAACATGATGTCCCTCTCCAGGGACTGGTCTCTTCTGACAATATGTCCAAAGTATGTAAGACGAAGCTTGCCATCCTTGCCTGTGAGAGCCAGTGCACAAGTCGAACTAGGGTGGAGAGGGGCATGGTTGCAATTGAGAAAACAGAATAGAGACAAAAGACATGATACACAGTTGGGGTGCAGGGGGCTCAAGGAGAAGAGACTCCAAGGCCTGGTTCTTCATTTGAGACAGGCTTTTATGCAGCTCTTATCACAGATCCTGCATTCCATGGCAAGGTCCCCCACAAAGGGTCTCTTGACAAGTATTGGAAGGCAGATAGACGCAATAATAGTGTAGCCAATTTGTCTGAGGCCTGGAGGAGAAGATGTTTCAGCGGTTCCCAGGAACGAGAGGGAAAGTGTCTACCTTATCTTTGGTGAAGGTCAGATCATGTCGTGCCTCAGCTCCCTGGGTTGAGCTGTCAGCTCCTTCCCCCGGGCCTTGCCTAAACCGTGGAGTGTGGTGGTCCTGTACTGGTTGAAGAAGGAAATGAGGTTCAGACTGTCCTGTAAATGCACTCTGTTACTCGGAAGCCCCGTATTCCTTTCCCAGAGCTCACTTCAAGACAGTCTGCTCCCACAGCCTCAAAGGAGCACTTTGCCTTACTTCTTCCAATACAGATTGTTGTTTTGGCAGTCCATGGTACTTTCAGTATTCTCCAGCACCACCAGTAAGTGTCTCACTTCTGTAAAGATTTACACCCTCAGAAACCCTAGGAGTAGTCTTATTCTGTCCAGTGGGGCAAAGCTGCTTAAACTGCTTCATCACCACATACGGGGTAACATAACCGAATGTAGGGGTGGTGAAAAATTTGGCCACAGTAAAATATTTCTTAATATATAATGACCGAAAAATAATTCACAATCACACACAAAGTGAATCTGCAGTGTTTCTCACACACAAAGTGAATCTGCAGTGTTTCTGGCAGTACTTGTACGTGTGACTTCACTGCAGCTTTGCTTCTGAACACAGAGCATGTGCTCTTAAGTCACCCCACCTCTCTCTGGGCAGCACCTCTCTCCCAAACCCTGTGCTTTATTTATAGTTAACTTAGTAATTTTCATTTCCACCTGCCTTTCCCATCACCTTCTGCTATCAAGTCAGTTCTAAAACAAGGGCAGGGCTTCTTAAACTGTCCACTTGAGTCCCTGGGTATATAAACGAGCTAAGCAAATCACACATGGTTTTGAAAGAGGTTCGGTTTTTGATAGTGTTGTGAAGGACACATTCTCACTCTGTGATGGTTTTTGTCTCTGAGCGCCGCCATGCTCTTTTTGGTGCTGCCTCTGCTGCTGTGCTTTTGCGTTGTCATAGCTTCTGACCCTGGCTGGAAGGGGTGCTGTGTGTGGGGAACATTGGGTCCAAAAGATGCCATCCACCCTTGGCTCTCCTTTCTACATGATAGTGAGATCCTCTCCTCTATTCTACTTCTAAGACGGCTCATTTTATACCCAGCCCATGGCAAAATTGACCAAGCTCTCCTTAGAGTTCCCAATGACAATAATTACCATGAACCTTGTTGACAGTCCCGCAACAGTCCCTCACAACTGAATCGTAATGCTTTCTGCATCTCGTTCTACCTTCTCCTCAGACCCAGCAGGAAGGGACGAAAGGCACTCAATTTGTAGGGCTCCACCCAGTCGCTGGGTGGGCATTCTGGAGATGCAGCCAGAAGCGCCACTGTATGAAGATCCATTTTTGTTGTGGTTGCATAATGTGTTAAAAAACTTTAAGGCTGGTATTTTTATGAATAAATTTGATTTAATTTATAGTGATGTAAAATGTTTTTTTTCTATAGGAGGCACACCCGATGGGTTCTTGTGGTAAATGAGCTGCTTGACCAAGGAGGGAAATCTAGAATGATGGTAAGTGGCCCATCCCCTAGAGGAGACACTCTTCCTGAGGTGTGGTTTGGTTTTTGGCCTGCTGCCTTGTCTTCCTTTTTTAATATCTGTGTTCACTTAATATTTTTTGTATTTTATTCCTACTGCTGAGAGTCCACCAGGAAAACACACGCCAGTTCAACAGCTTCTCCATGTATCATTCAGTGACACTGATGACATTTTCCAGTTGTACAACCATTCTCACCCTCCTTGTCTGAGTTGTTCCTCCCTATGAACAGAAACGCACTGTATGGCCCGCCCTCCACCCTCCACCCCCACCGCCCCAAGACCTCGGTCTCATCTTCGGAGTTGCTGTTGTCAGTTTGATTCCATGCAAATGTTTCTTTCTTATAAGAGCATACAACGCTCAAGGCAGGTTTGTGTTTACTGGTTTTCCATAGGGAAACCCTGGGGCGCCATGGCTGCGATCCACAAGGCCTGCAGTTGTTTTCCTACAGCCTTGGAAACTGAGGGGCCAGTGCTGCCCTGCCCTGTAGGGTCGCTATGACAGCATCAGTTCAATGGCAGTGAGTTTGTTTTCGTTTTCCGCAGTAGTACCTCGTTTGCATTTTCCTCTGCTCTGATTAAGGGTTCCACTTTTCCCAGCCTTGCCGACATTTATTATTTTGTTTGCTTGTTTGTTTATTTCACCTTAGCCATCCTCTTGGGAGTGAAATGGGATCACATTGTGGTTTTGATTTGCATTTATCTGATGGCTGTTAACACAACATACGTTCATGTGTTCAGTGACCATTTGAAAATCCTCTGGTGAAATGTCTATTCAAGCCCTTTGCTCGTTTTGTGATTGGTGTATTTGTCTTTTTATTATTAAGTTGTCAGGTTTTATTTGTTACCGTCTTAAAAGAAATGTAATATTACATACAAGGTACTTTCTGGACCACAGCAACATTGGCTGTGAAGCCCAACAATAATGTGAACAGGCACTGCTCAAGCTAACGTGTGGATTAAGGGCAAGAGTACAAATGGAAGCCAGTTTCTTTTATGCCACATTATTATAAAGCTATTAATCTATGCCAGTGCCCTTGCCTGTGTTTCTGTCTGGGGGCCCCATCAGCTCTAAAAGGAGCTGGATCTCAAGTCTGAGTCCAGGGGTGGGGTGGGGGCAATTTGGTTAAATTTTTCAGAAAGTTGGACATTTCTTCCTAAATCACCCCATTTAAAGGGGAGGAGGGAATGCAGTTATATGGGGAACCCAGGCTCCTTACATGTTTGGGTGATTGGGGTTGGGGGGGGGCACTGTTAAACAAGAGCTCTTTAAAGTGTTGAAAAGCAAGAATGTTACTTTAAGAATTAAGGTGCACCTGACACAAATCATGGTATTTTCAATCGCCTCAAACACGTGTGAAAGTTGGACGCTGAATAAGGAAGACCCCTGGAGAATCTCTACACTTGAATTATCCTTGATGAGCAAGAATGCTGAAGGTACTATGGACTGCCAAAAGGACAAACAGATCTGTCTTGGGAGAATGACAACCAGAGTGCTCCTTGGAAGGAAGGATGGTGGATTTGTGTCCTATATACTTTTGATTTGTTGTCAGGCGAGTACAGTGTCTGGGAAAGGAGAGGGGCAGTGACAAAGAGGAAGGCCCTTAGCAAGGTGGACTGACGGAGTGGCTGCACTGATGGGCTCCGGCACAGCGATGGTGAGGATGGTGCAGGAGCAGGCAGCGTTGTGATCTGTTGTGATCCGAACCGACTCAGTGGCACATCAACGTGAACCCAAAGCTGCTCTGGTTTCCCAGCATGGTGTTGCTGTCAGGTGGCTTCCCAGCAGCGAGCCTGTGAACTAGCAGGATCCAGATGAGTTTGTAAAGCCTCACTTGATTATCTTTATCACCTCTTCGCACCTAATATCTGTGGGGTTTAGTGTTTTTGCTAGGTAGAACTTTCTAAAGTCCTACCTGTGAGATACAGGACGACAGATCCCCTTTTGACTGGACTTTTTATTTTTTCTGAGGGAGCTCTGGAAGCATAGTGGGTTATGCATTGGGCTGCCAACTGCAAGGTCAGCAGTTCAAAACTACCAGCTGCTCCTTGGGAGAAAGATAAGGCTTTCTAGTCCTGTAAAGATTTATAGTGAGTCTGAATTGACTTGGTGGCAGTTTTTCTTTTAAAGCCACCCTAAGGAGACTAACAGAAGTGTATTACTGAGAGACCTTGTCTACAGCCACCCACTGATCACAGAGCTATGTTTAAACACTTATGAATTAGAACCCTAGCAGGAATATTTTTTGCCTTACCCTCATTTAAATACACTAGCACACACAGGTATTTAAGTTTTTCTTGGAACCATTGGGAGCATTTGAAGCTACGGAACACCTGCACCCCTAAATACTTTCGTGTGTCTTTCTTCAGAACAAGGGCATTCATTCTGTGTGACCACAGTTACTATTGCTATGTGTTGCCAATGAGCCCATTGTTGTGGCTTTTGTCACTATAGCTGACTGAAGATTTCCCTCATTTTTGTTGGCCCACATCTTTCCCAGCTGTGATGTCCTTTATTAGTGAGTGATCTTTCCTACCCACATATCCAAAGTGAGTGAGTCAAAGTCTCACTTTCATTGCTTTTGAGGTCCACGTTACAATGATCATAACAAGGGAAATCGGCATTTATACGCTCCTATTCCCAAATCCATGTTTTGTCGTCATCTCAGTAATTTATAGCTCATTTATAGCTCATTTTTCTCTCAGTCCATTTGATAGTTGATAGTTGTCACGTCTTTGTGGTCTTTAATCCACCTTTCTTTGTTTTTCTCGACTATGGCCATTTTGAAGACAGACTATTTGGCATTTATTTTGAAGAATGCTCTTCAATTTGGGCTTTGTTTCCCCTTGTCACATTTGTCTGCTTTAAGGTTTTGTTTTGAAATTAATAATTAATTTATGGGGTGATACCTTGAGGTTGTGCAAACATCCAGCAGTCACTCATTTTTTGCATTCCTATCAGGCAAGTGTTGGGCTGCTGACCACAAGGTTGGTGGTTCAAACCCACCAGCCACTCCTTAGGACAGGGTTAAGACTATCTGCCTCTTTAAAGATATATAGCTTCAGAAACCCTGTACAGGGTCACTGAGTTGGAATCTACTTAATGGTAGTGGGTTTATTCTTATATAACTATAGACTCGTGGATTTTTTCTCCACGTAGTTTTGTAATCTGTTACTGTCATCTTTTTGATGCTCACCTTGCCCCCCTTCATCCAGCCCCCTTTGCATCTCTTAGATCCTCATTATTCTGTGAGCATTTTTGTAATTCTGTTGTAACGAGCTAATAAGGTAGGTGTACCAGGCACTTTGCATGCCTTAATGTTTATCTCACCTTGTTGAACTGGCTAGGCCCTTCAGAACAATGTAGAATGGAAATGTGACAGTAGACATTCTGGTCTGCTATCTTTCAATATTACTCCATTAAATAGGACAGTTGCTATAGCTTTCTGATAATGTTTATCATGGATGGGTATGGAATTTTATTAGAACCCCGCTCTCCCCCATCTTTTGAGACAGTTTTTTGGTTTGTTGCCATAATTCTGTTACTGGTGAATTACATTCATTGTCTTGAAAATATTAATGTAGTTTTGCATTCCTGAAATAATGTCGCCTTGGTTGTAACGTTTTATCCTTTTTACATATTTCTGCACTTGATATGGAAAGATATATACCTAATAAGTAGGTCAAAAACAGATCGGATTTTTCTCTCTCTATTCTTAAAAATGATTGAACTATAACTTTCCTTGTTTGCATTGTTTTTGATAAGTTCTGATATTCAGACCCCTAGAAAACGAGTTGGGATGGACTCCTTCTGGTTTATCCTCTTTGGTTGGTGATTTTTTTTTTCCTTGTGGAATTGGGATCAACTCAGTGAGTGTATGTATGAAACTTAATGTGCTATGCAGGCCTTTGCCTTCTTCATGTGATCACTGTATTTCATGTTTTGAATCCATTGTGGTGGCTACTGGGTCAGCCCATCTCATCGAGCATTTCCTTTGGTTGGCTGACCTGTTTTCCCGGACATGGTGCCCTTATCCAGCAATTGGACCTTCTTGTTGACATGTTCAGAGTAAATGAGCCAATGCCTTGCCATCCTCACTTCTGAGAATCCTTCTGGTTGTATTTCTTCCAAGACTGATTTGTTTGTTGCTCTGGCAGTCCATCCTTTCAGTATGCCTCACCAGCAGCACTATTCAGACTCTGAAACTTGCTCCTAAGTGCAGAGTAGGTAAAGGGAACGTCGAAATGATGTAAGAGAGTGAACCAAAATTTCAAAGGGTGACTTGAGAAGAAAGATAAAGTATGATGAAATGTGCAAAGACTTGGATTTAGGCAAACCAAGAAGGAAGGACATGATCCTTTAGCTTAAGTATCTCTTAAGCTAAAATAACTGAAAATTCTTAACTTTAAGTTGCATTACTAAAGCATGATGATATGGACAAAAAGTTGAGGGACATGGGAAGCATTCAAAGAAAATGGAAGGAATACACAGAGTACCCAAAAGAACTGATCAACGGTCAGCCATTTTTATAGAAGAGTTTAATATAATTTACATTCTTACATAAGTAGGAGAATTCTAGGGACTCAATTGGGCCTGGCTTTTCTTCTGTGGGATTCAGTGTCTTTTAGTAGATACCAGATTTTAGTTTATTTCTATAGCAATTGGTAAATTGTGCCTTTCAAGGGATTCATCCAGTTCATCTAAATTTGCAAGTTTGTTGACCTAGTATCATTTATGATATCCTGTTAACTTTTTAATGTCAGTTGCTAGAACCAGTAGCGATGTCTTGTTTTTTTCCTCTTTGTATTGGTTATTTTTGTCTCTCCTGTTTTCTCCCCATCAACCAAAACACTTGTCATTGTGTAGATTCCAAATCCTGGTGACCTTGTGTGCAGAGAGTTAGTGTCTTGCTCCACAGGATTTTCAGAGTTACCCATGAAAGCAGGTAGCCAAGCTTTTTTCCATGGAGCCTCTGAGTAGCTTCCAACCACCAGCATTTCAGTTACTCATTGAGGGCTTAGCTGATTGGGCTGCCCAGACCGCTTTTCTTCCATTTTATTAGTGTTTACAAATAACCCATCTTTGGTTTTATTGATTTTTCTCTATCATATGTTCATTCTGTATTTTATTGATTTTGTTTTCTTGTTTCCTATTTCTTTGGATTTAGTATGCTACTTTTTGTAGCTTCTTGAAATAGACAATTTGATTGTTCATTTTTAGCCTTTTTTTTCTTCCCATAATCATGTTCTTTAATTGGTATAGGAAGAGTCCTTGTGGTGTAGTGGTTATGCATTAGGCAGCTAATCCCACAAGGTCAACAGTTCAAAATGACCAGCTGCTCTGCAAAAGAAAGATGAGGCTTTCTACTCCAGGAAAGAGTGACAGTCTCGGGAACCCCAGGGGGCAGTTGAAGTTGACTCAATGACAGTGAGTTTGTATGTGTTCTGGGGGCGAATCATATGGTAACTGTATATTTATAATTTTGAGGACCCCTTAAATGTTTAACAGTAGCTAACACAGCTTACATTTTAAAGAAGTGTCTTTTAAACAATATATGAAAGGATTTAAAAGCATTTGTAAAAAATTGGAATAAAAAAAAAAGAAAATGGAATTTTTTTGGAGCCCCTTATATTTCAGTCAATCTTCCATGTTGGTATTTTTTCCCCCTTCAATTTAGCCCATTCTCTTCACTGTTTCCTTCCTACTTCTTTCTGGATATTAAGCCTTTATCACATACTTTGTTCATTCTGTAGATTTCCTCTTTACTTTGTGGGTAAAGCTTTTTTTTTAATTAAAAAACCCTTTTATTGTAAATTTGGTGAAGGTTTATAGAGCAACCAGATCAGTTTTCTGCACCTTTTGTTTCATGTCATTACCATCCCCACAGTGTAACTGTTTCTTAGGGCCATTCCTCTTTCTTTTTCTAATGTTTCTGGACTTTACCCCTGAGTAAAGACTGGCCTTATGATCTCAAATGGTTGACTATTTTAGGATGTACACGCCTAGTTAGTGTTATTGTTTCCCTTATAGACCTTTCTATTGTTTGGCTAAAAATTGAGCCATCAGGGTAAGTTCAGTTCCCCACCTAAAGGGTGATAAGGGCTGCGGGCATGGGGGTTTCAACAGTCTACCCCAACCAGCAAAGTCTTTCTTCCCACGACTTTGAGTTTTGCTCTACACTTTTATCCCACTTTATCTAGTACCTTCAGATGTGATCCTTTTCCGGCAGTTGGTAGTGGTAGCTGGGCACCATCTAGTTCTTCAGGTGTCACCGTCATGGAGACTGATGTTACATGGTTCATTAGTTCATTGGACTAATTGTTTCGTTGTGCCTTCCATCTTTCCCCCTCTGGACAGGGAGAGAACATTAATTGCATCTTAGATTGTCACTCACGAGCTTTAGTAAAGTCCTTTGAAGCACAAAAGTTTTTAATTTTGATGAAGTCTTTTTTTGCCTTTTATTGTTCATGCTTTTGATGTCATGACCAGGAATTCACTGTCAAAAATTAGGTCCTAGAATAATGCCCCTGTTCTGTCTCCGAAGAGTTTTATGGTTTAGTTCATACATTTTGAGTTAATTTTTGTATATGGTGGAAGGTATGGTCTTCAACTCCATTCTTGTGCTCGTTGAGGTCCATTGGTCCCAGAATCATTTATTGAAAAGCTTATTCTTTTCCCATTGAATGGATTTGAGCTCCTTATAAAAAATCAGCCAACCATAGATGTGTGGGCTTATTTCTGGATTCTCAATTTTATTCCTGTGTTCTCTGCCTCTTCTTAGACCAGCACCGTACTTTTTCTTACTGTAGCTTCATTGTGCATTTTGCTGTTTGGGGCCTCCTACCATGCTTTTCAAAATTGTTTTGACCATTTGGAGTCCATATAAATAGGAAGATTGGCATTTCCATTTTCCATAAAGGTTGTTGTGATGTCAATAAGAATTGTGTTGATTTTGTAGATTGCTGTGGATAGTTTGCTATCTTAAATAATATTTCCCAGTCCATGCACACACAATTTATTTCCATTTATTTAGGTTTTCTTGAAGCAAAGTTTCATAATTTACAGTGTACAAATATTTTATTCCTAGGCGTTTTGTTCTCCTTGATTACTTTTGTAAATGGAATTCTTTGTGTTTTTTCCTTCCCCAAAGTGTGCATTGCTGGCATGTAAAAAGCCACATGAATTTTGTTGGTTGAGTTTATATTCTGGGCTGAATTAATTTCTTAGCTCAGTTGGCTTTTTTGTTGGAATCTGTGATTTTTCTATATACAGGATGATGCCATCTGTGAATTTTTACCCATATTTTATTGGGCGGAACTCAGCCACAGGACCCTCTATCTGCGAGAGAGTCTGGGAACTGTCTAGCTGTGTGCCTGGAGGAAATAAACGTGTGGTAGTCTGCGCCACAGGAGGCTGTAGCAGCGACCTGAGCCTGCGCTGATGATGACTTAGAACCAGGGTGGTAGTGAGTGTATGCTTTCAAGTCCTAGTTAGGAAACAGCATGTTAAAAGACTGTATTATTTAGGTTATAGACTACATTGCTATAACAAAGAAACCTCAAACATATAGCCATCAAGTTAATTCTAACTCACAGCAACCCTATAGGAGACAGTAGACTTGACCCCTCAATTTTCAAGGCTGTAAATCTTTATGGAGCTTCTTTTTTCCCAGGGAGCCAACAGGAGGCTTCTAACTGCTGGCCTTTTGGCAAGCAGCCAAATACTTAACCACTGTGCCAACAGCTCTCCTTGCTGCTATGAGAGAGAGCCCCAAATGTATGTCTTTCACGAAGGCTTTAAAAAGGTGTGACCTATCAGTAAGAGCTGACAAAGCTAGCAAAGGTTATTGGATAGGTTTCCAGCCCATTCTTCTGTAATGTTAGAGGAATTATGCCAGTTACATGGTTTCTCAAGTGAGTTTCATGATCTGGAAAAATATGAGGATAAGTAAAAAGGATTTCTACTAGGGTCCCATTCATAGATGCATAGATTCCCCCCACCCCCCCAAACAAAATGTGCTTAACCATGTCTCTGTGATTGGTGGATGGCTACAGACAAGATCTCTCAATAATAGACTTCTCTTAGTTTCATTAGCGTACCTCCAGAAAAATAAAAAGGGCCGATGCAAACACGACTTCCGAGGGATCAACTGGGCCTGTTAAATCAAGGCAGCTCAGAAGTTTATGGTGGCTTTGTTTAGGATTCCAAAGGGACAATTTTGATTGATTTTCTCATAGGACACAGGAAGACCAGGAGGAAGAATTTTTAAGAAAACTCCATTGGTGAGAAAAAGACCAGGGAACTTGTGCTAAGGCATCCTCTCCCCAGTCATGACAATACAACGAACTGCTTCTCTGAAAGCAACAGGGCCTGGCTGAGAGACTTTCATTGGGAAACCTTACCTTGCCCACTTGATCTTGCTCCTTCAATTTCTTTTTGTTTCCTAAATGTAAGGAACATTTCAAAAGAATATTATTAGAATTCCTCAGAGATGTCAAAACTGCCTTTGAGATGTGATGTCAATCAAGGAGCACAACATTCCTTGGGGGAAGGGTTAGAGAGATGGAAACACTGCCTTTAGAAGTGCGTGGACATAGATGGAAGATATGCCAAGTCACAGTAGCTTCACATTTTTATATTTTTGTTTCATAAAGGATTCTAAAATGTTGTAGTAATGCTTTTTACTTAATCTGGCACATGGGAAGTACTGTCATTCTTGGAAGAGTCGTGGTGTCGTAGTAGTTGGGTGTTTGGCTGTTGAGCTAAGGTGGTTAGTTCAAACCCAGCAGTTGCTCTTGGGAGAATGATATGGCAGCCTGCTTCTATAAATATCACAGCCTTGAACACCCTGTGGGCAGTTTCTGCTCTGGCTTATAGGGTCTCAATGAGTTGAAATCTACTTCATGGCTGTGGGGTGGTGTTTTGATCTTTAGCGTTCCAAAACTTTTAATGTGTTCTTGGTGTTCACTGACTAGGTAGCTTGTCTGCATAGTATCAAGAGTTTTAGTAGTGGGAATATTCATAGAAACACTCCTTACTGAATTATTCAGAAAACAGAAACCATTTAAAATATGATATGAAAATTTCATTTTATGGAAAAGCAATTTGGATGACGTTTGAAGAACTTTTCAAAGTGGAGACTTTTATTATGGGAGTGTAGACATAAATATTTAATTACTGATTCTCATAACTATTTTAAGATTATGAGCAAAGGTAAAAATATTTCTTTTTATTTTAATAATTTTATTGGGTCGCTTACAGATATTGTAACAATTCACAATTCCATTAGATCAAGCATAATTGTACAGTTACTGCCACCATCAATTTCAAAACATTTTCTTCTTGAACTCCTTGATATCAGCACCCCTTTATCCCCTTCCTACACCCAGGAACACTTATTATATATTGTTGTTATTGTGTTATGGTTTTTTTGTGTGTGTGCCATATCTTACATCAACCAGTGTATCCATTCACCTGTAAATCTGTTGTTCATTCCCCTCCAGTGGGGTTATACAGTCATCATTACTATCAGTTCCTCCTTCCCTCCTTCCCCCTGCCCATCTTCCTGTACCCTCAAGGAATCATTACTCTCGATACTATTTCTGAAGGGTTAGCTATCAAAAGTAGTTCTTTATATTTTTCTTTTGTTAGCTTAGGAAATAGCTAAGTTGAGAATTTCTTTTTATCAGCCTACAGAGCAAGTCTCAGAAATACACAGACTCTTTGGTGAACATTCTGAACCCTTGCTTTTTTAGATTACACACTACCAAGGACTCAAGTAGAAAGAAAATGTTCTGAAAGTAACAATGGCAGCATATGTACAAATGTGCTTGATACAATTGATATGTAGATTGTTATAAGAGCTGTAAGAGCCCCCAATAAAATAATTTTATTTAAAACAAAACACAAACAAAACTTTCATTCAAGTCTCGATGTTTACACCTTTTTTTCAAACCTTTAGTAGAAACCTCTGTAAAATCTTCATACAACACTAGGGGGCACACTGTGACTTGAGAAAAAAAATGTGCGCAATGTTTCATTCTGCAGGAAAAGAATCTAGATAGAAATACTGTTAGAAATAGACATTTATACTTGTATGAAGGCTCTCAGACTCGTTTATTGCATTTTTGATAATTAGTAGTTTAAAACTTCATTGTGCCTGAATTACTACTGACCTTAAAAAATCAGATTATTCAAAATTATTCCAATTACGGCTTTTTTAAATGGAAAGGAGTTCCTTTAGCATAGTACAGAAAAACATCTCTGCTTTGAATTGAAAAATGGACTTATAGTCAGGTGTTGTAATTGAATGAGTAGTTCTGATGGATTTGCATATGAAAATCCTTGAACTGATGGCTTTTTGTTTGAGAGAGAGTAGACTTAAGTACAAAATTTGATTTGCTAGGTCATATTAATGGTAAGACTGAAATGTTTATAGAAAAGAATATTACCAAAAAAAAGAATATTACCTTTGCAGTTGTCTGGTCTAGCATGACTATATTCTTATTATAGCTTGGCTTTTCATTTGTTTATTTCATTGCTTTAGGGGGTTCTTGAGGTAGAGAATAGTACATGAGATAGTGAATTTTATGAATGGCATGTGAGTCGAAGTTTCACCAAGGAGCATTCTGACTATTACTTCCAAGACAGATTTCTTTGTTCTCCTATAAGTAGCCCGTGGTACTTTCTTTCCATTGAGTTGCAATCCACAGTGACAGTGGTAGTCTCTGATCTTCGCTAAGTGCTTCCCATCTGCTTGGTTGTCAGCAAGTGAGGTTGTGTCACCTACACTTCACAGGTTGTTAATGATCCTTCCTTCAATCCTTATGCTGCATTCTTCTTTTTTTTTTTGTACAGTCCAACTTTTCAGATTATTTGCTCAGCATACAGACCGCATGGTTATGATGAAAAGATACGACGCTTATGCACACTTTACCCGATGTAAAACCATTCAGAATCCCCTTGTTTTATTTGAACTGCTGCCTCTTGGTCGGTGCACAGGTTTCACATGCGCATGATGGAATGTTTTGGGAACGTCTTTGGAGGTTCTAGCAGGGCAGCTACTCATATATCCTTGACTGATGGAGTGAGAGCTAGTACAGCCAAATCGCCCTCCCATCCAGATGGAATGTTTTGGAATTCCCATTCTCTGCAGTGTTATCAATAGTTTGTTCTAATCCCCACAGTTGAATGCCTTTTCAGATAAGTGGTGGTTCTCGTAAAAAAAGACCATTTCATGTAGCATTCACAGGGAGGCAATTTCCTTTGTTACTGGACCTGGCTGCCATGGGTCCACGGCCTGGGTGGGGCTGACTGTAAGGGAGTGTTGCTTTCAGGCATTGTGGCGCTTGGACAGATAAGGAATAACGTAATATATAGGTTACATACAGTAGTTTGATTGTATTTATTCTTGCAACTATTTATTCATATTTATTTTAATAAATCATTTTAATGGGGCTCTTACAGCCCTTATAACAATCCATACATCAGTTGTAACAAGCACATTTGTATATATGTTGCCATCATCATTTTCAAAATATTTTCTTTTTGTTTGAGCCCTTGATATAAGCTCCTCTTTTTTCCCTCCCTCCCCCACCCTCCTACCCTCATGAACCCCTTGATAAATGATAAATTATTATTATTTTCATATCTTACATTGCCCGCTGTCTCCCTTTGCTGCGTTACTGTTGTTTATCCCCCTGGGGATAAACAATCATTGTAGTTGGTTCCCCATGTCTCCCCCCACCCCCTCCCCATGGTATCGCTACTCCCATTACTGTTCCTGAGGGTTTATCTGTCCTGGATTCTGTGTGTTGAGAGCTCCTATCTGTACCAGTGTACATGCTCTGGTCTAGCCGGGTTTGTAAGGTAGAACTGAGGTCATGATAGTGGATGAGAGGAAGCATTAAAGAACTACTGGGGAGCAGCGGTTCTCAACCTGTGGGTTGCGACCCCTTTGGGGGGTTGAACGACCCTTTCACAGGGGTCGCCCGATTCCTAACAGTAGCAAAATTACAGTTATGAAGTAGCAACGGAATTAATTTTATGGTTGGGGGTTCACCACAACATGAATTAAAGGGTTGCAGCATTAAGAAGGTTGAGAACCACTGTACTAGAGGAATGTTGTGTGTGCCATTGGTGCTATGCAGCACCCTGGCTGACTCGTTCCTTCCTTGTGACCCTTCTGTGAGGGGATATCCAATTGTCTACAGATGGGCTTTAATGGGACTCCACTCCAACCCCCATCATTCACATCAATATGATTGTTTGGTTTGGGTCTTGTGATGCCTGATACTTGATCCCATCAACACCTCGTGATCACATGAGTTGTGTGTTTCTCCCATATGAGCTTTGTTGCTTCTCTGCTAGATGGCTGCTTGTTTAACTTCAAGTTTTTAAGACTCCAAATGCTTATCTTTTATTAGCCGGGCACCATCAACTTTCTTCACCATGTTTGCTTATGCATTTTAACTTAAGCGATTATGGTAGGAAGGTGTGCATCACAAAATATACCAGGTTATTAGAACAAAGTGTTCTTGCATTGTGGGAGTACTTGAGTAGAGACCAGTCCCTGTCTGCTACATTAATATGTAACATTTAAATATATGTAAATGTATTTATATCCCTATTGTTATATATTATATCAACATATAACAATATATTAATATTGTTATATATTATATATAGACTTATATCCCTATTGTTATATATTAATGTATTTACATATGTGCATGACTATATTTTTACCTCTATAAATGTCTTTTGCCTCCTTGTTCTTTATTTCTTTTTACTTTCCTTCTGCCCCACTGTCATGTTCAACCTTCATTTTACTCTCAGTACTTTCTCTTGGCTACATGGCACTTGATCACACCCCCATCAGGCATTCTATTCCCTCCTTGCCATCAATTTTAGATCTCTTATTGTTCCCTTGTCCCTGGGTTTGCAACAATTTATTTTTAAAGTTGCCAAATTTCGTCTTTTTAGGCCTAAGGAAGATCTGTGATTTACTCTTTGTGTATCCTTCTTCCGAATCTCAAGTTCATGCTGTTTTCTTCCAGAGAAATTTGAAATATAATGAAGTTGCCTGGCAGATTGTGTGTAGTCTGGGTTGACGGGAGAAACAAATTCAGGGAGACTTATATGTGTATGAGAAAAAGCTTTATGTACAAGAACAATCGAATATTGAGAAAACATCCCAGCCCAGTCTAGATCACGTCCATAAGTCCGATATTATTCATATGTCCAATACCAATCTATAAATTCCTCTTCAGACTCACGTAATACATGCAATGATGTCGAATGCAGGAAGATCACAGGCCAGTGGGTGGAAAGTCTTGTGGATCCAGTGGCAGTAGAAGCATCTCAGCACTGGCAGGGGTCTTCACCTGGCTCCTCCAGCTCCCGGGCTCTGGCTGCATCAGCTTAGCTCTTTTTTGCTCGTTGTCAGTAATGTTTCGCAGAGAGTGAGCTTGTGTCCCACCTCCAGCAAGCTGTTTATCTCCTTAGCGCCTCCAAATGAGGTCATCAAGCTGCGACCTCATTGACAGACTAAACTCCACCCCTTCACTCTTAAGTCTCAAATTGGCAACAGGTTATGTAACTACCACAGATAGCTTATGTGTGCTGACTGAAGATAACTGAAGAGATCTCCTCTCTTCTGTACACAGGCTTCATCCCAGCGCTCCAACAGTCATGACAAAGTAAGGAGAATAGTTGCCGAGGAGGGCCGGACAGCAAGAAACTTAATAGCTTGGAGCGTACCACTGGAAAGCAAAGATGATGATGGTATGTAATTAAAAAGTTAGTTGCATTTTTAATATAAATTAGAAGAATATGCTTAGTCCCGAGCAGTAGATATGCTATGAAAACTATTTATGATTAGAGCTCGTGGGAAAAATGAGTAGGTGTTAAAGAAGATGAACATTTTTTTTATTGCTTTCTTATTTTACCAAATATACAAATGGCTTCATAGAAATGTTACTGTTAGTTCAGCTATTTCTGGTTGGAAAGAAGTTGGATATATCATGTTATTATGAATGGAAGATAAGTATTATATTTTTTAACTTAAGATTAAATTTCTTTTCTTATATTAAATTCTCACTCTGAAAATAAAAGGTAATTATATTTCTTTAGTTCCCATCATTGTTATTTGGACTAGAAAAAAAAAAATCTCTTAAGTCCCCTCCCCTTGGTTACTAGGGGCAGCATAGTACACGGTTCTGGGATCTAGAAGACTGGATAGTGAGTAAAAAAAAAAACTATGCCAAGAGTCTTCACTTTAAAATTTCTAAAGACTTGCAGAATATTTTTCTATTGTGTTTGTCTGACTTCTTAGGATTCGATTCAGACATGTGTTTTCAGTACAGATCCCAGGAAAGAAGTGATGAGTCCTTTCCACCAGAAGAAGTATATGATGCTAGTAGAGTGCCAGCTTTAATCATCTGGTAAAGGTGTCTGCCAAGCTTCTCTACTGTGAAATAAATATATATATTTTAATTACCGTATATACTTGTGTATAAGCTGAGTTTTTCAGCACATTAAAAAATCATTTTATTGGGGGCTCTTATCACAATCTGTACATCGATTGAATCAGGCATGTTTGTACATGTGTTGCCTTCATTCTGGACATTTACTTTCTATTGAGCCCTTGGTA
>NW_022111379.1:11621094-11622088 GCF_000313985.2 Echinops telfairi
ACTCTTTCTTCTCAGTGGCCTCAAGAGGAAGGCAGTGGGTGCTAAATCAGCCCAGAAAATCAGGATAAAGTATGTGTAGAATACCAGAATCATTTCAGCCTCACACGAAATGCAAATTTAGTCTTTTTTGGATTTAAAGTTAGGTTTGGATTTTTTGGGTGGGGAGCACCTTATAAAGTATTTTAAGATCATCATAATGAACCTCAGGGTCTGGTATAGTTTTCCACAGGAATTATTACTTAAACTTAAGTTCATCAGATGTTTGCCTTCTAGAAAAATGAGAGATCTTTACATTTGTAAGATTTTATATGAAAATTTTAGAATTCAGGACAATTCTGAGCAAATTATTCCTAATATTTAAAAATAATTTCTTATGGGCTACTTCTGAAACAACTTTTTATCTTTTCTTTGTTTAAAAACTGCCAGTGACCTTCCAAACTTTCGTCCTCACCCCCCCTACTGCCTTGGCATTTGCAGATGTAAAACCAATTTAGCCCAGCATTTAAGGCTCCCTCTGACTTAGCCTGTTTATTTTTGTTTGTTTGCTTGAAATAAACTTGTCACTAAAAACTCTATAACTTAGCCTTTTTCAACCTTATTTATACTCAACTTAAATCTAAACTAAGAGAATCTGAGCAGTTACAGTAAACAGTTCCTTCCCACCTAAAACATAAAACCCCATCTCAGGTAGATTATTTCATTAGTCATGTATTCCTGTTATTCAAACTCAGAAAACTCAAACTCACTACCATCAAGTCAATTCCAACTCATCGTGACCCAAAAGGACCGGGCTAGAAAGGCTGCACATCTTAGATTACAGGAGTAGGAAGCCTTGTGGTTTGGAGCAGCTGGTGGTTTTGAACTACTAACCTTATAGTTAGCAGCCCAACATGTAATGGGAAACTTTATTCTGTTTATCTAATGCAGTGGTTCTCAACCTTCCTAATTCTGCGACCCTTTAATACAGTTCCTCATGTTGTGGTGACCCCCAACG
>NW_022111379.1:11623463-11624884 GCF_000313985.2 Echinops telfairi
CAGGTATTGCATATATAATTTTGTACTTCTTACTGATTTTTATTTTAATTTATGAATATATAATAAGTGATGATAAAATCTAATTTTTTAGGATTTAGAGATTATTTTCTTTTAAGGTAAAAATATAATATTATTTGTGTGTGTAGCACTTCCTATTTGCCTAATTTATATTACATTATAATAATTATAGTTATTCATTTGACTATAATTTCAATGTAGGCATTATTATTTTCTCATTTGATTATGAAGAAACTAAAGCAGAGAAAGGACACTGAACTTGCTAGTAAGTGGCACAGTCAGAATTTGAGACCAGGTTGCCCATTTCTACAATTTATGTTCTTAACCCCTTGATATTTCTCATTTTTGTGAGATATTTTATGATTTTTTTCCCCTTGGTAGAATGATGCCTTCAGGTTGTAGGATAGTAAAGCCATATGAACTTTTAACATTTTCCAAATTACTTTGCTAATATTTTATAGAAAACAGTCTTAAAAATTTTTTAATGGCATAATTATGTGTTAGTTTTTAAACCCATAGTTATTTTATTCTGGTTGCTGCCATTATGCATTTTAGTTTGTAATGTTACTGTAGTGTGCTGTTTAGTTGATTCTGATTCAGAGCTCTATAGGACAGAGAAGAACTACCCAGAGGGTTTCTAAGGTTGTAAATCTTGACAGCAACACACTGCCACCTTTTTCTCCTACGGAGCAGCTGGTGCTTTTGAACTGCTGACCTTCTGGTTTGCAGTCGCCCTCTTAACCACTGCACCACCAGGGTTCCTTTAGCCTGTGTTAGGTATACCTAAAACTTCAAATAAAGAACATGTAGACTTCTAGGCAAGATATGGGTGTTACTGAGTTCCCAAAGAAGCAACCTTTTCCATGCATAAGAAGTATCGATAATAAAATATTAAAAATAAATACAATGGGAGTTTCAAAAATAATATAGATAACTATTGGTTAGAAGTAAAGACAAACTAGTATCAATAATAAAATATTAAAAATAAATACAATGGGAGTTTCAAAAATAATATAGATAACTATTGGTTAGAAGTAAAGACAAACAGTGACAAGTAGATGGACTTTGGGATCCCAAACAGTGCAAAGAAGCATCGAGAAAATCAGTCCCTGTGAGACTCAGGAGGTTGAGATGCCTTGTTTTATGGTGTGGAAACAGATCCAGGCTCATGGTATGAAGCTATGGCCTTGTGCTAGGCCTTGGCACTTGGGGCCCAGAACACTCCATTTTGTCTGGGAGCGTTTGTGCCGGGCTAACCAATGCCTGAAGAGATCGAGGGAGTGGAGACAGCTGCTCAAAGAATGGCCCTCTGATCTGGCACAGAGTCAGCCCAAGTGAGAATTGTAATTTCCCAAGAAAAGACCTGAGAAGTGGGACTATCGCTGGTCAGATAATGGTAACCA
>NW_022111379.1:11625527-11626853 GCF_000313985.2 Echinops telfairi
TGGAGAGGAAATGTTTTGAGGATGATGAGGGCAATGAATGTACAAATGCGCTTTACACAATTGATGTATGTATGGATTGTGATAAGAGGTGTATGAGCCCCTAATAAAATGATTAGAAAAAAAAATTAAATATTACAACATAGTCCACAAATGAGAGAATTTGCTCTTAGGGTAATGGAAAAATATGATAATTTTTTTCTTTAATAATTAAATCATTTTATTGGGAACTTATCATAATCCACACATACATCCATTGTGTCAAGCACTCCTGAACATTTGTTTCCCTCATCCTCAAAACACTTGCTTTCCACTTGAGCCCCTGGTATCAGCTCCTCATTTTTCCCCTCCCTCCTGTTCCCCCCTCCCCCATGAACCCCTGATAATTTATAAATTATTATTATTTTGTCATATCTTACACCATAAAATCATTTTTCTGAAGAGAACTTTTGTGTGAATGAATTTAAATTCTACACCCATGAATACATACAGAGGATAATTGTACAGATGTATTTGTGTGTACGGCAACATAGCCATGAATATAGTAAAGCATGCAGGGGCAAAGTTATGAAAACTTGTTAGCCATAAACCACGCTGAGGGGAGTGGGTCCCTGAACTTGGAGACCGGGGACCGTAGTATCAGGGCATTTCAATGTAAATGGAGGTGACACAGTGCACAAAGACGATGCTTTACCTTCCTACTTGGGTGAGTAATGACTGGGGTTCTTGAAAGCGTGTGAGGGGCCATCTAAGATGCAACTATTGGACCCTCTCTGTCCAGATGAATGAAGAAAATTAAAGACTCAAGGAACAATGAGTTCACAGGACTAGGGGACCATGTGAACCCCAACCCCTCCCCCTCACCCCCGAAACTGAGACCAGAACAACTAGCTCTCGCTGCTGACTGCTCAGAAAGAGCTTGCAATAGGAGGTCCTGGGTAGAGTGGTAGAAAAACTTGGAACAAAGCTCAAAATAATAAGTAAAAAGGCCCTGTCTGAGAGCGACTGGAAGAATCCCTGAGACTAAGACCCTTAGACACCTTGCAAGTCTGGAACTGAAGTCACCCCAGTAGTGGCTCAGCTTTCAGCCAAATGACAGGTTTGTAAGGTGAGCAGTAACACCCGGAGGTGCACATTTCTTAGAACAATCAACAAGACGAGAAGGAAAAGGCAGTGCTTGGCCAGGAATCAAGCTCAGAAGGCAGAAAGGATAGAAAAGGACAGTTGGACGTGGTAAACGTAGGAGGGAAGAGTGCTGGTATGTCATGGGGAGTGCAATCAGTGTCACAATACGATATGTATATGAATTATTGAAGAGGAAACATCTGC
>NW_022111379.1:11627431-11629166 GCF_000313985.2 Echinops telfairi
AATAAACACTTACCCTTTATCTAAAACTCTCTCATAAAATTGATGTTTATGAATTTTGTTTCTCTTGTCTACCCAGACTGACTCAATCTCCTTGAGGGTCTTTCTCTTTTTCACTGCCCCTGTACTATACTGTAAAGTCTGATGTCCTTCTCCTTGGACTAGTCTCTACTGATAGGTCCAGAGTATATGGGACAAAGCTTCTTCATTTTTGCCTTTAAGGAGCATTCTGCCTGTACTTCTTCCAAGACAGATTTCTTTTTGTTTTGGGGCAGTGACTGGTACTTTCAATATGATTCTCCAGCACCACAATTCAAATACATTAATTCATCTTTGGTTTTCTTTATTGAGTCATCTAAGTTTCACCTACATACGAAGCAATTGAAAATAACATGGCTCCAGCCAGGCATACCTGAGACCTTCAAGTAACATCCCTGCTTTTCAGTACTCTAAAGATGACACGTGCAGTCGATTTACTCAAGGCGTTGCATTGTTTGACCCCTTGACTGCTGTTTCTATTAGCACTGATGGTGGATCCACGCAAGGTGAACTCCTTGACAACTTCAGTCTTTTCTCCATTGATTGCGACGTGACCTATTGGTCCAGCTAGGAGGATTCTAGTTTTCTTTACATTAATTCGTATCCACAGTGAAGGCTGCAGTCCTTGATCTTCATCAGCGGAGTTGGATTCTCTTTCTACGGAAGCTACAGGAGGTCATACATGGATTCTGGGCTATTTCTTCACAGAGAGATTGTGGTCTCAGACTGTGATGAGGATTAAAATATGAAAGTAATTCACACAAAAATCGATGGATTAAAGATCAAATGTCAAGGAGATCTTGATGACCTTGAATGACGAGAGGGTGTCAGCATAGTGTATTAAGCACTGAGCTGCTAGTCACAAGGTGGGTGGTTCAAATCCACCAGCTGCTCTGTGAGAAAGATGAAGCGTTGTGCCCCTGTGAAGATTGACAGGCTCGCACACATGGAGGCGCAGTTCTGCTCTGTCCTGCAGGGTCCCCTGAGTTGGAACTGACTTGATGGCACCTAACAACAACAACAACATAATTTCATGTGTTTCTTTTATTTCTCTGAGAGAGACCCACAAAGTACTGTGGGTCACATGCTAAGCTAGAGTCCCATCGGCATTCACAGAGCTGCTGGGGACCAAAAAACCAGGAAGCTGAACCAGGAAGTGAGAAGACCACAGACGGATGGAGGTAGAGTTGAGTGAATCAAAGGTAGGCAAGCAACAAATAAAATTTGCCTCTGACAGCTCCCAGGGTCGGCAGGCAACTTTGTGGGCCGTTGGCACAAGTCTCCAGAAGCCAGATGCAGGATCCAGGTTAGCAGGAAGAAAGGAAAGGCGTTCTCCACAGTGTTTATTTATAGATAGGAAGTAAGCTGCCCCTCAAGCTATGATCTGAGGAAGGTTGCGCTCTACCTTACTCTTCCCACAACTGCTTCCTACATTATGTTAGATCACATTATGGAGGAAGCCTTTCTACCAAACCAACGAGGATCCTGGTCTAACTAAGGTGACACAAAACCTATAATATATAAATATATAACCTCTGCTAGCAAGTTGATCCCAACTCGTGGTGACCCTGTGTCAGGTTGCCATACTGTAAATTCTTGAGGAAGCAGACAACCTAATCTTTCTTCCATGGAACAGTGGTGGGTTTGAACCGCCAACTTTGTGGTTAGTAGCCCAACACTTAGGCCACATTGCCAACAG
>NW_022111379.1:11630613-11632440 GCF_000313985.2 Echinops telfairi
TTATGAACATTGGAGCAGAAGTTGAAAGACTGGGCTCTGGTAGCAGTTCTGTCACTCCTCACTCAGCCTTTGACTTTACCAAGAAATTCAACCTCTATGACCTTTGGTTTTATCATCTATAAACTAGGGATAATAATATTTGTCCTTACCCTTACAGAGGGGTCGTGGGGATGAGGAGACAAGGAGACATTGGTGCAGTATAGCACCAATGAGACATACAACTTTCCTCTAGTTCTCTAATGCTCCCTCCATCCCCCATTATCATGATCCCAATTCTACCTTACAAATCTGGCTAGACCAGAGGATGCACACTGGTACAGATAAGAGCTGGAAACACAGGGAATCCAGGGCAGATAAATCCCTCAGGACCAGTAATGAGAGTAGCGATACCAGGAGGGGAAGGGGAAGGTGGGGTAGAAAGGGGGAACCGATCACAGTGATCTATACATAACCCCCTCCTGGGGGACGAACAACAGAAAAGTGGGTGAAGGGAGACATCAGTCAGTGTAAGACATGAAAAAATAATAATTTATAAATTATCAAGGGTTCGTAAGGGAGGGGGGAGGGAGGGAGAACTAATGAGGAGCTGACACCAAGGGCACAAGTAGAAAGAAACTGTTTTGAGAAGATGATGGCAACAAACGTACAAATGTGCTTGACACAATGGATGTGTGTATGGATTGTGATAAGAGTTGTATGAGCCCCCAATAAAATGATTAAAAAATATATCTTTGTCCTGTCTCTTTTTTTGTCATGTCTTTACAGACTTTAATGGAGATTAAGGCTATTTTAAAAAAATACCTTTCATGAAATATAAGTGTAAGCATGCAGCTGTAAAGTGTTGATATTTTTTAGTCACCTTTGAATGTCAAATTTGCATAACACAATACCTCTCAGATGGAATCACCCAGCTGTTGTTTCTGTCTTCTTAGACCCTTTGGTAGCAAAAGCTGGAGGTAAAGCAGATGCTAAATAGAAACATCTTACCCCAAAGTAGTGATGCTTATATAACATATTAAGAAAGAATGGTCAAATGTTCGAGTTATACACACATTTTTATGATTGTATAAAGGAAAAAGACAAATGAGGGAATTTCATGATGAGATTAGAGCTTTACTTGGATTCTCATGAAGTTTATTACCCCTATTCTGGTTGATGTAGAAAAGCCTTTGTGAAGGAGATATAATTCAGTAAACTTCTCAAGTTGGTTTAACTTTGGATGGTGCACGGAAAGAGAGAGGAAGAGGTCTGGAGCCCGGGGGAAGAGCGGCCAGCTCAGGTCTGTGCCAGTGGTGGTGTGGGAGGACAGACGTTGGTCTTCCGTGGCTGTGTGATGCTGGTCCGCTGGGTTCTCCGTGAGCAGAGACTTTCTTATCTGCTGGCGGAACTCATGATACTGAGTCTATAAAGTATGCGGAGGGGGTTAGGAGATTTTGTGAAATTGATTTATTATTTATGGTCCTGTATAAACGGTTTTTATTGTCACCGTTATCAGCACAGTAATGAACAGATGTAACCTATGTTGCTGGGACAGAAAATAGTTGAATGTAGTTTTTAATTGGCTTTTAGTCCAAGGAGGGGCTATTTTACATAGTTAATGAAAGCATTCACTGTTAGATCTAGAAAGAATTTGAAGGACAATTAAAGTACAGATTTTGTGGGTTGTTGAAAATTAATGAACTTTTATTGTGTAGGCCTTTCCCATCTTGATTCAGAATTTATTCCTGCGTTAGGACTATCAGAGGAAATATTAATTTTTATTTTCTAAATTAGTTCTAGAATGGGTGAGGGTTTGTGGAAAGAGAGTGGGAGAAGGAGGGGGGAAGA
>NW_022111379.1:11633303-11635458 GCF_000313985.2 Echinops telfairi
GGACTGTAACTCTTGACGGGAGTAGAAAGCCTCATCTTTCTCCCAAGAAGCAGTTGGTGGTTTCAAACTGCTGAACTAATGATTCATAGCCCAGTGCATAACCTATGCCACCGGGCTCCTAGCTATAAAAAAACTGAGCAAGTGTGGGAATCAGTGTTATAATGAAAACTTATATTGAAAAGATTAAGTGATCCCGAAAACAAAACAGTGAAAGTATTTTAGATATTCAAATATATCTACAATATTTAAAAGGTACTTTAGGTTTTCTCCACTTTTCAAAAGAAAAACCCAAACAACAAACAAAAATGACAAAAACCCCAAACAAACTTAGGATTGTTTGTTGCACTAAATGTAGGATTAGGATAATACTTTATTTAAAAGAACAGTGTCCTCCATTGTCTTTGCTGTTTTAAGACAAACAGCTCCTTTTTGCTTCTAGGGAAAAGCTTCTGGCTTGTGTTTTGCATTTAGCTTTTCCCAGTAGTGGCATGCATGCTTGTGCTTTTGCTGGACTGCATGGAGGGCACAGTCTACAAAGCTTTGCAGCATAAGATGTTGTTATTTTCAAAGTGGATCATGGTATTTGATGAGTTGGTTTTGAAGCTAGTGTTTAGTTTTGTTTTTTCAGTGTTCTTTCTTAGTAAATTGTTTCCTAACTGTGTATGAACTTTGACTTTTAGGGGGAAAATGGCTTAAGGTACAATCCAGTAACTGTAACTGAGTATAACTATAATATATGGCTTTGCTAAGTGAAAAGTAGATCTGTGTGAGCAATTCTAAAACATTGGAGTTGCTATTATTTGTGAATAGATGGAGGGGGGTCTTCAAGAAGTTTGTGGAAAATTGAAATGAAAAAGATCATTGGATTTTTCCATGCAGTTTTTGAAGCCCCCTGGTATGTAATGTGCCCTCCATGTGTTTGAGTCAATCAGGAACGATGGTCCTGTGCCTTTTGAACTAAGGGCCTGTCACCATGGACACCGCCCTAATCTTCCGTCAATTGTGCCCACACTTCAAACTAACTGTTCATACTCACCCACCCCACCCCACCCCTTTTGTTTAAGGTGAGAAGCTTTGTTTTGATAAACTCTGTGATGTGATGTAAGCTGAAAAGAAGAACATCTTGTTTGAAAATATTTTTGTTGGAAAAAACACACTTGTATACAAAAATCCAACCCTTGGAGGTCTTTTACTTACGTTTTATTTCATTCTGCCAGAACCCCGCCATTGACTGTAAAGTGACGCCATCTACGACCGGAGAGAAGCACTTTGATAAGAGCCCCACCAAAACCAGGCACCCCCGGAAAATCGATCTCAGAGCGCGCTATTGGGCATTTCTTTTTGACAATCTGCGGCGGGCAGTGGATGAAATCTACGTCACCTGTGAATCAGACCAGAGTGTGGTGGAATGCAAGGTAAGGGTCGCTGTAGGTTTGGTGTGTGAGGACGGTTGACTAGAGAGCACTCCGTGGACACTCAGGTATGTGTAAGAAGTAGCTTTCTATCTAGAAGTAATTGTCTGTCAGGAAAACTGAGGTCCACAAATCTGATGCCAGCCCATGAGCCCCTCTTTAGACTCATGCAGTCACATGCAATGATGTGGAATGCAGGGATATCACCTTGCCATTGGGTGCAAACTCCCATGGATCCAGTGGCAATGGATTTATCTCTCAGGCCCTGGCAAACAACCAACGAGGCTCCAACAGCAGGGAGATGAAGGTGGGGCTGGTGGTGGGGGAGGTTCCCAGGGCCCTCCTTAGGAGAAGGCCACCCCCGTGAGGAGGTGCCATCAGTCTGTGACCTGACTGACAGGCTGGACTCCACCCCTACACTTTTATATATCTTCTGAAATGATGTAACTACTACACTTGGCAGTCCATTTAAAATAAAATTTCTCAGTGTTTCCTGCCCTCGCTTCACTTTTTGTCTAGTGTTAATACATTCACTATACATTTATTTCATTACCTCTTGATAGAAATTATTCTTTTGATCAATACACTCAAATTAGCATTATCTTTCAGACTTTTCCTGAAGGTTCCTTGTTTTTGGCACTGCAAAATGAGGTACTTTTATATTCAGTGAAAGATATGATGGAAAGCTGTCTTAATACAAAGACTTCCACAAGTAATCAATGATATATATATATATATATATA
>NW_022111379.1:11639079-11640343 GCF_000313985.2 Echinops telfairi
AAAAAAAACACTGCCATCAAAGATAGGAACTGGAAACACAGGGCTTCCAGGACAGATGAACCCCTCAGGACCAGTGGTGAGATTGGCGATATCGGGAGGGTCGAGGGAACGTGAGGGAGACAGGGGGAACAGATTACATGGTCTACATATAACCCCTTCCCTGGGGGATGGACAGCGAAGAAGTGGGTGAGGGAAGACATCAGATGGTGTAAGATATGACAAAAAATAATAATTTATAAATTATCAAGGGTTCAGAGGGGAGGGGGGATCAGGAAGGGAGGGGAAAAATTAGGAGCTGATACTAAGGGCTCAAGTAGAAAGCAGGTGTTTTGAGAATAATGATGGCAACAAATGTACAAATGTGTTTGACATAATTGATGTATGTATGGATTGTGATAAGAGTTGTATGAGTCCCTAATAAAATGATAAAAACAAAAACAAAAACCCACCGCCATCGAGTCAGTTGTAACTCAGAGTGACCCCACTGGACAGAATAGATCTGCTCCAGATGTCTCTGAGGCTGTAAATCTGTACTAGAGCAGATTGTCTTTCTCCTTGCACCCATGTACTCAACTATTTTCTAAACCTCTTTTTCCCCCCTAAACCTCTGTTATGTGCATTCTCCATTGGTGCTGTAGGTGGCACTGGTGAGGTTTTCACATTCTTTGGTTTCATGGTTAATGTCTTTAATTGGACTTTGCTCCCTTCCTTAGAGATAGTTATCACTCTCCTAATTCACTCTAGGCCCGGAAAAGTGAGATTGATGGCCCACCATAAACAATCCTGGGTGGGATTGCGATGTCATTGTAAGGTGTGCGTTCTAATTTTAGATAATCTTGTGCTTGTAATAGGATATTAAACAGACACAGCATAGTCTGTCTCTGAAAATTCACTAGAAAGTTTGACTGTTTAGTAAATACATATTATACATTGTTAGTTTATACTGAATAAAATTATCCTGAGCCTAATCAGAGTGGGACATCTTCATAGAAGTAGGAAAGGGGTAACTTCTGCTTCACCAGTGAATATAGTTTGAAACTCTTGAAGTCAGTCTTTACCATTTGAAATATAGAGAGGATCAAAGAATATCACATATGGAGACAACAGTTGCATTGTCTCATAAATTGGAACCAGCCAAATTAGGTTTAGACTAGTTTTAAAATAGGGTTCAACCGAGGTACGTTTCAGAATGAACAGTATAATTGAGATCATTCAAATTCATGGTTTGGTTGTCACAGTGCATATTGTTGCTTATTAGCATGTG
>NW_022111379.1:11641183-11642500 GCF_000313985.2 Echinops telfairi
TGGCAGAATGTCCGTGCTTTGTGCATGAAGAGCACCATGGGCAAACCCCAGCGCCTGTACTAAGCCACGGTTCAATAAACTTTATTGTTCCTGTTAAAAAAAAAAAAGATTGATCGATGAAATCAAATTTATGACTAAAATAAGTACTTCTTCATAGACATGAGCCTGATCCCCTGGCACTGGGTCTCTTTGTGAGGGGCAGAAGTGATGATGGCATCTGTCACTGTCCTTGCATATCCAGCAAGTCATCGTTGTCCTGTCCCCCAGCCCCGTGTGTCTCTGTCCCTCACTCACCCAAAGCTTTGTGGAAGTGTAACAGTTGGAGCACTGTGTTGTCTATTGTAAGTAGAAGGATGGAGAAAGTTGATGGAGTGAATGGAGTGGAGCTATGTTCTCCTTTCTTTATACTGGGCCGAAGTGCTTAAGGACTTACGCTGATGTGGATATAATCTGGGAATTAAA
Organism: Echinops telfairi; assembly: GCF_000313985.2. Taxonomy (NCBI): domain Eukaryota; kingdom Metazoa; phylum Chordata; class Mammalia; order Afrosoricida; family Tenrecidae; genus Echinops; species Echinops telfairi. Next base: position 11,641,646 of record NW_022111379.1, read on the forward strand.
AATGTATTTTCATATTCAACCTTGCCTCTCACTCCACCCAAGACTCACTGGTGGAGATGTAGGAAAGGGCAGTTTAACTCGGTACAAAGCACCTTCTAGGTCTTTTTTCTTTGCTCTCCTCATCAGAGCACATCCATTCACTGTTGCATTTGGCGAGCACCTTTGTGAATACATAACCCAGGCAATGCCCCCATTTTGCTGGTGGTCTCACCATACTTGTTCTGTGGAGTCACTGGCAGGAGTTAACACTAGTTTTGCTTTTTTTGTGTTTCAGCCCAAAATAACCACAGTTTTGTTCTGTGCCCCATCTGTAGAATGCACTTAATGAAACCTGCATTATGTAACTCACAAAGCATAGCCTCATGATGCAAAGTACCTTTTCTGTTTGCCCAGAATTGCTGATCAGAGGCTACCTCTGATCAAGAGACTAAATTCCTTAATATTTGAGAGGGAAGGACGTTCCTGTTATGAGGTGAGCTACTTTACTGTATCCCTTCTTTAAAATATCACAATGATGGGAGAAGGGGAGGTGGGAGAAAGGAAGAGGGGAGGGGGAAACCAACCCAGAGACAAGAGAACAACAAGTGAACTAAAATCAATGGAGAGAAGGGCGTAGGATGCCGTGCAATGTAGCAGCGAGGAATTACTAAACACTAATGAAGGCCAAACATGATAGTAGGACAAGAGGAAAGTAAAAGGAAACAGGAAAGAACCAGGAGGCAAAGGACATTTACAGAGGTCTAAATATAGGCTTGTACATATGTAAATATATTTATATATAACGAGAGGGGGAATAGGTCTATGTACTTATATCTATATGTTAAGAATTGAGGTTGCAGATGGAGATTGGGCCTC
>NW_022111379.1:11647015-11648659 GCF_000313985.2 Echinops telfairi
TGCAAATAAATTCAAAACAAAAACATAAACAAAAAAGATTATGGACCAAGTTAACCATTGCCATAAAACATTTGTATCCCTACCCAGGCAACTCCAAGCTTTATTGGTCTACAAAGATGCTAGTAGAAGATTAAATTGTGAGTGAATGGTTTCCCTGAGCAGATTTTCACTTATATGTCTTTATTTGGTGAATGTGGTTTGTCTCCCTTTTCAGGTGGCTTAGACAAAACTATGGGGAGACATTGGAAAGGAAAGGAATGAGTGATGGAGGATTGAAGATGGCTGGGATGATAGCAGGGAGACAGTTTTGGAAATGCTTTAGTTGCCATCTTGCTTTCAGATGATTTCCTGCTTGAACTACTTATTCTAATAGTAACTGAAAAAACTAAAACAAGCTGTTCTTTTAAAAATGATGCTATTTAAAATCTGCCTCTAGTTTGGTAAAGCTCTTTCATACAGGTTCCCTTGTTGGTGCCTTCTCACGTGATGCAGGTTTCCACTCCTTCAACACTGCAGGGGCGCACGGCTGCACTCATTCCCGAAGCTGAATTGGAGGGCTGTGTTGACGTCGTGGGCCCAAGGGTCTGTGCACTAGTGTTGTGTGTCAGGAGGACAAAGGGATGGCGCCATGCATCCTGCTCTGTGCACCGGTAACCAGAATTAATTACAAACCAATCGAATCCGTTGCAGCCAATTGGTAACCTAATTGGTAATTTTAGCTGTACATCTATATGTAGTTATCTGAATGCCTGTAACATTACTTTCAGAGCCACTTCTGTTCTGCTCCATCCTGCTTGACAAAATGGCCCTCATAGCTTTAGGGAGAAAGACGTGCATCAGTGACTATGAGGCTGCTCCAGCTGCTTGTCTTGTTTGTATTCCCTTGTTCGTCAAACATGACTCAGGTTACAGCGGCATGGTACCACTCTGATCATTTCTGATAACGCCGAGCTAAACATTCCTTAAAATAGGGTTGTTTAAGCCATCAAGTGTGCTTTCTCTGGGCCAGCGCATATCAGGAATATAGCTGCTTATAGTCATAGCCATTTAGAGGATTTTTTTTTCCTTCCCCCCGCAGAAAGGGAAATCAGTAGAAAACTTCCGAAATAAATTATTGTGAATTAAATCTTTCTGTGCCCTAATGTAGGTGATTTAAGTTGAATGAATTTAATTAAAGATGTTGAATTCTATTAGTAGGGCTGAAAGAAGGAAGCCAGATAAATTGTTAAATTTGTCCTTTTCCTGATTACAGGAGACTTTTATTACCCAGTGATTTGGCACCAAAAGCTACCTTTGAAAGGAAATAAACAATACTTCTTTGTTCAGAACAGCCTTTCAAAGTAGAACATAACTTTGTGACTAAAGTAAGGCAGATACTGTATTTCACTTGTGAATAAATTGGCATCCATTCATTATTAGTTGTGGGTTTGGTTTCCAAAGTGTATCTTAACTTTTAAAACATATAAGTGAAAGATATTTTCGAGGTCTTTGACAGTGACACTGTACAGTGAAGTAATATTGAGCTATGGAAAAGCAATGTATTTATAATGCAGACAATTGCTTTTAAGCTTGTTGGTATTTTCCAGTGTCATTTTTCTGGTAATACTGAAAAGTAACCTTTCTGGGAAGATGAGACTGGCGGGG
>NW_022111379.1:11649293-11653484 GCF_000313985.2 Echinops telfairi
GTAAGGTAGAATTGAGGTCATGATCATTGGGGGAAGGAAGCATTAAGGAACTAGAGGAAAGTTGTGTGTTTCATCGATGCTATACTGCACCCTGACTGGCTCATCTCTTCCCTGTGACCCTTCTGTGAGGGGATGTCCAGTTGTCTACAGATGGGCTTTGGGTCTCCACTCCACGTCCCCACTGCGGAATTCACACTGGGTATAATTTTGTTCTGGGCCTTAGATGCCTGGTACCTGATCCCATTGACACCTCATGATCACACAGACTGGTGTGCTTCTTCCATGTAGGCTTTGTTGCTTCTCAGCCATATGGCCGCTTGTTTATCTTCAAGCCTTTAAGGCCTCCAACTCTATATCTTTTGATAGCCGGCCACCATTAGCTTTCTTCACCACATTTGCTTTTGCACCCATTTTGCCTTCAGCAATCATGTCGGGAAGGTGAGCATCACAGAATGCTGGATTATTAGAACAAAGTGTTCTTGTGTTGAGGGAGTTCTTGAGTAGAGACCCAATGTCCATCTGCAACCTTAATTCTTTACATATAGATATGAGTACACAGTTCTATTCCTCTCTTGTTTTATATATATATTTACATATATCCATGCCTGTATTTAGACCTGTATAAATGTCCTTTGCCTCCGGGTTCTTTCTCTATTTCCTTTTACTTTCCACTTGTCCCACCATCACGTTCGGCCTTCATTAGTGTTGAGTAATTCCTCGCTGCTGTATTACCCTTGATTAAGCCCTACTAGGCATCCTACACCCTTCTCTCCATTGATTTTAGTTCATTTGTTGTTCCCTTGTCCCTGGGTTGGTTCCCCCCCACCCCGCTTCCCTTTCTTTCTCACACCTCCCCTCTTTCTCCCACCTCCCCTTCTCCCGTAACACTCTTGTCTTACACAAAAAATTTTCACTGCTATTTAGAGGCATAACTCATCAGTGCCAAGAACATAATCTTTGCCAGATGTGTGCAAAATAGTGTCACAGTAATGTAATTCTGGATTATCAAAAGGAGAAAATCAGAGTGTAATGATGATAATTAGACTGTATACTGTGGGGCAAAAGTGATATTAAGGTGATTTGAAAATAAGCCTCTGTCAAGTTCAGTCAACTTTAAATTTATTTTACCTTTGGATGCTCAGTGTCAATGGACTCTGGCATTTGATACAGAAAGCAAGTGCCATAAGTAGTCCAGACTTGAGTTGCTGTTGTCATATTGAGTTTTGTACCAGCTGAATAAGAACGGTAAAATATTAAGTACTTATATCCAAGCATGTATTTTGTTCCAACTGAAGAAGATACTTTTACTTACATATTTGTAGAATTGAAGGTGAGGATATCAAAGGACTAAGCATCAGTCAGCAGTTCAGAACCACCAGCTGTTCCCCGGGAGAAGATGGAACTTTCTTTTAGCCATGGAAACCCCCCCAAGGGCAGTTCTACTTTGTCAATGAGTCAAACTTGACTTCATAGCAGGGAGTTTGGGTTTTTTGAAAGCTCTATCATTATTATTTATTGAATTTTTATTTCAGGTAATATTACTTCAAAGTAAGATTTTTTAAATGCTAGAAAAACATAAAAGGAAATATTCTTTGGATAGTGGATTTATTAGTAATTTAAAAATGTACATCTCTTCTCCCTTTTGTTTGTAACTGCCAGTATTGGCCATCGTGGAGCTGAGACCTAGCAATAAAGGGCAGTGGGGTAGATGTCAAAAGATTTTGGTTCCTTCGTATCCTGAGCTTATCACTAAACCAGTAACTTCATCTTTAAGATGAAGTGGCTTTCACTGAAAATTTGCATCGAAAGGCATTTCTTTCTTCTGGATTGGGAGACTTAACATTGTTACTATTAATATGAATATGATCAACATGCCCAAACTGAAATGCAAAAGCTGATCCAAAAGCTTATAGCCAAAGCAGTCCTGAAAAGGGGCAATTCACGTGTGTCAGTTTCAGAACTAGAGTTCTCACAACAGTACTATCATAAGCACAAACAGACAGACATGGTGTGGGACTCATGACCATAAATAAACCTACATGTCTGTGGCCAATTCATTTTTGACGTGGGGTGGGGGGCCAAGATCATTCAGTGGGGAAAATAATTTTTTTAAAAATGGTGTAAAGACAGCTGGATATCCATATGCAAAAGAATAAGCTGGACCCTTCTCTTACCCTGCATACAAAAATCAGGTAAAACTAAATCAACAATGAACTATAAGAGCCAAGACTATAAACTCTTAGAGTAAAACCAGGGCTAAATCTTCATGGTCTTGGATTTGGCAATGGGAGTTTTAGATGTGACACCAAACTCATGAGCAGCAGAAGAAAAAATGAACATAGTGGATTTCATAAAACATTTTTTAAAAGCCCAGCTATCGAGAGGTATAGCGTCTGGGGTCTTCAAGGCTTGAAGGTAAACAAGCGGCCATCTAGCTCAGAAGCAACAAAGCCCACATGGACGAAGCACACCAGCCTGTGTGATCAAGAGGGGTTGAAGGGGCCAGGTATCAAGCACCAAAAAACAAAATATCATATCATCATGAATGAAGGGGAGTGCGAGATGGGGTCTTAATGCCCATCTGTAGACAACTGGACATCCCTTGCAGAGGGGTAGTAGGGAGGAGATGAGTCACTTAGGGTGCAGTGTAGCATCGATGAAAGTCACAACTTTCCTCTAGTTCTTAAATGCTTCCTCTCCCCACACTATCACGATCCCAATTCTGCCTTACAAACCGGGTTAGACTAGAGGATGTACAGTGGTGCAGATAGGAACTGAAAACACAGGGAATCCAGGACAGATGAACCCCTCAGGATCATTGGTGAGAGTGGTGATACTGGGAGGGTATAGGGAAGAGGGGGGAGGTAGAAAGGGGGAACCAATTACAAGGATCTATATATAACCTCCTCCGTGGGGGATGGACAACAGAAAGTTGGGTGAAGGGAGACATCGGGCAGTGTAAGAGATGATAAAATAATAATAATTTATAAATGATCAAGGGTTTATGAGGGTGGAGTGGGGAGGGACGGAAAAGAAAAAAGAAAAATGAGGAGCTGATTCTAAGAGCCCAAGTGGAAAGCAAATGTTTTGAGAATGATGAGGGCAATGAATGTACAAATGTGCTTTACACATTTGTATGGATTGTGGTAAGAGTTGTATGAGCCCCCAAGAAAATGATTAAAAAAAAAAAGCTTTATGTACCAAAGGATTTTATTAACAAAGAGGCAACTTCTAAAAATAATGTGAGAAAAATATTTGGGAACCTTGTATCTCATGGGTTTAGTAGCCAGACTGCAAAAAAATTTACAACTGGACAAAGAAAATCCAGTTAGAAAAGAATGGAAGCCTTGAATAGGCATTTTTCTAAACAATATGTAAAAATGGAAAACAGCACATAAGATGTTCAGCATTATGGCCATCTGATTCACTGCCACTGAGTATAGGTCAAAAGCACATGTTAATAGACGTTATTATACTTGTGTTCATACAACATAAGGTCATGTATTCTTTTTTTTTTTTTTCAATTGGCTTAGCAAACTGCTCAACCTGCATTTAGTGTCAAATAAAATTCATAAGTCTTATTTGTGTCTTGTGTTAAGATCAACTTTCCCCCAATCAGAACTTGTACAGTTGGCTTTTTGGATCAGCATATAGAACCTGAAATTAAAAATTTTAAAAATCATCTTTTTATATTTGCCTAATTATTTATGTTAGACCAGTTGGCTAGGGAAACAGATCCAGGGATATTCATATATGTGTAAGAGAGAACTTTATATTAAAGAGCAATAGTATATTGAGAAAACGGCCCAGTCCAGATCAAGCCCATAAGTCTGATATTGGCCCATATGTCTGATACTAGTTCATACATTCCTCTTTAGACGCACTCAGCACATGCAATGTGATGCGGAATGCAGAAAGGTCACAGGCCAGTGGGTGGAAAGTCTTGTGGATCCAATGCAGTGGACGTATCCCCAGGGCTCTGGATGTCATCAGTGTGGCTCCATGTGGCTTGTCAACAGGAAGGTGAAGCAGAGAGGGAGAGGGAGAGAGAGAGAGAAAGTTCCCAGAATCCTCATGAGAGGGCCATGCCCACAAGGAGGCATCATCAGACTGTGACCTGATGGACAGGCTAGACTCCACCCCTTCACTCTTAATATTCTCAAGTTGACACAAGATTATGTAACTACCACA
>NW_022111379.1:11653691-11663722 GCF_000313985.2 Echinops telfairi
GACCTCATGTCTATAGGTTTTCCAGGGCAGTAACCTTTTGTAATCAGCTCACCAGGCTTATCTTTGAAAGCATCTCTGGATGGGTTTGAACTATCAACTTTTCAGTTAGTAGTTAGGGGCTTAAGCATTTTTACCATGCAGGGACTCCCGAAGGGATATTAATACATTACTATTAACCACAGTCTAAAGGAAGGAGCTCCAGTGGCACTATTGGGCAATCAGTGGGCTGCTAAACATAACGTTAATGGTTCAAACCCATCAGCCTGTCTGCAGGAGAAAGATGACGTTGTCTGCTTCTGTGAAGATCCACAGCTTCAGAAAACCTGTACAGCGTCACTGAGTGGGAGTCGACATGCCCTTCAGTACTTTAGATAAATAAATATTGGCGTAGTCATACAGTGGGATACTGTTCATCAATAACAGTAAATGAATTACAGGTTTACTCTGTATACAGATGAATCTAGTAAACAAATCTACAAGAGACACCACAGCATAATATATGCTCTATGAGTTTATTTGCATAAAGCTAAGAAATGGACAAAATCAAGTGATTTCAAGCCAGGTAGTGGTTACCTTGCAGGAAGGATGGGTAGAAATTGAGAGGGGGCACCTGGGGATCTTGTTTGCATTGTTGTAGTTTTTGTCATGGGTGGTGGTTTCATGGGACTTCGCTTTGCAATAATATCTGTACGTTTTTGTTTTGTGTACTTTTCATATTAAATGCCACAATTTGAAAAAAAGTTAAATAACCTTTTTGAGGTGTTGAGAAGGGATTTCAGTACTATCTCCTGGTCTTTAGACTTTCAATTCCATTAAAAAAAATTATTAAGTAGGATGGGAGAAAGATGAGGCTGTCTACTCCTGTAGATTCAAAATCTTAGAAACCCAAACAAGCAGTTCTGTCCTGAACTATAGAGTCACTATGAGTCAGAATGGACTCGGTGGCGGTGAGCTAAAATCATTAATTGCTAAGTCATTCACTTCAGAGAGTTATTTCTTGAACTTTTCAGTTTCAGAATAGAATTTAAACATTTTCGTTTGCTTTAAATTAGGAGGTGTTAATGATGCTGGATAACTATGTAAGGGATTTCAAAGCACTGATTGATTGGATTCAACTTCAGGAGAAGCTAGAGAAGACAGATGCGCAAAGCAGGTACTTTCTGGTTTTTATGTTTATAGCAGCCAGCTGGTTTCAATAGGAAATGTTGAAATTGTACAGTGGGCTTGACCTCAGATTAACTTGACACTTGTAAACCGTTGGATGCTACATTTCTCATGCAGTTCAGTAACAAGTATGTATTGGCTACCCATCAGTGCAAGATATTTTTAATTACTGAATAGAACACATACATGACTCTCATTAAGTGTTCTCTAAAGGAAATAAATCACATAAAAACTGTGATGAAGGCGATGAAGGAGAAAGTACTATATTCTGAATGTAACATGTAACAAGGCCGGATCAAATCTGGAGACTTCAGGAAGACTTCCAGCGATCTGAAGTCGGAATGATTTGGGCTAACAAGGGGAGGGAGAGCAGGTGCTACAGGCTGTTGGTCAGGAGCGTGTAAAAACCAAAGCAGAGAGCTAGAGGGGATGATGAAATCTGGTGATGCAGGTATCGGGCAAACACATGATAAGGATTTTGATCTTTATTTTTAGTGCAATAGATAGCAGTAGAAGAAATCCAAATAGGTAAGTGGTATGAATAAATTTGGAGTAAAGAATGAGAGGGTAAGAAGAACCTATTAGGAAGCTGCCGCAGTTATTCCCTTGAAAGATCACAGATAGCTCATAGACCAAGGACAGCCGTGGGTTTGCAAAGAATGATTTGAGAGCACTTTAGGAGATAACACATTTAGGTTTAAATGATGGTGGAAGCACAAGACTGTATTAAAAAGTTGTCACCTGGGCTTTTGACTTTAGCAAGTGATATCATTCACCAAGGACACTGGAGAAGAAAAAAAGTTCTGGGTTAGAAGTGGAAGCCGGATTGTGAGTTTGGATTTGTTTCTGAGACTTCCACTTTGCTATCTCCTATCAGTAAAGGAGTGTGAACTGGTAAAGGACATTGAGAGACATGGCCAGTGGTGTATAGTGGCAAAATTCATCAACAATTTTGCCTTTGTTATTGGTAACATAACTCGGAATAGATTTACGTTATTGGATCCTTCCAGTGGTAGGATCTATGCATAGATCTAGGTGTATTCTTCATCACCCTGTCACACATGACAGTCCTGCAACTCTTATTATCCTCGTATTGCAATAGACATATATGTGGTAGGCTATTGCATCCTTATTAAAAATGTTCTTGTCACAAAAACAAACTCCAGGTAGATCAAAGACCTAAATGTAAAACCCAAAGCGGTTAGGGTCATCAGTGAGAAAATTGGAACAAAGCTAAGTGCCCTAGTGCAGGGAATGGATGGGCTATCAGAGATAACAAAGGAAACACCCCCGTAGAAGATGAAATAGCCGAGTAGGACCTATTAAAAATAAAACACTTGTGCACCTTGAAAGACTTCATCCAAAGAGTAAAAGGAGAGCCTACAGATTGGGACAAGATATTCAGTAATTACATAACGGACAAAGGACTAATTACTAAGACCTACAGAATTTTACAAGCCTATAACAAGAAAAAAACTAATAACCCTCTGAGAAGGTGGACAAAGGACTTGAGCAGACGATTCACAAAGAATGGCACTCTAATTAATGCCTAATAAACACATAAGGAAATGCTCCCAGTCACTAGCCATCCGGGAAATGCAAGTCAAAACTACCATGAGATATCAACTAACGCCCAGAACTGTAGCCCAATTAAAAAAAAAAAGAACAACAAATGTTGGAGAGGGTGTGATGAGATTGGAACTCTTATTCACTGCTGGTGGGTTTGTAAATGCGTACAGCCACAGTGGAAGGTGATATGGTAATTTCTAAAACAGATGGCAATTGAAATACCATATGACCCAGCAATCCTATTACTGGGCATATACCCAAAAGAAATAAGAAACACCACGGACACACGTATGCTCCCCCATGTTCATTGCAGCACTGTTCCTAATAGCAAGAGGTTGGAAACAGCCCAAATTCCTGAAGTAGAAGAGTGGATAAAACAAAAACAAAACTCTGGTACGTACACACAATGGAAGACTACATATCCCTAAAACACAGCAATGAAACTGAAACACCTCACAACATGGAGGCATCTGGGAGACGTTATGCTGAGTCAAATTAGTCAGTCACAAAAGGACACACCCTGCTTGAGTCCACTGCTGTAGGAACAAGCAGCAGAGAAGGCACAAGCTCTGGCTTGTAGGGTAGCTAGTCTGCTGGCTAGCAGGGCCAGGCAACCTGGGGGAGAGCCTGACCAGTGTCAACGAACCATACACCATCCCTTCAGGAGGGATGAGATTTAAGTCCCAACCCCCATGACGCTATTGGCATTGGAAAAGCCTATTCAGAATAAAGTTGTATGCACTCAGAAAAAAATGTTGGTCAAATAGTCTTTCTGAGGACGGTGTTTAAAAACGTTGTGGGAAAATGGAATGAAAAGATAGTGAACTTTTACCATCAACTTTTTGAAGCCTCATATTCAGAAGGAAAATACACATGATCAAGTATTAAAAAGTAGACAAGTTTCCAATTATAACTCATACATAGGTATAAGAGCAGTTTGTGGGAAACCCAATTCAAAGAGTAGGGACAGCATTCTGCCACCGTAGCCATGGAAGAGTAGCAGCCATGGGTCTTAACAGGGCCAAGTGTGACCGAGAAGGATCACGGTGCCGCTCCCAGCACCCCAAGTTCGCGTGGGACGAGACCAGCAGGGGTGCGGCCTTGCACCTTGTCCCCAAGGACAGGCGAGCGCCCACAGGATGTGAGAGGAGCTGAGCCGTGTGGGCCGCCAGGAGGAAGGCGGCTGCCAAGGACTGCAAGTCCTCCCCCATGATGAGAAAGCCTTTCCAGAAACAAAAAAAGTGGACACAAAATTGATTATCCGTATATAGAAAGTGGAATTTTTACAAAAATGTTTGACGCTCCCTCGAATGTTTACATGTGCGTGTACATACAGGTATACCTAACATACAATTTTAAAGGTAATGTAAGTATACATTTTGAAGCATGTACAAGGGGCTTCAAAATGATTATGGAAAAACAAAAAAATAATGGATTTTTTTCCAAATATAAAAGAAATATTATACTGAGAAACTAAAGTTTAATAGACCATCCTACCTTTTTGGACAGTATAGTATACTAGGGATTATTTTAATCTTAGCTGAATTTTGTTTTCTATTACTTTTTTAATAAGAGAAAAAAGTCACTATGTACGACCTAGGTTCAGTGGTGGAGTATGAGGCCAGGTGACGCAAGGCAATGTGAACCCCGGCCTGGGGTGCAGAGAGGCTCTGCAGAACGCTTGGGGAGCGATTGTTGCAGTGGCTGTGAGGTTAGTGAAGAAGGAACAGTCAGCGTGAAGATGATTCGTTATACCTCGGTTCCCGGCCCAGAGCAGTGAAATCTTTGTGACCCACTCTCATGGGTCATTGGGAGATGGTAATTAAGACTTCACGTTTTCCTCTGTATTCTTTATTTAACCTTCACCCTGCCTTTAGGTCTTGGTTCCTTTTCAACAAACTTACTTCTCAAGGAGATCAGAAACAGGTAGCCCAAAACAGTACCACTGCTTCATTAAGTAATTTTTTAAAGCTGAGGGAGTGGAGGCTTGTAAAGAAGCAGTATAGCTAGCTCAGTGTTTCTGTCACCCCAGGGTCTTTAGATATGGAGGGTTGTACTGGCTGGAAAGGACAGCACCGTTCTGTCGAGTGAGCAGTGCTAACGAGGGAAAATAATGTCATGAATATCATCCACTAACAACCAAGAGAAAAGATGACCTTAGTTTTCTTCCTTTCTCCATTAATTTAATCAACTCTGTGCGTTCATTTGGCAGACCAACTTCACTGGCATGGGAAGTAAAGAAGATGTCTCCGGGCCGTCATGTCATTCCAAGCCCATCAACAGACAGAATCAATGTACCATCCAATGCTCGAAGAAGCTTAAATTTTGGGTGAGATGAACTGAAAAAACCCAAACTACTGTATAATGAATGAGTAAATTAAAACTGATCAATCCAGTTTATGTTAAATGATTTATAATATGAACTGACAAGTTTTTTCATAACAAAGGAATATATGTACGTATATAATAAACTCTTATTTAGATTTGCTGACATTGCCTTTATGTATAAATTTAAAGTAATTGATTACATAGTACAAATAGTTATCTGTGACTCAATGCTTGGTGTAGTTAGTGATTAATGAAATAGGTTTTTACTTTACATCGAGGGCATATTAAATATAGGTACTACTTTAAATTTTTAAATTATGTTTTAAAACTATGAATTATAAAATATTAAACAGGGCAAAATTATATATCCGCATGGTAGATGATCATTATAAAATAGCTATCGCCCACATAGTTACTTTCCAGTCAAGAAATGGAATATTGCCAACTCCCCAAAGCACTTTGTGTGTTCCTTCCCAATAATTTACATGGTATCCACTAAGGTAATCGATCATTTTTTGGGTAATAATCTCCTTGTTTTTTTCTCTAGTTTTACTATCTATGTATATTTTCCTAAAATGGTTTAGTTCTGCATAATTTTATGCAGTCTTATCTTTATGAAATCTTTTTAGTGTGATTTATTTCTCTCCTTATGATATGTAAAATTTATTTTCTATATGACTATTTTAATTCACTTTAAGTTCTCAATAACATTTTAGTTTTATGAATATTCAAATTATCTGTTAAATTTTGATATGTTTTGATGTGTTTTCCAGTTGAGGCTTTATAAACAGTCCTGTTATGAATATTCTTATACACACAACAAGTACACATGTGCCAGAGTTTATTAAATACAGCAGGAACTGGGAAGGATTGGGTCATAGGTTTATGTATATTCAACTTTACTGAGTAGCATCAAACTTTGCCTAAGAATTTGTACTAACTTGGCACTTCTACCAGTAGTACGTATGAGCTTCTTATTGCCCTGTGTCCTTGACACTGGTGTTGTCAGATTATTCTCTTTTCCCTCTAATATAGGTATATATTGATGTACGCACATACATACCCACGCGTGCGCACGCGCACAGACACCCCCCCACACACACACACACAGCTCACTGCCATCAGGTTAATTATGACTCATAACAACCCTATAGGACAGGGTAGAATTGCTCCTGTGGGTTTCCAAGACTGAATCTTTACAGGAATAGAAAGCCCCAACTTTATCCTGAGGAGTGGCTGGTGGTTTTGAACTGCTGACCTTGCAGTTAACATGTAGCCACTATGCCACCAGGGCACTTGTATATATATAAAAAATAGGTATATATATGTTAACTTTTTATTGTGAATTGAGTGAAGGTTTACAGGACAAATTCATTCAGTAATTTATGCACATTTTATTTCATCTTCTTGGCTGTACTCCCCACAATGTAAAATCACTTATCTCACATGCTCCGTTTGTTTCCTATTTCCGTTCCTTCTCCTTTCCTGACCCTTTTGAACTTTGTTCTGGGGCAAATGCTGCCCTGGTGATCTGAAAGGGTTGATTATTTTAAGGTTTTAAGGTGTGTATACCTTACTAGTGTTATTGCTCCCCATTGTTTGGCCTATTGTTTGGGCATTGGAGTGAGTTTATTTCCAAAGCTGAAGGGTGACTATGGTCCATATCTCAGAGGTTCTTTCAATCTCTGTCTGACCAGTAAGCCTAGTCTCGTTTTTATTACTGTTTAGAGTTCTGTTCATATTGTTCCCCTGCTCTATCCAGGTCCTTCTAATGTGATGTGATCACTTTCAGAGCAGTTAGTGGTAGTATCCAAGGACCATTAGTTCTTCAAGTCTCAGAGTTGTAGAGATTGATATTTGCATGATTTGTTAATCCATCAGACTAACTAGTTCCGTATTTTCTTCATCCCTCCTCCCCCTGGAGAGGGAGAAACCAATAATTGCACTTCAGATGGCTGCTCATAAGCTTTTCAGACCTCAGTCACTACTCACCAAAGTAGGACTTAGAACAATGTCTCTGTGGGGACTACTGTTACGCCAAAAACAGTCACCACAACTTTCTGAGCTAACGTCCCCGATGCCATGGTCCTGAGCTGTGTAGCCCAGCAACTCATTCCCTCAGGTGTGTGGTTATGGCTAAGAAGTTTTTATAACGTTCTCCTGTATACTCTACCCCATTTATGATGTATTTGCAGAAAATTTAAATGTCAGATTAGTCTTAATAGCCTTCTTGACCTACAAGAAGTCAAAAGTATTGCTACAAAATCATAGACGTCTTTATTAAGTAAAAATATCAAAATATGAAGCTGCTGGTTGTTTACATAGCCTCCATCTAGGTCTGTACACTTCTGAATGTGCTGTTTCTATCTCTTAACTCTTCCCTGAAGTATTCTACCCTCTTCAATTTACACCACATCAAAATGCTGTTTTAGATCCTGGGGGTACTGATCATCATCCTTGAAATGATTTTGAGTTTGAGGAACAGAAAGAAGCCAGAAGGGGCAGATCTAGAGTCTGTTGGGTGGATGGGGTGAGGTTTCCCAATGAAATTCTTGTAGGACAGCCTTGAGACTCTCAAAGAACGAGCAGGTACATTGTCCTGATTTAAAAAAAAAAATAAATTGGGGGAGGGGGGCAGGGGCACAATTTTCCTGGCCTTTTTCTCACCAGTGCTGTTTTCAATGATTAAAAGCATCCTAATAAGTTCCTGTGATCATTCTGTGTCCTGTGAAAAAAATCTATCAAGATTCCCAAAAAACAGGAAGCATAACTTTGTGAACTAAACTCTCTGCTTTGAATTAGGTCTTTCTAACGCTCCTTAAAACACTGGTTCCACCCAAAACCTGGGGTTTCACAGGGGCCGCCTTCTCCTAATGTGCTGCAGAGCTTCAGTGGTTTGGGAGAGTCTACTCGCTGTGAGCCCTGACTCAAAATTGTTTTTTCATGGCACGAAAATGTATCCTTTTTAGTTGTATTTTATTAAGGGCACCTTAATGAGACTAAAGGGAAACCTGGTGGCATGGTGGATTACTCAGACTGCTAACCACAAAATCAGCAGTTCTAAAGCAACAACTACTCCAAGGGAGAAAAATGAGGGTTTGTGTTAGTCCGGGTAGACTAGAGAAACAAATTCAGAGACACTCATATGTGTTTAAGAGAGAGTTTTATATCAAAGAGTCATTGTATATTAAGAAAACATCCAATTCCAGCCCAGATCAAGTCTATTAAGTCTGATATTAACCCATATGTCCCATACTAGTCCATACTTTCCTGTTCAGACTCACACAACACATGCAATGATGCCAAATGCAGGAAGATGACAGACCTGGGTGGAAAATCTTGTGGATTCAGTGGTGGTGGAAGCATCTCCAGGGCTCTGGCTGCCATCAGCGTGGCTCCATGTGGCTCGTCATCAGGAATGGGAAGCAGAGAGAGAGAGATCCCAGAATCCTCATGAGAAGACCATGCCTATAAGGAGGGATCAGGCTGTGACCTGATTGGCAGGCTAGACTCTACTTCTTCATTCTTAATGATCGAGTTGACATGAAATTGTGTAATTACCACAGGCTTCTACTCCCATAAATAGTTTGATCTTGGAAACCCACAGGGGCTACAAGGTTGATATGAGTCAGAATTGACCTGAGGGTAATGAGGGTTTTTTAATTTTTTTACAATTAGACTAAGACAAGTGTAAGGGTACGTTAAAAAAGTATTGATACAAAGTCATAGAAACGTAACAAAAATAACAAAATGTGAAGCTACTATTTCTCAACATATTTATTTAGGTCTATACATTTCTGAAGGTGGGGTTTTCCATCTTTTTAACCCTTACCAGAAGAATTCTGCACATTTCAATTTACACCATGTAAAAATAGCCCTTTTGGTGTCTGTGAGGGACTCAGTTGTGTTCCTTTGAAATGGTCTTTGAGTTGGGAGAACAAAAAAGAAATCTGAAGGGACATTATCAGGACTTTAAGGTGGATGAAGTGAGGTTTCTCAAGGAAATGTTTGAATGACAAGCCTTGCTACTCTTTGAGAATGAGCAGATACATTGTCGTGATGGAGAAACAAAATTTGTGGCACAACTTTCCCGGCCCATTTCTCACCAATGCTGTTTTCAGTCTTCTTAAAACTTCTCTCTAAAGGGCCCCCATGATTGTGTACTGTATTGGTAAGATTAGATTGTACCAATACCATCCAGAGATCAAGTTCCCATCAAAAGAGTAGCTCTGAGGTGATCTGCTGGGTCAGTTAAATTCAAGGCAGAGAGGTTAGAAAGTTATAGTCATTGTTTTTTGGAATTCCAAAGGGGTAAGTTTTTTGTTGTTCCGTTTTACTGATTCTTCATGAATTCTGGCTATTGGACTCTTTTCTGATGTATGTCTTCCATTCCTGTGCTTTTGGTAATATCTGAAAATTTATTACCCAAGAGAAGGTCTTGAAGCTTTACTCCTATTTTACTTTTAAGTGTTTTAAGGCTTAGCACTTATCTTTAGGTATTTGGTCCATGCTGAGTATATTTTCGTACGGTGGTAAGATGGTATAGTGATAGCGTCACAGTTTGCACATGGAAATCCAGTTGTCCGGACAGTTTGTTGAGTAGACTGTTCTTTTCATATTGAATGGTCTTGGAATCATTGCTCAAAATTAGTTGATCATAGATGTATGGGTTCAGTTTTGGATTCTCGGTTCTATTCTTTTGTTTTTTTTTATGTTCAGTACTACACTTTCAATTACTGTAGCTATGTAGTACATTTTAAAACCGGGGACTGAGTCCCACTTTATATCTCTTTTTTTTTCCTGTGAAGTTTTTGTTTATTTATTTTAATCATTTTATTAAGGGCTCATACAAGTCTTATCACAATCCATACACACATCAATTGTGTAAAGCGCATTTGTGTATTCATTGCCCTCATCATTCTCAAAACATTTCCTCTCCACTTAAACCCCCGGCATTAGGTCCTCATTTT
>NW_022111379.1:11665771-11672325 GCF_000313985.2 Echinops telfairi
CGGCATGTTGTATTCACACTTTGGAGCACTGGGTTGAAGTTTGGTCCCTCTTTTCCTGTGGAGATATAAACAATACCCTCCCCTTGGGTGGGTTAGTGCCCCGTGCCCCCGCTACCCATTTCTTCCTTATTTTAAGATTGTTTTGTCTCTTTGGGGTCCCTTGCAATCCCAGATGCACTTGAGGATTAGCTTTTCCAATTCTGTACAAAATTATGTTGGAATTTTAATAGGGATTGAATTCTATTGCTTTGGGTGGCATTGACATCTTAACAGTATGAAGTCTACCAATCCATGAGCATGGAATCTTTTTCCATTTATTTGAACTGAGATTCTCTCAACAATGATTTATAGTTTTCAGGGTAGAAGCCTTATTTTCTTTTAAACAACTTCCTTGGTAAAATGAATTTCTAGTTATTTTATTCTTTTAGACCCGGTTTTAAAAAGAATCATCTTCTTTATCTTCTTTTCAGATTTTTGTTATTTACCGGTGTATAAAGACACAACTTTTATTTACTTTTAGTGTTGTTGGTATTGTACCCTGAAAATTTGCTGTGTATATATCCTATAGTAGCTTTCTTGTGAATTTTTTGAGGGTTTTCTAGATATACGTAGTACCATGTCATCTGTGACTACGCATGGGGCATTCTTGATTCCTAGGAATATGTTGGAGCTTTTTAAAACTCTCTGAGTAGTCCTGGGGGTTGGAGGGGCCCAGTGGTCAAAATGCTCAGCTGCTACTGAAAGGTCAGCATTTCAAACCCATCAACTGCACAGTTTATGGGTTGAGAATGATGGGGTGATCGGATTCCGTGAAAATATCAGCCTTGCAGACTCCATGGGGCAGTTCTACTCTGTCCTATAGGTTTTCTCTAAATTGCAATCCTATCCGTGACAGAAGATTTGCTTTTTTGTAGACATCTCATTCTGCAGTTTTTGGTCAGCTTGTAGTTCGCCCAAACTGTTATTGCCATCCAGGCATCACTAATTATGTTTGATAAATGCCTCTGAGGAAATTTAAGAGAAAAGTTTGTTTGATTCAAATTCTTTTTTTTAATACTTTCATTGGGGGCTATTACATCTCTTATCACAATAATTGTTTAGAATGAATTGTAATTTTGATGTGTATTAGAAAGATTAATAAGCCATTTGCATAGTTAATTCTATTCATTAAAACAATTTTTAAACTGCTTTTCTTTTATTCTTCCATACCCATGTCACAGTTGAATCACCTGTACCTTTTATTAGTGCTGAACGTTACATTTAATTATATTATTATATTTATAATATGCTATAATATTTTATGTTTATTTTTCCTCACTTTTACTATGATCTTTCTTGACCATCTTTGTAATATCTTCTGAATCCCAAGCACTTAGCATTATACCTGGTACTTGGTAAAAGCTCACTGAATACTCATTCAATAGAATCAAATTTCTGCTTTCAGATTTTTTTATGGATTTATTGCGTAGTTTTACCTTTAGACTGAATAAACGTTAGAACCATGTATTCATTGGGCCTCAGTGAAGGGAAAACTATATAAAACAAAGTTAAATAGTTTGTATATTGAGTCACCATTTTAGAGGATTTCCCTTATAATGCCTGTGAGTGTTATATCGTACCTGCCTTACTAGTTGTGGTGCTGTGAGCTAGACATGGGGCTGCTGACTGCAAGGATGGCAGTTTCAAATGCACTTGCTACTTCATGGTTGAAAATTGAGGCTCTTAAAGATTTACAGTCTTGGAAACACCATATAGGGTCACTGGGAGTTGGAATTTACTTGATAGCAGTAGATTTTTATATTGACCAATTGGCACATTAGTGCATAGTTATATTATTAAACATTTAAAATGAGAGTTAAAAGTTTGAGATGTATTTGTGGAAGTTTTGGAGATTCCCCATTTAACTGAAATCTTCTTTCAAAAATACCAACAAGTGCTTCTTCTATGTTATCCTTATTTTTTTTCTCAAGGTTACAGAAAACTTTATTAAATAAAAATATTTTTATTCTTATCCTTATTCAAGGCCAATACATATATGAACTCAGGGTCTCTGTCTTTTTAAAATAGTTTTATTATTATCCTTATTTTTGTCTATTCCCCACATGCTATGCTATATAAAATCAATGAAGTGTTATCAAAGCAGGATAAAATTTTATTTGTCTTAAATTGCTATGCGTGTGCATTACTAAATGTGTGTACACAAACATCATTTATTTAAATTTTATATACTAAATAGATATTTAAGATTGTAACTTTCAGATGGAATTTATTAACACAATCATGTTCTCCACAGGGCTTCAACTGGCACAGTGGCCACCCCTCGCCTGGCTCCCACGGGTGTCAGTTGGGCTGACAAGGTAAAGGCTCATCATCCAGGCTCTTCTGCTTCGTCAGATGTGGCACCCACCCAGTCATGCCCACTGATGACCATGCCGAAGAATTCCCGAAAAAATGGCAAGTGGCTTGGGGTTTGCCTTTTTATATACTTCATAAAGTGCATACTGATTTCATTTTTGGAAACCTACCTTAGAGTTAGCTATTTATCTCTTTTATTATAAATCTGTAAGTATGCTATATTAATTAACCTTACGTAAAACAAAATAATCTTAAAGCTGACGCATAACGACTTTTCAGCATGTGCAGCAGTTGATAGGGATCATGCTGGTTGTGGGTGTGCTCTGAGTAAACTTTAAGGACAGTGACTTGTGTGTCAGTTAATTTATAAGCTCCTTTGACTTCAAAAAGGTAGACCATTTTCTGGCTTAAAGAAACGTGGATTGTTCTCCCTCTCTGTGGGAGAAAGATGAGGCTGTCGGATCCCATTAGGAATTACAGCCTCTGAGACACTACAGAGGGACACTGTGAGTCAGAATTGATGCAGTGGCAGTGGGGTTTGTGTGGGTTTGTACCTTTAAGTACTATCTTCATTGATTGATATATTTGATTATTAAATACTGGTACTGCAAAATAATACTCCCTGTTCCTCTTTCCTCACACTGTATTTTTCTGTGCCCTCAGAATTTAGGGAGAACACGTAAATATAAGGGCAATTATTTGTAAGGGTCTACCTGGAACAATTTGCCCCAGAATAACTTCCTTCCTTAAAAAGTGTTTGACTGTAGACATCCAGAAGGGATTTTTACTCATCTGCCGCGCAAGACCCCTTAACGAGCAGTGACAAGTAGGGAGTGTCTAGATGAGATGGGTTGTCACGGTGGCTGCCACAGTGGGCTCAAACATGACAACAGTCGTAGGAATGGCTCCGGACGCGGCAGCGTGTGGTTCTGTGCATGGGATCACGATGAGTGGAACCAACTTGACGGCACCTACTCGCAATGATAACTTCACAGCAGAAACTGTGGCAGCCAGAGACATTGCAGTGACAGGTGCATGCAAATAACTTGGAAAGCTAGATAGAGTTCTATGTCCAGGAAATACTATATATACTTGAGTATAAGCCAACCCAAATATCAGCCAAGGCACTTAATTTTACCAAGAAAACCGCATTAAAAATGTGCTGAAAACTCAGCTTATACTCGAGTATATACGGTTATACATGTTGAGAGAGCTTGTCCTCAGCAGACCTTAACTAAAAAGCTGTCCAGAGATTTTTCCTTCAGATTGAAGGAAAATAATCTCAAATGGAAACAGAAATGTTTAAGAAAAGTGAATAACAATAGTTTGCAAATATGTTGGTGACATTATTTGAGCATTGATTACATGAAACATAATGTCCTGAATTATACGTAGAATGTAAATTGATGACAATAACTCCCCTCCCCCCTCCTTCAAAAAAGTGAAAGGAATAAGTAACATTTAAATTGTCTAGAGTGAAAAGGGTAGACCAGGTGCCCTCGTCTTCAGCTGAAACAGCCCTGGGTGTGGCAGAAACCTGAGGAGTCTGCCCCAGCTGTATAAATCGGACATTGTGAGCATTTTAAACCTTACAGTGATCATGTAGTTCTTTTTAAGTTTCATTTTCCTTTGGGCTAACGGAAAGACTTACAGACGGACTTGGATCTGTTTTCAAGTCGATAAACACGAGTGTACTCGCATGCACCCGGCTTTTCAGGGTTGTGGCTTCTCTGCTCCGTGGGGTCTGGGCTCCGTGTAGTACACGCAGGCGGCAGATTGATTTTGTCTGCGTGCTTCATACTATTCATCACATCTCCGTGTCGGGCTGAAAAGAATGACCTCTGGTGATGGATAGATAGCCGTGTTGCTTGGATGTGCTGTGCTCATAGAGGGAGGCATGTGCAGTGCGGCTGCCTGAGGTCCAGTAAACGCACGGTGTCCTTGCCCTTTAAGTAGTGCTTTGATGCACTGCTTATGCTGGAAGTTGTTTCTCCCCTTGGAATGTAAGTAAAGCTTAGTGTTCGTCACCAATAAAGGGCAACACTAAATTAAAAAATTTATTATTAAATGCCACTACTGCTAGACTGCTCCTACTCTTCCTTACCCTTTTATATTTTCAAGAAAATAAATTTGTAATGCTTGTGATTCCACTTGGGCAAAAATCTGAAGATCTGAAATAACTTTCTATCTAACCATTGATCAATAAACAGCTACTAATGAAAACAAAAGGATAGAATTTCTCACTTAGATTGCCCTGACTCATCATCTATCAGTTTGTTGTACTGTGGTGACTTGCATGCTGCTGTGATGCTGGCTGGAAGCTGTGCTGCCACCATTTCAAACACCAGCAGAGTTACCCAGGGGTTATTGTTGTTGTTTTTTAATCATTTTATTGGGGACTCTTACAACTCTTATCACCATCCAGACATCCGTCCATTGTGCCAAGCACATTTGTACATTTGTTGCCATCATCATTTTCAGAACATTTTCTTTCTACTTGAGTCCTTGGTATCAGCTCCTCATTTTTCACACTCCCTCTCCCACCCTCCCTCCCTCATGAACCCTTGACCCCATGGGGGTTTTAGTGGGCTTCTCTACTTAAATCAGACGAGGAAAAAGGAAGAGGTGGGCCATTTCTTGAACCTCGGGGTTATGCATTGGACGGTGACTGCATGGTTGGCAGTTTGGAACCACCAGCAGTTCCTCAGGAGAAAGACTGGGCTTTCTCCTCCCACACACAATGACAGTCTCGGAAACCCACAGGGGTCACTGTGAGTCAGCATTGACTGGTGTCAGTGAGTTTCCTTTTTTGGGGTTTGGGCCAATTCTTAAAAATTAGCTACTGAAAGCATGACTAGCAGTAGAACATTTGAATTAGCTTATCCTAAATCAAGGATGCATTTATCAACTCCAGGAAATGCCTAAGAAGAGTGAAAGAATATATAACTAATAACCCAATGGGAGGGACAATAGAATAATGAGAATATTTGACTAATCGAAAAGAAGATAGGATGAGATAAATAAAACTCAAAATATAAGATGGTAGATAGAAATATATCTATATCTATATCTATAAAAATGTAAATGAATATAAAGTATAGCATCACCCAAGTCACCAGACATGACAAATTATATGCTGCTTATAAGAGATACATTTTAATATGGAAAGTTTGAATAAAAAAGATGGACAGATGTTCTGTGCATATTCTATGCAAATCAGACCTGATATTGGACAAAGTAGTCTAGAAATATTTTAAAGAGGGATATAAGTTTTTTTCCTTGTGAATTGAGTTAAGGTTTACAAAGCAGTTCAGTTTTCCATTCATATACCTGTTGTTTCTTGTCATTGACTATCCGTACAATGTAGCATCGCTTGGGTCACAACTGATGCAACAGCACCTGACCACTGCAACAGAGAGAGATGCCTGCTCCTCTGCATTCAGTTTCCCGGTGATTCTTCCATCTGGATACTTTGTCCTACTATGCCCCTAGTCCACGAACCCTCCGTCTTGCTGTGTCTAAACTGCTGTGCTAAACCCACCAAAGCAGATATTGGACAACCTAGACAAAGTAGGCTAGAAACATTTTAAAGAGGGATTAAACTTTTTTTTTATTGTGAATTGAGTGAAGGTTTACAGAGATCAGTTTTAATTCATAATTCATATACAATTTGTTTAATAATATTAAATTATTTCAGCTATGCACTTGGAAGTTCTCTATTTGATCATTACAAATTATAAGTATCTGTTGGAATTTTTTACCTTTTCCTTATTTTATTGAACATTTTCAAACCAACCTCAGAACTGTCGAGTCGATTCTGCTTCATAGTGACCCTCTCGGACAGGGTAGGACTTCTTTTGTGGGTTTTTGAGGCTATGTCTCGATTGGAGCAGAAAGCCCCATTTTTTCCTCCTGGAGTGGCTGGTGGGTTTGAATTACTGACCTTGTGGATTGAAGCCAAATGCATAATGCACGTGCTACTAGGGCTCCTTTTGACTATAATAATTATAAGTAATTTTAAGTCTGTCCCTGAAAAATCAAGTACGTATCTGAATTTACCATTGCGTTTGTTACTTAAAAGGGGAAATGAGGAGCTGATGCCAGGGGCTTAGGTGGAGAGCAAATGTTTTGAGAATGATGAGGACAATGAATGTACAAATGTGCTTTACACAATTGATGTATGTATGGATTGTGATAAG
>NW_022111379.1:11677597-11678520 GCF_000313985.2 Echinops telfairi
TTGTTTTAGAGGAGCCAGGTGCCATTCTCCAGGGAGTCGAAGAGCACTGGCTCTCTCTGGGAGACTTCTAGGAATGCTTCTTCAAACTGTCTACAGCTAATTTCGGTATGGAATTAACTTAACACTTTATCATCCTGTGGCTTCCCTCTCAGGGGAGTGCCCCATAAGGCTGGTGGGTTGCCTGCTTTGGTGTTGCTGAGGTAGGGCAGAGGATCCTGCAGCAGCTTGGAAAGTTGACAAGTGTTGGTGGAGCTGTCTTAGGCCCCCAGGAACCGAGGCAGGAATTCCCAGGTAAGAAGTTGGGCAGAGTTTCCCCTGGGGGACGTCAGCAGGACTTTCCCAATCCTCTGGCTAGCTACACAGGGTGGAGCTCACCTAGCTGGGTGCGGTGTAGGCATAAATGCCCTAGGCTAAAGGGAGTGGTGTGAAGGTCAGTAGTGGAGTGTGAGAGAACTGGAAAGAGACAAATGAGAAAAAATATTAAAAAGTAAGTCTGCTGAGACTGTGCAGGTATATAGTGAAGAGAGGGAAACAGAAGCAACAATGTAGCTGAGTCCCGATCCCTGCCTGTGAAGCTGCAAGGGTTTAGTCTCTGTTCAAGGAGGTGGCGAAGGCAAGCTGTGGCTGTGTTGAGAAAAAGCCCCTGCGTAACCCTCCAAGACTGTGGGGGAACAGAGAGCAGAGATGTAAATAAAAGCAACAATGTAGCTGAACCCCAATTCCCTACCCATGGAGCTGCAAGGGTCCAGTCCCCTGACATTAGGTCTTCATTTTTCCCCCCTCCCCGCTCCCCCCTCCCTCATGAGCCCTTGATTGTTCATAAATTGGTATATTTTGTCATATCTTGCCCTGTCCGATGTCTCCCTTCACCCACTTTTCGGTTGTCTGTCCCCCAGGGAGGAGGTCACATATAGTTCCTTGTA
>NW_022111379.1:11679855-11693331 GCF_000313985.2 Echinops telfairi
ACCACAACTTTGGGATCCATACTTTTGAGACGTACCACAATTGTGTTTTGTTTTGTTTTTTGGTGTAAGAAAGAGCATTTAAAATTTTTATTTTTATTATTTTAAAAAATCATTTTATTGGGGGCTCATACAACTCTTATCACAGTCCATACATACATCAATTGCGTAAAGCACATTTGTACATTCATTGCCCTCATCATTCTCAAAACATTTGCTCTCCACCTAAGCCCCAGCATGCCTTAATAATTATTGCAGTATACAGACTATTTGGGGGGTAGAATATCCTTTAATTTGTTTCCTCGTTCATGAGTCAGTTTAGCTTACACAATTTTTTTTGGTAGGAAAAACGTGAGGGTCACATTGAAAGGGATATGGTAGCAGTTTGTCCAAGGTTATTGGTAACTTTGGGTCAGGTGATGCCCTCTAGCTTCATTTGATGTTTATTAAAAATGTTGATGAAAGGATTACTTTGAAATTATTCTACTTGTACTTTCTGAAAATCAAGTATGTATAGAGCAATTTGGTAATACTTAATAAAAAATTTTAAAGTTAATATTCCCAATATTGATCCTGTTAATCTCATTGAAACTCATTTAATTGATTAAGTATAAATTTTAGATATTTATTAATTTAAAGATTCATGTGCAATTAATTTAATTTTTCTTTAAAATGACTAGTGAAATACAGGAGCTATTCTTTGATATCATAGTATAGGATTTAGGTAAGTAAGTAGTAAAATATTATGTAGTCTAGAGTAAGTGTCTGCTTTTTAAAATTCTTCAGACCTTCAGAATATTTATTTTTATTGGAGTGTTATCCTATTGTTTTCCTTCATAGTAATGACTCTTAATCCTATACTGCTCCTGATAGTCTATAAATCTTTAACGTGTACATTGTATATGCTTTATGCCCATGTGAGCTTGGAAACTTCTTGCAGGCAGTGTTTTATGTCATTTAAAAAAGAATTCCATAATACAGAGCAGAGTCCTAGATACCCAGAAGTATTAGCAGTATGTGTGTGGGAATGTAATTTTAAAAATTTGAACATGCATAGGCTAAAGCTACCGTTTATACTTATGCATAAGCCAAGTTTTCTGGCACATTTTAAATGCAGTTTTTGTGGTAAAATTAGGTGCCTTGGTTGATATTTGGGTCAGCTTATACTCAAGTATATAGCTTGTACTTGGTAAAGAACCAACCTTTTGTATTAGCAAAAGCTAGCATTTTTATTAACATATTTTAGCTAAAAAATGTAATATGAAAGTTACATTGGTTTTGCATTGTGAATAAATTTATATGATAGGCTTTCAGGAATAAATCATGCATAGAACTTTTGAGTAATTACACTACAGTACTGCTAAAGTGTTCAATGTAAACATCCACTGCTGATGCTGGCCAACCTAATGAGAATACTTGTTATCTCCACTGTTCTTCTAAGCATGGAATTAGTATATTTATATCTTGTCAGCATTACTTTATAGTTTTATCTTTGATTTTGTTTTATAAATAATATTTATTTTTTAATAAATAGGGTTGACTATATTGTAAATATCAGTAATGCTAATATAAATATTGCCAAGAAGATTATAAAACTTGGTGACTGACATATAAATAATGTTGATCACAATATAAACAATGTGATAAAATTTAAATAATGCTTATGGTAAAATCAACACTTTGGGACACTCTAAGTTCTGACCAATAATAGAATTTTAAAAGTAGTTTATAAGACTTGGCCAAGTATAATGTTTATGTAAATAACGAATCAAGCGGGGGGGTTTGTGGCCCCTGCAATGCTTATCTGATGTTTATTTAAGAAGTGATGTCAGTGAGTTTTAAATTCACTAAGTTTAGATCTTAGTTCTTCAATTTGGAGCACATTATTCTTTGAGTATAGTGGAAAAACATCCTTCTTAATATAGAGCAGAGTCCTAAATATTAGCAGTACGTGTATTAGCAGTATTAGCAGTACGTGTGTGGGAATATAATTTTAAGAAAAACTTGAACATGCATAGACTAAAGCTACACATAAAATGATATAAAAGCTCAAATCTATTTGCTAAACTGTAAAAAAAAAAAGAGAATAAATTAAATGATTATGTATTTGAGCAAAACCAGTGTTGTTTTTTTTAGGTTGTTTTCACAGTTCTGTTGGTTTTGTGCTAAACATTCCTAAGGAAGAATGATTGGGAAGGATATCTAAATGTAAAGAATATGAATTGCACAGCGAGCTACCCAGATAAAATTTTGCTATATACACCTGAGGATTGGCATTGTCCATCAGATGCATTTTCATCAATGGTACTTGACGATTGCGTTAATGTTATCTGAAGGGAACAAGCTTCATATTCTTTAGTAAAACATGTATAATACATATGCATCTAAAATTTGTGACTGCTTCATTTTTTTCCCTTCTATTTTTATAATTGAAACATACAGAGAGAGATGACTTGATGGGTAAGTAGTGTATCCGATGCTTAAGTACTGTTTCCGAAGTGTTAGGTTAAGCAGGATCAGCCATTGATGAGTGTTTGTCCCGAACTCTGATTCATTTTGTCAATGTGTTTTGTCAGTTCACAGCGAGTACAGTGGATGATGTCAGGAACACTGGCGGTGGTTTCTTACAAGACACTTCTGTATGCACTTCTGAAATACCTGCTGTGCACGTTGAGGCCAAGTGTGTTTCAGTGACTCAGCCAGCTGTTGGCACACATCCTCTGCAAACAAACGAAGACACATTTTCAGCCGAGAAAGCAAGGATAGAAAACGAAATGGACCCTTCAGATATCTCAAATGTGAGTGCTGCTAACTTGGTAAGAACAACTTATCGGAATTCTGGGTAAATATTTTGAGGAGGCATAAACCCCAATAACGATAATCATAACTGGCATTGTACATGACTTTCCATTTGGCAAAGATTTTATGCATGCTATTTTAACATTTTGTTTGTATCACCACCTCTTGATATAATTAAGAGTTTTCTTGTTTTCTAGAGGAAGAAAGTGAGATTAAGAGTTAAATAACCTGTTAAAAATCATGTGATTTGATCTAATGCTTT
Source organism: Echinops telfairi (assembly GCF_000313985.2). Taxonomy (NCBI): domain Eukaryota; kingdom Metazoa; phylum Chordata; class Mammalia; order Afrosoricida; family Tenrecidae; genus Echinops; species Echinops telfairi. Next base: position 11,682,914 of record NW_022111379.1, read on the forward strand.
TTAGTCTAAATCAATAGCAAAATTGTTCACACAACATCTCTAACACATTGCTAGATGGGAAATGGTACTTGTTTAGTTTTGTAATTCTTGACAGTGTGCTTCATACAGCTGTAATTTGCCTGGAGTTGGTCTTTCAAATGGAGTGTATTTCCTGTTGCTGCTTTTGAGTGTCTAAAAATACATTCATTTAGAGCAGTGGTTCTCAACATTCCTCATGCTGCGACCCTTTAATACAGTTCCTCATGTTGTGGTGGCCCCCCAACCATAAAATTATTTTTGTTGCTACTTCATAACTGTCATTTTGCTACTGTTATGAATTGGGTGACCCCTGTGAAAGGGTCATTCAACCCCCAAAGGGGTCACGACCCACAGGTTGAGAACCACTGATTTAGAATGATTTATATATTTGAGTGACTATTTCTGCTTATCTCTTCTTGTTTCTCCCTGTAGTATTAAGAAAATTATCTTGGAGAGAATTCAGAATTGGACATGCTAGCTAGGTTTAAAAGTAATTTTCCACAGAAATAGGCAGCTGTTAAGAAATTAAAACAAAGACCACTGCTGTTTCTCTTAAGGAGCCTTGGTGACATTGTTGAGTAAACATTGGACTGCTAACTGGGGGTCAGCAGTTCAGACCCACCAGCTGCTTTGTAGGACAAAGATGAGACTATCCTGTTGGGAGAGATTAACAGCCATGGAAACCCTATTTAGGGTCGCTGTGAGTCGGAATTGACTTAGTGGCAGTGGGTGGGTAGTTTCTTTCAAAACGTAATGTCTTATAATGCTGAAAGACTGTCTGCAGGTGATTTTAGGTCAAATTATAGATATTTTAGAAAAGAATTACAGTGGCTATAGATGAAAGTTGATAGGGGGACAAAAGGCGGAAAAGAAATTGATGGGAAAAAATTAGTAATAAAAAACAAATATTTAGGTTCTCAATAAGAGTTTTAGAACTTGTATCTGATAGTGCTTAACTTTTTAAAGATTGAACATAATTATAGTCATGTAAGTATTAGTTTATTAATGGGATAGAAATTAATCATATATTAATACTTTTGTATGCATACTAAATATATTAAATTATACTTCATTATGATTTTGTGAGAAAGTAAAAGAGAAAAAAGCTCTTGTATGTAAATAAGCATTAAGCAATTTTTAATAAAATGCTCACCTCATTTTTTATTTTGAATATATTCATTAACGTGTGGTAGAATCATAAAAATCCTTTGATTATTTTGAGGTTTATGTTTCTATACTTGCAAGCAAATGAGTTCTACTCTAAAATGTGAATACTAGTGTATTCTTAGAGTTCTTAGTGGTGTTCTCACTAAACCAAGGTTTCTGTAACGATTGGGCTGTCTTGGCAGAGATGCTTCTCTGGATCCCCGTATGGTTTGGGTTACATGTGTTGAGCTAGAGCGAATTACTGTGAAGAGGGGGTAACAGTGCTTCCCTTATTTGTCAGAATTAATCACCGTGATATTCTGGTATTTCAGTTTTCCTTGTATCTTACATGTGTAAATTCTTCTTTCATTCTCATTGGCTCTGCTATTGTGTCCCTGGTCATGAGGTTGTTAGCGGTGCCCAGAGAGTGCCTAGCGCTGGGGCTCCAGCTGAAGCAGGCTGTGGTTGGGTTCAGGGGGCCCATTGGTTGTTTGGACTAATTGCTTCCTTGAATCTTTGACTTTTCTCAGTCTCCTTTGCTCTGGATGGAAGAGACCAACAATCTTAGTTAGATGCATATATCAGCCATTATTTCTTAAAATATTCTGTCTCCTTTTGAGACTCAGAATGGATATATTGAATTCTTATTGGTATTCCATGGATCTCATATGAAGTGTTCATTTTTCTTCATTAATTTGTCTTTTTGATCTATCTGAAATGTGTTGCTTCTTTCTTTTGACATTTTATATCTGTTATTGAACTTATCTAATGAATTTGTTCATTTCATTCATTGCCCTTTTTAGCTCTAGAGTTTGTTATTAAAATAATTTCTGTTAATATTTATACTTTATTTGTATAAATAAATACAATATTTATACATTCTTTTCTTTAGCTGTTTGTTTTTATTTTCCTTTAATTCTTTGAGCATAGTTAAAGTATGTTTTAAATTTGTGTCTAGTAGGTCCAGTGTCTTGTCCTCCTCAAGGATGGCTTCTGTTGGGTTGTTCTAGTTCTTTCACTGGGTCTGCCTTTCCTGTTTGTGTGTCTTGCAGATTTTTATTGAAATTGGAATATTTAAATATCATAAAATAATAATTAAAAATAGTATCATAATATAGTTTTAGAACTCATGATTTTCCTTTACTTGGGAAGAGTTTACAAACCTTAGCGTTTACTTTTTCTTTCAATTCCTTCTTTCCTGTTACCTGGATGACTTTTCTAGTTATTTGTGCTGAAATAAACAGAAGAAAACAATTTGGGTTCAGGGATGGATCTCTGGTAGTCGGCTTTGTGCTAGGACAGTCCTTAACGAGGTTTATATTGAAGAGGCCTATCGAGGAGAAAGCTTAGGATTACCTCAGGGCTTGCCCTGGGCATACATTTATTCTCTATATTGTATATGCGTTGATACCTTTAAATGTCCCCATTTTCCCAGCAAATTCTCTTCCCAGGTTTTGACCTTGTCGTCCCATCACCCTCATTTGCTGCAGGCCGCTACTTGCTCTTAACATCACTTTTCAGTCTCAAGTTCTGTCTGCTACTTCTGTGTTCTGAGAAACTTCCAAGGTGGACAAAACAGAAACAAGGGCTTTTCTTTCATCTTTCAGAGACTCGTTAGACTGATTCCAATAGGTAGACACCATACTTTATTAAAGAAGTGAACTCAGAACCCAGGGCCAAGTGCTCAGGCTGGAAGCAAGACTGCCACTTCAAAGCCGACTGCTGAACCAGGGCCAGAGGGGAGGCATAAGGAACACCACACATTTGTTCAGTCTTCTGAGCCTCTGACCAGTCTTCACGTGGATGTCACGCTACCCGGACTGTTGAACAGAGTTATCACAAGGTTGGAAGCCAAACCATGGGGTTGATTATGACACATAGTGAACCTGTCGGACAGAGCAGAACTGCTCGTGTGGGTTTCCGAGACTTTAAATCTTTACAGAGTAGAAAGCCTCTTCTTTCTCCCTCGGATACACTGGTGGTTTTCAAACTGCTGACCTTGTGGCTAGCAGCCCAACATGTAACTCACTATACCATCAGGGCTCTCTAATACTGTCATTTTCTGCTTTTTCAAAAAGTTCCTCTAAGAAAGTCAGGAGCAGGGTTCCGGGATCTTGCTTCTGTTGTCTCTTGTTTACCCATTCTTGGCAATTATGAAAAAATATTGCTATGAATACTCAATGTACAAGTGTTTGTATAGACATATGGTTTTATTTCTCTTGGCAACCACGGTAGAGTGGAGTTGCAGGACCGGTGGACCTGGATGGTGGGTCTTTTTGAGTAACTGTCGGGATGTTCGTGAAGGTACTCTAGCAGTTCATGTTTCCACCGGTTTCTTTCTTTTTGTACTTCATTCAGGGTTTGCATCATGGATCTTCACACTCTGTTACTCACTTTATAAATGGTTAGGATTATATTGTCTTAGTGGGTTGACCTACAGTCTGATGTTCTTCTGTCCTTAGTAATAATTTTTTGCTCTGAAATCTACCATGCTTGATGTTAATGTAGCCACTTAAGTTTTCTTTGGGTGATTGTTAGCATGGCACATTGTTTATCTTTAATGCTTTTGTACTCCTATACCTAAATTAGGTGTTTTATAGGCAACATAGAGCTGGATCGTGGTTTTTAATCCTAACTTTATAATCTTTGTATATTAATTGGGTTGTTTAAAGTATTTAAATATGCTGATTATTGATATAGTTTATTTTCAATCAACTATTCTATTTGTTTTCTCTTTGACTTACCTGTTTTTCTCTCTCCTTTTCTCCATTTCTCTCTCCTTTTGGACTAATTGAGTATATTTTGTAATTCCATTTTATCTTCTTTGTCAGTATATTAGCTATAACTGCTTGGTTACTTTAGGGGCTGCTTTTGGGTTTACGGTGTACATCTTTAGCTTATCACAATGACTTAATAATTATGGTTTTGATGCTTATTATAAAAATAATATTGCTTATGATTTTTAATTTAAAGTTAAGTTTATATATTCAGAAAGTACTGCCACATAACAGAATAAATTCTGTGTTCCAATTATTTCATATATATTTTGTCTTTTATTACTCAGTGAGCATATTTGCTCTAGCTTTGGCGCTCAAATGAAACCCAGTTTGTCCCCAGTATAACTTATTACATTTATAGTTTCGCAGTTTCTCATACACAACAGTCTTATAAATTAGGTAAGTCATGGGTTATTGCCCCATTTTATGGGTTACAAAACAGGCTTCCTTTTTTGTTTGTTTGTTTTAAGAAACTTGTAACTCATGCAACTAACAAGTGGTGCTTAAAGAGGACCGCAGGTTTTATGAATTTGGATCAGTGCTGTCTTCTTCATTCAGCCCTGTTGTGCTTATTTATGACTAGCGCATGAGGGAAGAAGTGATGATCTAACTGGACGGCCAGGGATGATTCTTGCTTTTGTCTGTAACTCCCTAGTCCATGGCAGAAGTCCTTGCTAAGAAAGAAGAGCTGGCAGATCGTCTAGAAAAGGCCAATGAAGAAGCCATCGCTAGTGCCATTGCTGAAGAGGAGCAGTTAACTAGAGAAATTGAGGCTGAGGAAAACAATGATATCAACATCGAAACTGACAACGACAGTGATTTTTCAGTGAGAAATTTTAACAGAATTGTTCAAAAGTTATACTTAGAAAGAAAAATTCTTAGGCCAGAAGTACTTACAGTCTCTCTAGCTGTAGTTAAATTATTTATTTAAAAATTGTCTTTAGTAGTGTTAATAGTTATTATAACCTTAATCTTTGTGTAATTGAGACTTACAGCACACATTTTTAGCAGTTTTATAAATATTTTATGATGTAATTGATAAGTTAGAAGTTATTTCATTTTTCAGAGAAAAAATAAATTTCTGAAAAAATAACACATGATTGTAATTTGTAGTGACATAAAACTGTAATTGTAGGCTATTTTACTTTTCTGTTTTACTTACAAAGAAAAAAAAAGATAACTGCCTTGCTCTGGCCAGGTGCTCAGGAAATATATGTGAAAGAGGATGATTTATTGAAAAATAAAAATACCTGTAGTGGTTTCACTTAATTGTCTATTTTAATGCCCAGCAAATAATCTTGAACTCTTTAAGAAGTTATTCTGTGGTGTGCCAGCATTCATATCAGGTCGTTCTACTTCTTATTAAAGTTTCCTTGCTTTGTCTTTGATGTTGAACAAGCAATTAAGCATGTCTTCCTCTTGAAAAGCAGGCTAGATAATTGTAACTTGGTGCTTATTGTGACGATAGGAGGTTTGTGTCTCCCTGTAGCCTGTATCTTTGAACTGTTGGTCGAAGGAAGCATACTCGGAAAAGTAGGGAAATCGCAGCTGTAGGTCATTATTTAAGGTGTTACTTGCATTCAGAGGCTCGTTTCTCAATGTTCCCTGTTTCGTTTTAGGCCAGCATGGGCAGTGGGAGTGTAACTGTCTGTGGTTTGTCTATGGACTGGAATGAAGTCCTTGCGGACTATGAAGGTATTGCCCGTGTGTGTGTATCTCTGTGTATGTAAAAACCAGTTGCCGTTGAGTGCATTCTGACTTTTGGCAACCTCATGTACGTGCGGAACTTTACACCATAGGGTTTCCCATGGCTGGTTTTTCGGAAGTCGATTGCCAGGCCTTTCTTCCAAGGCACCTCTGGGTGAACTTGAACCTCCAACATACTGGTTAGCAGTTAAGTGTGTTAGCCGTTTGCACCATCATGTGTGCAGGAGTATGACATAGATGATCTGTTAAAAGACATTTCTGTATACAAGGAATAATTTGGCATGGGAATGTTGGTGTCCTTTCAACCATCTGTTCTTAAAAATGCTAGTTTCATAGGACTATGTGATTAAACAATAACCATGGTTTTGTTTTTTCCTAACAGCTCGTGAATCTTGGCGCCAAAATACATCCTGGGGGGATATTGTAGAGGAGGAGCCTGCCAGGCCTCCGGGGCACGGAATCCACATGCATGAAAAACTTTCTTCCCCGTCTCGGAAAAGGTCTGGCCATCGAACGGTAGTTTGAACTGTTTCGCAGGAGGGACGTCAGTCACTCTTGACTGTGACGTAGACTTGCTTTTTAAAGCATGTTACCTGTCAGGACATTTCCAGAGCCATTGAAAAGCGGCAATGTTTTGCTGAAGCGTTAGGCCAAAATTAGTTTTGTGTATTTTTTATATTGATTTTAAGAACTTTGAAGCCTAAGAACAGTGCTGGTTGGCTTTTTCAAGTAAACATGTGTATCCCCTCTCCGCTTGTGTTAATAGAACAATTGCAGAATCAAAGAAGAAACATGAAGAAAAACAAATGAAAGCACAGCAGCTAAGAGAAAAGTTACGTGAAGAGAAGACATTAAAGCTTCAGAAATTGTTAGAAAGGGTATGTATGTCAGCGAAATGTTTACTTTTGATTTTAAAGAAAATTATGGTCTTAAGTTGATGGGCTTAGGTTATGCAGGACTTTTTTTTTCTGGTTTGAGAGACGTTAGAGGAACCATAAAGATAATTACATTTTCTGGGAAATAAAGACATTTTCATTGATTCTTGAAGGTAACTACTAACGCGTAGAAAGCTAATCTCTTAAGGATTTGCTCTTCTTAAAAGTACTAAGTTGACTGGCATGGGTTAGTCAAGGTGCTCTCTGTCGTCAAAGTGTAGGAAGACTTGGTAGGATGATTTTGAGCCTCAGATGATCAAGTTTGGATAAGCAGGGTAGCAATTACATTTTCAGGACAGAGAGGTGAAGTCTTTAGACCAGGATGACGACGAGTTAGTACGGTGCACTGGCCAGAACAGGGACTTGGGAATATGGCTGACCAAGTTTCCATCCTAGTTTTATCACATAACAAGCTCTGGCGTGCAAGGAGAATTATGATGAGTATCCTTTTCTTGCTCTTGTGGTGATGAAGTTGGTTCGTGTGATAAACTGTGATGGAACAGTTGCCGCTCCGGTTACAGTCACTGTCATGGTGCCTGAATCGTGGCTGTGTTCGCTTTCTCCATTCCGCAGTGAATGACCTCAAACCTTAGCAGTGTAAATCCGCCAACATTTTCTCTCAGTTTTTCTGAGCAAGGAAACCAGTAGTGGTGCGTTTTTATGATCCTTGCTCAGCCTCTCAAGAGGTTGTCTTTGAAGCTTTAGGGTTCACTTCCATACTCACTTCGATGAGCCCTGGTGGTATAGTGGCTACACATTCGGCTGCAATCCTCATGTTCAGCAGATTGAAACCACCAGCAGCTCTGTGGGTGAAAGGCTGGGCTTTCTACTTCCCTAAACAATTCAGTCCCAGACGCCCACAGGGGGTCGCTGTGAGTCAGCACTGACCCGATGGAAGTGAGTTTGGATTTGGTCAGTACTGACTTAGGTGGTTGTTGGCAGGCTTCACTTGCTCTCTGACTTCCCTAGAGACCTCAGGGTGTTTTCCCCCAAATCTTTCTCCCTCAGCCTGGGAGTGGCTTCCAAGGAGCAGTCTTTCTGTTAGCAGCTGAGTGCTTCACTGTCGCACCTGACACCCCCTGTAGCTGTGAAAGCGGCATGCAGGAGAGATGGGCGGGCTGGTTTCGGTGTCCTCACACCGATCATTTACAGAGCTCAGGCTTTCAGCATCTGTCCTGTCCGCTGGCTCACAGGAGTGCATGTGTTCCTCCAGCATGCTTTCTCAGATGGATCTACAGATGACTATTCAACTGAAATTGAACTAAAATAGGATGAGGATTTTTTCCCCTCCTGTGAAGCCAACCTCTTATTTCCTATAGCTTATCCTTTCTGGGGCTGCCTCTAATTTTCTAGCGCAGCCCAAGCAAGTCTGTTACTTCGCTTGTTAGATATTTTAGTTTTTAAAAGGAATTATTACAGATAATTAATTATCTTCTGTCATTTATAAGGTGTCCTGGTGGCTCTGTGGGTAAGGCATTGTGCTAACTTCAAGGTCAGCAGTTCAAACTCACCAGCTGCTCTTAGGGAGAAAGATGCGGCACTCTGCTACCATAGGGTTCAAAACCCCAGAGACCCGAAGGAGCAGCTGGACTCTGTCCTAGAGGATCCCTGAGTTAGAGTCCACTTGATAGCGGAGGGTAGTGGGTTATCGTATCTATTTTTATTATGCTGTAGGCAAAAAGTCTTTGTTCGGTCAGAGAATGTTTCTTTTAAAAATCATTTTATTGGGGGCTCATACAACTCTTAAAACGATCCATACAACCATCCTTTGTGTCAAGCACATTTATACATTTGTTGCCATCATCATTCTCAAATCATTTTCTTTCTACTTTGGCCCTTGGTATCGGCTTCTCATTTTTTCTCCTCCCTCCTCGCCTCACCTCCCTCATGAACCCTTGATAATTTATAAATTATTATTTTGTCATGTCTTACACTGACTGGCGTCTCCTGTCACCCACTTTTCTGTTGTCCGTCCCCCCAGAGAATGTTTCTTATGAAAATAGTTTTGTAAATTTTTCCCTCCTCACCATTTCCCAGTCTCTGAGATAAAATTACTTAATTGTCTTGAAGTTTGGCTGTAAAAACTTTAAGGCTGATACAGAGATGATGCAGTTCACTGAGACTAGCAGCCACTGCTTATATAGGCCGATGTCTAATGTAGTCTTCTAAGTGTTTTCCATATATTAACTTAATCTGCAAAATCACTATGATTTAGGCACTGTAAACATTCCATTTGTACAAATAAGTAAATTGAGGCATCAGCAAAAAATCTTTCCCAGGTTTTACAGCTGAGAAGAGGTCAGGGGGAATTGTGCACTCAGGCAGCCTGGCTCTAGCATCACCACTCTGTGTTCCTAATCATCCACCACAACTGCTTCAGAAACAGCTTCCAGCCCCTCGGTTTTCTGTCTCCATAAGCTGGGAATCTATTTGCACTTCTGCTAAATGACTCTTGTGTACATGGAAGTGACTGACAGGATAACTCACTGTGTGTAGGAGAAGGACGTCCGGAAGTGGAAGGAAGAGTTATTAGACCAACGACGTAGGATGATGGAAGAGAAATTACTTCATGCCGAATTTAAACGAGAGGTGCAATTACAAGCCATTGTGAAAAAAGCCCAAGAAGAAGAAGCTAAGGTATGGTAGACGCTGCAAGCAGTGGAGTACTTACCTAAGGACCTGGTCCAATTGTAATAGTAATCGCAGCTACTGCTCCTCAAGTGTGTTTTCTGTGCCAGGATAGGAAACTATTTCACAGACTCATTTAAAACACACTAAGTGTGATATCTTAGTTTATACATAATCTTATGAATTACATATTTTACATATTTATTGCAGTTTAATTAATAGGCAATAAATGTAAAGCAGTAGTTCTCAACTTACCTCATGCCACGACCCTTTCATACAGTTCCTCATGTTGTGGTGACTCCCAACCATATAATTATTTTCGTTGCTGCTTCATCACTGTCATTTTGCTACTGTGATGAATCGGGTGACCCCTGTATAAGGGTCATTCGACCCCAGAGGGGTTACAACCCACAGATTGAGAACCGCTGATGTAAAGTATGTAATATATCCAATTTGATAAGTTTTGACATATATATCCCTAAAATCACCGGTACTGTGAAGATAACAATTCTCTGAAGTTCCTTTGTTTGTTTGTTTTTTTAAATCATTTTATTATGGGCTCATACAACTCTTATCACAAACCATACACATCTCTGAAGTTTCTTGATACTAATTTGTAATTCATTTTTCGCTCCAGCCTTGTCCCCAGGTAGTTGCTGATGTGTTTTCTGTCACTATAGATGCTGACATTTTCTAGGATTTTACATGAATGGAATCATACAGTATGTGTCTTGCATCTGGCTTCTGTCACTCAGCACAGTTATTTTGCGATCCAGGCATGCTGTTGTGTGTATCAAAGAGTGTCTTTCTTTTCATTGCTGAGAAACACCAGCGTGCAGTATCAAGAGGCATCGCTTCTTAATGCAGCCACATGCTCACGGACATTTCCTTTTTTCCCTCTAGTCTTTGGCTATTACAACCAAAGCTGCTGTGAATGTTCATGCACATGACTTTGTGGGCATTTTTCTTGGAATTGATTGTCATGGTTTTATAATAGGTTCATTTTTAACTTTTAAAGAAACAATTTTGCACAGTAGATGTACTACTTTACATTCCTACCAGCAATGAATCAGAGTTCTGGTTACATTACATCCTTACCAACACTTGACACAAGTACCCATTAAAATGTTAGTCATTGTAGTACGTGTGTCTAATGTCTGCACACATTAATATATTTGCATGTCCACCTAGATAAGAGAGGCTGGAC
>NW_022111379.1:11695651-11699534 GCF_000313985.2 Echinops telfairi
TCAATTCCTTTTGCTCCTGGCGTGAACTGCTGTGGAGCAGTTTAAGGACAGCCTGACCCCCCAACCCCGTGCCTTTCTTTTGGTGGCTTGCATTTATTGCTTGAAAACCTAGAGACTTCATTTTACTTCTTTAATGTTTTATTATTGAATAAGAATGTTTCTATGTTTTATATGTTAGACGTGTTAGAATATTTTGTGTTCTTTCTTAACTTCATAGATATTTATCCTTTTATTAGCATATATTGATTGGTTCTCCATATTCAAAGCTTACTAGTTAAGCACTTAGAAAGAAATCTACTTCAGCTTGGATTTATCCCAAACCATTTAGTGATATGATTTTTTACCATCTCTATTCCATTCCATTCTGTTTCTCATGTAATTAATTCTCTATCAGTGTTACTTTTGTCTTTTATTTGTTCTCTTCTCTCTCTAATCTCCATTTGTTTTATCACAGTGTTGTGTTTTAGCCAGGGCTTTGAACCAGTTCAAACTGGTTCAGTCATGACTGACAGAGTGACATTGGATAGGATGAAGTGGAATGACAACCAAAATGGGTTAAAAAAAGGAGCGAACCAAGCCAAGGAAAGACAGACAAGAAACAGACAGAGCCAGCCCAGGAAGCAAACGCAGACAGAAAAGACAGTCCAGCCAGCACGAGAGACAGACACACACAAACAAACGCACCCAGCTGCCGGCCGTCACCTACCACACACACACCCACTCCCTAATGAATGACAGAATATTTGGTTGCTATGCAATGTGGATGCTGCCTTTGTTTTCTAAGAGGAAAATGAAATTTCTTGTAGAGCACTGCTTTGTAACGTTTCCAAGTTTGGGTATAGTTCCAGGTCACCTGCGGTTTAAAAAGTCTAGTCCATTCAGTTTTGCTTTATCTGCTACGACTCAACTGGGAAGAGTTGGTGTGAAGCCTTAGTTTTAACATCTATTCTTTGCTTCTTTAAAAGTAGGTTCTTATTCATTTCTTTTTCATTAAAACATTTGCCTGCGGAGTTTTCTCTCTCTGTGTGTGTGTGTGTGTGTGTGTGTGTGTGTGTTTCCAGATTGAGGTTTTTATATGGCTTTGCATATTCTTTTTTTTTTCTTCTGACTTTTTCCCTTTTGTTTAATATATTCCTTTTTAAAATGTCATTCCTTTTCTCTGATCTTGCTTATGCTTAATATATTTGTCCTGATATAATGTCGCTAAGTTTCCCTTGAATATCCCTATTTGTCTTCTACTTTGAGTACAGTTTGTTACTTATTCAACATGTGTTGGAGGAAAGTGATCTGTTGCTTTGTTTAAAGTTTTTTCCTTTCAGACTCATTAGAATTAAAATCTGTATATCTATTTAAGCATTAGTATGATTTTTTAATAGATGCAAATTTTGATATCAGGTGAACATGTAAAAGCAAAAAATCGCACCCACTGCCATCAAGTTGATTCTGACTCATGGTGACACTGCAGAAGAGAGGAGAACTGCCCTTTGGGTTTCTGGTCCTTGAAATCTTTTTGGAAGCCGATGACCTCATCACTCTTGCTCTGAGAGCCTGGTGGGTGTGAGCTGCTGCAGCTCACTAGGTAACCCATTAGACCACCAGAGCACCTATCGGAATCTTCATTTTCCTTTTCTTTTTTTAAGCAGTGCGTGTGCACAAAAACAGTTTAAAATTTTTGTATTATGAATTGGATCGAAAGTTTACAGAGCAGATTTTTCATTCAATTTATATATTTTTTCTGTTTCATCTCATTCATTGCAACCCCCTGAATGTAGTAGCACTTTCCCCAATTTTCCCCTGGGTTTCCTGTCTCTATTCCGCCTCCTTTCCCTTGAATTTTGAATCCTGGATTAAATGCTGCCTTTTATTTTTTTATCTCAATGGTTGATTATTCTAAGGCATGCATATTCCCCCATATTATTGGTCTCCTTACAGACCTGTCTCTTATCTACCTGAGAGCTGAGTCATGATGGATAAGATCATTTCCAAACTTGAAGGATAACTGAGTGCTATAGTCTTGAGGATGGCACCAGTCTCTCTCTGAGCCTGGTCTTTTTTTATGATTTTGAATTTTGTTCCAAATTTTCCTCCAACTATACTAAAGGCCCTGTAATTGGTTTTTCCCCAAAACAGTTGGTACGTAACTAAACATTTTTGTAGTCTCATGGGTTGTGGAAATTGATGCTCCATGAATCTACTGGACTAATTGTGTCCGTGCATCTTTGCTTTTCTTCACTGTTCTTATCTCCAGACACAGAGAGACCAATAATCACAACCTATAAAGCTGCTCCTGACCCCATTGTTTAAGACCATGTTGTTTTCAATATATTGTTTTTGTGGACAATGTGCTATGCCAATTTGACCTAGATGTAGCTCAGGACCATGATTCTGAGCCCTAGTCCCTATGAATCCTTCCTTGAAGGATTTTGGTTATGTCTAAGAAGTTTACACCAGCCAGCAGCATAGTGGTTATCAAACCACCAGCTGCCTCACAAGAGAAAGACAAGGCTTTCTACTCCCACAAAGACTTACAGCCTTGGAAACCCACAGGAGCAAATCGGCCTTAACCTTTAGGGTTGCTGTGAGTTGGATTTGACTCAGTGGCAGTGAGCTTGGTGTTTTTTTGCTTAAGAAATTTACTAAAATACATTGTAAATGGCAGAAGTAGGCAGTTCTTACTAAAGCCTACAGATTTATTATGTACACTGGATTATTATTTTGAGATAAATATTAAAAGACTCACATCTCATTCACTTTTTATAATGTGCTTTACCACTGGCTCTTATTATTATATAAATTATTGTTAAATTCCTTTGTGCCTTGTCCTTAACTTGACTTGAAATTTACTTGTTTTGCTTTTATTAAAGGTAAATGAAATTGCCTTTATCAATACCCTTGAAGCCCAAAATAAGCGTCATGATGTTTTATCAAAATTGAAGGAGTATGAACAGAGGCTTAATGAGCTACAGGAGGAGCGTCAAAGGAGACAGGAGGAAAAGCAAGCCCGTGATGAAGCTGTGCAGGTATGATTTCACTCTGTAAGCATTTAGTGAGTACCTGCCGGATCCTAGGCTCTCAGGGTAGGTGCTGTGGATCTCAAAAGGAATAAGACCTGATATCTGTTCCTATGGGTGCTTGGTTTTTAGTGTGTGTATATATGTTTGTGTGTGTGTGTATGTATGTATGTATGTATATATGGCACTGTTTGGAAACGTGCTGTTTTATTGCCAGAAGAAAATATGCATTCCTTCAAATAAGGTCTTCAATGCTGTATCACTAGACTGCGGTTAGAGAACCCTGATCTCTAGCGTCAACCAGATGAAGAACTAAACTACCCTGGACTGAAGTCATTACCAGTTCTTCTTTAATTGGCAGAGGATTGATATTATCCTCTTTCCAATAATAAAGGATTGTGTTTAAACTGAATCGTCCATGGCCTTAAAGAACTGGGGAATCTTTATGCTTCTGATAAGGGCCACCTGTTCTTTGTTGGGCAATGTCATCAGATAATTGCTTCGCTCCTACTCTCCCAATGAACCCTAAGTAGACTTCCATTTTCGGAACGGGAATAGTGAAGCCATAAACCGGACTGCTGTTTATAATCTATTTGAAGTGTCTTTTCCTCAGTAGATAGGCTTTTCCATTGGCCCTTTTTGGATCTGACATTTTTGATGTAGAGAAAAACTTTTTTAAAATACCCAAATATAAATGCAAATGTATTCCATTGTGATTAATATTTGTTCACTCAATGATTCAGTGATAATTTAGTGAATTAGTGTTATAAGCCATAGACTGCCTAGCCCAAGGGCATGTTAAAACTATATAGAGATAGATATAAGCACTTACACACACACACACACACACACACACACACACACACACACAC
>NW_022111379.1:11699634-11701682 GCF_000313985.2 Echinops telfairi
ACACACACACACACACACACACACACACACACACACACACACCCTTGTTTTCAATGAGGGAGGCATAAAATAAATTAACCCATAATGATAAGACATTCATAATGACAGAGACATTCACTGTAGCACAAGGAGAAAACTTCTTACTCAGATTGGGAGCAGGGAAGGCATGCGGAAGTCAGATAGGGCTTCATGGAGGGTATAAATAACTATGTTTTGTAAAATGCAGCGAGTCAGAAGTGCTCTATGGGAGCGTATTCCATGCAGAAGGAGGTGAGATACAGAGTTGGGGGGAAGATCACATGTTGCTCCTTCATGTTATGGGTGGTGTGAGGAATTTAAAATAGCAATGTATTTTATAAATGATGTTTTGCTCTTTTGGGGCATTAGTGGACATTGTCATCTTCCTTCTTGATCTCTAGTTGGCTAGAGTCTTATTTTCATCTGAGCGCCAAGCTAACTCAAGTGTAAAATACACAGTGCTCTTAGTAAAGGAAGTACAGCTTTTCCTTTCCAAGGAGAAGCAGGTTTTTAAAATTTTTTTAAAACCTTTCTAAGTTAATATTCTCTGTTCTTCTTTGCCCACAAAGAATTAAAATGATGACTATTTCATAAAAGAAGTGTGACTTATAAGTGATGCTTTGCTTCTCAGGGATCAACTTGACTGGAATATGTAAACTGTGTGCCAACGGCGTGTTTGTTTTACATTGTTTTCATCCCAGACCTCATTTTACTATCTTTTACAAACGTTTGACCTCAGGAGCGGAAGAGAGCTTTGGAGGCAGAACGGCAGGCCCGTGTAGAAGAATTACTGACCAAGAGGAAAGAACAAGAAGCCCGAATTGAGCAGCAGCGCCAGGAAAAGGAGAAAGCACGCGAGGACGCAGCCCGGGAAAGAGCAAGGTACCCCACTGGTTGTCTTCACGTTGGTCCCGGGAACATTTTTCACAGAAGAAGTATTGAAATCAGGCCCCAAAATGAAGCTGTTCCTGTCATACATGCCAACAAATTTAAAATTTTTAACATGAAAAAAAAAAGAAACAAATGTAGAAATGCACAAAAAATTTATTTCCAAGAATTATAACAGCATATTCAAAATATATCGTGTTTTCTCTCTCTCTTTTTTTTAATCACCCATGTAAATGAAGTGTGTGTGCAAAGCTGAAAAAAATATAGGCTTGTCTGGTGTGCCAGAACACTTACCTACTATTGTGGTTCTTGCAGGAGGGAAGTGGTGGATTGCTACACGGGTTGAAAAGGGAAAGGACCCCTGTTCTCTTCCTCTGCCAGTACTCTGGACTTTGATTTCAGCTCTCTGTTTTCTGTGGAGTGTCCCACCTCCACCCTCAGCTTGCCTGGTCCCTTTGAATTTAGAGGCAGTTTGTCCAACCTCTCGCAGGAGCAATCTCATGGCATTCTGCCCGAGTGGAGAAAGGGGAGACTTACTGTTTATTTTAGGACATTGACTATTCTGCCAATTTCCACCCCCAACCTTTATCCTTTCATAAGTAACCAGTTTCTTCAGTGGCTGACATGTTTGGGGGGTTCGGCTTGTGAGTCTCTCTCTGGGGCCTCCTCGGGTCTGCTTTTCAGAGTTAGCGGTGGTTCTCTCGCTGTCCTCTCTGCTCGTGAGTTCATGCCCGTACTCGTCCTGGCTTGTGGACACAGTGGGTTTGGGGAAGGGAACAAGATGAATATGTATGTTCAACAAGCCTTATTTAAAGCTAATATTTAAACTCATGCCTGAGTTCCAAAGCCGTTTTAAAATTAGTAATCCATATTTGTTACTCTCAGCAGTTGAGTGTGTAAGTTCCACTCTCTTCTTCCAGAGACAGGGAGGAACGATTGGCAGCACTTACAGCTGCTCAACAGGAAGCGATGGAAGAACTTCAAAAAAAAATTCAACTCAAGGTAGGTGTGTTACATGTTCTTATTTGCCATTTTGGAACTTGAATCATGATATTAAAATTTTATCTATACAGGATCAAGGGGAACGTAACAAAGAGGAAGTGCTGAAATCCTGGTGGGGACTGAGCATGATAGTGGGACAG
>NW_022111379.1:11702994-11707518 GCF_000313985.2 Echinops telfairi
AAAAACTAAATTTATGGATTTGAATAAGGTAAAACCATTGAGGAAAAACAATAACATTTCCTCTTTTTACTAACCAGTTCATTAATAACTTGAAGGCACGACTGCTAGACTTCTGGTAGTCATAGATTTTAATCAACTAAAAAGAAAATGTGAATATATTTAGTATAATATGTCTTCATTGATTTCAATGCTATGGGGGCTCAGAGGAAGAGCAATTAGTTTAACATAATGTTGTGTTAGAAATCAGAGGATTTTAGTGAATAATTCCTAAGGGGAACCTGGAAAGAAGGACTTAAAAGTTAACCAAGGGAATGGATAGGTGAGGGAGATGGAAATCCAATCATATGTTATAGGCTGAGCATGGGAGAAAGTGTGAAAGAGCATTTTACTTTTATCAGAGTATTATTGGTGGTAACTAGAAATGGGGTTGAACCCTCGTGGTGTCGTGATTATGTGTTAAGCTGCCAAACCCAAGGTTAGCAGTTTGAAACCACCAGCTGCTCCGTGAGAACAAGATGAGGCTTTCTACTCCCATAAAGAGTTATAGCCTCAAAAAAAAAAAAAAAAAGAGTTATAGCCTCAGAAGCCCACAGGGGCAGTTCTACCCTGTCCTGTAGGCTTGCTGTCAGTCAGCTTCCACTTGATGGCAGTGAATGAGTGAGAAATGGGGGGTGGGCGTGGAAACAGGTCTCTGCCATGGGCCTTTTCTGCCATGTGGATAGTCTTGCTTGAGCCTTTCTTACGACTTGGCATTCCCCATGTTATGTTCCAAGAAATGTGCATTGGAGTCCCAAAAGTTTATAAAATGCTACTTGCTGTAAGTTAGTTTTATTGAATTACAGTGCACAGAGACATAGCAGAGGCTATGTGAGGTTCAGTGTTAACAACCTATTTACATTTAAGTTAGTGTTTTTTGAATTTACTTCACCATGAGAACGTCTTCCACAAAAGGCCTATTAATATTAATGTCCCATGGAGTAGTTCCATAGAGCATACTTTAGAAAACATCACCATGCTTGTGGGAGCCATTAAAGGGTTTTACATAAATTCCTGTCCACAATGTGCAAATTCACACTGTAATAAGACCGTTTCCTATTATTTTGGAAAGCTTACTAGAAATAGCATTCCCCCCACCCCAATTTCAGGCTGATTTGAATCCTGATTCATAATCCTGTCCTTTGACTCTCTCCACAGCACGATGAAAGCATTCGAAGGCACATGGAACAGATTGAGCAGAGAAAGGAGAAAGCTGCTGAATTAAGCAGTGGGCGACATGCAAATACGGATGACGCCCCTAAGCTGACCCCCTATGAAAGAAAGAAGCAGTGTTCTTTATGCAATGTCCAGGTAGGTTGTCAGTATTAACTTTGTGATGACCTGTTAGCTTTTCTTGTTAAACTTGACTAAGTCACAGAGCTATATCCCTCTAGTTTTTATTAAACCTATCCTCAGGCATCTCCTGAGGACCTTGGGAAATGTGAGGGGGCTTCAAAAAAGTTTGTGGAGAAATGGAATTAGAAGAAAATGGAAAATGTCCATGAACTCTTTGAAACCTATTCATAGCCCATTTAAAATGCACCAACATTTAGGAATAGTAGTTCAAAGTGTCCAGGCATACAGTTGCTACTTAAAATGGATGCATACCTACTTAATGATAGTCGAAGCCAGCATTTTCTTGGTTGTGGGACTCCAGAAGAAAAGCAACATTTTCAGCACTGCACTGTCTTTTGTGTAGTGGCAGTGATTTCCTGTTACGGAGGGCTAGGGTGGCATACCTGCTTTCGACCGTGTCTTTATGAGGATCCTCAACATTGGGTTCTAAGCAAACTACTTCTAAGTCATGTTTAAATGCTAAAATGTGCTCTGTTTGGATATAGTATACTGGAATCAAATGTAATGTTTAAAATTAGGTATAATTTTAAGTTGATTACATTGTTTTGCTTAAACTATGTTAAATGAATAAAATTCTGTGTTTTTGGTGAAAGTTGATACAGCAAATTAGGTTTCCATTTGACAGTTTTATACCAGTTAGTGACATAATTTATGTTTTTCACAAAGTGTCATTGTTCTCATTAATTGTGACCTGATGGTTCTGTTTTTTAATGATAATCTAAACAACTTTGTGCTTTTAGATCTCGTCAGAGGTGTATCTTTTTAGCCATATTAAAGGGAAAAAACACCAGCAAGCTGTGAGAGAGAATAGCAGTATCCAAGGACGGGAACTTTCAGATGAAGAAGTGGTGAGCTTTACTTCTGCTCTTTGTCTGGGTATTGATTGCGTGCGAGCAGAGGAGCCCTCGTGGTGTGGCGGGCCATGTGCGTGGCCGCTGACCGCACGCTCAACAGTTTGAAGGCACCAGCCTCTGAAAGTTCACAGTCTCAGCTGTGTTGATTCCCTCCATGTAGGTCAGCGGTTCTCAACCTGTGGCTTACGGCCCCTTTGGGTGTCGAATGACCCTTTCACAGGGGTCACACAATTCATAACAGTAACAAAATGACAGTGATGAAGTAGCAACGAAAATAATTTTCTGTTTGGGGGGTTACCACCACAGGAGGTACTGTGTTACAGGGTCGCGGCATGAGCAAGGTTGAGAGCCACTGATACAGGCAGTCCTGTGTGTTCTTTGTTTGCTTCTTTATCCTGTAACGGGGCCTCATATGACATTGGTCCTTCCGTGTGCATGTGTCGGGGTTTATTTTTTATTTTATTTTTTTTCTTCTTTCTTTTTAAACATTTTATTAGGGGCTCATACAACTGTTATCGCAATCCATACACACATCAATTTTGTGTAAAGCGCATTAGTACATCATTCTCAAAACATTTTCTCTCCACTTAAACCCCCGATATTAGGTTCTCATTTTACCCCTCCCTCCCCGCTCCCCCCTCCCTCATGAGCCCTTGATAGTTTATAAATGGGTATTTTGTCATATCTTGCCCTGTCCGTGTGTCGGGGTTTATGCTGCTCTGTATATAATTCAGAAGTGATTAGGCTTGGGATCCACCTTACTTACATTGGTATCACCTTAACCGATTGATGCCGTCATGTATGATATCAGAATGCACGGCAGAAGGTTATTTTATTACATAAGATACGCTTGCATCTAACACATTGTGCAGGGGACACATTCATTGTATGACACGATGACTCGTGGTTGGTTCTGAAATCTTAAGTAGAGGTCAAAAGGAACGAAACCACTGTTTCCCGTCTTTGGATCTGACACTTGTGAAGGGAGCTTGCAACCATCATTGTGCTTCACCTTGGCGGCTTCTTCCTCTTGACAGTTTTTGTCAGTCAGTGTTCGACAGTCACATCGACAGTTCTAAACTTCCAGTTCTGTCTTGTCAGTCCTGTAAGATCGCCAGTTTCTGACTTGAACGTTATTTTTCCACACCCTAAATCGGCCTAAGCCGAGGTGAATGTGGAGCTCCCTGGGTGCTCCCCTTTGTTAGAGACCATACGTCTTAGTTGTCTGTGAGGCTGTCCGGTACTATTATGGTTTTCAAGTAGCTTCCAGAGTTGGAGGATTAGCCCACTGTGGCTAGAATCAGAAGTCTCTGAGTGTTTAACTCCAGTACATCCATTGCTTGACATAGTCTTTGGTTCATAGGAAGGTTATTAACTCATTGAGTTGTTCTGTTGAATTGAAGGTTGTGCCAAAAGCCTTGATGGTATTGAAATGGACTTCTAGATTGAAATGGGCGTCTAGATTTCGCTAAGTACCAGATAATAAAAACAGGAGTGAAAATGAAACTCGAACTAACTGTATGTGGCGCAATGGATTACACCTTGGGCTGCAGTGTGACTCCATGTGAAAAAGCGAAAGCTTTCTGCTCCCGCGAAGATTCACAGCCTTGGAAACCCAAAGGGGCAGTTCTGCCCTGTCCTGTGAGACAACTCGGAGTCGAAACTGACTCTAGAGCTGTGGGTTGTGGTGAAATTTGCCTCCGTTTTCCCCCCTTTTACTCAAAGTGTAAGAGAAAGTGGTATGAATTACTTTTTTCTGTAATCATTCCTGTAATTATCCTCCTTGTGTTGCTACCTCGAACGAAAGTCACATGCTTTACCTTAAGAAACTACTAAATTCTCTCAATTAATTAGAGTAATTATTAATAATATCATCAAAATACTTCTATTTATAAAAAATATTTGTACAGAATTCCCTTGGTAGCAGAGACCCCAAACCCATCTGTAGACAATGGGACATCCCCCCATAGAAGAGTCACAGGCAAGGGATGAGTCAACCAGGGTGAAGTATAGCACCTACATAACACACAGTTTTCCTCTGGTTCCTTGAGGCTTCCTCACCTCCAACTATCATGACCCCAGTCCTGTCTTTCACTGTGGGCTAGGCCGGAGCTCATGACACACGGAATCCAGGTCAGATATACCCTCAAGAACAAAAATGGGAGTAGTGATACCAGGAGGGTAGGGGGAAGGTGGGGAGAGGAGGGGGAAGAAACCGCTAGGGAAGGAAGACAGTGGTCAGTGTAAGATATGGAAAATAATAATAATTCATAATTTA
>NW_022111379.1:11708255-11721790 GCF_000313985.2 Echinops telfairi
ATTATTATTATTTTGTCATATCTTACACTGTCTGACGTCTCCCTTCACCCACTTTTCTGTTGTCCATCCCCCAGGGAGGAGGTTATATGTAGATCCCTGAAATCAGTTCCCCTTTTCCACCCCACCCTCACATGTAGTTATTCTTGGTGATAGCCGTTTCTTCCTGAAAACAAGTGTGCAAAATAGTATATGAGTTATGCAATATAGAAAGGCAATTTTACATTTACTCACTTAGAAGTTTCATTTTTAATCAATGATGGTATCTATAGTAAACATACTTATTCTACTTAAAGTTATTACTTGTCATCTGTGATGTCCTTATATTATATATCCTTTGTATGTGACCCTTCTTCTTTGACATGTAACACTTTATTTATGCCACCTCTGACCTAATAAAATTGTACCTTTGACCTTCTGCACTTGACATCTCAGATAACTTACTCTTGATCTTTGGCACATTTTGTTTCAAGCCTGTTAAACATAATAGGTAACTGCTCAGCAAGAAAGCTTTATTGTTTAGTGTGTTTATTATAATTTGAGTGGTGAAATTTTCCAATATTGCTTGAGACTTCACAAAAATAACTGTTATATGTCTGACTTTTTTTTGTCTTTTATTATCTTAGTAACCACATATTAAAAGCATGTGGTTTTTAGGGGCAGAACTTAGTGCTAATTTTAAATATATTAAAATTTTAATTTTTATATAAATTGTTGAAGAAATAGGTAACTATTAGTCATAGTTAAAACTACGATTTCTTTGTAGCCCCCTTTTCACATTATTAATGAAGCCAATGGGCAATTTTTTGTTTTTTGCACAAGTTGCATAAAGTACATTTAATCCTTTGTGGAGATTGAATTAAAAAAATTTTTTTTCACTTTCAGATCCATGTATTTCCATGTGAGGCTCCTTACTTTTACAAAGCATAAGATTATATAGGCTCCATTTACTATCTTGTATATTTAAATATAGAAAAAATAATTTTATTTGTTTTCATGGGAAATGCCTTCTCAAATAATCTTAAATTAACTATAATTTATTGGGTATATACAACCAAGTTTGGTTTCAGAAAACCCAAATTAGTCTTGCTTACTAGAAATTTAAGCTAATTAGGTGATTGAAGGAAAAATGGAATTTCTTAATTAGCAAAGACAATACAGTATTTAATAAGATTGTTTATAAACTGACCTCTCCAGTTCAGGGTATAACTGACAGTGAAGTGGAAAACTGGCTCACCAAATGATGACAGTTTAGAAAATGTAGGTAATTCCTCATAGAATTATGTATTTCCTTACATTGTTTACCTTAATTTGTAATAGCAGAAACTCTCTTTAAAAAGCCCTGGGGCACTCTGGGTTAATCGTTGGGCTGCTAACTGTAAGGTCTGTGGCTCAAACCCGCCTGCTGCTCCACTTGACAAAGACGAGGCTATTGCTCCTGTTGAATCAACTCAATGACCATGAGCTTGCTGGGTTTTGTTTTTTTTTAAATATTTCCACGATAGGAAAACATCTTGTTTGAAAAAAAAAATCAAGACAAATGAACACTCATAGTCAATTCCGGTAAATCATTGTCTGTCTTCGCCCCCCTTCCCAATACAATAGGTTTAATATGCTTTCAGTCAATATTTTTGGCAACCATATGGGTGATGGTTGTACATGATCAGTGTTGTTGACATTCCTCAATTGTGCATCTGAAAAATGTTGACTTGACAAAGTGATATATTTATTTTAAACCTCAGTTTGATCTAATAATTAAACAAATTCTTTAGTTAATAATGAGCCTCTTTTGAATAAAAATACTTGATCCCCATCTCCTTGCTTGTCACCTAAAAAAGATAGCTGTGTGGTAAGGAACAAAAATTGGGGTCTTAGTCCATGTTTTCTTCCCTTTTCAATTTGAGTTTTTATTTGCCCACTCACGGAATGTTCCCCTTAGCCAGTGAATTCTCATTCTCTTCTCTCTACTCAGATAGCACATATTCCAGCGGAGCAGCAGCTATTTGCTGACTTGTCCTTCTCTCAGTCCTCCGCCTGCATATCTCTGGGTCTTTGCTTTATCTTTTATTCTGGCCCCTGGCAGGCCTGCTGGCTCCCCCTATAGCAGTGCTTCTTAACCTGTGGGTCGCAGCCCCTTTGGGGGTGGAAAAACCCTTTCACAGGGGTCACCCGATTCATAACAGTAGCAAAATGACAGTTATGAAGTAGCAACAAAAATAATTTGCTGGTTGGGGGGTCACCACAACATGAGGAACTGTACTAAAGGGTCGCAGCATCAGGAAGGTTGAGAACCATTGCCCTACAGAATCCACACCACATATAAACTAAAGGCATTTTGATAGAACTAAACCTCAGGCCTTCGCCCTGAACACACAGCATAGCCACATTGATAGACTCACCACGTTATTCCAGAGGCAGCTCCAGGTAGACTCTCTTAAGAAAAAGAGGTAATACATTTGGCCTTACTCTCCATTAGAGACACACATTTTTCTTACCTTCCTCCCAACATTTTGCTAGGAAGAGATGCCATTGACTTTACTCCTCAATATTATTCTCATCCCTCCCTGAAGGGAGGTCCCTCAGTGGGATGGACTGACTCAGTGGCAGCAACAGTGGGCTAACATGACGACCGTTGTGAGGACGACGACGCAGGACCAGACATGGTTTCCTTCCAAAATTCCAAAGGGATTTCTACACTCTGGAGTAGAGACTCTAATTTGAATCTTCCAGGCTTGATTATTGGCATACTAAAGGAAATGACTTGACTTGTGTGTATATCTGTTTTGCATTTATCAAGTGCTTTTCCTTGCACTTATTGTAGAACTAATTCTTTTTTTCCCCCAATCATTTTATTGGGGGCTCTTACAACTCTTATCACAATCCATACATACAACCACTGTGTCAAGCACATCTGTACATTTGTTGCCATCATCATTTTCTTTCTTTCTTTTCTAATCATTTTATTAGGGGCTCATACAACCCTTATCACAATCATACATCAATTGTTTAAAGCATATTTGTACATTCATTGCCTTCATCATTCTCAAAACATTTGCTCCCCACTTAAGCCCCTGGCATCAGCTCCTCATTTTTCTCCCCCCTCCCTCCTTCCCCCTCCCTCATAAACCCTTGATAATTTTAAAGTTATTATTTTGTCATATCTTACACTGTCTGACGTCTCCCTTCCACCCACTATTCTGTTGTCCGTCCCCCAGGGAGGAGGTTATAGGTAGATCCTTGTCATCGGTTCCCCCTTTCCACCCCACCCTCCTTTCCACCCTCCCGGTATCGCCACCCTCACCACTGGTTCTGAAGGGATCATCACCCTGGATTCCCTGTGTTTCTAGTTCCTATCTGTACCAGTGTACATCCTCTGGTCTAGCCAGACTTGCAAGGTAGAATTGGGATCATGATAGTGGGGAGGAGGAGGGGGGAAGCATTTAGGAACTAGAGGAAAGTTGTATGTTTCATTGTTGCTACACTGCACCCTGACTGGCTCATCTCCTCCCCGCGACCCTTCCATAAGGGGATGTCCAGTTGTAGAACCAATTCTAACACCTATCTAACTCAGCTAAATTAGGCAAAAACAGAATAATTAAAAAAATATTACTCTGCTTACGTGTTTGTCGTGCTTCTTCCTGTACGGCTGTTGCACTTTTACTGTTAAGAACTTTTCCACATTTGCTGTTTTTTCTCTTAATTCAGTTTTAGAGCTATTGTTCCTTCATAATGATTCAAAGCTGGAAACCAAAAGAAGTATGATATTCTTATGGTCTTTTCAGTGTAGTAGGTTGGTAAGTTACAACTTCATAAGGCTCTCTTCCACAAATCTTTTAAACACTTCCTTTATTATAAACTGCAATGTAAAGCATAGACCTACAACTCAGAAACCTCTCATGTTTGGCAAACTTTTTTTCTCCATTGTTCCTAGTTAGATTTTATACTATGCACATTAATTATACAAACGGTCCGTGGATGTTGTAGATGGTTTGCACTCAACTAATAACGTAAGAGTTGGTGGTTTGAATCCTCTTAGCAGCTCTGCAGAAAAATAGACCCCCCTGACGGCCTGTCTCCTCAAATGTTAAAGCCAAGTCAGCCTTAGGAGGTGGTTTTGCTATCACTCTTGGGCCACCTGGAGTTCAAACTGAGGAGGTGGCAGCGCGTTTTTATTGCACACAGACTCGATGTGAAAGGCCCTTCTATCAATGATGAGCTGTTGTGGCGCATCAGCTAATATCTAATAGACCCTTTTTAAGGTGGATGTGCTGCCAAAACGCTATCGGTATATATTGCGTCTCTTTATATTTCAAAAATCAAATTTTGCTTCATATCTGTCCAAAGTTTTGTTATCATGTGCATACATGTTTTCATCTAATTTTGAATTTTGCCTTTTAATATAAAATACCCTTCTTTCCCATCCCGTGCCCTCCTCCTCGGATCTCATTTTTGTCTGGTGTTAATATTGCGTATCCAGTTTTGGTTAGTGTTGCCTGGTATGTCCTTTCAGATGATCTTTTGTTTAATTAAAAAAACAACCTTGACCTGTGATTTAGGTGACTGTGTACAGAGCAGATGATCGGCTAGCATTCAGCAGTTCATGCACATTCCGATTCAACGCGCCCATTTCCATCCCCGCAACATACCATCACTCCGCCCACTTCCTGAGTTTCCCGCTTCGTTCCCCCTGCTTTCTGCACCCTCGCAACCCTGACTGCCCCTTAGATCTTCATCGGTTGATGACGTACTGTAACTCGGAGATGAGTTCCGTTCCAGACCTGAAGGGCCACAGTGATGGAGGCCCCACCAGTCTCTATCCGTTTGAGAGTTCGTTCTACTTGTTACTGCTACCCAATCCAGGATCGAATAATGTGGCCCTTTTCAGAGCAGTTGGTGGCAGTACCCAGGTACCATCAAGTTCTTCTGTTGAAACTTTGCCCCTTTTTCTTTGCTCTGAAATCTACTTTGTCACGCCAGCTTTCAAACCCCCACCCCCACCTCCACCTGTGTTAGAATGCTACATTCTTCTATCCCTTTACTTTTAACCTTTTCATGTCTTTGTATTAAAATGTTTTCAAAGAAAATTGGTTTTTCAGTCCACAATTCATGCACATTTTGTTTCATCTTATTGACTGAAACTCTCACCATGTACCAGCCCTCTGCCCATGTCCTCCCTGGGTTTCCCCACGTTCCATGTCTCCTCCTCCCGTTTCTGTCTTTTGAGCATTCTCCTTCTTCTCGGACATATGCTCTCTTTTGATCTTATATGATTGATTGTTATAAAGAGTGCATACTCCCCTGGTATTATTGCCTACCTTAAAAGCCATCTGTCATTTGGCCAAAAGTTGAGCCATACTGATGAGTTTACTTCCAGTCTTGAAGGGTTTCTAAGGGCCACATTATTTGAGGTCCTACCAGCATTTACCCAACCAATAAGCCTGCTCTTACCTGTGATTTTGAGTTTTGTTGCACATTTTTCTCCCACTCTATCCCAGACCTCCTACCATGATCCCTTTCATATTGATCAGTAGTGGTAGCCGGGCACCATCTAGTTCTGGTCTCTAGATCATGGATGCACTAAGGGTCTTCATTTGTCTTTGATTTTCTTCACACTTCTTAGCACCTTAGATGAAAGCATACAATCTTTGTAGACCCCCGTCACTACTCAGCAAAGTAAGACTGAGAGCATTTCGTTATGGACTATGTTATGCCAGTTGATATTGATGTCTCTTAAGACTATGGTCCTGAGACCATAGGCCCAGTGACTCATTCTTCTGGGGTATTTATTTAGGACTTGGGTTTTCATACCGTGGCCGCCTGTATGCACTGCTGTAGTGGCGGTATGCTCTGCTACAGAAGCTCTGGTAGATTTGTAGTACATATGAATTCTTGCATAGAGATGTCCTCTCTCAAATGGGTGTGTGTATCATCTCTATATAGCCCCCACTCCTCCCATGGTTGTAGTCCCACTCAACTTCCCACTGCTCTTGCTATTACTGTTATTGCAGAATTACATATATAATACCGTTTATCTTCATTGCCTTTAACTCTGTGCTCCTCCCACTGGCTACCTTTGCCTTGATAAGTTAATGCTCACCTCCCCCTTATTAAATATTTTTTCCCTTCACCCATGTTAATATGTGTCTACTCTAATTAGTAATTTACTCTTACTCCTCTTTCACCCCAGTTAACCTTCAAATAATGTTACTGTGCGTAAACCATTTCTTGACTGTTTCTTTAGCATTGGTCTCTTAGAATAATTTTTGTTTTTTCATTGACTAATTTCCCTCAGCATAATGTCCTCCAGTTATGTGATGAGATGTTTTACAGATTCATTATCCTTCTTTAACAGTGTGTAGTGTTCCATTGTGTTTATATTTCATAGCTTGTATATCCATTTATCCAATGAGTGGAGCTTAGGATGTTTCCATATTTTTGTTGCTGTAAATAATGCTGATTAATGTGGGTGTGCTTATATTTGTTTCTGTCGTGACTCTTATATACTATTTCACTACTAGGCTATATGCCTAGCAGTGGTATTTCTGGATCATACAGTGTTTCTATTTCCAGTTTTTAAGGAAGCCTCATACTATTTTCCACAGGAGTGGCTTCACATTACAATCCTACCAGAGGGCATGAGGGTGTCAATCTTTCCACAACCTCCTCAGCATTTGTTATTTTTTGTTTTCTGAACTTTGCTATTAATGAGATGATATCTCCTTACTTTCATTTGCATCTCTCTAAGGGCTAATGTTCAAAAGTTGTTTTTTTTTTGCTTCCTGAATTTCTTCTTTGGAAAAATATTTATTCATATTACCACCCATTATCTAATTTGATTCTTTGCTTTTTGTTGTTGAGGTGTTAACTTTTTCTATAATTTTTAGAAATTAAAAAAAAAAATTAATTCTGTGTCCACTATGTCATTGTCAAAAGTGTTTTATCCGTCCATAGGCTCTGTTTTTACTCTTGTGGTCAAGTCTTGGATGCACATAAATGTTTAAGTTTTAGATAGTCAAATTGTCTAGTTTGTCTTCTAAAAGCGTGCTTTGACATTTTTAGATATGTTTGACAATATATTTATGCTATAAAGTAAGTCCCTCAAGTCTGCCCCTCTTTTTTCACAGATATTTAGATCTTTGACCCCTCTTAATTTTTAAAAATAATTTTATTGGGGGCTCATACAGCTCTTATCACAATCCATACATACATCAATTGTATAGAGTACATTTGTACATTCATTACCCACATCATCCTCAAAACATTTGCTCCCCATGTAAGCCCCTGGCATCAGCTCCTCATTTCCCCCCCTCCCTCCCCACTCCCACCTCCCTCATGAACCCTTGATAATTTATAAATTATTATTTTGTCATATCTTACACTGTCTGACGTCTCCCTTCACCCACTTTTCTGTTGTCCATCCCCCAGGGAGGAGGTTATATGTAGATCCCTGCAATCGGTTCCCCCTTTCCAACCCACCCTCCATCTACCCTTCCGAAATCACCACCCTCACCACTGGTCTTCAAGGGATCATCCGTCCTGGATTCCCTGTGTTTCCAGTTCCTATCTGTACCAGTGTACATCCTCTGGTTGCCATCATCATTTTCTAAACATTTACTTTCTATTGAGCCCTTGGTATCAGCTCCCCCCCTCCCCCTGGGTCTTTCTCTTTTAATCCATTCTGATAATTTTGGCCTTTCAATTAAAACATATTTTTAAGCATCCTATTGGGGGCGATTACAGCTCTTACAACATTCCATACATCAATTGTATCAAGCATATTTGTACATATGTTACCATTATCATTTTCTAAACTTTTACTTTGTATTTGAGCCCTGGTATCAGCTCTTCTCCCCCCCCCCAAACCCTCATGACCCCCTGATGTTATCAGTTATTATTGTTTTCCTATTGTACACTGACTGCTGTCTCCCTTCACCCACGTTTCTGTTGTTTGTCCCCCTTGGGGTGGGGGGATGTTATGCGTCCATCATTGCGATCAGTTCCTCCTTCCTCCCCACTTTCTTCCCCCTACCCTCCTGGTATCACTACTCCCATTTCTGTTCCTAAGGGGTTTATTTGACCTGATTTCCATGTGTCATGAGCTCTTATCTGTACCTGTGTATATGCTCTGGTCTAGCCAGAAATGAAAGGCGGGGCTGGGTCATGATAGTTGCGGGGGGGTGGGGGGGTGGGAGAGGGGGAGGAAGCCTCAAGGAACCAAAGGAATATTGTGTATTTTATTGGTGCTGTGATCTCTATTTCTGTTTTTCGTTTTAGGATTAACTATATTTTTTCATTTTATTCACCTTTGTTATCTTATTAGATATAACTTTTTTCTATTTTAATGGTTTCTTAAAAGTGTTCAAATACATCCTTAACTTATTACAGTCTACCTCCAAACCATATTATACTAGTTCACTTTATAGTGAATAATAATCTCACAGAATATTTACATTTACTTTGAGCCTTTATGCTATTATTGATTATTTTGCTTTTACATATGTTATAAGCTCCACCATACATTTCATTTAAGCAGTTGTCTTTTAAGGAAATATGAATAATAACATAAAATTTTAACTATTTACCCATGTAGTTTTAGTGTTTTGTTCTCCATTCCCTTTTATAGATCCAGATTTACATGTGATAGTACTTAGTTTCTACTTCAGGGACATTATTATTATTATTAAATACTTTTATTGGGGGCTTTTACATCTCTTATCACAATCCATACATTCAACCAGTGTGTCAGGCACATTTGCACAAACGCTGCCAGCATCATTTTTTTTCTTTTTTTAGATTTTAATGTATGACGGTCTTTATTTACAACTTTATTGGCAAAAAGAGGAACAAAATTAACAGTTTCACACAAGATATCACAACTGATCTTATCAGATCAAAGGTCCATCTCAAATGTTCATCTAATTGTCCAAAGAGGACACGACACTGACTCTGCATACGCAATTCCCTTTATGAAGTACAGTACTCATATTTTAGACAGCCTCTTTTATAAGATATAAATATAAAGGAAATGAAATCACTCAACAACGGCACTAAAGGAAAGATGTTTTATATTTAGATTTCTCTTGTTCCTGGTAACATATGCCCAATGAAAAACAATAGTTGGAAAAGTAGTTACACTTCCTATTTGAGTGGACAGTTATAACCATCCATCATTTTCTGAATTGACCATTATATTTCAATCTATCACGAACTTCTCTGAACTTACTATGAGATGTAATCAAAGTCAGGAGAGGAGACATAAGGAGAACATTCCTGTTTTGGGAGAGGGTTAGCCCTCCACAACCAGTATGGTAAATAAACATTCTGTTGAAGCATTCTAGGTGGAAAATTGATGTAGTCGATTTGAACTCATGCTGAGCCGATTTCATTTGTTCATGAACTCGTTTGGTGTCATTCATCTAAATCAAGTGTGTCTAATTCTTCTTCTAGTTCATGCAAATCTTCTCCAGTGAAAAGATTTTCATCAACAGGAGCAGCATCAATAGCTCCGTTTTCCTGTGCCTCTCCTTCCTTATCCTCGTCCAAGTCACTTCTTTCCCCACTTTCTGCCCTGCCTCCGGACGCTTCACTTATTTTGTTTTCATCCTTTTCTGAAGTGTATGTGCTGAAACTTTCAAGACTGACTACGGTAATACCTGTTTCATCTACCGCTCTTGGAATGTACAAGCTTAAATCTATGTCATTTACGTTCACAGAATCATCAACCTCATCACCGCCTATTCCCTGGGTGTAACGGGTCCATCTGCTTCTTCATCATCATCATCAACAAGTTCAGGACGAAATTCAAACATCTCACGACCACTGATCACTAGCGCTTTCCCTGCTTTGAAGTCTGCTTTTCTTCTTTCCATATCTTGCTCAAGTTTATCAATCTTTTCTTGTCTTTTCCTTTTTTTCCATGCAAGAAAAGATTCTAGGGTGATTTTGGTAACATTTGGACCTAGGGCAGAATGCTCTTTTTCAATGAGATCTTCTAATGAAATTTCATCTTCTTTCTCTTCTTTCTTCTTATCTTTTTTCAACACAAACCCAGGGGGAAGTGCATGACGATACATACACATATCACCCCCTCCAGGGCCTACCCCAAACCAGCCATACTTGTTGTTCTCAGTAACTTCAAGGAAATGCTTGCACACTATTTGAGTTTTGGGTTTTTTCTTTTCCGCCTCACCGTGCTTCTTATTCACTACTTCTTCCAGTTTTTTCTCATCCCAGTTATCCATGGTATTTTTTTCTAGTTCTTCATCTCTCGCATCAATGTAAACACTTCGCTTTTCACATTTTCTCTCCAGAGTCAAGTCATGAGAAAACTACCCTTCTCCCCTCGAGCGCACTGCCCTTGCGTGAAGAATGCACCTCCCACAGATTTGGGGTCTGCGCCTTTACTGATTTTTTGAGCAGAAACTAACTACAGGCTTGAATCGTTCATTCAGCTCCTGTAATTCTTTCTTCAATTTCTTTTCAGCTTCACTTTGTGCTACCTGACGTGGATTTTGTTGACCAAATTTAACTTGATGAGTAACAGCCTTGATAAACTTCTGTTGCTTTGCTCTTTTCTTATTCTTTAGACCAAAAGTTTTGTCTTCGATGATCTTTTCTTTCTCCTTCTGCTCCGCTTTTTTGCTGCCCCCGGCCTGAGCCTGTTTCTTGGCGGGCATTGCGGAGGCAGGTGGCACTGGCCAGAGTTAAGCACAGCTGGACACCGTCAAAGCCTCCGGCCCAGAGGCAGGAGTAGTAGGAACACTTGGGCCTCCGTCCCTGCCACACCGCGCAGAGCCGTCATCATTTTCAAAGCATTCTCTTTCCACTTGAGCCCCTGATATCAGCTCCTCATTTCTTCCCCCTTCCTCCCCTACCTGCCCTCCCTCACAAACCTTTGATAAGTTATATAGATTATTATTTTTGTATCTTGCTTCGTCCTCCATCACCCCTCGCCCATTTTTCCGTTGTTCGTCCCCCTGAGAGGGGGTTATAGGTTGATCCTTGTGATTGATTCCCCCTTTCTCCCCCCACCCTTCCCTAATCCTCCTGGTATTTCTACTCTCATTGTTGGCCCTGGGAGGTTTATCTATCCAGGATTCCCTGTGTTGCCCACTCTTATCTGTAGCAGTGTGCATGTTCTGGTCTAATCCAATTTGTGAGGTAGAATTGGGATCATGATAGTGGGGGAGAGGCAGCATTAAAGAACTAGAGGAAAGTTGTATGTTTCATCGGTGCTATACTGCACCGATATAACTGACTGGGTTATCTCTTCCCTGTGACCCTTCAGTAGGGGGATGTGCAATTGTCTAAAGATGGGCATTGGGTCTCCACTCCATGCCACCACCACCCCCAATTCACCTTGGGTATGATTTTGTTCTGGGTCTTAAATGCCTGGTACATGCTCCTTTTGACACCTCATGATCTCACTGGCTGGTGTGCTTCTTCCATGTGGGCTTTGTTGCTTCTCAGCGAGGTGCCACTTGTTTATCTTCAAGCCGTTAAGACTCCAGATGCTATATCTTTTGATAGCCAGGCACCATCAGCTTTCTTGACCACATTTACTTATGTACCCATTTTGTCTTCACTGATCCTGTTGAGTAGGTGAGCATCACAGAATGCCAGATTTTAGAATGAAGTGTTCCTGTGTTGAGGGAGTACTTGAGTAGAGGCCCAATGTCCATCTGCAACCTTAATTCTTAACATATAGTTCTATTCCCTCTTGTTATATGTATCTATATCTATATATGTACATGCCTGTACTTAGACCTCTATAAATATCCTTTGCCTCCTGGTTCTTTCCTCTATTTCTTAAGGGACATTAGTTAACAGTTCTTCTTGTATTGGTTTGTTGGCTATAATTTTCCCTGTTAAAATATCTTTATTTACTTTTATTTTTCAAAATATTTTTTGAAAGATATTTTTAACTATGTGTAGCTAGAACGTGACTTTTTTTTTAAAGTACTTTAAGGAAGATGCAAGATTTTCTCCCTTGATTTATTTCCAATAAGAAATTTGTTGTTGTCAGGCTTATTTTTGTCTCTCTGTTCATAATTAATGAGAGTCCAAGATAGTTTTTATGACATGGGATTCCTGAGAAAATTAGAGAAGATTCATAGTACAAGTGGAAGGACTGGGAGGTACTTTCTCCACTGAAATAGGAGACCAAGGATAAGTGGCAGGTTTGTTTGATGTTATGCTCGGGAAGATGAAGCTAAGGGTATACTCTTACATTTTCCAAGTAACCTGGAAAACAGATTTAGACATTGGGAATGGAAAAGTGATTGAACTGGAAGACCTAGTAAAGGAATGTGTTTAGAAATAAAAAAAATAAAACAAGACCCATTGAGCATTGAGTCAGCTTGTAGTAACCCTGTAGGACAGGGTAGAACTGCCCCTGTGGGTTTCTGAGACGACTCTTTAGAGAAGTGGAAAGCCTCATCTGTCTCCTGCAGAGAAGCTGGTGGTTTTGAACTGCTCACCTTGCGTTTAGCATTCCAACTTGTATTCCACTTTGCCACTTGGACTCTGTATGATTAGAAATAGTTATTGCATAAAGTATGAGAGTGAACCAACTACATACCATTGTTATATGATTGGACAGACTTGAGGGCCTTGTTGAAGATGGTAACCGTGGATTTATAGTAGTGTTGGCCCCATATGGGATTTTTCTCGTAGCATTTATCTACATGGCGCAAATGTTGGGTTTTTTTTTTAAGAAGGTGTGAGAACAGAGAACTAGAAATTGAGAGTATTTATAGAGCATAGTGTAGTGGGTTACTCATTTGGTTGCTAGCTGAAAAGTCAGCAGTGGAAACCAGCCACTCTAAGAGAAAGATGAGGCTCTGCTCCCATAATGATTTGCAGCCTCAGCAACCCACGGGGCAGTTCTACGCCATCCTCTAGGGCAAGGGTCCTCAAACCTTTTACACAGGGGCCAGTTCACTGTCCCTCAGACCCGTTGGAGGGCCGAACTATAGTTTCAAAAAAAACTATGAACAAATTCCCATGCACACCACACATATCTTATTTTGAAGTGTAAAATCAAACGAGGCAAAAACACCCGGCGGGCCAGACAGATGTCCTCGGCGGGCCGTCGTTTGAGGACCCCTGCTCTCGAGCATAACTGACATGGCATCCCATTGGTTCTAGTGTTGGAGAGAGATGACTTGAATTGGGAGGTAGTTAGATAGAAGTAAAATAATAAAGGTAGTGTGCTTAAGCTCAATCTTTTTCAGTTTCAAAAGAAAGCTTTAATATATTAGCATAAAACCTTTGTGTATTAGCAAAGAAACACCAAAGCCCACATGGAAGAAGCACACCAGCCTGTGTGATCACGAGGTCTTGAAGGGATCAGGTATCAGGCATCAAAGAACAAAAAAATAAAATCATTGTGAATGAGGGGGAGTGCAGAGTGGGGATCCAAGACCCATCTGTAGGCAACTGGACATCCCCTTAGAGAAGAGTCACAGGGAGGACGAGCCAGTCGGTGCAGTATAGCACCGATGAAGTATACAAGTATACAACTTTCCTCTGTTCCT
>NW_022111379.1:11722221-11725600 GCF_000313985.2 Echinops telfairi
TGTATGGATTGTGATAAGAGTTGTATGTGCCCCCAATAAAATGATTAAAAAAACCTCTTTGTGTGTATGTGATCTTTAGCATAACTTTCAAACACAAATATTCTTTTTTTTCACACAAATATTCTTTAATGTTTCACAGTTAATAAACTTACAGAAAGTGTTGTTCCAGTGCTGTGAGTCTGTCATGAAGCTATTGATTCTCTGGTGTCCTTGTCCCCTAGGGCCGTCAGAGCCACTCACAACTGAGTCCTGGCTCTGCCTCTGAGCAGTGTCTTCCCTTTGATCTTGGATTAAAAGAATATGGTATTTGTGACTTGTGGTAGGATGATTATTACTGTAAACTACTGAAATGTACTATAATACTACTGAAATGATAGCTAAGACTAATGCTTGATAATAGTCCAAGTTGCTCTGCTTTGAAATCTTTTAAGAACAGAGAATAAAAATCCCCTCTTACAAGACTTGGTTCAGTATAGCTGAACCAATTTTCCGGTGTAGTATTGAACCTCAAGCCTTGCCCAGTCTTCACAGCATGATAAATGAATAAGCTTGTTGACCTCTGGGCTTCTCTTGGAGACATCTATTAAACCTTCAATTAGGTAAGAAAGGAACATCAGAATCTACAAAAGAAGACTTTCCCTCATTCATCATGTCCACCTACCAAAAAAACAGACCGAGGATTTGTAATTGTCACTGGGTGGCAGGGACAGATGGTAGACCATCATCCTTATCAGAAGATGGTCTTTTCTCTTTTGCGCACTGTCTTTTCCCAGTATTTCGTTATCTGCATTTTCCTTATCTATCATTTTAAATAGTATAATATAAAGATTGTTATCAATAAAAACATGAGTATCATACACCTGTAAGAAAGGATGCTGGCAGGGTTGAATCTTGTATAATTAAACTGTCCTATCTGGTATGAAAAGCTGTCGGTGTTGTATATACTTAATGTTTAAAATCATGCTGCTACTGAGGGCATTATTTTGGCAAAAGACATTGCATTTCTGATGCATCTAACCTTACTTTGAGCCAACATGTTAAATTTAATTGATGTGTAATGATACTCTTGGACCTTTTCTTACATGTTTGCCACTCTTGGACATCTACTGTAGCAGAATGTATTAAGCCGCAGGCACTAGAGCCCTCCTCTCCATTATGTCATCTCCGTCATAAATTTTCCAGCTTCTTGCATGTGTAAGCATACTTCCTATAACATGAATTAAACTGATTTCTCTGTGTGATGCTTTCATTTTTAAATAGTGTTTGGATAATATCTACTGGTACTTTCTTTGAAATGGTAATGGCATCCAAGAAATTTTTTAAAAATTACAAATCAACTTTTCTATGAACTTAATCATTTTCTACCTTCCCTTTGACCAGATGATTTGGTCTTTACCCTGAGTCGAAGTCTGATCCTCAGAGAATGTTGTGCTTCTGTTACTTACACAGTTACCGCAAGGGCAGTCGGTGTTAAGTCAAATGTCCGTGAATTGAACTCAAGCTGGAAATCGTTTTCTTGAATATACTATGCCTGTGAATGTAGCGTTTAAAATGTATGGTAAATTGTTGTCATGCCAAAAAATGCCATGGTATTTTTAAAACTAAACTTTCAAATTATGAATTAGGTGAAGGTTTACAGAGATCATCACTTTTGCATTCAACAATTTATACACATTTTGTTTCAGTTCATACATTTTCATTTCCTCCACATACCATCACTGATCCCACTTCCTCCCTCTGTCCCCATTCCCTTCTCTCCTACCCTTCTGTCCTGGGTGAGTGCAGTCCCTGCTTCCTTTGTCCGGTATTCCTGTATTTCTTTCTTCTTTCATCTCCTTCCTGCGGTTGTCGCCTTCAGATTCCTCCCCCCACCCCCGCCTGCCTGCCCGCCTCCCTTTCGGCTGTCCATCCTTCCTGCCTCTCTCTCTCTTCTCTTCTTCCCTGCTCTCCATCTCTCTCTCCGCCTTTCTTTCTCAGACACCTTCCTTTCTTGCACTTTAGCTTTTTTGTTTCTCTCTCTCTCTTTTTTTTTTAGGATTTATCTTGTTTTATTTTTAAAATAAATTATCTTATTGGGGGCTCTTACATATATTACAGCAAACCATGCATCTGTTATCTCAAGCGGATATGTACAGTTATTGGCATCAACAATTTCTAAACAATATCCTTCTCTTTGAGCCCTTTGATATAAGCTCCTCTTTTCCCCCTCTCTTTCCCACCATGCCCACCCCACCCCCGTGCCAACCCTTTGTTATTGTTGTTTATACATATCTTACATCGCCCATTCTATCCCTTCACCTACTATTCTGGTATTCTTCTCACTTTTTAGCATCATCCAGAGGAACAAGAAATAAGTTACAGCTTCTTTCCCCTTGCCCTCTCACGTCTTCCCAGGTTGTAGAAGGCAGTGATGGGAGGATCTTAAATGCTCTTCCCGTTATCTTTTTTGTTGTCACAATTTGCCTCACTTAATTGTTATATATTCTTGTGTTATCAAGCATGGTTCAGGGTGGGATAGAATGATGTTTTTAAGAGTTTAAGAAAAACTTTGACTCTTGAATTAACTGATAATATTGAACTTTGGATTCTAATGTTGGTAATATACAAGAAAAGGTTGAGAGAAAAGCGCTGTTTTCTCCACAAAATGTGGAAACCCTTGTGTTAATTTTTCATCTATTTAGATTAGGAACTTGGCATCGACTTGTTCTTGAGGATACGTTGTTTACTCCAGAGAAATATGACTGACACATGAGAGTGGTTTTCTGTTAAAGAAAGATGTTAATCGTCTAGTAAAAAGGATTTTCCAAAGGAAATATGTTTAACTCTAAATGATAATGAGAGTACTGCCCTCGAAAATTCTAAGGTCTGTGATATTTTAAAATAATGGGAAAGCACATTGCTTTCTTTAGTTTGTTCAGAGGTATTGCTTGGGAGACCTCTACAAATGGCAGTCATTAAGTCCGACATTGTGTCCTTTGTATTTTACCCACTTTATTCTATTTAAAGAACTTTTCCATTCTTTCTCAGAGATGATGAACCTGTCCATGTTTAGTTTTATTTTCATGTCTCTTTTTAAAAACAAGGAAATATGAGAACCGTTAGCAGGAGTCTGATAGCATATCAAGGTCATAAACCTCAGTATGAATTATTTCATTTAGTATAGTAAATTATGTTAGAAAGGCCAGAGCTTTTGTCTAGTATGCCATAAAATGTAATTAAGAGAATAAGAAAGGTATAAACCTTGATGAGCTCATGTCTACCTAGGTATTAGTTTCCTTTATGCATCATCAGTCCATATTGCAGCAGTGTTGTTTAAATAAGAAGTCATAGTTGTGGCTTAAAAACTAGACCTAAAATATTTGAGCCCACACGGAATTCA
>NW_022111379.1:11726073-11728074 GCF_000313985.2 Echinops telfairi
TATTCTTACTGCATCAAGTCTAAAGGAAAAATACATTTCCGGTCAGTGCTTATTTACAAGTAGCAGTATCTAATAGAATAGCAAACTCAAACTTATTCTGACTTGTTAGCAGTAGAGTAAGACTTGCCTTAAGCAAGATTTTCATCCTTTTTTTTTTTAATCATGTTATTGGGGGCTCATACAGCTCTTATCACAATCCATACATACAACCATTGTGTCGAACACATTTGTACATTTGTTGCCATCATCATTTTCAAAACATTTTCTTTCCACTTGAGCCCTTGGCATCAGCGCCTCATTTTCCCCCTCCTTCCCTCACAAACCCTGGATAATTTATAAATTATTATTTTTCTTGTCTTACACTGACCTATGTCTCCCTTCACCCACTTTTCTGTCCAACCCCCGGGGACGGGGTTTTATGTAGATCCTTATGATTGCTTCCTCCTCTCTACCCCACTTTCACTTTCAAGATTAATATTTTGAAAATGAATTAGTAAATCATAGCCACTATGCCGGGGGAATATTAATTAGAATTATGAGTAAATATGAAAAAGATGACTATGTTTTTACACAGTGACGGATGCTCATTCTTTACAGAACAAATAATTATATAGCAACTGTAACCTTAAGCAAATTGATTCATTTCTTTTAAAGAATTTATTTTCTAAGGTAATCATGGAAAGCCTAGTTCATGGCATTTCCATAGATCCTTAATTTTAAAATTGAAATATTAATAAATACACATTGTAGAAAATTTCAAAAGCCAAAAAATAAAGCAATACCCCTTGTTAATGTTTTGACCTAATGATCTTCTATGCCTTATATATGAATTCATAACATTCACATACTTACTTTAAGAGCCTCGGTGGCATGGTGTGGGTCATGCATTGGACTGCTAACTGCAAGATCAACAGTTTGATACCACCAGTCGCTCCAAGGGAGGAAAATGAGACTTTCTGCGCCTGTAAGGGCGTTAGCATCAGAAACCCACAGGCAGTTCTGCTCTATCTGATGAGGTCCCACAAGTTGGGATTGACTGGACTGCGATGATAGTTTGGGGGGGGGGGGCACATTCATATAAAAATAGCATGTGCATAGGTTTGACCCCTGAGTTTATTTAATATTATATAATGAACATTTCATATCATTGCTACTGTTAAAATTTTTCTTATCTATGTAGCATTCATTCTAATATGTGCGGTATACTGTATGCACACAATTCCTTCCTGCTGATAGTTTGTTGTAACTCTCAATGCAGTAAACATCTCTGTAGAGCAGTGGTTCTCAACCTTCTTTGTGCCACGATCCTTTAATAGAGTTCCTCATGTTGTGGTGACCCCCCCAACCATAAAATTATTTTTGTTGCTACTTCATCACTGTCCTTTTGCTACTGTTAAGAATCAGGCGACCCCAGTGAAAGGGTTGTTCGACCCCCCTAAAGGGGTCCAGACCCCCAGGTTGAGAAGCACTGCTATAGAGGAATCTCTTCATACAGTTGTTTCTTTGTGATAAGTTTGCAGAAGTAAAACCAGTTAGGTGAACTTTAATAAACAGTCCATGGACTGAGTTCTGAGACTAGAGGACTCAGGAAATGGGCTGGCAGCAATCTGAGTCCTTCCATTTCTGTAACTGGTCTGTAGAGATAAGAAAGACACTCCATCTCTAGGGAAGTGGCAAATGTGTGGAGATTATCTTTCAAGAACCAAGGACAAAAACTAACTTCATTGGGTACAAACCCCACAAAAGCCTTCATAGTTTTAATGGAAATAATTGTCCTGTATCATACCCAATAATGCATATCTTTTTATCGTCAATAAGTGCCGTATCTCATGGCTCTGCTCAGTGCCTGCCCCCATGAAGCAGTTTATGGGTGCTATCAGAAAATGTAGTGTCACATATTCTAAGTCACAGAAGGCAAAATACAAGCAAATAGCCAGGCATAGAAATGCTGTTATTTCATGTAACAAATAGATTTTAAAAGAAACAAGAACAGTTGATACT
>NW_022111379.1:11729402-11737527 GCF_000313985.2 Echinops telfairi
GTATCAGCTCCTCATTTCCCCACTCCCTCCCCACTACCCCCTCCCTCATGAACCCTTCCTAATTCATAAATTATTATTTTGTCATATCTTACACTGTCTTCTAACTGTCCACAGTATATTCAGTATTCTTTGCTAATTTAACATATTTCTACAAAACGGAAAGTAGCAGAATCGATCATTTCACAAAATTGAGAGTGTCGCCTTAGAAAGTTCCTTTTCCTTTGTGCAGTGTTGGAAATTACACACCAGAAGCTCTGCTAACAAGAGCAGAGCAGGAGGAGGGAGGTAGAGTGGTGAAAAGACTTGATTTTGTGATGTCGTTCGGTTATGGTTTTGACCTTGGGCTTTGTACCATTGGGCATAATCCCCAAACCTCAGCTTCTTAGTTAAGCATCTGTGAAATGAAAACATACTGCCCTCAGTTCTATCTGGTTGTAAACATTATAAGAAATACTATGTAATTTACCTAGTCTTTTGCTGAGCCAATGAGTTTTCAGTGAATGATAATGATGGTTTCACATATGACTTGCTTTGTATCTACCTTAGGAGGTTGGGAAGGATAGTATCTTTATTTTTTTATGATTGCTTTCATTTGATTTGAGTCATCATTTTTTTCAAGCCCCATATCTGTGTTTATATGTATATACTTATAACTTAAAGAATTTCTTTTGATTAGTGCCATTGAGTCTCTTTGAACTATAGTCAATTCATGTGACAGAGTAGAATTTTGACTTGTAGGGTTTTCTAGGTCAGCCCTGCAGGGCAGGGGAGAACTGTCCCTGTGGGCTTCCCATAATGTAATTCTTTATGGAAGTCGTCAGAATGGACCGCCTGGCAGTGAGGTGGTTTTTATTTTGTCTTTGGTAAG
Source organism: Echinops telfairi (assembly GCF_000313985.2). NCBI lineage: Eukaryota > Metazoa > Chordata > Mammalia > Afrosoricida > Tenrecidae > Echinops > Echinops telfairi. Next base: position 11,730,271 of record NW_022111379.1, read on the forward strand.
TAATCTTTACACAAGAGCGGATTAGCAGATCTCCACCCCCTGGAGTCCCTGAGTGAGTTGAAGCTGCTTAACTAAACCATGGAAACCCTTTAGTTCGGAGCTGAGTGGTTAACCCACTGCCCCACGAAGGCTCCTTTTCCAAAGCAGAGACCTGCTCTGTGAGGCAGGATCAGTTTACTAAAGGAAATCATTGTGCTTGCTTGCCAGCCACTAGTATCTTCCTTTGACGGTTGGGTTCTCTGGCTTTTGCTTACTTGTTGCTTGGTAGTTTTGCGATGTGAAAGCATGACTCTCTGGCCCAAATCCACTTCCAACCATATCTTTAAAGTCCTATTCAAGAGTTTAGATTCAGTAGCCGGACTCTGTGCAGTTCATTTTGGACTTGTCGCTTCACTAGTGACAAAGTCACCCTCCATGGTTCTGACGTTGGAACGTTCAGCAAATTATTCAACTCTGTGCCTTAGTTTTCTTATATTTAAAATAAAACCTACGTGCTTTGAAAAGTTAGTGGGAAAATTCTATTTTCTAATTTCATTTTTCCACAATTTAAATAAAGTCCATTCATATGTTCTCAGTGTAGTTCTAAGGACTAAATGAATAAATATATATAAAATGGTTAGATTCAAAGTATGTTGTATAATAAGTCCTTATCATCACTGTCATTAACTATTATTGATAGCTTCCTCTTTTCAGTCATTGGTTAACAAATAGTTATTGAGTACCAACCACAGTGAAACATTTATAAACACAACATAGAAAACCACTGCCCCCCAAACTTACATTCTAGTGCAGAAACTGGCTAGTGAACATATGAAGCTAGGCAATAAGTCCCATAAAGAAAAAGAAAGACAGCAAATGGTCCCCAGGCCCATCTAGTTGATTGTGACTCCCAGCAACCCTGTGGGGCAGAGTGGAACTGTCCCGGAACCTTTTACGAAAGCAGACTGCCACCCCCACCTCTTACCCTCAGGGTGGTTAGTGGGTTTGAACTACTGATCTTTTGATTAGCATCAGAGTGCTTCACTACTACTACTACTACTACAACACCATAAGGGTTCTTTCAGCAAATAGAGAGGGCACTATTAAAATATTGTTCATTTTATCTTGGATCATGCAAATATCTGGAGATTGGGATAAATTTTGGGAAGTAGTTTGGAAGTAGAACTTGCTGATCTATATTGAATGTGAAGAATTTTGCAAATAATGGCACCATTCACTTTGGAAAGAGCAAACAAATATTCTGCTTTGGAAATGTTTGCTGAGCACCCAACTGGAGATGGGAGGGAGGCAGATCGATAGATGAATGAAGTTCAAAGGAGAGATCAGGACTAGAGATAAGAATGCAAACGTTCCTGTGTGTAATATATTTCAAGCCCCTGCACTTGATGTGTCAGTTTGGATAGTAAAGAAGAAAGAGCTAAGGATAGCCTAGGGGACTCTCCAGCATTTAGAGATTCAGCAAAGAGGACTTAGGAAGTAGCAGCTAGTGCGTTCTGGAGGACAAAGTGATGTCTGGAAGCCTAGTGAAGGCAGAGGGCAAGGGCGGAGGAAGGGATGCTCAGAAGCATGGCTGTATGAGAGATAAGGACTGAGAGTTGACCGAGGGTATTGGTGACTTTGATAAGAGCAGTTCATTAAAGTTGTAAGGCAAAAGCTGCACTCAAATGGGTTCAAGAGATCATGAAATTAAAGACGTTTAGGGAGAGAAGATACACCCCCTTCCAACATGAATTTATATAAAGGGGTAGTGAGTGAGTAGAGGGACCCAGGTCAACAGAGACTATTTGGAGGTGATTTAAGTAGAAAGAAGGAAACTGATGTGGAAAAGAGGAGGAATGAATATGCAAATGGAAGAGAGGGATTGGCATCCACTGTGAGGCAGGATAGATAGGAACATGGGCATGCCCACGCTCCAGCAGGACCGGCAGCTGAGAACATGGTTGGTGTGAAAGTACCCTTCTGAACGCGGCAGCTCTCCTCAGTGAAACCAGCATGGCATGCAGTGAGGGGAGGGCGGGAAGGGATGTTATAGATCTGCAGAGACAGGCGGTCTGAAATCATTCTCTCGGTAGGTGAGTGTGTGCACGAACTGGTGTGTGACATAGCTGGAGCCCACTTGAGGTGTAGCGTCATAAAGTATGAGTATTCAGCATGCTCGTAGTTGTTCATAACTACATTGGTCTGCTCAAGGATAGACACAGAGAGGTAATGTAGAGAGTTGAAGTTTTCTAAGGGGTGTTGGATATGTATAAGGGAATGATTCTAATGACGGGCCAGAAAATCTAAAATGGTTAAGGAAGGCAATAGAAGACATTAGGCTGCAGTTAACCCAAGCCTCTGTTGCTACTGGCCACCTTCAATTTCTTACCTCTGCCTGTGTTTTATGGAATATCCTTCTTTTTCTCCTTTCTGCACCACCACCCAAAATACATGCACAAACACACACATCCAAATGTATTGCTGGTTCAGGATGACAGGCATGCCATGGTGCAGCTTTCTTTCCTTTTTTAAATCACTTTATTAGGGGCTCAACCCATCCATCCATTGTGTCAAGCACCTTTGTACATATATATGTTGCCATCATCATTTTCAAAACATTTTCTTTTTCCTTGAGCCCTTGGTATCAACTCATTTCCCCTAACCTCCCCCACCAACCCCATGAACCCTTGATAATTTATAAATCATTATTTTTTCCATGTCAACACAAAACACTGTTTTCTGTTGCCCTTTCCCCTGGGAGGGGGCTATATGTAGATCATTGTGATCGGTTCCCCTTTCTACCCCACCTTCCCCTTCCCCTCCTGGTATCGCTGCTCTCCTGATTGGCCCTGAGGGGTTTATCATATGTTCATGGTGCATCTTTCTTGAAGTGTCCTTACCCCTAGTCAACAGTAATCTTCTTACCCACTTTGAGTTCTGATACCATTTTACCTTTCACTCTCTAATTGTCATGGATAGCTTGCTATTACAGTTTTGTGTATGTATTTTATGTCTTCTACCCTGTGGTGTGCCCAGGGACAGGGGTGGCCTTGTGTGCACAACATGCAGTACAGTTGACAAGTAGATCAGGGCAATCTCAAGTGCAACAATAGCTTCCACATTCCAGAGCCCTAGTGGAGGCCACTAAGTACTTCCTGGAGATTGCCTTCGGTCTCAGCTATCCCAGTGCCACACTGTCTTTTCTGTTCAGTGGCATGTGCAGTGCTCACTTGAAGATGGTATTGTTTTCACCACCATCATCATCATTTCCCACATTTATCTTACAGGAACATCTTTCCTTGAAGAAGTATATTGTTGACATTGTGGTTGAAAGTTCAGCTCCACCAGAGCCCGTGAAAGATGGAGAAGAGCGGCAAAAAAATAAGAAAAAAGCCAAAAAGATAAAAGCCCGGATGAACTCCAGGTACCTTAGAAACAAAAGAGGAACTTTGAAGGATGTATCCTTCTTGAATGTAAATTCAAAAACGACGAGGGGGGAAGTTAAAAGTTGTTTGCTTCAAGAAGCCCTTGGAAATAACACTGATGAGCTTAATTTATAGCCACTTTCTTTGATTGAGAAAGAAAACTGCATATCGATCTCAAGCCCTTGATTTCACCTGTTAAGAGCTCTCCTTATAATTGGATGTGCCAAGGCCTTGCCAAACTTATGCCTCCTCCAGCCTACAATAGTATGTTTAAGTATGTGTAAACTGAGCCTATTTTTCTTTCCAAATATTGATTTTTAAATGAAGTATCAAAGAAAATCAATAGCAATCAACAAATAGAAGTCGGCTGGCTGTAGTGTCAAATCCCATGACTAGGTTTAATCAATTTGGTTGCCTGTCACAACAAGAAAAAGTTAGAGAAATATCTTGAAATGGAAAGTGAGTTGTCAGACCTGTAGTTTATCATCGGCCTCCAAAGTGACATCTGAGGGTCAGGCATCTGTGTAGTCAGTGCATCGTTACCTCACAAGCTCCGGGCATCATCTGACGACCGGTGCGTTGTGTGTGTGTGTGGGGGGGGGCCCGCCGGGGACAAGGACATGCTGTTGAACTAATTGTCCCACTGAACACTGAGCCTGACCAATGGCAACAAACGGGATTCGAATAAGGCTCACTGCTGGAGCTGTTTCTCAAGGGTGTCTAAGCAGGATGGATTCCCCGTGCTCATTCCAGCAAAGACTGGACGAAGCTTTTTAAAAGTTCAGTTTTTGAAGCCCTTTGACCTTTCTGTCAAAGAAGAGTTTGACTGTAAACTGCAGGGTACTGACTTTTATTTCTAGTTCATATGAAGCATCTGTGGATCTCCCGACACTGGAGTGTTACAAAGCACTTTCCTCAGACCTCGTTTCTTCTCAGTGAACACATCACCCTAGTGAGCTCACCCAGTCTTAAAACATTAAATATCTTCCACTTGCCAATTTTGTATCTCTTAAGCGTACACAACCTTAATACTTCCAAGAAGGAGCCTGGGTTGGCCGCATAGTGTTTAAGCTCGCGGTCGCTAACCCCAAGGACTGCAGTTCAAACTCACCAGGTGCTCTGTGGGAGAGATGTGGCAGTCTGCTCCCATGAGGGGTTACATCCTTGGAAAGCCCTAGGGGGAAATTCTTTGTCACATGGGGTCTCTCTGAGTTGGAATCGACCCAATAGCAGCCCATCCGCAGTGGGTTTCCACTCACCTAACCTAAGCTCGCTGCCAGCAAGACGATTCTAACTCAGAGTGACTTTGAAGGACTGGGTAGAAAGCCTCATCTGTCTCCCTCGGAGTGGCTGGTGATTTCGTGTAACTACCGTGGTAACGGCATGGTAACTACCGTGTAGGTACCATGCCAGCAGCGCTCCTCAGCAGCAGGTTTAGTATGTCCAAGGCAAACGCCTCTCCACACTCCCAACCAACACTTCCTCCGCCCGTAGTCTGTTCTTCCTCAGTAAATGGCACCTGCCAAGGACAAAACCTGAAGTCTCTCAGTCTTTCTCCTCAGTAGTTCACATCCAATTCAACTAATAATAATACTAACATCACTTTAAAGTATATTCAGGATTGGCGGCTTCTGTCTAATTCCACTACTTAAACCACCCCCATCCAAACCTGCAGTCTCTTGCATCGGGACATGGCCTTGTCCTGTGTCTGGCCTGGTGCTTGGCAGTCTATTCGAAGTGCCCCAGCCAGGGTGAGCAGGTTCACGTTTCTTCCTAAAACCTCACAGCTCCGACACGGAAGCTCCCTCCTTCAGTGTACAGCCACACAGCTTTCCCTCCTTCCGTGTACAGCCACACCGCTGGCTCCTATAGCACTTTCCTGTCTTAGCTTCACTCTCACCTGAAGTCACGTCTTCCTGCAGAGCCTGATTTAGTTTTTTATGCGTAATTTAAAAAAATATTAAAAGTACCAATAGTTGTAGAGAAAAGCTTATAATTTGGATGCCAATATTTTGGCATATACATATTTTTATGCATTTAACTATTTTATGCATATATGTAAAGAAACTTCCAAAGGTTCATGGAAAATTCCATTACCATCTCATTTCATTTTTCCCACAAACTTTCTGAAGCCCCCCGCATACCTATATCTACAGATGTTTTTTCCCCTTGAGAAATGATTTACTTAAAAGTGAAGTGTTGAGTTTCGACAAATGCCAATACCCAGGAATCCATACCCTTTTCAAAACACAGGATTTCCGTGGCTCCTCAGTTTCTTGTGCCTCTTTGCCGTCAGCCTCCCACCACCTGGCCTGGCAGCCATAGATCTGCTTTCTGTCGTTGTTGATTGGCCTTTCCTGGTCTAGAAATTCATACAAGTAAAATTAAGAAGTCTCCTAGTGGCTGATTTCTTTGCTTAGAAAACTGTTTTTGAGATGTATCTGTGTTATTGCCTGCATCACTATTTTGTGCCTTTTTACTGCTGAGTATATCCATTGTGTGCTTACACCACCACAAGAAACCATTGTTCGTTTGTTGGCAGATATTTGGGTCTCAGCTGTTGTCATTGATAACTATCAGGCCTTAGTGTGGACGTGGGTTTTTATTTCCCTTGCATTTTAATTCCACCTATAAGTGGAATTGTAGAGCCCTTTTCCTGAATGGTCATACTGTTCTGTGTCCTTACTCGCAGAGAGCGTCAGTTCCACTGGTTCTGTAATCTCATCACTGCTTGCTATTGTCTCTTGACGACTTTTGGCCTTATTCTAGTGCGAGTACAACAGCCTCGTGTTCTGATGTTACTTCGCAGTTCCTTGGTACTAATAATATTTGAGCATTCAATGTCTTTTCTAAGTGTCTGTTGAAGAGCTTTTTTCCTTTTTAAAATGAAAAAAAAAAACCCCTTTATTTTGTTGAGAATGCTTATATGCACAGCAAAACATACACCAATCCAACCACTTCTGCTACAATTCAGAGACATAGGTTTGCTTACTTTAAACATTTTGTTCTCATTTTATTTCTGAGTTGTCTATAGAATTTGGAGATGCATCCTGTGTCAAACAATTGTATTATGATTTTCTTCTCCCTGTTTATAGCTTGCCTATCTATTTCCTTGATGATAGCTTTTCATAAGCAATTTTTTTTTCATTTTGAGGATATGTTTTACCAGTTTTTTCTTTTATGTTTAGTACTTCTTAGTTTTATATTTATATTTGTGTGTGTATATATGCACACATGCATATACATTTAAGTGTGTTTCTGTTTATAGATTCTCTATTCTGTTTCTTCGATCTACTTGTGTGAATTTTGTTTCCAATTTTGTCTTTGGATTATTTGTTCATTTCCAGCCCATTGATGTGTCAATCTGGCTTCATGGCCATGTTGTTCTTGTAAGTGCTGTCAAGTCAGCTCTGACTCGTAGCGACCTTCCGTACCACAGACTGAAGCCCTGCCCAGTCCAGTACCATCCTCACAATTCTTGCTATGTGCGAGGCCATTGTTGCCACCACAGTGTGAGTCCACTTCAGGGAGAGTCTGTCTTTTCTCTGACCCTCTACTTTATCAGACGTGAAGCATTGTTCCAGGGAATGGTCCATCCTCATAATCTGTCTAAAGTATGTGAGATGAAGTCTCACTGCTCTTCATTCTAAAGAGCATTCTTTTTTTTTCTTTTCTTTTAATCATTTTATTAGGGGCTCATACAACTGTTATCACAATCCATACACACATCAATTGTGTAAAGCGCATTTGTACATTCATTGCCCTCGTCATTCTCAAAACATTTTCTCTCCACTTAAACCCCCGGCATTAGGTCCTCATTTTTCCCCTCCCTCCCCGCTCCCCCCTCCCTCAT
>NW_022111379.1:11738297-11739646 GCF_000313985.2 Echinops telfairi
TTCCATGTGGGCTTTGTTGCTTCTGAGCTAGATGGCCGCTTGTTTGTCTTCAAGCTTTTAAGACCCAGATGCTATATCTTTTGATAGCCCGGCACCATCAGCTTTCTAAAGAGCATTCTGGCTGTAACTTCTTTCAAGACAGATTTGTTTGTTCTTCTGGTAGAACAAACCATTGCTTCATAATACATCTTGTAGTAAGTTATGTAGATCCTCCAACTTTGTTTAACTTGTACAAAATCATTTTAGTTAATTGAGGCCTTTTGTATTTTAATATAAGTATTTGGATCAGAAGAGCATCTTGGAATTATATTAGGATTACATCAAATCTGTAAATCAAGTTGGGAAGAATTGGCATCCTAATAGAATTGGGTTTCCAGTCATGACAGTGTTATATCTCTGTATAGTTTTAGAGCTTCTTTCATTTCTGCCCATTGTTAGGGGCCAGCAAGTCCGTTCCGACTCACAGTGACCGTATGCGCAACAGATTGAAACAATGATCAGTCCTGCACCGTCCTCACAATTATTCTCATGTTTGAGTGAGTCCCTTGCTACTGTCCATTTTGTCATGAGTCTTCCTCATTTTCGCTGACCCTTCACTTTGTCAAGCTGATGACCTTCTCCAGGGACTCGTCTCCCTTCGTCTCTTCAAAAAACATGAGATGAAGTCCGGCCATTCTCACCTCTAAGGAGCAGTCTTGCTGTACTTCTTCCAACACCGATCTGTTTATTCTTTTGGCATTTCATGATACTTTCAATATTCGTCTCCAGCACCATAATTCAAATGCATGGATTCTAATATTTAAAAACTTTTTGTGTACAGGTAATACAAATCTTTAATTCAATATTTGTATTTTCTGGGTCTTGAGATGACCAAAAGTGCTATTTTTCATTTTATAGTCTGTTTATTGCTAGAATATAAAAATTTAATAGATTTTTGTATATTAACCGTGTGTGTGTTTGAAAAATGGGAATGAGATAAACTTTTTAATTTATATATAAATATTCTAAATATATATCTAGAGTAAATATTACTAAACATATAAAAACAAATATATAAATATGTATATATTTATATAAAATGTACTAGTAGAGTAAATACATATACACACTCTTTTCTCCTTAATTTAGTTTTCTTACCTTTTTAACAAAAATATCAAAACAAAAGAATTAGAAATGTTTTAAAGTAAATTGTTCTCAGATGCCATTAGGTCATTTGAGTTTTTAAAAAAAATAATTTTATTGGGGGCTCATACAATTCTTATCCCAATCCATACATCCATCCATTGTGTCAAGCACATTTGTACATTTGTTGCCATCATCATTCTCAAAACATTTGCTTTCTACTGGAG
>NW_022111379.1:11740808-11750889 GCF_000313985.2 Echinops telfairi
CTCTCCCATGTCCCCTCAGAACCATCAGTCCCTTTGTTTTCTCCTCTAGACTGTTCATCCAGCCTATCTTATCTAGATAGATCTGCAGAGATAATAATATGCACCCAAAAAACAAGGCATAGCAAGACAAAGCAACAAAAGAGAACACAACGATGACCCACAACGATGACCAAAAAAGAACACCATGACCCATAAAAGAATAAATTAATTTTAAACAATTTAAAAATTTTTTAAAGAAAAACCTGTAAATAGATCAAGTTCTGATTTTTGACCTCTAGGTGTGTCCTCCAGTCAAGTCCAATGGGGTGCCACGCTCTGGCCCCAGAGTCTATCCTTTGCACACCTTTGGGAGCTCCCTGCTCTGCTCCCTGCTCTGCCGCACGCCTTTAGGTCATTTGAATTTTATTCTGAGGATGGGAACCATCAATTTTGGGGCAGGATGTGATAAGTTTTGATAACATGTATAACCTGACTCATAATATATATTAAAGCAATCCCCATATTTTTTGGTTTTAACACCCTTTTTACATTAAAAAATATTGAGGATCCCAAAGAGCTTTTGTTTACCTATAAAACATTTATTAATATGTGTCACTAAAATATTAAATACTTTAAATAACAATAAAGCCTTGTTCACATGAATAACATGTTTTCCATGAAGAATTTTTGCAAATGTCTTTAATGTCTGACTTAATAAAGAGAGCCAGATTCTTGCACCTGCTTCTTCTGCATTTAGTCTGTTGAGAGCTCTCCTGCCATATCCGCTCAACTCTTGTAAGACAGATAATGAAAGACTTTCTTTTGTTGATCTCCCGAGAAACTGCCTGACTCCCCAGGTGCCCGAGTGCCTTTGCTCTAACTCTGAAGAACTGATGCTCTTGTACATAGGAAAAGACTTAGTGATGATAGCAATCACTGTGTTGCTTTATTAATGTGAATCAAATCATGACACTGGACATTGAGGTTTAAACTATAGCCCTCAGACTACCTGCATCAGAATCATCTGGGTCCTTGTTAAAAGTACATTCTGGGCTGCTGCTTATTGATTCCGATTCACTTGGTTTTAAGTAAGGAATCTCCACTGTAACAAGATCTCAGATGATTCCAGTATGGTCGACCACTTTGATGATTGATACCATCAGTTCATACCAACTGTTCATGGGAATGTAAGGTGCTCTGGGGGAGCAGTGGTTACACACTGAGGTGCTAACTCTGAGGTCAGTTGGGTGCAAACCGCCAACTGCACAAAGGTGAAAGACAGGGCTTCTCCTCCCGCAGCAGTTAGTGTCTTGGAAACTCACAAGGGTAATTAGTTCAACTGTTTGGGCCTGTAGGGTCGCCATGAGCCAGTATCGACTCCATGACAGTGAGTGAGGGCTCACAGCTGGGCTCGCAAAGGACGTTGACTTCCTGAAGGAAAAACAAATGGAACTTTCTCACGTGAACGAAATAATTAGATCAGTACAGATCAAAATTAAATACCAAAATTCCTGACACGGATTTTGGGGAAAGGATATGAATCGGAGAAGCATAAGTTCTGTGGGTGTTTCGGTGTGATGGAGGGAGACAGACCAATCCTGATGGCGACCCTAGAGCAGCAGTTCTCTCAACCTGTGGGTTGCAACCCCTTTGGGTGTTGAAGGACCCTTTCACAGGGATTGCCCGATTCCTAACAATAGCAAAATTACAGTGATGAAGTATCAACGAAAATGATTTTATGGTTGGAGGGTCACCACAACATGAGGAACTGTATTAAAGGGTCACGGCATTAGGAAGGCTAAGAACCACTGCCCTCGAGCAGGCGTCCTGAAACGAAGGCCCATGAGCCACATGCGACCCGCTGGATGTTTTTGCCCCGTTTGTTTTTTTACTTCAAAATCAGATATGTGCGTGTGCATAGGAATTTGTTGATAGTTTTTTTTTTAAACTATAGTCCGGTCCTCCAACAGGTCTGAGGGACAGTGAACTAACCCCCTGTTTAAAAAGTTTGAGGACCCCTGCCCTGGAGCATCCAGCTATAGACAGATGGCCTGAATTGAATTAGGGGGCACAGATAGAGATGCAGTGGCTAAGGCTACAGTGAGCAGGTTTAAGCTCTCTGAAGGTGTCTCAAAGGAGTTAGTAAATAGTGTGCCCAATCTTAAGTCTGTTCAGTGTCTACTTAGCCATTATCGTTGGAATGTATTTTTGTGTAAAAGAAATAGATTTCTTATCTTGCCTAGTGTATGAACCTGTTGGTATATATCAAGCTCTACTGCCCCCTGGCGACAGTGTTCCAAGTGGTAAAAATACTACCACATATATTCACACATGGTCTTAAAATCACTAAATGCGTCAGAAATGGAACCTGCAAACCTAGACCTTTCAAGTTAAGATGACAATGTTAAAGAATATAAAGTTAAAAACTAGAGCAGGGTCAAATTGTGGTAGCCCGTGGAATGAGATCAGGAAGTGGAGGTGATTTGGGAAAACTTAGCACGTGTGTTAAGCTAATAAGATTGGAATGTTGGAAAGCTATGTGGCTATTTTACTAAACCAGGCATGAAATGACACTCTTATATAAGATCAGCAATCTAGAATAGATTGTCTGATATAATCTAATTTAGAAGAAATTAAGAGGAAAGAAAGTAATCATGAAACATTTTAATCTAGCATTAATATTTTGTGATATATATTGATTATTGGGGCGGTGTAGGAATAATTTGTGGAAATTTTAGGCCAAGGTAACCTTTGACAGATAAACAGTGAAAACCGACATAGAATGGGAAGAATGAGTTTGTTTTTAAAGATACAGAAGATGACATCACACTTGAACTTTCCAGTGAAGAGTGTTAAATTTATACTAAAAGCTAGAATTTATATACTCACTGCCATCCGGTTGGTTCCAACGCACAGAGACCCTGTAAGGGATTTCTAAGACTACTTGCTTTTAGGAAGAGGCAGCCTCATCTTTTTCCCATGGAGTGGCTGGTGGGTCTGAACTGCCAACTTTATATTGACAGCCAGTGCCTAATCCACAGTGCCACCAGGGCTGCTGTTGGAATATTAAAATGTCAACAATGATAGTAGATGACTATGGAGGAAGGGGTGTGAGGACCACAGCTGACCTCCTCCAGCTACCCAAAGGAGAAGGGGAATCCAACTCCGCACCCTCCAAAGGCTAACTGCCACCGGTCGATGGAGGTCAGACATGCCTCTGTCCTTCTCTCTTCTTTTATCTTATTCTGACCCCCACAGCACTCCACTTCTCTGGTGGGTTCAATAATCCGTTGTAATGTGCACACAGAACTCACAGGCAGTACTCAGATTAGAGGGGTTTATGAGGGTAGTTAACAGATTACAAGACCGCATCAGGGCCTCTTCTCAGCCAGCAGTCAGGTGATTCCGTGGTCTCTACCTTGTTCTCTAGGCCAAGAAGCCTACCTGCCACCCTGCCCCCTTGTCCCGCAGTGCTGCTTCATCCTGGCTTGGCTCCTTCCAGGCCTGAGCTGCCTCTGCCACTTCAGACAGGGCTCTCACATGCACCCTGTTGGCAACTCCTCTTTATTGGCAGCCACAGGAGTCTGTCTCTCTGTTCTTGCTTCTGAGATGGCTCTCTTATACAAAGAGAAATGAAAAAACTGACCAATCCCCAAGTTAAAGTTCATTATACCTAATTTGCATTGTTCTACCCAGTCATTTGATGAGCATTATAGAGAGATGGCTACCACTTTCCTGTCAGTGTGTCTTACTCTAGTGGTTACATATTGTGTTTCTAGAAGCTATGTCACTGGTATTTGAAATGCCAGCAGGGTCACCCAAAGTGAATGGGTTTTTGCGGAGCTTCCAGACTAAGAGCATGCTACCAAGAAAGAATAAACTGTCCACTTCTGGAGTAGTTGCCACTGTAACCTTATGACTAACAGTGAAACGCTGTCTCCAGTATAGTGCTAGAAGATGAGCCCCCTGAGAGTCACCCTTAATGATGTGGATGGAGTGATGCACTTGAGACCTTCCATTGCGGGTGGGGCGCGACTCAAAATGAAAAGAAGCAGCCGCAAGCATCCATTAATAATCAGAACATGAAATGTACAAAGGATGAAATCCAGGAAAATTACACGTCATCAAAAATTAAATAAAATGCATAAACATTGATGTCCTGGGCATGGACAAGCTGACATGCACTGGTGCTGTCTTTCTTCTTGAGCTGACTGTATGGGTTTATCCTGCGGCATCTCTGGGTGTTGTACTTGGTGTGGCTGAAAAACCAGTGCTCTCCTATTCTGGGACATAAGTGCTTTGACCCCAAAGCCTTTGTTTGCAGTTTCTGTTCAGTGACTAACCAAGACCCTGTTTATGTTGAGAAAGTGTTTAAGCAAGAATTTGAAAAGAAAATGTGCCCTTGGATAATCCGCTTACAGGTAATTCGAGTGGACTCATTTCTGTTAAAAGTGACATTTCATTCCAGTATGTCATTAGTCTTTTTATTGTGAAATATACAAAAGTATTTTTATAGCAAAAGAGACCTCTTTTTCTTCCAAGTTCTTTTCCTGTTTTGTTTGACACCACTCCCTCTTTTTTTATATGCCAATTTTTTTTTCTCATACACTGTGGATGGAAATAGTCTGTTTGATTCCATCTGTGTCTTGTAGCTGTGAACAGACTTCTTAACTTCTTAGCGCCTCAGTTCCCTATACTTATAATATGGCTAATTCCCTTAGAGTTTTATTATGAGGATTAAGTGAATTAATTCATATGGAGCACACCCCCACACGAATTATAGTAAGTACTTATAAGAACTAATAATCATACTACGTATGTTTTTAAAAGAACTTGCCAATTAATGAGCACCTATGTGTTTAAAAAGGTAACAGTAACTTATAATTTCTCATTTTTAACATTGTTTACATGCTTGCAAAAACCTCATCTTACATTTAGTCTAAGAGTGCTAGATTGGTTGGGTTTTAAAAAATGAACCACTATAACTTACCATAGTAATAGAATAAGATAAAAAATATTCGGATTCCTCAGTAGCTTTAGGAAAAGCAGCACACCCATTCAAAACAAAAACAAAGAAAAAAATTCGAATTGTTTAATTGATATAAAATTCACATATACACTTCCATAGTTAAGTCACTTTTAAAAAGTTGTAGATATAGCTAGATTTTCCTCCCCCCACCCTCCCCGCGTTCACTGTTTGCTCCCCCATTCCACTCACCACCCCTTCCCATGAGCCATTGCTTCAGTTATTGTCTTTGTGCATCCCCTCCTTCTGTGCTTCATAAACTGGGGAACCTAACAGGAACAATCAAAAATAAAATGAAGCATAAAAGAATAAAGTAAAGATAAAGACAAAAATGAAGAGTAAGAAAGGAAAGACCATTAGCAATATTAAAAAGCCAGAAGAGAAATTTCTGTCATGGAACAAGTGAGAAATATTTGAGCCTAGAGCAAATTCAGGTTGTGTCAAGAGGGAGATCAACTGACCAAGTATCATATTATACCACGGTTCAAGTCATCATAATCAAGTTTACAATGCTCTCTGTCTGATAGTAAAGCTGTTCACATCCCTCTCCTGTGGCCAGAGGACATCTGCCAAAGGTTTAATCTGACCAGATGCAAACTAAAATTATTGACAGATCAGCCACAGTCTCAGGGCAGATATCACACGTCGAGCTAAACTACTGAAAGTGTTCCCTTTCAAGACAAGGGCACATCTGCTGTTATCTTTCTATATGCTATTATACTGAAGATTGTAGTCAATTTTTTTTAAAAGGCAAAATGAAATTGTCATTAGTTACAGTGGTTACAATTGTGAACTCTTGGTGGAGAACTGATTTAGATAAAGAAAAAATAACATGGAAAACCTGATCAGTAAGTGAAGTTATAGAAAATTATAGCAAAATTTTCAGTAAGATAGCCTTACTGAACAGAAACCATAAAATAAAACAATAAAAGAGAAATTGTTCATTTGTACTACATCAAAATGAATATGTATGGTATAAAAATACCATCAAGAAAATAAGACAGCCATATAATAGGAGAAAATGCTTGTAAATTGTACTGTTGATAAGGGTCTAGCATCTACAATATATAAAGGATTCTTACAATTTAGCTATAAAAAGACAGACAACCCAAATAAAAATGAGCAAAGGACTTAAATAGACATTAATCCAAGGAATATAGATAAATGGCCAACAAGCATGCTAAAAGATATTCAGTATCATTACTCATCAGGGTATTGCAGATCAAAATCATAATGATGTAGTTCTCCTCATCCACTGGGATGACTGCAGTACATTTAAAGGGGAGAATAACCAACAACAGTGAGTCCTTGAAGACGTTGGAACCCTGTGCATCACTGGGGTAAGTATAAAAAGGGTGCAACCCCTTGGAAACGATTGGCGTTTCCTCAACAGCTGTGATCCAGCAAGAGAACTGAAAATATATGTTCCTGTGCAAACTTTAATAAGAATGTTCATAGTAACATTATTAATAGTACCCTGGGGGTGTAGAGATTACACGTTGGACTATAATCCCCATGGTCGGCAGTTCAAACCTTACCAGGAGCTCCACAGAACAGAGTAGGCTTTCTACTCCCGTAAACACTAACATTCTGTAAACAGAAACCCACAGGGGGTCACTCTGAGTCAGTGTTGACTCGCTGGCAGTGAGTTTGGTTTTTTGGTTCAGTGAAGTAGAAACTACTCAACATTCGGACCAGTGGATGAATGAATGGGTAAAGAAAATGTAGCCTGTTCATACACTGGAAAATTACTCAGCCATGAAAAGGAGCGAAACACATGCTGCCAAGTGAAAGGAGCCAGGCACGAAGTTCCACGTGCTGTATGACGCTGTAAAGCTCTAGAGACAAAAAGCAGACTGCGTGTTGCTCGAGACTTGATGGTGACCAGGAAGAAGGCAAATGATTATTTCTTTTTTGAGGTGACAAAAGTATGCTGTGCAGCATTGTGAATGTACTCTTAAGAGACTTTAAAACAATAAATTCGATATGTCTTTTACCTTATTAAAATGTATATGTAGATAATTGCCATTTTTTAAAACCCCCAACTTAATCAACAAACTATGAAACTAGCTGTTTTTGTTTTCTGACACTGGTGTCTACCAGGTGAGTAGAGAGCAGAGGCGTTGGTCGTTAGGGTGGATGCTCTGTGAAGCCTCTGTTTGGGTTGGACTTTTTGTGTATTTCTTTGAAGACACACTAATGAGACTAACATGCGTCTGTTACTGAGAGAGCTTGTAGAAAATGGGTCCCAGTGATGCGTTCACACACCTTTCGTTGAGTATAAAGGTCTGATTGGAGGAGCTGGAACCCAGTGGCAGTGCTTTCTCACTCCGTCTCATAAACCTCGTCAAGTCCACAGACCTTCAGTTACTGCCGTTCTCATGCAGAAGGCTACTGTTCTTCCCATTTTAGCTGACATGCTTTTAACATTTCTGAAAAGTCAACTGTGACTTTTCATTCTGAGCAGATTCCCAAATTCAGAATAAGCATTTTTCCATCTTCTATGAGAACAGTTCAGTCATTTTGTAGAAGTCATTTTAGAAATCAGTTTGTTGAAATAAATGTGATCTGTTGCTGATTTGTTAGCTTAACAACACAACCTTCATACTATAAGAATAAAATTATAGCCAAGATTTTGACTTATTAGGAAATTATCAACAAAACAACTAACGATGATAAATTTTTTTCTTCTCAGGGCCAAGGAATATGAGAGCTTGATGGAAACAAAAAATTCTGGTTCTGACTCACCTTATAAAGCCAAGTGAGTATTCTTTTTCACGTCTCAGTTTTCCTTCTCTGCCTACAACCAAGTCTGCTTGCACTGTCATTTTGTGTCTTTTATCTGGAATACTTGCCCTAACACAGTGGTTCTCAAATAGAAGAGATTAGCACATGTCTGGAGAGGTCGCTGTTTTTACCACCGTTGGGGGACTGGTGCTACTAGCCTGTAGATCAGTGATTTCTGTTCAACCTCCTGCAGTGCACAGGACAGCTCCCTACAACAAGGATAATCTGATCCACAGGATCGATGGTGCTGAGCTAGGAAGATCATGGTGTAACATAATCAGGTTCTGGCCAGGCCAGGCCGTGCTGGTGCTTGTTCTGATGAAACCTCTCTCAGGATTATTCCTAGGACCTCAAGAGAGCAGAGAACTTAAGTTTCACCATTGGGATGTTAGCTTAATTACACAATAGCTGTTGTTGTTGTTGTTGTTAGGGGCAGTTGTAGGTTCCTTATTCATAAGACCCTGTGTACGACAAACAGAAACACCACCAGAGCCTGCACCATCCGCACAATTGTTCTTCTGTGAGAACAGTTGTTACGGCCACTGTATGGAAGGTCTTTCCTTTCTCACTCTCCCTTTATTTTACCAAGCATGATACTCTTTTTCCAGGAACTGACATTGCCTGATAATAAGTCCAAAGTATGTGTCTCTGCGGAGCTTTCTGGCTGTACTTCTTCCAAGACAGATTGTTTGTTCTTTTAGCAGTTGATGGTACCAGTAACATAAGTAAAATGCAGTGGTTTTTCTTAGTTTTCCTTATTCAGTGTCCCCCTTTCAGAATGCATATGAGGCAATTGAAAATACCAAGACTTGGGTCAGATATACCTTAGTCCTCAAAGTGATATCCTTACTTTTCAACGCATTACAGGAGTCCTCAAACTTTTTAAACATGGGGCCAGTTCACTGTCCCTCAGACCCGTTGGAGGGCCGGACTATAGTTTTAAAAGAACTATGAACAAATTCCTATGCACACTGCACATATCTTATTTTGAAGTAGGACAGGCAGAGGCGGCAAAAACACCCAGCAGGCTGTATAAATGTCCTCGGCGGGCCGCATGTGGCCTACGGGCCGTAGTTTGATGACCCCTGCCTTAAGAGGTCTTCTGCCGCAGATTAACCCAATGCAATGCATCACTTGACCTTTTGATGGCTGCTTCCATAAGCTTTAATTGTGGATCCATCCAAGCAAGACATAATCCTTGCCTATTTCAACCTTTTCTTTGCTTATCATGATCTTACCTATTGGTCCAGTGGTGAGGATTTTGGATTGCTTTACATTGAGTCATAATCCATACTGAAGACAGCAAGCCTTGATCTTCATCAGCAAGTGCTTCAACTCCTGCTCACTTTCAGCAAGCAAGGCTGTGTCTTATGCACATCACAGGTTGTTTGTAAGCCTTCCTCCGATCCTGATGCCACATTCTTCTTCATATAATCCCGCTTCTCTGATTATTTGCTCTCAGCATACAGATTGAGGGGTGAGGGGATACAACCATGATGCAAACCTTCCTGATTTCAAACCATGCAGTATTCCTAGTAAACCAAAGCATCAGCAGTTTTCTTCTCTCACAATGATTCCTAGTGTAAAGACAGAGAGGTCACTGGGCTGGGATTGAAGATCGGTCTGTTATTAGATGGTACTGCCCATTCTCAGAACATTCCATTGATATTGCACTTTGGCTCCATCATTTCTTCCATTTGCCTTAGCTAGTTTCAAAATCTCTTCTGACATCCACTTTGACCTTTGCCATCTTTTCAATGACCACTTTCTTTCTTCATGCATGCTGTCCTGCCATAGCTCATCAGGTCTTCTCACACTAGCGTTCAGCCAGTCAGTCTGTTCTTGAGATGGTCTCGAAATTGAAGTGGGAGACACTCAAGGTCATATGTTGTCTCTTGGGGACTTGTTTTAATTTCCTTCAGCTTCAACCAGAACTTACATAGGAATAATTAATGATCTGTTCCAAAGTCAGGCTTTGGCCTTTTTAACCATTACATCTTAATTACATCTTTGATCAATTTCAGACTTTAGATATTGGTAGAATTCTTCAATTTTTTCATCACTAGCTGCAGTGGTTGGTCCATTTGAATAATAGTTGTATTGACTCCATTTCATTGTTGTAGATAGGTATTATCCCATCACAGGCAGCAATGTTTTCTTTTTTAATCATTTAACTGGAGGCTCATACAACTCCTATCATAATACAACTCCTATCATAATATGTACATGCATCCATTGTGTCAAGCACATTTGTACATTTGTTGCCATTATCGTTTTCAAAACATTTTC
>NW_022111379.1:11751990-11767786 GCF_000313985.2 Echinops telfairi
CTTTTGATTGTGTCATTCCTGGCATTGTAAACCGTATGACTTCCTGATTCAGAATGGCCCATACCAGTCCATTCCAGTTCACTAATGCCTACAATACCGATCTTGAGGTGTTCCATTTCATTTTGGAGAAGTTTCCATTTCCCTAGATTCATGTTTCATGCATTCTGAGTTCCAATGATGAATTGATGTTTACAGCTATTCTCACTTTGAGTCATGTACCATCAGCAAGTGAAAAGTCCGTAGGCTTCCATTCACATCAGTCTTACTGTAGTTACTTCCGACCTGAGGGATTCATCTTCTGGCACAGCTATCTCTGACAAGGTTTTGCTTCTGGAGTTTTGGGTATCGTACAATATTTTGATCCTGACTAGAGGATTTTCAGTGGCTAATTTCTCAAAAGTGGACAGCCTATTCTTTCTTCATATTCTGTTTCTATTCTGGAAGCTCTGAAACCTGTCCACTTTCCGTGATCCTGGTGGTATTTGAAATACCAGTGGCATTGCTTCCAGCATCACAACAGCACCAAACCACCACTGAGCAACAAACCGACAGACTAGTGGTGGGAAGACTGGTCTAGTCTTGTTTAAATTTAAAAAAAAAGTCAAAAGCTTAGAAAGTTCACTTAAGACCTCTGGCTATTGAGTGAAATAATGCAAAGTGTGCCCAAATATTTATACGTGATGATAATCACTTATCTTATTGTTAGTTTTAATAATGGATAAAAATCAAGAAACAAATGCCCCACTCTGAGGAATCTTTATAGCTAGTTGTTGTTCTGCTGAATGTGTGTATCCCACAGATATGCTGTGGGATGTGTTAACAATTACTAATATGTACAAGAAAAATATTTCTGCTTATCAGAAACGAAACATCTATCAGGTAACTACCTTTATTTCCCATTTCTCTGGAATTATTAGCCATTGAAATCCTAAAAGAAACAAACATTTTGAAAAGTGGTAACAAGAGGATCCAAATTATGCTGTGATGATATACCTAGAAGCCATTAGAGAATCAAATAACCTAGTAGAAATTCTCTGTACCGCCAGGGAACTATATCAACCCACTAATAAGGGAAAGATAGACCTTTAGACCTGTGACCAGCATGCATACCAAGACAACAGTAGGACGTTTTTAAGAAACTCAAAGAAAATGTGAGCCAAGGAGCTTTATTTGATTTTTTTTTAAATTACATACATTTTAATGTTTTGGGTTTTTTTAAATCATTTTAGTAGGAACTCTTAAAGCTATTATAATAATCCATAATTCAATTTGATCAAGCATAATTGTGCATTGCTACCACCATCAGTTTCAAAACATTTTCTTTCTTCTTGAACTCTTTGATATCCCCTCCCTTTAATGTTAAACTTGACCATTACATGAGATAAATTAATTGATTAAAATGAAAACCAAAGCCCATTGCCACTGACTCAAATCCGACTCATGCCGACTGACTCTCTCTACTCCTTCAAACCGTGTACAACATTGTGGGAACAAATAGTGCCATCTCTCTCCCAAGAAGCAGCTGGTGGATTTGAACTTTTTAGTAATTGTCTCATATCATATTTGTGCTTTTGTGATTTACATTTCATTCAGCCAGAATGTTCTCTAAATCCACCCTTATTATGAGGTGTGTCAACACACACGTTTGAATCCAAGACTTTTAAATATTGCTAAACTGTCAATCTCGCTGTAGAAAAACAATAAAATATGGAAGAACTCAGATTTCTTGTAGAACATAAAGTTTGTTCAGTCAAGGGATAAAGGGATTGATGTTGGGCATTGAACATATTTTATTAAGAGTTCTGGACTTTTAAGTTGAGCATCAGGGTGAAAGAATAACACTACCTTGTTTACCAAACGTGTTTTCTTTACACAAAGGAAAGTGTGTATTTTTTAACATGACCTCAACAATTCTAGGCAGATATAACTCCCAAAGGCTATGTGCATAGATTAATGTGCACCCAGAAAAATGACACTTCACCCAGCCTGGCCATTAAGGTTTCTTGGAGGTAGTGAATCCTGAGTTGAGTTCTTAAAAGGCAGATAAGATTGAAGTAGTAAAACAAGTGGGAACCCCCAAAACACAATAAAATATTTTAAAAAATGGAATAGACTGACAACAGCAATGACGACAAAACAAGGAAAATGTAGATGTTTTTGTAGATTAATTTTAAACACATGAAAAGATGGCAAGCTTACTTTTAATTAGAGAAATACCAAGTTAAAACACAGTGACCATTTCTGACCGACCAACTTGGCTGAGATCTAGAAATCTGGCATTGCCCTCTGTGCTTATACTGTCGAGACGTGGGGACTGACACTCGTTGCTTTGTAGGGGTCAAACGTGTACAATCCTTGTGGAGCGTGACTTGTCCAAACCAGTACTACTGGTTATTTAAACTGAGAAGTCATTGAAACTTTCACAGCCTTCATCTCCTCTCCTTGAAATGAAGATGTTACCACCTGCTTTGTAGGCTGTGCTGAGGATTAAGGATACTGACCGCATTTAGCAGTAGTCATAGGAGCGATGGTAGTTCGGTGGTAAAATCCTCACCTTCGTTGTTACCAGATGGCGCGCCTCATGGACAACCACACGTTATCTGTTAGTGGAGGCCTTCATATTGCTATGATGTTGAATGGACTTCAAAAAAACTTCCAGACCAAGATGGTCTAGGCCAGCGGTTCTCATCCTGTGGGTCATAACAGTAGCAGAATGACAGTGATGAAGTAGCAATGAAAATCATGTTATGGTTGGGGTCACGACAACATGAGGAACTGTATGAAAGGGCCACGGCATGAGGAAGGTTGAGAGCCTTTGGTGTAGGCAGAAAGGCTTGGCGATTTTCTGAAAACTGATCAAGTGGATGGCTCAGGCCTGGGAAGCATTTCCTTACTGTGTGTATGGGATCACCATGACTGCAGGGCTAACTTAATGGCAGCTAACAACAAAAGGTCAGTGGTTCAAACCCACCAGCTGCTCCATGAGAGAATGGCCAGGCTGTTGCTCCTGTAGAGATCTGCCGCCTTGGGAGCCCTCAGTCAGGTCATTATGTGTCAGAGTCAACTCGGCAGTGGGCTAGCAACAGTGATCCCATTTAGCCGCAGTTTAGGGATCCAATTACAACCACCTTAGAAAATATGCAGTGTTCTTTTCATCCTTTCTGTGTTGTTGTTGTTCTGCTTGGGTTAATGTAACATGGGATGTTTGTTCTTTGCAGTTTCGACAGGTTTCCCCTTTAAAACCACGGGAGGGTGACATCTGTCTTAGGGAGTAGTTATTTACGTTTTCAGTTATTTCTGTGGTTTATTGTCTGTGTGATTTTCCTACTACTTTGAGCCACTTTTGGCTATTTCTTTTTTTTTTTAATTCAGTTTTTCTAGGTTTTGATTTAAATTTTATTATATTTTCTATGTGTCTCCAAATATGAGAGGACTTCAAAAATTTCATGGAAATATGTAGTTAAGAAAATGGAAGTTTTCCACAAACCGTTTGAAGCCTTTCCTCATATTTGGCATATATATATTTTTAATTCTCAATACACTTTGGTTCTATTTTTATTCCTAAACTTTCCAGCCCTCTTTTGTTTTATTAAGACAAAAAACCTCGACCGCAATCGAGTCAATGCTAACTCACAGTGACACTGTCGGTCCGGGTAGAGTTAGCTGTCTCTGTGGGTTTCTGAGACTCGCTCTTCACTGGAGTCGAAAGCCCGTTCTGTCTCCCACTTTATTCCAGAACATTACCATGGAGTTCTCATCTATCCTTTCCTGTCGATCCCCTCCTGCCTCACTCTTCCTCATTCAAGAAGCAATCACTTTTTTTTTTTTTGCGCTGTAGATTTGAATCACCTGTTTTAGAGCCTCATAAACTTGAAATAAAATAATGTGACATAGTGTTTCTTTTATTCAGCATGTTTTTGAGATTTATCCATCCTTTTGCAGTTAACAGTCGTTCATTTTTTCATTGCCAGGTATTCTAATGCATAAACATACTCAGCTTGTTTACTTACTCTGCTACTTATGGACAGTTCGGCTACTTGAAGTTTTTGGATACACATTTTGGTTCATGTTATGCACAAATACTATGTATAATATTTGCACTATGTATAATATTGCATATATATGTGTGTACATATAGTCATGTTTGCACTTAATCCTATGTCTTTTTCCAATTGAATCCCATTTCTTTATAAAATAGAATTATGCTGCCCATTTTGATTAGCAACTTGTTTTTTTACCTATAATACTTTAGGAACTTTTTTAGCTTAACAGTGATAGATAGTGGAGCTATGGTGGTGCGTTGGGGTGCGATCCACATGGTCAACAATTCGAAACCACCAGCAGCTCTGTGAGAGAAAAACTGGGCGTTTTATTCTCAGAAACCCACAGAGGGGTCACTATGAGTCAGCTTTGACTCAATGGCAATGAGTTTGGTTTGGTTTGGTTTGGAGTGATAGAAGGCATTATATTTGGATATCCCATAATCTATCCAAGAATGCTCCTATTATTGCCCATTTATAGTATATACTTTTCTATTTTGTTGTTTTTGCTGTCGCAAGCCCCACTACCGACAACAACAATCAAAAATCCCTTCTCTCTTTCCAGTTATGCCACCTCCTTCCAGAAAAATTCCATTCTGAAGCAATTAGGTGGTGCAGCACCCAGTTGGCATCTGTCTTAGATGGGGAGGGCTTAGCAGTGGCATCGTGGGGCAGCTAACATTTAGCGGAGGAAGGGGGCATTCATTTGTGTAGATGAATGGCTTGGTGTGAGGTTGAAAACCCAGGTAGGGTGAGTGGGGCTTATGTATGGGGTCAGATTCCATGGCCCAGTGGGGAGTCAGAATAGAGTGTGGAACATATCTGTTTGTAAGATCAGCCTAGCAGAATCTGCCAGAGCCCAAGTGAAAGGAAGTCTGGCCCAGGGTGCTGAAACCGAAGGAGCATGAGAGAACCAGGCATGGGGAACCAGACCCGGTGCAGTGAGGTCACTGTGCACATACAACCAAAAGAGCTGGTTGGTTAAAGAGAGGGGAATTGGCCAGTCAGTAAATGTGCTAAGGAAGGTGGAAAGCAGGTGCTGCACCCTGCTGGAGAAGAGTCACAGATATGGCAAGGACTGCAGATGAGTTCAATGGTGATGTTCAAATTGGAGATTTCAAAGTCAACTCAAGTTTTTCGATATAGAGAGATAAATATAGAAATGAAGATGTATATAGGTTGCTGTACTTATTACACATACTTTATATTTATTTATTCTATAAGTGTTGTAGTCTGGGTACTTTAGAGAAACAAATCCACAGAAACTCATGTATAAGAGAGAGTTTTATATAAAGGTTAAATGTGCATCAAGAAAACATCCCAACCCAGTGCTGCCCAAGCCCACAAGTCCAACATTAACCCTTATGCCCAACACCAATCCACAAAGTCCTCCACCATCTCACAAAACAGATGCAATGATGCCGACTGCAGGAGGAAAGCTGAGTCAGTGAAAGGGTAATCATCTCAGCGCTGGCAGGGGTCTCCACACGGCTGCTCTAGCACCCAGGGCTGCATCGGGGTAGGTCCATGCAACTTCTCCTCGGGGAGTGCCTGCAAGAAAGGAAACCTGCCAACCGAAACAAGGAAATGGCTAAGGCAGCTGCACCCTGGTCCAACTATCACAAAGCAAGAGATCCGAGAACTCAAAAGGCGAGGCTCACCGAGCCATTTATCCCTTGGCCCTTCAATTAACTCCACGTGTTTATCGGCCAGGTTGGCACAATAAACTAACTAACTCAATAAGACAACATACATTCCATTGTGTTATCCACTGAAAGACTGAGTTGGCTTGGGAGCAGTAATGACTGGATAGCATTGAGCTTATCTAGCACACAAAGCTGTGAATGGGGGTGGGTTAGTTCCTTACAAGGGAAAACTGAAGGGGGGAAAAGAAAATCAAGCTCACTGCCATTGAGTCCATTCTGACTCACAGTGACACTATAGGACAAAACAGAATTGCCTGTGTGCTTTACAAGACCATACCTTTTCACAACAGTAGTAAGCCACGTCTTTCTCCCTCACTGTGGTTGATGGTTTCGAACTGCTGGCATTGCTGTTGGCACCCAACCGTGCAACCCCTTATGCCACTGAGGCTCCTCTAAAAGGGCAAGGTGGTTTCCATTTCCACAAGAAGGGATATTGGCAGGTAGGGAAAAAAGACAACCAATATTTGCATTGATTCCCCGCCCCTCCCATCTTATCTAGGGATGCCAAAAGATACCAAATGATTTCTTAAGGTTATGTGGTTAGAAATATAGGCACAGTATAAGTATATTATTTTAAGAGGGGACTAACTGTCCTTAAGTTTAAACCTTGCAACTTATAAATAGAGGAAATAAAAGAACAGAGGGCAGAGGGCAAGTTGATGTCTTTGTCTTTCTGGAGTGAAGTTCACTTCCACCAAATGACCACCTGATTTCCTAAGACTTCCCCAGCCCTGTCTTATGCCTGGACACATCTATGCACAGACCCCAGTGGACTCCCAGACCTTTGCTGGGGGGTAACTTGGGCCCCCTTCGAGAGGTACTTTCTATGTTTCCTGTTTCCCAGAGGCAGATTGGAGCGTAGACCTGTTGTTGGAATTTATTCACGTATTGAAAAGAAACTATCTGATGTTACAACATTCTCCACAAAGCCATTTACCTGACAGACTTCTCATGTTCTAGGATAGGAGTTAGGCAGCCTGCACCTTTTCTTTTCATGCTAGAAAAATGATCTGCTAGAGGGAGCCCAACTCGCAGCCTCTGTATGAAACACTGGGTCCCTTGAGCAACTTCTTGCACTGTAGGGAAAACACCGATTTCAATGTTCGTCTTCTATCCACCTGCTGTCACTATTTATAGTATCAATCAGAATTTGATGCTTTTTCCTGAGAGGGGCTATGTTATTTGTGGTCCTTCTGTGGAGGTAGGGAGTGGGACAGGGGCTTAGCTCATGTTACCAAAGCATCTCTTGATTTGGCATTCTTCTTGAAGGGTAGGTTCGTATGAATCCCAGATTTGATTTACCTCGGGGTGAAATCCAAGCCTCTTGTATTCTGTGAATTAAAATGGTCCTGTGCCTCTCTTAAGTACCCCTGGTTTCAGTGGAATGTGAGCATTCTTGGTAAGAATACTGCTAGATTCCTATGCATCTGTTGCTATGGCTAAGCTATTTAGTTACATAGTGTGCAGGTTTTATTCAGCCAGAGGCTGAAGTGGCTACTTATCTATCACACAATGAACTTCGCTGCCAATGTTCTCCCACACGATAAGGTCAGTAACTTTAATCGGATGGGATGCCAGCCCATATTCGATTAGAAGGAAAAAGAAGTATGTTGCTATTATTCTATTTCTTTTTATATTCTCTATTTCCCTTTATTATATTAAGACCTTTGTCAGAAAAAGACCTTCTGTCAATGACTAGTAATAATAGTTGACCATTTACTGAATGCCTACTTTAATGCATGGTGTTAGTTACATTCCATTAATTATTTCTAATCTTCACAAGATCCAAAAGGGAAAACCAAAATATTATCTGTACTCTTGAAGTAGGTGACTTACAGGGAAGTTAAAAATAGGAAAAAGACCTTCTCAGTGTTTACACATAGGGTGTGTGCTGGAACCAGGATTCAAGTACATCCCCAAACCAAGCAAGTTGATTCTGATTTATAGCTATCCTATAAGACAGAATAGAATTGCCGCTTTGGTTTTCCAAGACTACAAATTTTTTCTGGAGTAGAAAGCTTCATCTTTCTCCCACAGATCAGCTGGTAGCTTTGAACTGTGTATCATGCAGTTAGCCGCTGAATAGTATAACCCACTGTGCCAGCGGGTTTATTCTTTCATTTATCTTATAACTATTCTTTGATTTATCAAAGTAAATACCGAGTGGGTAGCTTAGGTTTAGAAAGAGTTCACTCTTGCCTTTGAGAGCTTTAGATTAATTCATTCCAGTTCAGCCCCCTCCTGAGAATTTGATGTGGGGTGGAAGTGCAAATTCCCAAGAGAGGATCGAATTAGAATGAACCAGTTTGAAACCCTGGGTCTTTTGAGATAAATAGGCTGTTTGGTCCTTGAGAAAAACTTTAATTTTATGTAAATACAATTGTCAATGAAGTTTTTATTCTACAAAATTTGTGAATGAGGTTTCATCATTTGAGGTGGCAGAGTGGGGCATTGGGCTGCTAACCACAGGGTAAGCAGTTTGAAACCACCAGCCTCTCTTAAAAAGATGAGGCTTTCTGCTCTTGTAAGAAGTTTACAGTCATTGAGGCTTCCGACAAGGACTCCAGAGATGCCGTCTTTTACTTATGGAAAGAAATGCAAGCAAGGTGGGCTTGCCACTAGTGTGCCCCGAGTATTTGCCCACCATCCTTCGCAAAATTAAATTTCTGTGTGCACACCCCACACAAAATCCACAGTTTCAGAAACTCACAGGGACAATTCAACCCCATCCTGTATGGTGACTGTGAGTTGGAACCGACTTGATGCCAATGGGTTTGGTTTGGTTCGGTTTGATTTAGTGAGACACAAACTTAGTATTTGAGATCAGAGATCTAGGTTTTGAGTTCAGTAATACCTTTTACTATTATTCAAATGTATGGACCAACCACTAATATCAAAGATGAAGTTAAAAGTCTTTACCAACTTCTGCAGTCTGAAATTGATCAAACATGTTCTCAAGCTTTATTAATAATTACTGGTCATTGGAATGAGAAAGTTGGAAACATAGGTGGATTTCCTGCTGGACATATTCCCTTGATGATAGAAATGATCTCAGGAAATAATTTTCCATCACCAACTTATTCATTGCAAATGCCTTTTTCAACAATGTAATCAGTGACTATACAAATAGACCTCATTACAAGGAACTATATGGACCTCCTCCCTGGGGGACGGACAACAGAAAAGTGGGTGAAGGGAGACGTCGGACAGGGCAAGATATGACAAAATAACAATTTATAAATTATCAAGGGCTCATGAGGGAGGGGGGAGCAGGGAGGGAGGGGGAAAATGAGGACATAATGCCGGGGGGTTTAAGTAGAGAAGAAATGTTTTGAGAATGATGAGGGCAATGAGTGTACAAATGCGCTTTACACAATTGATGTGTGTATGGATTGTGATAAGAGTTGTATGAGCCCCTAATAAAATGATTAAAAAAACAACAACAAATAGACCGCACCAGATTAAATATTCAAGAAAGAAGCAATGGAGAAACTCAGTATCATCAGTCAGAACAAGGCCAAGGACCAACTGCAAAACAGAACATCAGTGGTTCATATGCAACTTCAAGTTGAAGCTAAAGAAAATTAAAACAGGTCCACCAAAGCCAAAATATAGCCTTGGCTAGATCCCACCTGAACTTAGAGACCATCTCACAAACTGATTTGATACATTGAATACTATTGATTGAAGACGAGATGTGGGATGACATCAAAGACATCATCTATGAAGAAAACCAAAGGCCATTTAAAAGACAGGAAAAAAAAGAGACCAAAATGAATATCAGAAGAGACCCTGAAACTTGCTCTTGAACATAGAGTACTTAAAGCAAATGAAGGAAATGATGAAGTAAACGAGCTGAATAGAAAATTTCCAAGAAGGGCTCTAGAAGACAAGATAAAGTATTATAATGAGGCACGCAAAGATCTGGAGTTAGAAAATCAAAGCATTTCTCAAGCAGAAAGAAAATTTTCAAGCCTCTGAAGTATTGAAGGATGCCGTGGGCAAAAGAGTGAATGATGGAGGAAGATAAGAAGAATGTACAGTCACTGTGTCAAAAAGAATCAGTCCGTTGTTAACCATTTCAAGAGGCAGCATATGATCATGTATCGACGATATGGAGGAAGATGTCCAAGCAGCCAAAGCATTGGGGGGAAAAACAAGACTCTCGGAATGGATGGGCTATCAACTGAGATGTTTCAACACATAGATGCAGTGCTGAAAGTGTTCGCTCCTTGATGCCAAGAAACCTGGAAGACAGCTACCCAGCCAACTTACTAGGAAAAAAATCCATAGATGAGCCCATTCCAAGGAGAGAGAAACCCACAGAATGGGAAAATTGTCAAAAACTAGTATTGATGTCACATGCAAGTAAAATTTTGCCAAAGAAATTTTAAAATGGTTTGAACAGTAGAAAGAGGCCCCCTAAAGTCCTTGGAAAAATTCCATGATCTTTTAGTTCCATTTTTCAATGAACATTTTGAAGCTCCCTCATACATGAACAGAGCACTACAGGAAATTCAAGCCAGATTTAGAAGCGGCTGTGCAATGAGGAATCTCATTGTCCATGTAAGATGGATCTTGACTGAAAGCAGAGAATGCTAGAAAGATAGTTACCTGTGTTTTATTGACTGTGCCAAAGCACTTGACTATGTGAATCCTAACTGCGTATAGATAACATTGTGAAGAATGTTTGTTGCAGACAAAGAGGCAATGAGTTAGAATAGAACAAGGGGAAACTTTGAGATTTAGATTCCGGAGAGGTGTGTGTTGGAGTTGTCTTCTTTCACCATACTTATTCAATCTGAAGGTTAAGCACATAATCTGAGAAACTAGACTATGAAGAAGAAGGTGGCTTCAGGATTGAAGGATAACTATGCAAATGACACAATGTTGCTTGCTCAAAGGGAAAAGAGCTTGAAGTATTTACTGGTAAAGATCAGAGACCCTTCAGTATGGACTACACCTCAACATAAAACAAAATCCTCACAACTATACTAAGCAACATGATAAACTGAGAGAAGACTGAAGTCGTCAAGGATTTCGTTTTATTTGGATACACAATTGTCTTAGTCTGGGTAGATTAGAGAAACAAATATAGACACATGTGTATAAGAAAGAGCTTTATATAAAGAGTAATTGTACATTAAGAAACTATCCCAGCCCAGTCTAGATCAAGTCCTTAAGTCTGATATTAGCCCATATGTCCGATACCAATCTATAAATTCCTCTTACAGACTCACACAATACACGCAATGATGCCAAATGCAGGAAGATCACAAGCCAGTGGGTGGGAAGTCTTGTGGATCCAGTGGCAGTAGAGGCATCTCAGGGCTGGTAGGGGTCTCCATGAGGGTTCTCCAGTTCTGAGGCTCTGGCTGCCATCAGCCTGTCTCCATCTGGCTTGTCAACAAGAATGTTCCGTAGGGTACTGAGCATGTGTGCCACCTCCAGTGAGCTATTTATCTCCTTAGCGCCTCCAAATGAGGTCATCCAGCTGTGACCTGATTGACAGGCTAGACTCTACCCCTGCACTCTCAAGTCTCAAATTGACAACAGATTATGTAACTACCACAACAATCAGCACCCACAGAAGCAATAGTCAAGAAATCAATGGATAGATATCGTTAAGTTAAAAGTTAACACTTTATCATTTGTCCTCCCTTTGGACTCAATCTAAATTTATTTTAGTTTTTATTATTTTCTACTTTCTTTTAAATTGAGGCTTTTCTGTTTTATTTTGTTACTGTTGTTGGGTTGTTTTGTTTTGTTTGTATGTTTTTCTTTTTTTTCTTTTCTTTTATTTTTATTTTATTTTTACATTTTATTAGGGGCTCATACAACTGTTATGCCAATCCATACACACATCAATTGTGTAAAGCGCATTTGTACATCGTTTCTCAAAACATTTTCTCTCCACTTAAACCCCCGACATTAGGTCCTCATTTTTCCCCGTATGTTTTTCTTTACATGGAATCCAGGATAGGTAAATCTGTAGAGTAACTGGATTAATAGTTTCATATTGAGGGCAGGGGAAGTTGTGGGGAAATGGGGAGTTAATAATGAGCACAAAATGATAAAAATGTTCCAAAACTTATTGTAGTGATGATTACACAATACTTTTTAATATTTTCAAGCAATTTAATTGTATGATGTATGAATTGTATATCAATAAAACAATTTTTAAAAAATCAAATGACATATTGCATGGGGCAGATCTGTTGCAAAGAGCTCCCCTGTAGTAGGAGAGACAAAGGAGAGGCTGGGGCAGCATGCAAACAGGCTTGTAGCGTTTGTGGCAGAAAGGAAAGGTTTTCTTGTTGGAATACTTGGAGTTTTCTCTCTGAAATGTGAGAGTAGAGGACAAAAGGAGAGAGGGGTGCTTAGACCAGGGTGGGGAAGGCTGGAAACAAGTCTTGTGGAGTGTACAGACTAGAGAGGGGTTTGTTAGATGGTGAGTGTGTGGCCACACCCATCTTGCCCACAGTATGTATATATCTATATCTATAGATACATATGTAGATTTCCCCCCCTAGATGTAGGCATGCCACAGGCTACTGGCTGTTCATTAATCAAGCGAAATAAATTAGTCCATGCAAGGCACTGATAGTAATCCCTGGCCCATAACCAAAACCAAACTCGCTGCCAGAGTTGATGTTGACTCATAATGACCCAGTAGGACAGAGTAGAACTGCCCCGGTGAGTTTCCGAGACTGTAACTCATTAGGGGAGTCACCTAACTTGTAACCACTGCCCCACCAGGGCTCATAGGATGAAAGAAACATGAGTAACTGTTACCACTGCTGGATTTGGCTTATAGGATTCAACATGCAGAGCAACAGAAAGGAATGGAGACGATTTGTAAGGAAGCGATGATAATGGTGGTCTACGAAAGCTACCTTAGACTAAAATGGAAATAAGACAGGGATGATGTCTAGGTAAATGGTGGAGAGATCCACTGCCCAGAGAACCTAGTGAGTGTCTTTTGTTGATCTGTCAGTGGGATATTCAAGCAAGTAAAGAAAAGGCTAGGGTGGTTAGTCAGAGAGTGACGTGTATGGGACAGAAGTAGGGGTTACGAAGAATTTTTATCCACACTTTTGAGTTCTCACACTAGAGAATTTTACAATCTGGGTAATACCTGTTATTCTCGTGTGAAAAGAAAATTTGTTCTAATTACTTAATTGTCTTCGTACAAGCATAGATTGCATAGTTTCATATGGTGAGGCCTTGACAGGTTATCCCCAAACCACCTGTAAATTGGAACATGGCGACTTTGACATTCTGAGAGTTTACAATGCTTATGGGGATGGACACTATAGTGCCTGCCTGCCTCATGATTTAAATCGCAGCGTGCACTCACTTCCCTACCTTCATCCTCTCACTTCTCCACCTCCTGTGTACCCTGCTCTTTTCTGGTTTCAGCATCACACAGAACTGGATGGTAGCACTTGCTCCAGATTGTTCTATGGATGGATAATTCTGCCCTCTGGCTCTATTTCATGCCATGAGGGAGGGGTTGGTGGTCATGAACATAAAGTAAATGCCAGCCTGAGGCCTTATCTTCCTGGTGTCCTAAGGAGCAGTTTCAAATTCAATAATGAAAATAATTGGTGTTTTGAAGTCGTGAAGAAACTGAAGTATTATAGTTGAATTTATTCATACTCTTCTTTTTCATTGTGCATTGAAGACTTCAGAGATTAGCCAAAGATCTTCTAAAACAGCTTCAAGTACAAGACAGTGGCTCGTGGGCGAACAATAAGGTCTCTGCGTTGGATCGGACCTTAGGCGAAATCGCTAGAATATTGGAAAAGGAGGTATGTGAGGAAACTGACCCCTGACTCTTACTCCTTATAGTCCTTCCTCACTGTGGCAGCACAGAGGGCTGCCCTGCGTCCTCTCCATGTTCACGTTCTTCTGCATTGCCACAAGCCAGTCAACAGGGTGGGTTTTTCTTTTTACTTTTGATTTAATGAAATTAGATTTAATTGTTGTTCAATTAAAGGTGTTTAATTGAAGCCCTCAATAGAAAAAATATGGTTTCTTAAGTCATGATTTTCTCCTTTCTGCATACAAATAAAATGAAATTATTTAATCAGAAATAATAGTAATAAAATTTATTACACAATTTTATGAGAGAAAATATAAAATTGAGTCATTTCAAGCCCATAAGACTAGGAGGAGCCCACAAAAGACCGGTTTCTTTCTTGTGTCCAAACAGACCTGTATTTTCTTTCATGATTTAGTGTCATTAAATGTCTCAATGACAGTTAAATAATCATTAATGATTTTTAGAATTTTCATTATTCACCATAGAAGAAAACTTACATGTAAAAAGAAGAAATAAACATCTTGTAATATCCTTACACATTTTTTTGGTTCCAGGTGTCTTATTGCATGTCTTTAAAAACCCTTTGTAATGAACAAGCACGCTTTAATTAACGTAAGTGATAGCATTTAGGTGGTTTCTGTTATCTTCCTATTTTAAATAATAGCCAGCGTTGTTCTTAGCTGCATTTCTTGTTTGTTTGCTTTTTTGTTTGGGGGCCTTTAAATTTACTATGTGAAATTGGATGTGAATAAAAAGATATGCCGATAAAAACGTACATAAATGCAGTGAGCAGCTGTGAATTCACTACCAACCTAAGAACTAGACCAGTTCGTTGATAGCCCCCACCCTACCACCCTCAGAACTCAGTTCTGTGAAGAATGAAAGGTATATCACTTCTTTGTTTTAAAATAAAATGACTTTATTGCCTTAACGTATAATATATTGCTAAACAATGTGTTCTGTAGTTTTGCTTTTTAAAATGTCATACCGTAGACTTCTTATATTTTTATAAGTCAAAATTAAGACTATAAATTTCATTTATGCTTTTACGCTGTATATTAAGCTGGGTCTTTTCTCTATTGTACAGTAAATACTTCATGTATTAATACTACAATATTTCATCCATTCCCTTGACAAGAACATTTGTTTTTATAGCGGGGGGTCTGTGTGTGCTTGCACATGTATGTATGAGAAAGAGATTACAAAGAGTACTGTTCAAACATGCTTGTATCGAAGTCAATGAGCAGTCATTTCCCTGGTGGGCGTGGGTCTCAGAACTCAGTCTGCCTCAGAATCTCTGCAGAAGACTTGGGGAAGCATCGTTGCTGAGCCTCACTCACCCTGCCTGTGTGATCCAGTGGGTTCTGGAGTGGGTCCCAAGAAGCTGTATTTCTAACAAGTTTCTTGGTGATGCTGTTGCTGCTGGTCCAAGGTCCACACTTGGAGAGTCACTGCTCTGACCCGTGGTTGATGCC
This sequence comes from Echinops telfairi, assembly GCF_000313985.2. NCBI lineage: Eukaryota > Metazoa > Chordata > Mammalia > Afrosoricida > Tenrecidae > Echinops > Echinops telfairi. The sequence goes on from NW_022111379.1 coordinate 11,767,040, forward strand.
TCAGAGATATAAAACAGCTAGGTTGTCAGGCTCTTGAATTACCAACTTTACAAGACAATGTTCCGCCTCGATTTTGACAGATGTTCATTTGGGCAAGTCCACAATGAGGCAGTCGGGCAGTTCTCCTGCATAAGACATCGATTTTAGAGTCTCAGGTCATTCAGAAACTGCCATGTGCTAGGTGGAATGTGTAGTGGTTTGATAAGCGTTGCAAAGAATCGCTTTTATAATGAGAACATACTGTTTCATTGAAGATGCAACTACATGTATCTTGCGACTTTTTTATCCTAAATACTGTTTCAGATCAAAATAATCACATTCTAAAAGTAAACTGGTCTCCATAGGAAAGGTTTTCAGTATGAAAAGCTGAGTTATTTCATTCACAAAGGGACAGTTTACTGGAATGCCTCTGAGTCCATATAATTGGGGGAGAAATTGTAGTCTGGCTCCCAGTCTAAATGATCTGTGTCAGGAGCTTTGCTCTAAAGCTGTCCTCAGAGTATGTATACACTGCGGGGACCACCTTGGAATCTCAACTTCACAGCAGTAAGATCCTTTTGCTACTTTTCTAACTAGAAACCTTTGTCCCTAGCCAAGACAGACTCGCTGTACGTGCCACTCTGTTCTGTAGCGTTCTACTGATCCTTCCAATGCCATCCAGCAGACGGTATTTATGCTTCTCAACTAAGAAGTGTAAACAAGCTTCCTTTTTGTTTGGAAAACTGCCTGGAATAACAAGAATCATTA
>NW_022111379.1:11768618-11776619 GCF_000313985.2 Echinops telfairi
CAAGATGACAAAAGTGAATTATGGTTTTTCCAGCTTTATGGAGTGAGGGCACAAATAGTGAAAAGCCCAGGCATGACGTTAAATGAATGTTTCCCCTCCATAAATTTAAGGCCCAATCAGCCAACTCTTTCACATAATCATGAGTCCTCGCACCTCACCTCTAGGGACTGCAAAGAAGGCACCTTGGCACCGTGTAAAAGTGAGAGCTGTAATCTAGATCTAGGACTGAAGTAGATTTGTCCCCCCAACACATCACTGTGTTCTTTCAAATGGTGAATTAAGTCTAGTGAATATGGTCCCCTATTGATTAGTGTTGTCTCTCGACACCTGATGGGAGGACACAGAAATCTTTATTAGAGCAGGTGCTTTTTACCCCAGGCCTCAGATAATTTCTGTCAAATGATGTTGCAAGGGCAAGTGGTGATAAGCCAAAAAATAAGCACAAGACTAAATAAATCATGAGTGAGATGAGTGAGAACAAGTGGAAACCAGACCTGCAAGACTTGGCGGTTACTAGTTACAGACATTTAAACTGTATTTACTGTCTTTTAAGGACATAAAAAGCAAGTTTGAGCATAATCTATAGGAATGGACCTAGTGAAATAAGTAACTCCGAATAGTTCTCCCACTCACCACAATGAAGGTAGCTGGACAAACTAAACCCTGTAGCTAAACTGTTAGCAAGAGAGGAGGAAACTACTGGGTCAAGGATCTAGGAATGTGGTATTTTGCCTTATGCACAATTGGTGATCTGAAAGATGTGGATAAAAAGCTGAATAGGGGGAGGGGAAAAATGAGGAGCTGATACCAAGGGCTCAAGTAGAAAGAAAATGTTTTGAAAATGATGAAGGCAACAAATGCACAAATGTGCTTGACACGATGGATGTATGGACTGCGATAAGAGTTGTACGAGCCCCCCAAAAATGAATTTAAAAAAACACAATTTCTGCATTTAAATAATAGGGGAACTGAATTTTTTAAGGCTACCCATTTATAATATTCTTAAAATGTTAAGTATTTATAAATAAATCTATCATGTTAATGGATTAGAAATTCCACTATAGCTATTCCTCGTTCTCCCCAAAGGCACTTATAGATCCACCACAATTTCAGTTAAAGTGTTAACACTTTAATTTGTAACAGTTAAAATACAGACAAATAAATAAATAAAATACAGATCCTGAAATTCATATAGAATTTTAATGAACAGTAATTGTGAAGACATCGGTGAAAGAGATCATTTGGAAGAATGTGCTCCACTAGTATCAAAACTTGGCATCAAGCTTTAGTAATTAAGCATACTTTTGGAATAAATAAAAGAGAAAGAAGAATGAACACAATTGAATTTAGGAACAATTCTATTTTGTGTAATCTATGCTTGATCTATGATGTTTGACACTTATTCATGCAGACATGGAAAAAGGATGTGCTGCAAGGAATGTGAATGGTTTCTTTAACAAATGATGTTGCAGTAATTGAATGTGCTTACTGTTTAAAATAGTGAAATTTGGCCCCTACATCATATAAACCAACCAAAAAACAATTTTGTTCATAGACCTAAGTGTCAAAAGAAAAGCAATAAAGAGTTTCGGTGGAAAATATAGAAAATCTTGATCTTTGGATCTTATCTGTACAGGAAGTGGAGTGGGCATGGTAGGAGATGCAGAAGGCATTAACCTTAAAGAAAAACATTGATAAACTTGACTGCATTAAAAATAGGAACTTATGTTCATCAAAAGAAGAGGAGCAAATTGGATAAAAGTTTTTCTACAGAAAATGAAAAGAGGAGTGGTTTCCAGAGCACATAAGGAACTCCTACAAACTGACCGGGAAAGCACAACAACTCAGTAGAAAAATAGAAGAGTCACTCACTGTCATGGAGTGGATTCGACTCAGAGCAGCCGAGGAGGACACAGTAGAACTGCCCCTGGGGTGCCTGTGGCTGTAAACCCTAGCAGGGGCGGAAAGCCTTATCTTTCTCTCATGGAGCAGCTGGTGGGTTTGAACTGCTGACTAGGTATTCCAAAAGAAGAAATCCAAATGACCAATAATAATGGAAAGGCAGTCAACATCATTAATAAACAGGGAAATACAAGTTAAAAATTTAATGTGCTGCTATGACTCATTTATCAAAATGGCAAAAATGACAAAGACTGAAAATGCCACATTTGGGCCAAAAACTGGAATAATGAGTGTGTTTGTACTACCACCTTAGAAAACTATTTGTGCATAGCCAGTGTGAATACCCAGAGTGAACACCAAGGCTGTGGATGACAGCCCAAAATCCACGTGCAGGTTAAGGTCTGGTCAATGTTCTCTAACCAAAATCTAGGGAGACGAATAGCCTTATTATCTGACAGTATTGCAGAGATGATAATAGTAGATATCCTTTGGTTAAAATGTAACATTTTATTTGATTCCCCCTTTAGACCCATTTAAATATTGTATCAATATTGGGTTTTTTTTAAGTGAAGGACAAATACACGTGGATTAAGCCTCCGGTGAATGCCCTCTGAACATAGACCGGGGACATGAATTGCCTTGCTATCCTCAGAGTACACTGGAAAATGGATTATGGCAGATGGAGCTAGGTTAAAATTTAACACGTTAGCATTTGATCTCCCCTTTGACTTTTTAAAATATTTTCTGCTTGCTTTTCTTTTGAGGTTTTTTCCTATTTTGTTATTGCTGTTAGCTTTTTTGTTTCTTTGTTTTTGTATGTTTCTCGCTAGGTGAATTCCAGGATGGTGACTCTATAGAGACAGTAACTGGATTAATCGTTTCTTGGGGGTCTGACCGGGAAGTTGGGGGGAAATAGGGAACTAATAATAAGGAGTACAAGAAAGAAGAAAATGTTCTAAAATTGTGGTAATGATTGTACAATTCTTGATATGCTTGAATTATTAAATTGTCTATATGTGGATCATGTTCAAATAAAACTGTTAAAGAAAGACAAGAAAAACATTCGTATTTATCACTAAATTTGCAGGCATGTATATCACAACCCACTATTTCCATTTCTGGGTATACACTGTAGAGAAACATATATTTAAGGGGACTGTTACACATGTATTGAATGGCACATTTTTTATAATCACCACTTATGGTAAATAAATATCCATCAACATTTATAAATTATTTGTATATTCTTTTTGTTGGGTACCAATGAATGGATCCCAACCCTCCCTATTGAATAGAGCAGGTTTCCTGTAGGGTTTCCTGGACTGTAATCTTTATGGGAGCAAATCATCAAGTCTTTCATGCCACTGAGTTAGTGGTGGGTTTGAACTGCAGACCTTTTGATTAGCAGCCAAGCAGATAACCATTGTTCCTCCAGGGCTCCTAAATTATTCCCATAGTGGAATATTATTTAACAGTGCAAATTTATGGACTATAGTGTTTAGAGCAGAAGCAAGTCTCCAAAAGTATGTATTCTATACATTCCCCATTATATAAAGTAGAAGACTAGACCAAAGTACCTGTATTGTTTTGTAATCTATACACTGGCCAACTATTAACAAGATAAGATGTCTCTCTCAAAAATCAGAGGAATAGCTAGTGGGGCAAATGTGAGCCAGCCAGCAAGAGTCATCCGGCTGGCTCATTGAGGGTGACTAGTTTGCTTTTTCCTGAGCTGGTTGTGGTTATACAGTGTTCAAATGGTAAGTATTCTTTAAATCCTACTAACATGTTTTCTGGCAAATTTTTTTGTTTCACCGTAATGTTAGCATTTAGAAATCCAAGTTAAAACAAATTGCTCAAAAGACCCTTTTGTTGCAGAAGTGTTTAATTATTTCAAATAAGAGGTTCTGAAAATTAGTGAGAATGTAAAACGTAACCAGTGTCATTGAGCAAGTTGTGTAGAAGTGGTGAAATGGAAACCTAATTTTCTCCATAAATTTTCACTAAGAACACACATTATTTTTTTTTAAAGGAAAAGAAAATTTTATATGCAATGACATTGTCCTCACTCTTACCATGGTATTAAGCTCAGGCCAAGTGAGTGTGCTTGTATTTGCCCTGATGTAAATTTGGATAGTAACAGCATCCCAGACTTTCTGTGGTTTATCAGTAACATGAGACATTTGTGTGCTGTTGCCATAAGTAAACAGTTGAAGCAGATGGATTGGACATGGAGTTTGTCCAATTGCCTTTCCCAACTTTTTTAGAATCCTGCCAAATTTAAATGGACTGTCAGCTGTGGATCTCTTGAACCTGAATCAGCAAACCAAAGACCTGGCAGAATTTCTCCTCTGAGCAAAATGAAGAGATATCGCATCACAATTTGCTTTGTGTTACCTGTAGCAAACCATTGCATGCTGTGGTGTTTTGGCTTTTCTTCTTGCAAAATTATAACCGGGGAAAGAAAAAGGGAGATTCTTCCCACCTCCTTTTTGCCCCCCTGCATTTTGCCAACAGAAGCTTCTGTTTGACGGATGCTTCGGCAGAGAGGAGCTAAAACCACCAAGCCCTGAGCACTTTTTCAACCTAACTGTATGCAGAGTTGAACACTGCTAGGCACTGCCTCTCCTTTAAATATCCTGGTTTTGTTTGGTTTCTGCCGACTTTCAGCTGGAATTCTTCAGTTGAGAGGAACTGGACAGCATTCAACACTATAAACTTCTCCCGTCGAGTCCTTCACTGCTTCTGTTCTCCATTTCCCTCGTCGCAGCAGATGAACAACCGTCACAGGCCTTACGCCGCCTGAAGAGGACAGTCAAGTACAGCAGGCAGCCCGGAGGAAAAGGACAGCCTTTCTCAGACTTCAGCTAGCTTGCCACAGAAGAGCAGTACAAGGAAGGATGGTGTGGTTGCTCCCAAACCTGGCGGAGGTTTAAGTGGGTTTCTCTTTTTTTAAGAAGAGAAGAGAAAGGGGGCCTGGGGCAGTGGGTTTATGTAGATGGGAAAAAGAACAACTCCGAAAGGGCAGGTGAGAATGGCTTTGGAGCTAACGGCACTGAATTGTACTTGGAGAAACTGCAGGTTGGGACAGCAACATGTACCGGATGGATCCTCAACAACAAAATCAATTCAAAGAAAGCACGATTAAACCTGTGTGGAACCTATGAGAAAATGCAAAGGCAAACATTTTTCGCGGAATAGAGCGCAGTAGAAAAATGGCGACTGTACCCTGTCAGAAGCAGGAAACTTGCAAGACGTGGGAAAACCAAGCGGTCCCATTGTCTGGCTTTGGCGGGTTTCTCTTCCCGTGGCGGGAGATGGCTTAACTGGAAAGGACCGTGAGGAACTTTCTAGGATTGTAGACCAGCTGCTGTCGAGTCTGTGCTGACGTATGACAGAGCCAGGTGTGTCAGTGTCGAGCTACGGACGCGCCGTAGGGTCTTCAGCGGCAGACTTTGTGGCTGACTTGAACCTCCCCCCATGTGGTCAGCAGGGAAGGGCAGTAACTGTTGGTGCCACCCTGGGATTAAGGGGCAAGAGCAGTACGGATTCTGTTTGAGGTGGTGGTTGCTTAGGAATACGTAATCAAATGCCTAAATCTGTACATTTTATTGTTTGTTAATTTTTCTTGGTTAAAAAAACCCATACCATTAGATAATAATGATTACCAAACAGTCTATATTATTTTCAGATTCACATGCGAAGGCTTGCTTCATTAAAAGCAATATTTTAGTCAACTCATCTGGAATCACTTATTTGGAGGCTTAATTATGGAAAGGACTCTTTGAAAAGCAGACACATGTGCTGTGAGAAATCGGTCGTGTGGATCGATGGTGCTAGTGTACAGGAACATTTTCCACAGGCTCTCGTAACCATTTCTGTGTCACACTGTCACCACTCAGGCCCCTCCAGACCATTTGTAGTCGTTGTAACATGCCTGTCTCTGTGCTCTGTGCACATGGAATTCTCCTCCATGTCTTTGGGTGTCCTTGCTTCTCTCAGGGTTCTGTTTTGAAGGATGTATGTGTAGAAAGGATCCTGGTGGCCCAGTGGTTAAGCATGTGACCCTTAGCCGAAAGGTTGGCGGTTTTAACCCACCAGCTGCTCCGAGGGAGAAAAGACCTGGTAGTCTGCCTGTGGGGTGCACTCTGGGAAAGCCCATGAGGCAGTTCTACTCCAGCATTTCAGGTCCCTCTGAGCCAGAAGTGACTCATCAGCACACAACCACAGGTAGGAATCCCAGGGAGATGGACTGCTTAGTGAAAGATGGATACGTTTGTGGCCACCAGAGGTGCCTCAGAAGAGAAGCCTGGAGATCTGCATTTGAAAACTACCATCTTGGAAACCCTGTGGAGCACACACGGAGTCACGGAGTCATGATGAGCTGGGATCTATTCATTGACAACCGTTTCCATGTTTTGTTTTGTTTTGGCGATGGTATAAAGTTTTGTGGTTCCCCACCCCTATAACTGTACAATATACAATTGTATAAATTTGTAACAATTTATCCATTCTGCTATTGAATATTTAGATTGCTTTTATGAGAACTGTGTTTATAATCATATATCCTGGTGCTCATATGCAAGAATTCTACTGTGGGATGGAATTCCTTTACGTTTAGTCAATTAGCCCCTCTGGAATGAATTTTTCTGCTTAATGGGCAGTGGAGGTATAATTTCTTTTTATGCCCCTCCCCCCAAATCAGCATGCTTCATTTCTGAACACCGCTTTCTGAAAAGACGAGGTTTTCCACTGCTTTCCAGGGCCCGCGACCCTCAACACATGGGCTTGTTCTAGTTCGCTAGTCATCTCCTTACTAGTGTTGGCCTTTCCTTTTGTCAACTTGTGTACTTTCTGTTTCCTAAGTACTATAATTTTGTAATAAATCCTAATGAGTTCTTATCTGTTAATGTTCTCTAATATGTTCTTAAAACAGTGCATTACGTTTCTACATTTTTGTTTTTACGTTTCTACTACACTTTTATTTTTCATGTTCAGAAAGCTTAATTGGTTATTTTTCAACTCTCCTACGGTTCTTTTAACAATTTCTTTTAGTCCCCATGACTGAGGTTTATTAGATATCAGATATGTGCACAACACACTTCTTTGGGCGTGATAAGCAGTCCTCGGTTTCTCAGCTATGTGGTCCCTTGGTCTCCATCCCCGCAGACAAGTGTTCCACAGCCCTTTAGAAGGGTTGCTGACCGCCCTACGGGCTCTCGTTTCACCATCTTCCTTAGCCCATTGTGCTCAGTTCTAGCCCCCCAATGAAGTCCTTTGTGACACCCACTTTACAAACAAGTCTCTTGCCCACAAGCACTCGCTGTACTTCCTCTGCGGGCTGACAAGCCCACACTTGGTGCCGGGCTCCACCACTGGCTGCTGCCACTGCTCTGCTGCTCTTCTTTCCTGATTGCAGTGATCCCCCCTCCCTGCTTCTCAAGTGGCTCGTTTCAGACCCAGCAGATAGCAACATGGACCTATGCTCACATTAGAGTTCCAGGTTTTTACCATCACAGTTAATCCTGTGAGCAGTCACTCACCACTGAATCATAAGTCCTGTTGCATCTTCCTTCACCCATTACCCAGACCCATCAGCAAAACCATAAGGTGGGAGTTCCAAAAACTGTACCTAGCACATCTTGTAATAATTTCTTGTTCATTGTAGATACTTTCACGTTTATTTTTTACTTATTAAAAATAGAAAATATAGTTATTTTAGAGTCTGTATCTAGTAATTGCACTATTTCAAGTTTTGGAGTGTGTACTTATATTTTCTGTTGCTTTTCTTACTCACACAGGGGCTCTTTTTCATGACATGTAGGTTCTTACATTTGTTCAGAATTTGTAAAAATCTACCTTCACCAGGGAGCACCGTTGGCGCTTGGCTACTAATGTCAAGCTGGCCATCTGAACCCACCCAGCAGCTCCTGGAGAAAGGTCTGGATCATGTGCTCCCAGGAAGACGAGAGCCTGGACGGCCATGGGGTGTTCTGTAGCACGCGGGGTACCCCAGCACCTAGCCAAGTCACCCAAAGGGATACTGCACTCTGCTCGTGGTGCTTCTGGCTGGCTTCAGGACCAGGGGAATGCCAGCCT
>NW_022111379.1:11778255-11779717 GCF_000313985.2 Echinops telfairi
CAAATTAGGCCTTTTTGGGTCACACACTGTTACGCAATCTTATCAGAACCTCTAAATAGAATCAGTCTGACCTGGTGGGACGATCTCCAAATACACTATCAGTCAACATTTTCTTCCATTCAGGAAGTTGACGGACATCCAGAATGAGGTTTGTTATCAATCGACATTTCACCTTTTTTGAAACGAGAAAACCGCTTGTACACTTGAGTTATTCCCATAGTGCTGTCCTTGTAAGCTGTGTTCAACATCACAACAGTTTCTGCGGCATTTTTCCCCTGAGCAGGAAACAAAATTTCACAGTCACATGCTGTTCTCTTAAATCAGCCATCACACAAAGTGAGGTTTGAGCGAAACTGCTTTCATGAAAAAATTCACTGTGACCAGAGAACTTTTCCAGGCAGCACCACTGGGTGCACTAACTCAGAGCAAGTTGCTCAGTGCTCACCTAGCCGGTAGGGGGAAAAGGCTACTACAAAACTTCAGCCCCAAGTGGAGCTTTTTTCCATTTTTTATGAGGGTACTCCCTCTAGTACATGTAGAAAGTGTTGATTGGAGAAAGTTTTGTTGTGTATCTTTTTCTCACAGGTATAAACTAATATTTATACTAATGAGTATAAGGAAGAAGATGTACTAAAATGTATTATGGTGATGACTGCACAACTCGCCTTAAGATGATTAAATTATTGAATTGTAGTGCCAATAAATCTGTAAAAAAGTAATAATAATCTCTGAGTTTCAAGTAGGACTTGAAACACTTGCTGATGAAGACCAGGGATTGCAACTTTTAGTACAGATTGTAACTCCATGTAAAGAAAACCAGACTCCTCACAACTGGACCAATAGGTAACATCACGGTAAATGGAGAAAAAATCGAAGTTGTCAAGGATTTCTTCCTGCTTGGATCCACAATCAATGTCATGGAAGCAGCAGTCAAAAGATCAAAGAATGCATCACATTGGATCACTCTACTACACAAAACCTCTTTAGAGTGTTGAAAAGCAAGTTCACTTTGAGGACTACTGTGCACCTTACCCATACCAGGGTGTTTTCAATAGCCTCGCGTGCATGTGATTGGACACTGAACGAGGAAGACTGAAGAAGAATCGATGCCTTTGTATTCCGGTGCTGGTGAAGGATATTGAAAGCACCATGGACTGCCAGAGAACATACATACAAGCCTGTCTCGAAAGAAGTAGTCAGACTGCTCCTTAGTGCCAAGGATGGCGAGACTTTGTCTCACATACTTAGGACACATCGCCAAGAGAGACCAGGCCCTGGAGAAGGACATCGTGCTTGAGAAGGTGGAGGGACAGAGGAAGTGAAAAGAGGAAGGCCTTCCACAAGATGGCCTGACACAGTGGCTGCAACCCTGGGCTGCAACGTAAAGCACAATTGTGAGGGTGCAGGACAGACATTGTTTGGTTCCTGTAGCACACAAGACCAGCGACTCGGTACCACCTGA
>NW_022111379.1:11781132-11825331 GCF_000313985.2 Echinops telfairi
AGTGACTCATCTCCTCCCCACTACCCCTCTGCAAGGGATGGCCAGTTGTCTACAGATGGGCATCGGATCCCCATCGTGCACTCCCCTCATTCACGATGATATGGTTTTTTTTCTTTGGTGTTTGATACCTGGTCTCTTCGACCCTTTGTGGTCACACAGGCCGGTGTGCTTCTTCCATATGGGCTTTGTTGCTTCTGGGCTAGATGGCCGCTTGTTTACCTTCAAGCCTTTAAGACCTCAGACGTGGGGCCTCTTGATAGCCGGGCACCATCAGCCTTCTTCAGCACACTTACTTATGCACTCGCTTTGTCTTCAGCATTTATATGGGGAGTATTTTGACTCCTTAATCCATGCTCAAGACCTAGGCTTATCGAGATCACTTGTGTGTCCTAAACACAGGTAGCCACTGTGTGGATTGGCTGATTACTTCCATTTGATGCATAGCCTGTGGGTGATACTTTTCAGCGTTTTCATGGGAATGATTCACTTTGAGCTTTTGGGGGGTAAATTCTCCTCGGGAATCAGCACAAACAACTTTGAGTGCTGTGTGTCTTCTCTCAGTTTCAGCTTCTGGACTTTTGACCTACAATTTATTTCGCCGAAGTAATTTTTTGGTTTTTTAAAGAATGTTAAAAAATAATTCTTTCAGCTTTTTGTTTTGTTCTCTTCTGTAATCTCCGTGTGTGTGTGTGTGTGTGTGTGTGTGTGTGTGTGTTTCAAAAAGTTTGTGGAAAAGATAGAATGAAAAGATGTTATTTTTTCTATAAAATTTTCATTGTTGGATATTTATACAGTAAAACCAAAACAAAGCCAAGAGTTTTGACATGTACCATTGAGTGGCATTGACTATATTCTGGGAGTTGTGTAACCATTTTACTCTACTTTTCTCAGTTGTTCCTATACCAGTCACGTACGTTCTCCACCCCTTAAGATTCCTAACCTTTCCACTTGCCGTTGTCAGTGTTGTCTCCAATGTAGATGGTTTTGAAAAAACATAATGCCCAAGGCAGGCATGGTTTACTGCGTAAGCTCAATTGCTGTTTGGTTGAAAGAAGATTGCAGGAGATGTTTTTGTTGAAAGTTTAAGGATTTTTTCAGGGCAGGAGTTTTGGGTGTTTGTCCAGCTCCTATGGCTCCAGATTTTCTGGAGTCCATGAGTATTTGAAATTCTGTCCTGCATTTTCCTTTCATTCTTCTTGGTCATAATTGTCCATAACGGCAGCCAGGCACCACCCAGTGCTTCTGGTCTCCTAGCAAAGGAGGCAAACAGCCACCGGTCCACCGCTGTCCCCTCTTCCTGAGTCTCCTTCTCCTCTGTTGCTCTAAGTGCATAGAGACCAATTGCTCTGCCTCGAATGGCTTTTAAGACCTCAGCTACTTCTAAACAAACTAGGTGGTAGAACTAGTCATTCATTATACATGTCATTAAGCCAATTAGCTGTGATGTCCCTAAGCCTCCAAACCAAGTAACCAAATCCCATGAGGTTTTGATTGTACATACTGCAACCTTCGCATTAATCTCCATGTGTGTTGATGTGTGTCACTGTTGTAAATGTGTCTATCACATAGCCTTTGCCCCCTCAGCTTTTTAGAGATGTATAATATTGATAGCAATTACAGTAGTTGGCTAGCAGTGCAACCCTGCCCATAATCAATGCAGTAATTTCTTCACCCATCTTCCTCCTCTAAACTCCGCCATCGAGTCAGTGCTGACTCATCAGGACCCCTGTGGGTTTCTGAGACTCTAACTCAGGGGTCCTGAAACTTTTTACACAGAGGGCCAGTTCACTGTCCCTCAGACCTGTTGGAGGGCCAGACTATAGTTTGTTTGTTTTTTAAGAACTATGAACAAATTCCTATGCACACTGCACATACCTTATTTTGAACTAAAAAATCAAACGGGGCAAAAACACCCAGCATGCTGGATAAATGTCCTCGGGCCGCATGTGGCCAGCGGGCCATAGTTTGAGGACGCCTGCACTAACTGGTTATGGGTGTAGAAAGCTCGCTCTCCCACAGAGCTGCTGGTGGTTTTGCACTGTGGACCATGTGGATCACAGCCCAGCACAGAACGACGACACCACCAGGGTTTCCCTGTTTTCCCCCTCTGATAACCTTTCATTGTCTGTTCTCAATACATTTGCCTTTTAACAGAAACTAGGTCATATAATATTTGTCTTTTTGTGATTGACTTATTTTCTTAACTTAAAATATTTTCTTTCTTCATCCATATTGCAGCATCTAGCAAGACTTCATTTTCCTTTCTGGCTAAGTAGTGTTCCATTGTGTATATTTACCACACTTTGTTTATTCATTCATCTGTTCGTGTGCATTTAGATTCTTCCCATCTTTTGGCTTTTGTGATTAGTGCTATAATGAACATTAGCTTACAATTCTCTGTTTGAGTCTCTACTTTCAGTATACCCAGGAGTGGAATTGCTTGGTCAGTGGTAGTTCTTGGGCAAAAGCTGTCTCCCTCCCTGGTGGGGTAGTGGGCTAAGCACTACACTGCTAACAGCAAGGCCAGCAGTTCAAACTCACTCGCTGCTCTGTGGGAGAAAGAGATGAGGTATCTGCTTCCAGAAGCGGTTCTACTCTGTCCTATAGCCTCACTGTAGCATGGACTCAACTCAGGGGCAGTGGATTTGGTATTTGGTTTATGTTTTAGTTTCTTGAGGAATGGCCATCTTTTTTCCACAAGGGACTACCATTTTGCATTCTCCCCACCAGCGAGTACAGCTTCCAATTTCCCCACATTCCCATCAAAATGTATTATTTCTGTTTGTTTTATTTTATTTTAGCAGTCTAACAAACAGCACAGTCTGCCACCAGATCATCTTCTCAGCACTCCTCACTCTAAACCCACTGCCACAGAGTCAATTCTAGCTCATAGGGACCCTGCAGAGCAGAGTAGAACTGTCCCTTTGGGTTTCTGAGACGATAGATCTTTGCAAGAGCAGAGAGCCACGTCTGTCTCCTTTGGAGCAGCTGGTGGGTTGGAACTGCCAACCTTGCAGTTAGCAGCCTAACTTGAAATCCACCAGGGCTCCTAGCTGTCCTCCTGGGAGTTCAATGGAATCTCACGGTGGTTTTAATTTGCATCTCTCTGACGGGTATTGTATTGAGTGGGCTTTTGAAGGTCTCTCTCAGCTTTCTGAATTGTCTTCATTATGTGATTTAAAAATGTAAAAGCCTCTCTTTTTATTTTTAACCATCTTTTCAGAATAAAATATGTAACATAATGGAGGGCTATTACAAAAAGATCTGTAATCAGAATTTGGGGAGATGACTGCCTTAGTTAGCAGTTGCGTAACTTAACTGAGAGTTGCCTGTTTCGTATCAAATCACGTAGCAGAGCTTGGAGAACAGCTGACTACCAACTTCTCCTTGGAAAAACATCGCACCTAGAAAATACTAAGGTCGGTCTCTGCTGACTGAGCTTACCACCGATTACTCCTTTGAAAAGGAATTAAATTATTGAATTCAAATCACTCCTTGAAAAGCAATGCTCACTGTTTAGGATTATTGAACATTAGACTAGGCTTGGCTTTTCAACTAAATCCAGCTACACTCTGTGTGTGTGTGTGTGTGTGTGTGTGTGTGTGTGTGTGTGTGTGTGTGTTCTTCCTAGAAATAGGGAGATTATGGGAAATACTTCTAACTTAGATGAATCAAAACTGAATTCAGTACTCATCTAGCTTGCTGAATGCCTAGTTATACTTAACCTTCTTTCTCTATCCCAGAGCTAAAGGATGCTACTGAAAGCTATAAGATAAAACGGCATACACCCTTGTGGTTAGTTTTATTTCAACATGGGATGGGAATCATTTTTAACATTTACTTTAAATTTTGTTTGTACTCATGCAAGCAAAAGATCATTGGTCTTTCCTGTTTCAGTAATGTCTTTGGAAGAAACATCATGAGTATTTATTAATAATATGTATTTGAACAGGCGTATCAAAGTTTTAATTGCATGTGCTAAGAAATATCATGAAAATTATGTTTGAGAGGTAGAAGTGGGACTATGAATTACTTCATCATAATCTGTTTACAGTGGTGCACAGTGAAAGATTTTCCCAGAGAGTAAGTCCCAGAGAGAAAAGTCTGTTATGGACTCACCCTCTCTGCTTCTCTTACCCATACCGTACTTTCAGCTACCAATCCCTTATTCTCTGTTTCCAGCTCGTATATTGTAACCAGCAGTCATTATTCGAGCTGCTTAATTATACATGTGGTCAATTTCAGACAATAGACCTGGGTCACAATCTTCAGTTTCTTCATCTTTGACCGGAGTCGTTGGTATCAATAATAGTTGTGTTAGCTGGTGCTACGTGTAGATGATGTGTTATTATACTATCACTGATGGTGTCCTGTTTCAGGACAGAACTCGAAATGTCCTTTTTTATAATCAATACAACACTGTTCCTCTCTGGCTTTTCATTCCTGATTGAAGATAGATGTTTCTACAAACAGATGCAAGCACTGAAAGCACTTAATTGTCTGTGGCAAGAAATCTGGAGGATAGATACCTAGCCAACCAACTGGAGGAGCTCTATACACATGCCCATTCCAAAGAAAGGGATCCAACAGAATGTGGATCAAACACTATCACTGACATAAAATGAAAGTAACATGCTCAAGAACCTCCTCTGCTTCTCTTACCCAAACCTCACTTAAAATGTTTGCAGCAGTATGTGGTCAGGGAACTGCCAGAAATTTAAGTGGAATTCAGAAGAGCATGTGGAACAAGGGTGATCGTAGCTGATGTCAGATGGGTCTTGGATGAAAGCAGAGAATACCAGAAAGATGTTTGCCTGTGCTTTATTGATTCCATACATGTGAAAGCTGTACATACATACAGCTTGTAAAAGCTGGACAGTGAAAAAGAGAGACCAAAGAAGAATTGATACCTTTCAATTATGCATTTAGTAAAGAACTTTGAATATACCATCAGCTGCCAGAAGAATAAATAAATCTTGTCTTAGAAGTACAGTTAGAGTATTTCTTAGCAACGGAGATGGCAAGACTTCATCTCAACTACTTTGGACGTATTATGTCAACAGACCTGGAAAAGACATTGTCATGCTTGGTAAAGTAGAGGGTCAGCAAAAGAGAGACCCTCAACAAGATGGATTGGCACAGTAGTTACAACAGTGGGTTTACACAGTGGAGTATTGCGAGGATGCTACAGGAAGGCGGTGTTGCGATCTCTTGTGTACAGGGTCTCTACGAGATGGACCAGACACAACAACAACCAAAATTTGTTTACATTGTTGAAAAATTACAGTTCTTTTTTCACTAATAAAATCCTTTATTAAGTACATCATTTATAATTAAACTAAAAAATGTAGTTAAAGTAAATAAGTAACTTATTGTGTCAGGTCTTTTCAACCTAACATATGACATGAGTAATTTCACCTCTTAGTAGAGAAAATTGAGTATTGAAATTTCTGTCTCTAGCACCCTGACAATATTGGACTCACCTTAGTGATTGATTGTCTAATGTAGTGAGTAAACACTTATTTTTTTTAACCACATTTGTATAAGTCTAGGTTCTCGGAAGTAGTGACACAAAGAAATGAGAAATTGTCTTTGTGAGGAATTTGATGTTAGCTGTCTTCAATTCAAGAATATTGAATACTTTAAATTAAGCAGACATCATGTCAGATACCTTATGTTCTAACAAAGACTAACAGAAACCTGTTCCTCCTTTCTAAGTTACGGTTCTTGCTAGTTGCCGGTGGTGTGAGTCCAGCTCACGGTGGTCCCACGTGTGCCAAGCAGAACTTCTCTGCGTTGTTTCCAGGCTTGGACCTTTCAGAGGCACATCACTAGTCTCTCGCACGCTCCTTTCCTCCAGGTGGTTTTGAATTGCCAACCTTAGTCGGGGAGCACTTAACTGTTGTGCCACCTAAGGTCTCCTTCCTTTGTAGTTTACAGTTCAAAATAAACATGGATTATAACATGGAATAGAATGCAAAACTATTGTGTTTTTTAAATACAATATTTGTGGTACTTTAAAGCCCTGGGATTTCTAGAGATGTCTTGGAACTTCTCTGTTCTTATTAATCATACAGTTTTTCCTCCTTTAATTAGTTAGAATGATGGTTGATAGAAATTTATCTTTAAGTTACTTGCAGTCCTGTACTAAATACTACTTGATAAACACTATGTTGACAGTTGGAGAAACTATGTCCTAAGCAAATTAAATGATCTAGTTTGTAACATATTCCATGACCTTGAAGCAGAAGATTGTTGAAAGTCACAGGTTATGTGGGCTCAGAATTGGGCCAGTGTTGGGAAGGAAAAGGAAGCACAGGAGTGCTATGTGAAAAGTATGGGCCCCAGACATGTTCGTTCCCTATCTTAAGACCCTGGACAAGTGAATCTCTATGGGCTTCAGTGTTCTCAGTGGTAACATGTATAATGATGACACACACAAGAGGACTGTGTGGCTATTAAATGAAGTAGTAGGGAATGTTCAACTCCTAATTACAAATTAGCCGTGTTGTAGTTCTTTGAGCTCACCCAAGATAATCCTTACTTTCATCCTTTGCATTTGTTGACTTAGAAGAATTAAAATTTAGCAGTACAGTGCTGTCATAGATTGGCTCTTGCCTGCCCACCTCCCTTGAGAAGCTACATGGTTATCTCTGGAGAGGAACCTGAGATACAAGCCTTCTCAACTCCAACCCAAGAGTAGACGGTGAGGCAGTAATGGTGAGACTGGGAAGAAATCACTACCCACATGCAGCAGCCAGGACTGAGGCTGCTTCAACTTTGTTGAACTCAAATTTGAGAACTATGAGGCTGATTCAACACTGACCTCAAATTTGGAAGGGAAGAAAAAAATTGTCTATGAAATATTCTACCTGTGTGGGGGACCAGCCTCCCCACAACTGAATGGGCCTAAAGGGTGGTTGTGTAATTAAGGGACATCAGACAAGATAAAGTATGCAAGGGCTCACCTTTCAGGCTTGACTTCAAGAGCCAGGGCCAAGCAGAGAGCACGAGTAATGTAATCTCACAAATTTATATAATCTGAGGCACGCAGGCCACAGTAACTATATACATAATAGGAAAGGGTTGTACAATAAGCACACATGCCACTGGAGGGGGACCAGCTAGGGGTATACACGCAGTAGGAAGGGGAAGCACTAGGGGCACACATGTGACCAGGAGGCATATATGTAACAAGATGGGTGGGCTCTAGAGTCAAGATGGTAGCCCAACCTTGGTCGTCCCTGAGTTGGCTTGACCTTAAGTGTCTTTGAGCTCTCCTTCACAGAAACAATTCATTATCCTTATCAGAAGGAAGGATCCTCCTTAGGATGGGACAGATAATAACATCATATTGCCATTGATGGCAGATAGCCTTCAAATCAGTTGAGCTCCAAGTGTATAGTCAGTGACCATGTGTTTGCAGACAGTACCTTAAATTTGGCATTATTATGGGGGACATTGTGGGGAATAACTCTTACTTAGGAGAATGTGAGTGGGATGCATCTCCAATCCACAAACATGAAGGTTTCCTCCCCAGAAGCCTTGGCCTCCCAGAATCCTTAACGTATGAATGTTGAGTTTGTCTGCATATACTCTTTCTGATTCTGTTTCCCACACACCTGCAGATAAATTTTTCAGGGCCTCCCCTAAGTCAGGGGTCCTCAAACTTTTTAAACAGGGGGCCAACTCACTGTCCCTCAGACCCGTTGGAGGGCAGGACTATAGCTTTAAAAAAAGTATGAACTAATTCCTATGCACACTGCACATATCTTGTTTTGAAGTAAAAAAAACAAACGGGGCAAAAACACCTGGCAGGCCGATAAATGTCCTCGGTGGGCCGCATGTGGCCCGTGGGCCATAGTTTGAGGACCCCTGCCCTAAGTTATGAAGGGTATGGATAAAAGTGGAACCCCCAGATACATCTGTGAGATCTACACAGGAAATCAGCCTCCAGTGATTTCCCTCCATCCATAGTAGAGGGAAGGGAAGATCCTGGTTCCCAAACACAGTACATTGGAGAAATGACCAAACCTGAGACTTGAATGGTTAAGATCTTGTGAGTTGATCCTCCCAACCCCCCATACACATTAGCCCTGATCTGGTTTTCAACATTTTCTGGGGTTTCTTATGTTTTTATTTACTTTTGCATATTGGGGTTTATCTCAGATGTACTGTATTTTGTCATTGGGGGTAACCCTCGTGAATTTTTGTTATATGTTTGTCTGTTCTTCAGTATATGAAATCCAGGCTTGATAAACCTATTGAGACAGCAAGTAGAATTAAGGGTTCCTATGGAGTACCATGTTTGTGTAAGGCGTTAAAGGGGAACTGATGTCAAGGAATTCAAAAAGGAAGAGAATATTTTGAAACTGATTATGTTAGCAATTGTACAATACTGCTTGACATGATTAAACTATGGAACCATATGATAGCAGTATTAGCTCCCAATAAAATGGATTTGAAGAAAAAATTAAAATTTAGTAACATTAGTAATAGTTATCATAGGAGTGTAAATAAATTTAAAACAAGTTTATATCGATCATTTGAACTAATAAAAGGAGAAAAAAACATGATCAATAAATGTAGAAAGTCATAAATTACAACTCAACACACATTCATAACACTAGAAGAATAGGAACAGCCTGGCAAAGGGCAAGGACCAAATGTGCAATAAGCCTTTTATTTAATCGGGCAATGTTGCTGCAATGCCCTGGAGGCCTGCCCAGCCCCAGGTAATCAAAGAGAGGCAGTGCTGTAATGAGCTGGTGCCTCCTGCATTGTGTAAAGTCAGTGCTCCATCCTGGTTGGCTGGTATCTGTGGGGTTTGGTTGCTATGTATTTTGAGCAGCTTGCCTGAATAAGTGAACCAGAAAGAAGCAGGATTATTATCATGTACTGACAAGATACAAGGGGGTTACCCCCACAAAACCCCGGAATTGTGCTGGGCTGAGAGGAACTTTCATAGTATTGGTCCCCCCTCCCCCCACTAAGCGAGTTTCAAGCAGTTTGCTCTGAATTAGTGCACCCAGTGGCATCACCTGGGAAGGTTCTCTCTGGTCACAGTGAATTTTTTCATAAAAGCCGTTTCTCTTGAACCTCGACTTTTGTGATGGCCAATTTAAGAGAACAGCGTGTGGCTGTGAAATTTTGTTTCCTGCTCAGGAAAAGTGCCACAGAAACTGTTGTGATGTTGAATACAGCTTACAAGGACAGAACTATGGGAAAAACTCAGGTGTATGAGTGGTTTTCCCATTTCAAAAAAGGTGAAATGTCGATTGATGACAAACTTCATTCTGGACATCTGTCAGCTTACGTAACAGATGAAAATGTCCACAGGCCAGACAAGCTTTCTATTTGGAGGTTCTGAAAAGATTGCATGAGAGTGTACGACAAAAAAGGCCTGGTTTGTGGCAGACGGGAGACTGGTTTTGCCACCATGACAATGCACCTGCTCACGCACCAATCTCAGTGCACCAGTTTTTGGCAAAAAACAACATGCCTCTCACCCCACACACCGACCCTGATTCATATGACTTCTTTTTGTTTCTGCCAATGAAGAGCGACATGAAAGGAAAGTGATGTGACAATGTAGAAGAGGTGAAGAAAAAAAAAACCAAGGGAAGTGCTGTCAGCCATCCAAACAGATGGGTATGAAAAATGTTTTCAAGGAATGGAATTGTATATTTGACAAATGTATTAAGTGTGATGGAAATGGAGAGTACTTTGAAGGTGATAAGGTGGTTTTGTAAAAAAAAAAAAAGTAAATGCATAGATTTGGAAAAAAATGTTTTTTTCACTGTTTTGGGGTTTTCCTGTTTTTGGGGGGGTTCTCTTCATATTCGTCTACATTTAAAATCAAAGAAAATCAAATCTACAAATTCTTAATGCCAAAAGAGAGGCGAGATTCCTGATTAAGGATCCATTTACCAAAATTAATTGTGGTACTCAACACTGGCAAAGAACAATTAAAAATGTAAAAAAGAAAAAAAAAATTTTTTTCCTAACAACAACAAAAGTTATTACATGCCTAGGAGTAAACTTTTAAAACAACATAAACAATAATTTTGTGGACAGAATTATACAGCTTTATTGAAAGAGTGTTTATCAAACAAAGGGAGCTATGTTAAGCTCATAGTTTGTGGTCCCTGGGAGGTGCAGTGGATGAGACTGGGACCATGTTTTGCCATATGAATTAATCAATGAGTACCCAAAGGAGTAAGGGAATAAGTAAGTCAATGGATAAGATCCCCATCTTATACCAGACACACAAAATTAATTCCAAAATGAGTTAAAGACCTAAATAATCAAAGCAGAACTGTTAAAATTTAGAAGAAATGTCTTTGTGACATCATAGGAAATAGTTTAAGATGCCAAAAGTGTTTCCTAACCCTCCCCTGGCCACCAAAAAACTTATATAGAAAGCAAAAGAAACTTAATTCCCTGCTCTGCCTCCCCCCCCCCCCCTTTTTTCTTTAACCAACTAAGTTCTACCTGCATTTCTAACTTGAAAAACAAACAGACATTGTACAACAAGGAAAGGTCATTCATGTGGAAGTTGTGGATTCTAATCCTAGCTTTGTGCAGACAAGACCTGAAGCAAGTCATGTCCCTTCTCTGAGCTACCATTTCTTTTTCAATGATAGGAGAGGTAGATTCAATTAGAAGATGTCTAGGTTCCCACCCAGTTCTAAAATTATCTGATGTTTTGCGTCAGATTGTAATGATTTAAGCAGAAAAAGTCAGGTGAGTTGTGATAGTTTTTAAAGTTTTTCCTTATAGAATATTCATATTTTCCTGAAATAGCTTTTACCTATAGTCCCTTTTCTAAAACGTGAGATGTTCCCCTCATTTAGACATTACATCCACCCGCTCGAGAGGAATGAATAACAGAATTATAGGTGAACAGATATAGGATGGTGTAAGATATGGCAAAAATACTACTAATACTAAAAAATAAGAATATATAATGCAACAATAAGGGTTCCTGGGGGTAGGGTGGAGGAAGGAGGGGATAAAGGGGAGGTGATATCAAAGAGTTCAAGAAGAAAGAAAATGTTTTGAAAATGATGGGGGCAGTAATTGTACAATTAAGCTTGATCTAATCAAACTATGGATTGTTACAATATCTGTAAGAGCTCCCAATAAAATGATTAATTTTAAAAAAAGAAATTACATCCTGATCTACAAGTTTGGAAGATGGTGATCAAAACGTGCTTTTTAAACTATTTTTTACATTTCAGAAGTATTACCAGCAAGTCTGATGAAAAGCACATAAACTTGGGACCTGCTTACTGACTTTTAACCATGTGTGTTTCTAGTGAGTGTAATGAAGGGAGGGCAGTGGGAAGATAAATTTGGCAGTGTTAATAGGCAAGCCCTCAAAGGAGTTTTTCCTTTCTTTCATTCCTTCTTTTTCTAAGCATTACTCTGCCTCCGGTGAAGGCTCATTATTTCTGAGTGTCCTAATCAATAAGGTCATGAAAGATTGATGTCAGGAGCCGTCACTGTGTTTATGACAGAAGCATATGGAGTCATTTACAGAAGCAGGCAGTAATTCTCCTGTTAACCAGCAAGTCGAGGAACCGGCAAGCCCATCGTACATGTCTTTACATGGTGACAAGAATCTCGATGTCCATCAGGGACTTAGAGGAGGAGACTAATATTGTTAATTGAATTTCCCCAAAGAGAACAAAAATCTGTCATGTCGGGGAGGGGAGAGGAGCAGATCTGTGCGTCCGTTGGGTAGTGCTTTTCCTCTGCTATGGCCGGGGGACAGCACTGCCCTCCAAAAACGAAAAGCTGCTGATGGCAACTCCTTCCCGCTTAAGACTTCCAGAATGTATGCTTCATAAGCAATCCATTTGTCTATGTTGTTAAATATGTACCATTATAAAAGAAAACATTTAACTTTATCTTATGAAATTAATGTGTATTATAGAAAATAGGTAACCTATAAGCATTTTGCTATTTACAGAAAGCGATTTTAAAGACTTCACAGAATTTTATCTTTAACTCAAACCCACTGCCACTGAGCTGATTCCAAATCCTAGCGACCATCTCAGAGAGTTTCTCAGGGTTTGAAAATCTTTATGGGAGCACACAGACTCATCTTTCTCCCATGGAGCTGCTGTTGGTTTGAACTGCAGACCTTGTGGTTAGCAGCCCAGCACTTTCCTGACATTGCCACCAGCACTCTTGCATAGTGTACTATAATTATTATATCTGTTATCATAATATGACATGTTCATTGTAAACAAAAGACCATATAGAAATGTATAAGGAAAATGAGTGAAAGCCCCCTGATTTTCACCTCCCCTATTAATACTTTGAATGATATTCTTGGAATTTTTTTCTATGCATATTCCAGTACGTAGACACAAACATAAACACAGAGAGGCAATACATAAAACATTTTTTAACTTAAAAAAGTATCAATCTATATGTATTGTGTGTGCATTAATTTCACTTAATAGCATATTAAAAACATTTCCTGTCAGAATATGAGAAACTATCCCTTTTTTAACTATCTGGCCTGATTTAATATTTTAAATGGCTATAAACGGTGTAAATAAGTTAAACTACATGAAAGGGAATACAATGGAAAAGAAATTCTTCACTTACCTCACTCTGCGTGTTCTTCTCAAAGAGTGCCTCATTTCCCAGGCATGCAGTCCTTGTTCTGTAACTTGCTCAGCCATTTTCTTCTTAAACGGACATTTGTTGGATGGGCTGTCAGTGGAACTGAAAATTTTATTTAGGGAGGCCAAAAACACAAAAAAAACAGATTGACAGAGATGTTGAAAAATAGTAGCATTCTTAACAAATATAATTGGGATCCGTAGGTAGTCAGTTAAGTCCAAAAGTCAAAGCAACTAAATCCTGATAAATGATCCCTACCTACCTCAAATTTCAACTTAAAGCAGTTAAGTGAGCATTCATTCAACCATCTTCTGGAGGAGCAAGCCTCCCCCCCCCTTTCTCTCAAGCAGCTGGTGTTTTCGAACTGAGATAAAAAACTAGATCTCTGACCTCCTCCAGCATACTTTCCTGGAGAGATTCATAGACCGTCAAACTGATGGTGACTCTGTCAATGCCTGATCCACTTTAACAAGACAAGATACCTGCGGCCTAAGCAGACGGTCTTAAAAGAAGAGGGGCTCTCACTGGTGGCACTTCTACAGTCAGCCATACCTTGAAGTTAGAGACTGGTTCAGGGAAAGTAAACATCACAAATGTTTGCGGGCTGTGTCAATGCAGTGTGCTGATATTTGAAACTTACAAAGGCTTTAATCGTATAGAAAAATTTTGTGGCTTCATACACTCTCAGCAGAGGAAGACAATGCGGCCATATAAAAGCATGGTAGAACTAATCGATAGTTATCATACAAGGGGCCTTTAAATTTTTTGTGGGAAAATTATTTCATCTTTTAATTTTATTTTCCCAAAAGTTTTTGAAGCTCCCTCATATCAAATCTCTTCTACAGATCACTAAGTATCTTTGATTCCAACACGTTTTCATGGTACAAAAATTATGTTTCTCTGGACTGTTGCATTGAGGTATACCTTTAAGGTAGTATTTGAGGTCAATGAGCGAGAGAGATAAAGAGACACATACTAACTTACTCTTCAAGAACAGTTTTTGAATAATGTTGTTCTTTGATAATTCTCTTAATTGACAGTTTCCCTTGAATTCTCATATAACCCACCCCCAAGATAATGGTTTTGGTATTACAATGTCAGAGGAAGAAAAGCAACTCTTGGTTGTCCTGTGTTCGTAACCTTTTTCTAGAAAGAAAAAATAGTAGTGAATGGCAACGTTGGCTTAGCAAAATTGGGATCGCTAGGTCTTGCTGGTCATTAGCTGATTTCTGTTAGGATAAATTTCTAGAAGTAGAATTATACCAGTGAATGTTTAGTGAGAGACTTTTCCTTTATCTTTTGAGTTCCCCAGGTTCAGGCAGAGCCCTGAAGCATATCACATGCCATTTAACTGAGCAGGGGAGAGAGGGCTGAAGTCCCTTCTCCAGTGAGAGCCCCAGACCAAGTCAAGGAAAGCAGACTGCAATAGCTATAGCTGTAGCTACAGCCTAGCAGTGGCCATAGCAGTGATAACAGTGAACTTGGATTGCTCATTGTAGATCCCCTTTTGCTGAATGGAGAACTTTGTGGCAAAATAAAAGATTGAAAATCATTATTAAAAAGCCTTCTTGTGTGTTACATCTTCTGGAAGCCTTTCCAGATAGGATGCACCTTCTGCACCCATGCATACACCCTATCTAGCATAAATCCAGATGAAATGCCCTTCGTATGTATTCCCATCCATCCGTGAGTCTCTCTCATAGCACTTAGCACGAGAGGATTGTGGTTTGTTGCCTTCCAGTCGGTTCCAGCTCATGACAGTCTCGTGTGCAAATGTGTAACATAACATAGGTTGCATAATATAGGCTGTGGAACATACATAAAGAAGAAAAATGCCTTGAACCCACCAAAAATCACCTAAAGAAAAAGTCCTCCACTGGTCATTCTGAGATCCAGCCAGGTGGACAGTCATTGCTGTACCAGAACTGCTCCTTTTCTTGTTTGTTTTCTTACTGAATTGTCGGACTTTTATCTTGGTGTCCCTAGAATTTGGTCCGGTGTCTGAAATTTACTATGAGGTACTCAATAAGAACTTGTAGAACAAATATAAAAGTAATGAATGGATGAGATTCCTCAGTGAGCTAAAAAGAAGCAGGAAGCTAATGGAGGTTGGGACCAGGCAGTGTTGCATGTAGGATGGCTGTGAGTTGCAACTCCCTCACCAATTTCCCAAAACATACAAAGATCT
Organism: Echinops telfairi; assembly: GCF_000313985.2. NCBI lineage: Eukaryota > Metazoa > Chordata > Mammalia > Afrosoricida > Tenrecidae > Echinops > Echinops telfairi. The sequence continues at coordinate 11,795,963 of NW_022111379.1, forward strand.
AAGACCTAGTATTCCAGTTAGTTTGGGGAATATAATGAGAAATAGGTCAAAGTACACAAACTCATGGATAATACATTAGGAAGACTTCCTTGCCTCTAAGACTATATTAAACTATATATTATAAATAGATAATGTATGACGGAAGTGAACTTCCCTTCATACCATGGGTAGGATAGAGATTCTGTCCTGGACATGGGGATATAAGCCAAAGCTATCCATGATGTGTGTGCCTTCGGGTCCTGGCTAACTTGATGGAATATGCTAGAATAATATGTTGTATCCCAAGATGAACCAACTAGGACTCTAAAATATGTACCCAAGCCTATTCTAAGTAGCCCAGGTCATAGGTGAGAAAATGGGGCTGAAAAGATTGAGTGGTGTGAGGGGGACGGAAGGACAGAAACAAAAAGGTAAGGCCGTCCCCGGAAGAACAGAGGCAGATGGAAAATGGCACACACAGTAGCTCAAGAAGGAAGTCAGAGCTGAGCCAGGATTGGAGGCGGTTGATGAGTTCTCTGTTTGGTGTCAGGGATGGTAATGGCAGTTCAAAAGAAATACGTTGTAGCAGGAGTCTATGAAAAACAAGGCGAAGCTAGCTTTTGGAAGAACTAGACTAGGTAAGCAAACTTCTAATTTTACAATCACCTGGTTGAATGTAAAATATAATGAATGGTACGGTATAAATAAAACCCATGTTTCTTTCCACTGATGAGCTAAAGGTGAAATTTACAGATTTTTTTGCTTCCATGTACAGCACAGGAACCCTTCGACCTTCCGAAAGAAAGCGGTCTACTGCGTTCAGGCATTCAAAATATTGGCAGAATGACTAAAAAGATTAATTATAATAAATCCATTAGAAAAAATTATAATTTTAATGTATCCTAGAGTGGCGATGCTAGCTGTCTTATGTGATATCTATAAAATAATTTAATAGGTATTATTTGTGAACTAGATGAAGTCCAAATGAGAGTCATTGATTTTGGACTCTGACCAAATAGATTTGTTATTATCTGTTGTGGTCTCGATTTTGTTTTTTTAAACTTTCTTATTTACTTAGAAATAAATATCTTAAATATAAATATATATATATTATATATTTTCCTTTGTGTTAAAAATCATCATTAAGTAGTAAATAAAAATGTAAGGATTGCCAACATGAATAAACTAAAATACAAATTCAGCAATATTCTAATCTTATATTTTTTGTTACTATATTTCGTCTTTCCTAAAACTAAAATAATAGACTTTGGTTTATAGTGTGATTTTACTTACAAAGATAACTATTTATCCCACTAGTCTGCCATAATTCTTCAGGAAAGCTGTACAAAAGAATAATAGCAGTTACCTCCCAAAGATTGAGATTCGTTGAATTTTATGGAAAATGAGAGTTGTAAATTTTACACCATACACATCCACTTAAGATCATTGAAAAGTAGAAACTAAGATTAACAGATGCTTAAATTCTCTGATGTAAAACTGTGTTTTAGAGTAAAGGCTCATTCCCCTTTTTCTCCTAGTTTCTGATCCTTGTGTGGGTCTCGTTACTTATCATTGCCTCTACGAAGTCATGTCAGTGTCTTTGGTGCACAGTTTTTGAAGATGAATTCCCAGCACTTCTGACCTCCCAAAGCTGCTCCCTTGGTGACCACTAATGGTTTATCTAGCGTCAAACAAGATCTTTGTTTTCTTGATTGTAGATAAATTCACAGCCCACTGCTTCACCAGTCATGATGTCAGTTGTTTACATTTCAGCAGAATGTTTGTCGTAACTTTTGAATACAGGGGAACTGTAGACAGACGGTGTTTATCACGTTTAGAGACTGTCAGAAATGGTTGGCCTCAGCATCACTGAGCCAGGCCCAGTGTTTACATTTTAATCTGCAAACTGTCAGGCCTGCTCGTTATAGTGACCAATTGTAGCGAGAGAAGATGAATAGCCCTGAGTTTTTCTATGAGTCGCCATCTGAATTGGTTTTTTCCCCCCACAAAAAATATGTTTTATAGTGGTGATGGTTGAAGGATGAGAAGAAGCCATTCCAGCACTGGAAGCAGAAGTAGTACTGTTCTGGTTAATAACCCTCTTCCAAAAGTAAAATGTGAAACTCAGCTATAGAGTGTGTCCTGTGAGTATGTTTTCGCTTGTCTGCTTTGAGTTGAGGAAAGGCAGGGTGGGCAGCTGACAGGTAGACAGAGGAGGAGGAGTGGCTTGCCTGCTTGCACAGTGACCATGTCAACTATGACGGCTCCTTTCTCATTTGTTAGCCATATCCTAAGAGGCATTCATGTTGCTTAAGAGATGTCTCTAGATCATATATATGTATATCAATGGAGGTATATTGAATTTTTAATAGTGTACTTCCCGACTGCCTGCTTGTCATGTTTTCTTCTGCAGCTTCGACTTTTTGAAACCAACCCCCACTCGCTCTTCAGGGTTAACCTCAGTGCTCTTCACTTTCAGGACCCAGCCCCAACCCACTACCACTGAGCTGATTCTGACTCATCGCAGCCCTGTGCAGGGCTTCTGAAGGGTAAATGTTTACAGGAGCAGGCAGCCGCATTGTTTAGTGGAGGAAACAGCAGATGTGTGTGACAATACCTAGCATGCTGAGGGCAGCAAATTATAGCACCTGAGCCAAAGATAGCTTGCCATCTGATTTTGTTGTCCTTGTCTTTAATAATCTGCAAACTAAGGTTGGCTTTTATATTTATTAGTGGTTCCATTTTGAATAGTACCTAAGAAGAACCTCACTTTTGCCTTTGGCCCCAAGCTGAACTAAACCATACTCATTGCTGTCAAGTCCGTTCTGGCTCATAGTGACACTACAGAATAGTGTAGAACCGTCCTGATGAGTTTCCAAGACTAAATCTTTACTGAGGAAGAAAGCCTCCTCTTTCTCCTGTGAAGCGGCTGGTGGTTTCAAACTGCTGATCTTATGGGTAGCAGTCCAAAGCGTAATCAACTGTGCTCCTTGCCTTTTGGCCCCCCAAACCTAAATTTATCTTGCTCTTTACAAAACAGTTTGCTGACTCCTGATTAAAAGGCAAAGGAGAACGAACCTTCAAAGACAAAGCCAGAATGGTAAGGAAAAACAGAGAGATGAAGTGCCGTGGAAGCCAAGGGAGATGGCAGGGTTTCCAGATAGTTGAGAAAAACTTGGGGTCATGCTGATATAATTTGTTTATACACTGACACATCCCATCTGTGTCAAATACATAACAATAAGAAAAACAATATTTTAAAAGGAAACCAAGAGGACATAGCCCACTTTAAAAAAAAAAAAAAGGTGTATGGAGCAGTGGGGAGGGAGAAGTGGGATTTCTGTAGAAATTATCTGAATAGAATAAAGGAATGAAAAAGGCAGAAGCCACAGGCCTACTGGTTTGCCTGTCCAGGAGCACCAGGATTTGGTAGCTGCAACCAACTTGTCCGCAGTGGGTTTGGGGACTTAAAGGAGACTACAGGCTACAACCAGCTTGGGTAGGGACTTTTCTTCTCCTGAAAGGAGGTTGAAAAGAAACCCACTGCGGACGACTACCCAGTATAACAACTTAAAAGGAACTTCAGGGAAAGGGAAGAAGAGAACACATTACAACCAAGGATTAAAGCCAGGCAACCTGCTGGCTTAGTGACTGGATCTGCAGTATCTCCGGGGATCTGTGGAACACTAATCTCTGTGCTGCCACTTATGTGACCTGGAAGCCTGGGCACCAGGAGAAGCCCCTATGAAGCGACAAGGTGAGGGAGAGACACAATGACGCATTCAGACCTTTCGATCAAAATATGCCTGCGAATAAAATCACAAACATGAGAGAATCAAATGTTAAGGAAGACAGTCATGAAATAATTTTAATGAGATTAAGTATACAGGATTATCTGATAAATGTTTTTAAATAAATATATGAGGGATTTTCAAAAAGTTCATGGGAAAACTACATTATCTTTTCATTCAATTTTACTGTGAACCTTTGAAGCTCTCTCATATTTAGTATGCTCAGAAGGTAAATGAAAGCACCAATTTTAAAGCAAAAAAAAATTAAGGTAGAAATTAAATAATGGACTGTTTTATAGAGAGCCAGAATTCTAACAAATAAATATCATTTTTTAATTGTAAAACAAGATAAATCTAGACTGGACATAGAGAATTGGTCTGTTTAGAGATAGCATTTAGGAATATACCCAAAAGGCAGCAGAAAATATTAAGTATCAAAGAAAAGTAAAAGACCCCACAGATTGTAATTGCTATCTAAACATCCCACAAAGTGCTGACTGAACATGTCTGAGCAGAATGTAGGACTGCCCTTATTGTCTGTTTGAGTGTTCATTACTTAAAAAAAATACAGAGACAAAATAACTGCAGCAAGTTGTAAATAATAAGTGAATCTGCTTTAAAATAATCACTTAGATGTTTCTTGATCTTGAGCTTGTTTCTTAATGTAATCCATCAAAGCTTGGCAATGCAACTGAATACCTCAGGGAAATCCAGGATCTCTCATCTCGGAACTTTGTCTGTACCTCTCTCAGGATGAGTCCCAGTTTTGCCTTATCACTACTTGCTAAGAATAGTGCTCTTAAGGAATCATATCAGGGCTCTCTGTCCTCCATCGGGAAGACTTGGCAGTCCATGCACACAGATGTGACATCTTATCTATGTCTGGTTATTTTGTTTTACTGTAATAGGAAAGCATATTTTACTATGCTCCTACTGCATGTTGTCCTGCAAACCTACACGAGCGTTACAGATTTGCCGGTAAAGTTATTTGAGTCAGTGGGTCATCATATTAGAAAGACTGGCTGGGTAGGACCGAGTGTGTTGATGTTTTGCAGGAACTTCAAACCAGAGTTAAACATAAAAGAGTCCTATTTCAATGCTGACAGTCACCTCAGTCTTAGGAACGTCAGGAATTGATGGCCTACATGAGGTGGGAAAGGTTAAGTGAATTCATTAAGGTCACACACTACAATTGAGGATTTTGATGGTTGATTTATGGGTTTTTTTCTCCCCCTTTACTCTAAGACACCAAAATGGAAAGTATATCATCCTCTCCAGCATGCATGAAAACATGCTATAGTAGTTATTATTCATCTATATAAAGTAGTGTTCACTTGAAAAGAAAAGGTAGTCTACACTTCTCTCTCCTCAGAGCCCTCTGGTCACACTTGTGGTGCACATCTGTCATGAGATTGCTGCAGTCAGCTGTCTCCCAAACATGGGTCCTTCTTGACATGTGGGATGGGTGGATGCCCCAAACGGTCTATTGAATGCAGTCTCTTGCCTTTGGGGGCTGGGTCCTTACGGTGGTTCCTCTGACCACATTTTGTAAAGCCTGCATTTTCTGACTCTGTGAATTGTTGTCTGGGACCCAGAAGACCAGCACTTGCACCTCCGTCCATATCCTAACCTCGAATCGGGGACTTTGGTCGGATTTCACATCTTCCTTATTATGGCTAGTACATTTCTGATCCTTTTGCTCCAGTGGGAAAGCATAATATGCTTGCCCTGCGAACCTATGACAGTGTTACACAGGTGCTGGTGAAGATTTTATAACTCCAGTGAGGTCAACTCAGGGAATCTTTTTGTAAAGTGAAAAATACTTTGACGAATTAGTTGTCTTCTCATTATAGTTGTATGTAACTGGCATAGTTATCTGTATACATTGTGTATTTTTTAAAATTAGTCCATCCCAGTTAACACTTTGCATAAGCTAACATTTAAAGGGTACAATTCATTGACTTTTCATATATTCAGAATTTAAAAACATTTCCATCACACCAAAAAGAAGCCCTATACCCCTAGTCACTACTCCTGCCCCTCACCTCCACCTCTGGCACTTTGTTAATGCTTACCCTGAAATTATAAACACGTATTTTCTGCCCTAGTTATGCATAGAAACCACAGGTCAACATGTTGCGTTGTGTTTGCCAGTATGTGATGTCAGCAATCAGTCACTCTGTATGGTACCGGTGTACCCATTTTGCCGTAAGTTATATGAGAGGGCTTCAACAAGTTTATGGAAAAATGGAATTGAAAAATAATGAAATTCCCACAAACTTTTAAAGCCCCACAACCCCTGTATTGGTTTGGCAGAGGATATTCCTGCGTATGTACTTGTGCATGTCCATATATGCAGTCCAGAGCATATTTGAAGAAAAGGTATGAACACTTTTTAGCTATAACTGAATACCTGGCAAGACTTATTCACTGGCCTTGTGGTTCAGAACTGTAGTTTTAGGTCATATAGAACCTAGGTCAACTGGAATAACATAGTCCATAAAGACAGACCTTGTTTCGTTGAGTAGCAACTGGGATCTTAAAAGCTTATGAGTGTCCATCTAAGATGCAATTCCCTGCTCAGACAGGGCAAAGAAAAATGAAGACAATAAAAGACTCAAGGGAATAATGAGTCCATAGGGCTAATGGGCCACCCAAACCAGAGCCTGCACGCGCCGGAGACCAAAGGAACTAGATGGTGCCCAGCTGCTGTTCTAATTGGAATCACCATACGTGGGCCCAGACAGGGAGAAAAACAAGGTAAAACAAAATGCAGAATCATAACCAAAGATCAGAGTTACTTGCCTGATAGAGACTGGTAGAGCCCCCCAAAACTGTGGTCCTTAGAAACCATTCAAACCTGGAACTGAACCCATCTGCAGGATTACCTTCCAATCAACCAGTGCACAAGTCTGTAAAGTGAATGGTTATAGAGCGACAGTGGACACGTGGCCGGCTCTCAATAAGATGGATTGGGAAAGTGTCTGCAGCAATGGGCTCCAACATAAAAAGGCTTATGTGGACTCTGGACCTGGTGAGGCTGGCTCTGGACCAGGTAGGGTTTAATTCTGTTGTACATAGGGGCTCTATGGGTTGGAACCAACTTGATGGCACCTAACACCACCACCCATGAAGAGAACAATCAACCCTAGATGACTAAAGGGACATTTGCCCACAAACCAAGTTCAGAAGGCAGGAAAGAAGGACGGATGGAAATGGGGACCCCAGAGAGGACGTATGAAGATGCTGTCACATGGGAGGGATTCCAATTCATGTCTCAAAACAAAATGATTGAATGAGAAATTAATGTGCTCTCTAAACTTTCACCCAAACCACAAGAAACTACTTAAATAATGATAATAATAATGAATAAATTGCTTGAAGAACTGTTGCTTCATTGACAGAATTGGAATATGCAGCCTGACATGCTGCTGACACGCTACCTGTGAATCCATCACTGTAGTGATTTGAAGAAATAGCTTATCACCAAATTCACATTGGAATAAATCACACCGAGTGGGTGGCTGGGTAGACGGGTGAATCTCATCTCTCTCTCTCTCTCTCAATTTTTAACCTAAATTATTCTTTTTCGTAGATTTTGCAAACGATGAGAAAAGTAAGATTACTTACAAAACATTTTTAATCGTTTTCGACTAGAAAGCCACATGCAAATGTTATCTGCCCCAGTGTCTATTTTGATGAATACGAATGTTATGTAAATCACTTGTCAAAAATACATTACATTTTTTATGTGTGTAAATTACACTAAATTCATGCTGGCACAAAGCATTCTCTGAACTAAATTCTGTTTACATGCAGCAAATTACATTATGTACCTACGAATAATACAATTAACAGCCTGATCATCAAAATCAGTGATAAACAAATTGGTGGCATGGCATTTGGGGACATACTGTGATTCGACTGCTGGCTTCATTTGCTAGAGGATGTTTTAGACCTGTCCACTTTTACCAAGGGCCACAAAAACAGATTTAATCAATTCCTGATCTAATTCAAATGAGTCCTCAGCTGAGTCCACAAAGAATCTCTGCTGCTTCTTAGAGCACTTCTTCATCTATCTTTTGTCCACCCTTCTGTATACACTCTGCATAAGGTGTACCTTTTAGGTGTTTTTGTGAACTGAATCGTAAGGAGTCCTAGTGGCACTGTGGGTTGGGCATTGGGCTGCTAACTGCAAGGTCAGTGGTTCAACTCTACCAGCTGCTCTTGAGGAAAAAGATAAGGCTGGTTGCTTCTATACAGTCTTGGGAACCTATGTAAGGCTGCTATGAGTTGGAATTAGCTTGATGGTAGTGGGTTTGGGTTTTTTTTTGTTATTGTTAATTTTCACGTCAGGGATGAATGGATCACTATCATACATCCATGGCAATGAGATAGGAACTGAAAATACAGGGAATCCAGGGCGGATGAGCCCTATAGGACCAGTGGTGTGAGTGGCAAAACAGGGAGGGTAAAGGGAGAATGGGTAGGAAAGAGGGAACCGATTACATGGAACTGTGTGTGACCTCCTCCCTGGGGGACAGACAACCGAAAAGTGGGTGAAGGGAGACGTCGGACAGGGCAAGATATGACAAAATACCCATTTATAAACTATCAAGAGCTCATGCAGGAGGGGGGAGCGGGGAGGGAGGGGAAAAATGAGGACCTAATGTCGGGGGTTTAAGTGGAGAGAAAATGTTTTGAGAAACGATGTACAAATGTGCTTTACACAATTGATGTGTGTATGGATTGGGAAAACAGTTGTATGAGCCCCTAATAAAATGTTTAAAAATAAAAAAAAAGAGAAATGCATCCTCCTACAGGACCCTGGTCCCCTAACAGTCAGCACCCAGCTTCTAACTAAAGCTTGGCTGTTGGCACTCACCCAGTCTTTCTGCAGGGAAAAGACCTGGCGAGCTGCTCTCACAGAGACGACAGCCCAGAAACTATGGCCCAGTTCTGCTCTGTCACAAGAGGTCACTTGTGACACTGTCGTCACTTGTTGGCAAACCATTTAATGGCACCTAACAATATGTATTCAAATATAGAAAGTAATCCTTAATAAATTTTAGTTTATTAATAAAGTATGGCTTAATGATTTCATTGACTTAAACAAATACAGTGCAATTCCACAAGTTCTCTCTGATTAAAATGTTCCGATGGCTAAGCATTGAGTGGGTAATTTATGATTTTGATTTCATTGAGCCCATAATCCATACATAATCATGAATGGAAACTAATTATACAGACTGTCAACTCCATGCAGGTATGGACATGTCTTTCCCCAGCACCTGACATAAGAGCATGAAGGTTGCTTGATAAATAAATGTTTGGTAAGTAAATAAATGAAAATGCTAAGTGAGAATGGACCATTAGAACCAAATATTAAAACCAAACTCACTGCTGTTGAGTTGATTCTGATTCATAGCAAGTGACCCTGTAAGGCAGGATAGAACTGCCCTGTGCGGTGCCAATGCTCTAACTTTTTACAGGAGTAGAAAGCCCATCTTTCTATCACAGAGTGGATAGTGGTTTTGAGCTGTTGACCTTCCAGCTGGTACCCCAGTGAGAAACCTACCATGCCACCAGGGCTCCTAAGTAATAAAGGGGCATGGGATCTAATTAGTATCTCCGACCGTATCCAGGCTGGAAAGTAATCATGTTATAACAGCTATGGAAGAAACGAGGAGGGTGATGGTACCCAGGGAATAAGAACTCCAGGCAACTGTTCCCACCCGCCAGCACCCCCACCAAGCACTGGAGGACAGAAAACTGGCATGTGGCGTCATCTCGAACCTGTCAGTCCATACTGACCCCTGGCTAGGAGAGAGTTTACCCCCACCTTTAAAAACAAACATTTGTGGTTAGGGTGCATTTATTGTACATTGCAACTGTAAGTTCTGATAACATTTATTGAGCAGAGGAGTCTGTATAGAATATAGTTCTGTGCAGAATAGGGAATGATTTCTTCCCTCATGTTTATCATCACACCTACTTTATGACCTCTAGCTGATTCCAGCTCATACTCCATATAGGGTGTCTAAGACTGTAAATCTTTTTTTTATCATTTTATTGGGGGCTTATACAGTTCTTATCGCCATCCATCCATCCATCCATCCATCCATCCATTGTAAGACTGTAAGTCTTTACAGGAGCAGACAGCCTCCTCTTTCCCCTGCAGAGCAAATGGTAGGCTGGAACCACCACTCTTGCAGTTAGCAGCCCTGCACCTAACCCACAGCACCATTAGGGCTCCATCACATCTATAGAAAGACATCTAATTAGTCCAGAGAAGTTGGGTTTTGTGAATAAAATAGCAAATTAATTTTAAAGGGTAACTTGCAATAATAAATTGATCTGATTTGCAACCACTTTTTCAGATTATGTACCAAAGGTATCTGAGTTTGTATAGAGAGTCTGACCCTCCACTCCACCTTGAGTCAGCCTTTGTTCTTCCTATGCATCTTATGTGCAGTGACAGAGTGGCTGGTAGGCAGGACCAGGCGCAGGCCAGGTGAACTATGATAACGGTATTTCTTGACAGATCAGAGGAACTGACTTGCCACAATAGGTTTCCTTAATACAATGTACATCGTAAGCTGTGACAGCCCAGTCATCTCTGTGGACACTGACCTTGCCTGACAGCAGTGAAGCCACCTGTATTAAGGTGTATTAAGAAGACTGCCGAAGAATTGGTGCGTTTGAACTATGATGTTGGTGAAAAATCTTGAAAGTAAAATGAATTGCCAAAATAACAAACAAATATCTTCCCAGAGATATTGGAGACCTGTGTATTCCACTCATTGGGGTCCACCTATATAGTCACCAGTTATATGGTTGGGGGAAAAGGACGTTTGTAATAAGTCCTTGATCTTGTTAAAATTGTATGTGATCTTCAGCATCTTTTTCTGTCACAAAGACCATAGTTTCTAGTTACTGATGATGCTTCTGTTAAGCATTCACCTGCTAACTGCCAGATCAGTGATTCAAACCCAGCAGGGTGAGGAAGAAGAAGCTGTGTGCTCCTGTAAAGATTCATAGCCCCTGAGAGCCAATGTCAGGTATCGAGGAATTGGAACCTACTAGACAGCAGGGGCTTGCTTCTGGGTTTGGATCTCACTTTGTTTCTAGCATCATAAGCTAGTGACCAGTTCTTACCAATGCATGGAATGGTTCTGTTTCAGACAGCAGATGGTGGTAAAAATCTTCAGTTTCGTCATCTGTTGGCATCAGTGGCTGGTGGGTATATTTGAACAATAGTCATATTAGCTGGTCATCCTTGCAGGCAGACAGGGTTGCACTTCCGGATAGAACTGAAATGTTCTTTTCCATTATGAATGTGACGTCTTCCCTCTTTAATTTGTCATCCCCAGCTTAATAAACCATATGTTTGTCTGATTGAAAATGGCCAACACCACAGATATAGTTAAGTTAAAATGTAACACCTTATCATTTGATGTCCCCTTTGGCCCATTTTAAAGTTATTTCAGTTTTTAATATTTTCTGCTTTCTTTTTGATTGAACTTTTCCTGTTTTGTCAGTGTTGCTAGTTGTGTTTCTTTGTTTGTTTCCTGTTTGTGTTTTGTATGTAAAATCCAAGACAGGTAAATGTATAGAGACTGTAACTGGATTAATAATTACCAAGGGCATGGCAGGAGAGGATGAAGGGAAATGAGGAGGTAACAACGAGTACAGAAGAAAATGTTCTGAAATGGATTGTGGTGATGATTGGGCAGCTCTTTTCAATACAATTGAATGATTAAATTTTATGATATGTGAAGTGTAGGCCAATGAGACTATTTAAAATAGAAATAAAATGCCCAATATCAGCTCCATTTCAACCTACTAATTACTAGGATGTTGATCTTCAAGCATTCTATTTCATTTTTGACATCTTCCAGTTTTCCAGGTGCATACTTCTTACATTCCATGTTTCAGTTACGAAGGGATGTGTGCAACTATTCCTTCTCGTTTTGAGTTGTGCGCTCTCAGTAAATAAGGTCCTGAAAGCTTTGTGTCATCCATGTTGGGCATTGCGGTGGGCTACTTAGAGGAAGCAGTTCTTCCCCAGCCATCTTTTTTAGTACCTTACAACCAGAAGGCTTCGTCTTCTGGCATGCTGTCTGACGTGTTCCACTGCTGCTCACAGGTTTTCACTGGCTAGTGTTTTCTAGAAGTAGATTGCCAGGTCCTGGAAGCTCAACTTAATCTCCCCCCCTTGGGGACCTGGCTGTTATATGTATACCAGTGGCCTGGCTTCCAGCATCACGGTAACATGCAAGCCACCATAATGAGATAGACTGATGAGTGGTGGACCGTTATCATACATGGGGCTTATTAACTGTGTTGCACTAACCTAAAAATCTTAGATTTTTTGAAGACCTTCATAGGTAAACATGAAGGAGGCCTTTTGGTGGGGAGAGGTAGTAGGATCTAAAAAAGACAGATAGAAATGATGTCCTTCATGAGAGGAGGAAATCGGGAAAAATGAGAGGGACAAGCATTTTCAAGTCTCTCATTGGGATGTGAAGTTCTTGAGTACAGCTCAAGTCCTGCGTATTTCTCTATTTCTGCCACTTAGCAAGTGCCAGACAGATAGTTGGCGACCAGTATCTATTTGTTAAATTAAATTGAATGGTTTCCCTGGCTTATCTTCCTTTCCATTCCTTGCCTTAAGGCAAGCAATGTCTAAACATTTAAGAAAGTTGCTTGTCTGGGCCAAGCAGCTTACTTATAGATGTGAACGAGTTGGCAGATTTGGTGATACAAGGAAAGAAAGAGTAGCTCTGGGAATTACATCACGCGGCCGTCTATTCCGAGGAAGAAGCTCTTAGTCTTGCAATACTAACAATGATTCTCTATCTCATTGTGTTTGCCTTCACTTACATGTCCCAAGTCCAATGGGCCTGTATCAAGGGGAAGAAGAATCTGGAAAAGAGAAAGATGCTCACCTTAGAATAGCCTATATATAATTCAGTGGTTCTCAACCTTCCTAATGCCGCAACCCTTTAATACAGTTCCTCATGTTGTGGTGACCCCCCCTCTAACCATAACATTATTTTCGTTGCTACTTCATAACTGTAATTTTGCTACTATTATGAATTGGGAGACCCCTGTGAAAGGGTCATTCAACCCCCAAGGGGGTCGCGACCCACAGGTTGAGAAGCGCGGCTATAATTGATAACATTTGTTTCTTGAATACAAAGTACAAAAGTTAATTATGTGATCTTTTTGCTGTCCTTTAGATTTGGTCCCTAACTCACCAGTTTCTTAAATAATGTAGAACAGATAGTTTGTTGATATGAAAATTAGCCTATGCTTATACGAATCTAAGACAATGAGTTGTAAAACATTCCACAAAAATCTAATAAGACTTGATAGAATTGAATTATATGATATGTGGATTATGTGCCAATAAAACTTTTATTTTGTTTTTTAATCTAATAAGACTACAGGACATATGCATTTGCCAGGCTACCCACAGTGGCCACCTAAGCATATTCTGTAGCACATCTTGGCGTCATCTAATACTGTTTAACTTTAATAAGGAAATTAGATCATTGTTTAAGCTCCCTCTGAATCTAAACTTCTTGGATCCTGTGATTATTTTATGGCTCTTACCATTTATTCTGAGCTCCTTGAATTATGACCCTCTTTGATGCCTGTGTAACCCCTCTCGCAGCACTGAGCTGGAGCCGTCTCTTATCTGGAAGTGTGCAGTTCTTCATGCCCGAGTGCAGTCCTGTCTAGGCATACTTCCCAGTGTTAACTCTTAGTATCAGCACTAACTCATCTGCCAGAAACTTTTCTTCAAGGAAACACTCTTGCGTTATAGTGCATACTGTGCAGAGAGGAAATGTAGTGTGGTGGTTAAAAGCTTAGCTTTTATTTTCGATCAGATGTACTTGAGTTTCATTCTCATATCTGCACTTACTATTTCTATCATCTTAAGCATGGGAGTTACTGTCTCTGAGCTTTCGTTTCCCCCATGTCGGTGGGGATAGTAATTATCCTGACAGTTAAAGTGTTTTATATACGGTAGGAGTCAGTACTTAGGTGTGCATATATTGAATAAATGTTGGTGATGTTTGTTATGAACCTGGCACATGGGAAGCAGCGTTTAAGACACATATTGCACTGCTATTCCAGACAATTTAACCAGTAATTAATAAAGAACAAGAGTGCTATGACTGACAAAATACAGTGTATTCTCCAAGAATATAGTAAGAAGATTGAATATGGTAAGAAGCTCTTTGCTTCCTCATGGAAGAAATCAGGGCCAGATTAAAGGATATGAGGACCCTACACACTGATAAATCTGTGCTGACCCTCCTGTGTTCTACTCACACGCACAAATGGGAGATGTGAAACACTTCAAAAGTTCGTGGGAAAATTCAATTGTGTTTGAATTCCAATGTACCACAAACTTTTTGAAGACACTCCGTCCGCCCCCACCCCCGGTAAATATAACTCGCAAATGCCATTTGAATGTGTGAGGAAAAAGAGAAGAACCACCTAGTATACAATCTACATGTGGATATCATGAATGCATATGTTTACCTGTATCTTAGGATGTAACTGCTTTTTAAATGTGACTGGGATAATCTCTCTGCCTAGTCACTGCTCCTGTTGGATCCAGCTGCATTTTGGGTGCAGGTAGCGACACTAAACAGCCCTCCTTCCCCGCAGCCCGTGTTTGTTAGAAACCGTGTACTCCCAAGAGCCAGGCCAAGCCAAGGAGTCGTGGGAGGGGGACCTTAAGACATAGATGCTGAAACGTTGTTGAAGTCATAGGGTAAGGTGACCAGATTTAAAGCGGGACACCATTGACCAGGGGTGGGGGTGGGGTTCTTGAGTAAAAATTTGGTCTATATGGACCAAATAGACTGTTCCCTAGCTTGTCGTACATTCTTTCCAAAAATCGGGACTTTTTTAAAATGCCAAAAATCAGGACTGTCCTGCCAAAAGCGGGACGTCTGGTCACCTTATCGTAGGGGCCTCCAGCTTGCTTGAGCAAACTGGCTCCTGTGTGCCCTGGTGACTCTGCAGAGACTTTATTTCCGGCCGGCACCTCTCAGACACCGGAGCTGGTATCCGTTTCACTTAGTGCCTTACCGGTTGCCTTCCACGGCTTGCTTGCTTCCTTGTGCTCTGTCTGCTTGGTGGCCATGGGCCTGCATTTGGACAACTGGTGCCCTACTTGGTTATGACCTCGAACACAATCCAGTGCTTGGGAGAAGTCACACCGTAGTACCGTTTCAAGCTATCATAAAGATCCCAGGATTGGGCTGGGTCACATTCCCTTGCCACGTAACCCCCAAAGCATTAAATATCTACCGTTAAGGAATATTAAGTAGCACTGAATGCGCTGAAAGTGACATAGGAAGCCTAAAAATAACCGTGAGCCCTCAAAGGGTGGAAACCAATATTTACTTTGGAGCAGTAGACAAGATACTCAGAGAAGGGGACACTGTACAAAGATGATGATGATCCCTAACATTTCGGTTTAGTTTCTTTAATCCATTCAATAATGCTGGAGGTGCGGATTAGGAGCCTTGTTGTATGAATAAGATCATTGAGGCATCCAGAGGGTAAGTAAGTTACCTGATATTACATGGCTAATAAGTGGGGGAGTTGAGATTCAAACGAAGGTAGAATGACTCCATCGTCATGCTCCCAACCCCTGTGCCCACAGCCTGTGAATGCTGAATCAGACCCAGTCTGTGCCCCAAGTCTGAAGGAGGTGCTAACAGTGGGGCTACAGCTGCTAGAGCAATGGCCTGTCTCCTTGACATCCCCTCAGCCCCCATCGGTGTACCATTTCAGCCTACTTTCTCAGATCCTATGAGTTGGCGTCAACTGCACCGCAGTGAGTTAGCAGTGAGTTTTTTTCAAACCCTACACCACACCCCATCCCCCACCCCTCATGCTGCCACAGGGCTGCCACCTAAGGTCTGTATGTGGAAGTCTTCAAAGGCGCAGGGTCTTTTTAAAATGTTTACATTTCTTTTCCATAAGACAAGTTTACTTCCCATTTGTGAAAATAAGGCTCGTGTGCTGATCTTAAGTTAGAACCTATTGCAGACTTGAGACGAACAGCTTTGTGGAACTATAACTTAATCATCAAATCTCTCTCCTCATGGACTTTGAATGCTTCTTATTAAAAGAAAGGGATTTGTGTTCACCTCCTCATAAAGAAAGAAGATTCGGTAGTGGTGCACTGTTGTTTTGACATAGAACTTCATCAGAATGTTGTATACCTTGAATAAGCAGATATTAAAACATTCCCGTTCATCTTGGCTAAGGGTCTGCTTCTATTTTGCCTAGCTGAAAGCAGTGGCGTAGGGCAGCTCTGCTGCGAGAATTCAGTGGGGTCGTATTAACGCTTCAGGAAACAAATTTGATGGTGTTTGCTTTAGCAAAGTCAAGGAGAAGGACCAGACAGGCGGGCACAGCCCTTCACACTCTCCTCAGGCACAAGCAGGTATTGTGGGCATTTTCATGGCCAGCAGCATCTCTGCTTTGTTGGGCAGTTGTCAGTCATGACCTGCATGTCGGTTAGCATGGATCTCCAGAAGTCCTCTCACTCTGAAGAGCTGCGCGTGTTTGCCTCTGCCGTTTTTTTTGCATATCTTCCCTCTTCTGTCACCGGAGCTCGGGTGGCACAGTAGTGATGCAGTTGGGCTGCTATCTGCAAGGTCAGTAGTTTGAAACTACCCGCCAGCCCCTCGGAGGAAGAAGGACAGGGCTTCCTATTCTGGTAGGGTTACGCTCTCAGAAACCCACAGTTCGACCCTGTCCTAAAGGCAGTGAGTTGGGTTGGGTTGGGTTCCTCTTCTGTTTCTCCGACATAACTTTTAGAGGCTGGAGAACAGGAGGGCCTAGCCCCGTGAGCAGGCTGCAGATAATCCATCTGAGGCAGCTCTGGCACTGCCTGTTCACAAGCCATTTCCCTCTTTCATTTCCTCTGCGCTGCGTGCAGCAGGCCCAGGGCTTTCTCACAGGACCCTTTTGAAAACCGGCTGTGCGTGACTTTGCTAGCACAAGACTTTGAACATGGCAGCTCCTTGAAAAAGTCTTGCTATAAATATCCTATCTTGGGCACAAGCCTGCAAGGCATCCCGTAAAGACTTGGAACGGGTCTGTGTGCTGAAGTTGGTAGCAGAGCCCACAGAAATGAGTTCCAAGTCTCTGGCCTGCAGGAAGGAGAGGGCTAAGAAAGACTGCCCAGGCAGAACAGGCGGGGAGGCCTGTTGGAGCTGGAGCTGCAGGGAGCCCCATTGGGGGCCACCTGGACTCCCTTCTGCCCCTGGTCCCACATTCCTCCCCTCCTCACCCAAGCTCTGCTTCCCTCCCGCTGTGTGCACATTTCTCCCCATTTCCTGACAGTCTCAAGAACCGCTCCACCAGGTAAAGGAGCTACTCATATTTCAGTCCCTTAGAATCTAGTTAGCGCTTTTCATTTCCTTTTTTATTTACTTGCGATGGCCCAACTTGGCATTCCTTTACCTTCTCTGAGTCTGGATTATTTCAAGAATTCTGTTTTCTTTCTTTCTTTTTTTCCTTTAGCTGTTCGTGAATGCTAATAGAGGCGCGCTCAGAATTCCTCCTCTACTGCAAAGAAGTTCAAAAGCTAAAAGTCCCTTCCCCTTTTTTGTCTTCAAATAATGCTAAGGTGAATGCAACACGGGAATCTTAGATTTGATGCGGGAACAGAAAGAGCACTTGAGTGGCCAAGTGTGGACATCCATATGAACGCTGTCGTTCGGTTAGGGTCACAGCAGTGTCATTTCTTAGTTGCGGTACGTGGGCCATGGTTCTGTGAGAGGTGAAACATGTTAAAGTTGGGTTCAGATACATAGGAACTCTCTGTACTACCCTTGAGACTCGTGAAATCTAAAATTATTTCAAAATCACCAGTTTTTAGTGTTATAAAGTCAAGATATTAGGGGGTAATCCCTATGGTAGCCACAAGGAAAATATCTTTAAAATGTCTACAGAAGGAAAGGAGAAAGAATATTATTTCATGTAAAGGGGAAACATCACACAGAAGAAGGCGGTGTGGGAGGAAAAGAGGGACAAAGAAAGTCTTAGACCTACAGAAAGCACACAGCAAACTGACAGAAACCTTTCTTACCAGTCACCAAGGCCATTGTCATCAAATCAGATCCGCCTCATAGCGACCCTGTCTCAAACTCACTGCTATCAAGGTGATGCTGACTCACAGCGGCCCTTTAGGACAGGGTAGAGCTGCCCTGTGAGTTTCCAAGACTGCACCCCTTCTGGGTGTAGAAAGCCCTGATGGGTGGAGTGAAACTGCCTCCTAGGGTCTCCAAGGCTAAAAAGGGTCATGATGTGTCTGAATTGACTTGAAGCCAGTATGTTAATCTTTAGGGAAGTAGCCTCATTGTCTCCTGCAGAGCTGCTAGTGGGTTTGAACTGCTGGCCTTTCTGTTAACACTTACCCAAAATAAAACCAGACTCACTGCTGTCAAGTCCATTCGGACTTAGACTGACCCTATAGGACAGAGTAGAACTGCCCCTTTGGATCTTCTGGACTGTAAATCTTTATGGGAGTAGAAAGCCACCTCTCTTCTTGCAGAGTAGCTGGTGGTTTTGAACTGCTGACCTTGGGGTTAGTAACTCAATGCTTAACCCACCATGCCACCAGGGCTTCTCAGCACTTAAAACACTACATGAAAGAGAAATGATGTTTGGGTACATGCTACGACATAGATGGATCTTGAAAATGTTGTACGAATGGAAATAAGTCAAACGGAAGACAAGGAAGACAAGAAGCGTATGATCGCACTGGTAAGAAGTGTCGGAAACAACATGCATAGAAACAAGTCAGTCCTTGCTTACACAGGGCTTGGCAGGCAGGTTATGGAATTGTCTTTAGTGGCTATTGAGTTTCTGTTTGGAGCGACAAAAAACTTTGGAGGTGGAGGTGGTAGTGGCTGCACAGCATTGTGAATGCAATTGTCACTGAATTGTATACTTTAAATTGGTCAGAGTGGCACGTTCCTTGTGACATATATTTTGCCATGATAAAGTTAGTTCTTAAAATTGAAAGTTAAAATACAGAGTAAGGAGCTCTCATGGCACTGGGTTAAGCATTGGACTGGGAGCCATAAGGTCAGCAGTTCAAACTTCGTAGCCACTACCTGGGAGTGAGAGGAGGCTGTCTGCTCCTGTAAAGATTCACATGCTCAGAAACCCCTATGTAGGAGCCTTGTGAATCCACAGCAGCCCAGTGGCAGCAGATTTGGGTTTGAATTAATGAGTGAGAGGTTTGCCAAAAATCAAACGCAAGCCTACATTTTCCACTCCACCTTTGTTACAGACCTGCCCCACACGCAGAAGTCCGGTAAACCGGAGCTCAGTGTCCAGCTCTGCCACTGGTGGCTCTAGGAACTGGAGCCAGTGCCCTGACTCATACTAGCTGCGTCACATGGCCCAGGGTTGTCTCCAGGGTTCACCGTTAGCCCTCAGAGGGCCACCCTCCGTAATTCTCCAGAAGGGTGCCTTGAGAAAAGTTCGAGTTCCCTGAGTCCTTCAATTGGCTCTCTCCTCCTCCTCAGTGTGTATGAGAGCCTCTCTTCTGCCCATGTGATACTGCCTGATGTGACACTCCAGGACAGGGTAGACCTGCCCCTGCAGGTTCCGAGACTGCAGTTCTTCATGGCAGTGGAAAGCCTCGTCTTTCTCCCGAGCGCCGGTGATTGTAAACTGCTCCCTTTGCAGATAGCAGCCCCATGTGTAATGACTACACCGCCAGGGTCCCTGAGTGAAGCGGGTAGAAAAGTATGCTGAAATGAGAAGAGCACGATGGAAGCTAAGGTGTCCAGCAAAGGGCCAGCAGTTCGTTCTCACATAATGTCTCTGGCTCTCCTTTCTGGGGCTGCCCCGTGCAGGCAGGCCTGGAGCCCAAGTGCGCCCTTCCTTGTCAGCACAGGTAGCCCCTTCCTCAGGCTCTACCTCCACTTGCCCAGTCACGGGTACTTCTCAACCTCTTCTGTTTCTCTGGGGGTTCATAGGCTTTCTCTACATTTGTTTGTCATACCCCCTCCTTAATTACTGTATGCCCCTAGCAATGAAAGGCTTTGTACTCTAGCCCATAATCCAGGGTAAAATACAAACCTCTGCTTCTGTAGCCTCCCTGGGTCATTCCAGCGACCCCCAAAGCTGGTATCTTCCAGGGAACTTCTTGGGACAGAGACCCAGAAATTCAATTACACTTTTTCTTTGACTTAGCATTTATTGAACACCCACTCTTTTTACTGAACACAGTGTATAACGGCAATTCCACTCATCAGAAAACTCATGCTCTGATTCATGATTAAGTAAATATAATATAAATGATAGGTGTCATCTAACTTGTATAACATAGATAATGTCTGTGATCTAGCTAGCTTAACATGAAATAAATAGAAAATCAGTAAAGAGCCACAACATTACGAAAGAGAGCAGAGTGCTGCTGGCATGTTTCTGCCCAGGAAGGAGAAAAGGCTCTGAGCTCTAAAGCCCGGACCCTTGGGAGCTGCTGACCCAGAGGAGCTAATCCATGTGCCTGGGTCTTGATGTACATCACCCCATTGCCCAAAGCAAATAGGCTTTGCCCCAATAGGTTTCTCTTGCTTCCAGACTTGACAGCACCCAAGACATGTGGTTCAAGGACCAAGCAGAATAGCTGCAGGAAGACTCCTTGGGTCCTACTGTCACCCATCTGCTAGCTCTACAAGGTGGGGACAGGGAGCGTCTAGGGGAGGTGCACAAATATCTTCCTATAGAACCCCTTTGGGACCTCTGCCTTTTCATTTGATGGCATGAGAGTTCAGGAAAGTGTCCACATTGTCATCCCATTTTATCCTTAAGAATTAGTCAAAGGAATCATTTCCTCTCAGGCCAGACGATTCTTCGTAGAGCCTCTCTTTGTATAGTAACATTTGTCTCACTGTGTTACACTGATCTATTTTTTCACATCTGTATGTATCTGTCACTAGCTATGAATACTGGGCCTCTCCCAGTGCCTGCCACTTGGCAGCTTAGGAGAGCTTATGGGTGAGGGAATCTCAAGCTAACTTTATTATGAGTTTTGCTGGATTGTAATAATGAACTCTGCACACTGATCTTTGGTTATCCATCTGATAACCAGTACTGGACAGAGGTACTCTGCAAACCTTGTATCAGCTCCCATCCTTTAGTTCCCACCTGCTCCATCCCCTCCCACTTAACCTGTCCCCGCCTGCCTTGGTCCAAACAGGTCAGAAATGGCACAATTCAGCACTCCCGAAGGGAGAGCCCTCCAAAGAGTCCTAGTTCTGATTAGCTTCACAAAGGAATTGTTCTTCTGATCTTGAGAAAGCTTTTCCAGCCTCTGTCATCACCGCTTGCTTTATTATCTAAGTCTTCAAATTTCAGATTATGATTCTAGCTCTCTTGGGTACCACACTCCCACACGTTTATAATTTCATCTATGTTATTTTATCTTTGACGCCAGAACCTGAGTCATTTCAAGAATGAGTGCCTACAGCTGAAAAGCTTTGTGTGCTCATTTATGTAGGGTATAGGAATAGAAAGAAGCCAGAGGTTAGAAAGCTTTTTGTGTGTGTGTGGGGGGGGGGCATTTATATAGAACAAGACCATTATGCTTGCTTCTTTTAAGTGAACAGTAGTATGGGAGTAGAGATCGTGTACTCTAAGAACTGGACATTTTTTCCATACGGACAAAACAAACTTATTTCAGGATCTTTTCATCTTTGTAAATTGGGATACTGAGTTCTGAATTTGTGGACTTGCCAAACCTACTTGCATTGCTTCTAAACAGTTCTAAAGGTGCCACATATGCTCACAACAAATCTAACTTATCCTGCTAATGAACATGCACACAGTTTTCCCCATCTGCCACCTCTGTCTAAAAGGCTAGGAAGGCCTTCTTCCTTGATCACAAAGAACATAATTACGCACTGTCTACGGAGAAGTCAAGTACAAAGGCCACCAGCCTTTGCAAGCCACCAAAGATTAACAGCTGCCGCTCCTTTGATTGGGAGAGGTAATAACGGTTACTCTAGTTAATAATTGGATGGATTCCCAGGCCATGTAATTCAGATTGAGGCTGTCATTTTTCCCTGGCCTTTAGCTAAGCTGGGTTATTAGAATGGAGCCACTAATCCTATTAGTCAGGTGTCAGTCTCACAGTGGGAGAGAGCAGGGGAAGGCAAAGCGATGAAGGTGTTATGCCAGGTGCATAAGTAAAGCCACACATTGCAACTTTAGAGGTGTTTTTCTCAAGTAAATCAGAATGGCAATGCTCTTTATGGAAGTGTCTGCGCCCCCCCCCCCCAAGTTTATGTGTCTGAATTCAGTCTTTAGAAGAGGGCGGAGGAAAAGTACCTAGTTTATCTTTCTGGAAAGGAAAAGAAATCTAATCATTCAACACACCTTTGTTCAGTGTCTACAGTATGTGCATCCTTCACTTGACCTTGGATGGGAATGTGGAGCGATAGGAGGGATTGGGCTGTCCAGCCTGGTTCAGGGGCATACATAGCTCTTAGGTAAATAGAAAGGTCTAAGGGCCACAAGAGAAATGCCATTAAATCTACAGAGAGTTTTTGACTCTAGTTGAGGGGATCATGAAAGATTGCACAGAAGAAGCAACATTTGATCTGTATCTTGAAGGGTTGAGAGATAGCATATGAACATTACCAGTTGAGCACGTGGCAGTTAGATTCTGGTTAAGCATTTTCACTGTTCTTGCTTTTTTCTATATTCTGAGAAGGGTGGGACAAGTATAAGCATGTCCTTGAGGAGTGTCCAGTTGGTTGTGGTGATGAGGCATCTGGGATCCAGACGAGAGCAGTGTTTAAGAAGCAACTGGGAGCCTGTGAAAGAAGCACACCAGCCTGTGTGATCCAAGGACCACAAATAATATCATCCAAATCTGAAGGAGGGAATGGTGTCAGCTTAAAGTGTGAACGGCTGGTTTGCAGAAGTCAAACTGTCAAAAGTCTTACTGTCATGCAAAGTGAATCAGAAAGTGGATTATAGCAGATATAGCTGACTTAAAATTTAATACCTTATCATTTGATCTCACTTTTGACTCATTTTAAAGTTCTGTTTTATAATATTTTCTGCTTTTCAGTTGAGGTGTTTCTGTACTTTATTCTGTCGTTGTTAGCTTTTTTGTTTCTTTGGTTTTTGTCTTTGTGTGTTTTTCTGTATATAAAATCTAGAGTGGGTCAATCTTCAAAGACAGTAACTGGAATAATGGTTCCTTTGGGGTGTGGCAGGGGAGGATGGGGGGACATAAGGTGAACAACAAGTAGTACAAGAAAGAAGATGTTCTAAAATTGATTTGGGTAGTAATTATACAACTCTCCTTGATATGACTGAACTATTATTGCATGATATGTGGATTATGTCCCAATAAAACTTTTTTGTTTTGTTTTGTTTTGTTTTGTTTTTTTAAGTGAGTGGCATAGGATGTTAGTGTGCCAGTGGTAGTGGAGGGAGAGTGGAGGTGGAAGGCTTTGCATCCTTTAAGTCTTCTTAGATTGTTGTGTAAATGTGATTGCCTCTTTTTGTTTGCATCTAAATTATTTAAGGTCACATGCTTGAGAGGATTTCTTCTTCCTAATTTTGACATTTAGAGACCCCCTCCTTGAGCAAGCTGAAAGTGAATAAGTCATCTCAGACATCATAGAACTGTTTCAGCTGCTTTTATGTACAGAAAGGAAGAATAGCTCTTGATTTGCACTGCTAGGAAGTAGAGTCCACTGGAATGGTCATCCTTGTTCTTCTCAAATAGCTCTGTTGGTGATCACTGATTTCTTAGAAAGCACCTCTGCTGACGATGGAAAGTCTTTCCTCGTGTAGTCACTTACCCATCAGGCTGCAGAGACAAATAAGGTGCTCCCCCTGAGGAGCTTGCAGAGAAGAGACTAGAAATGCCGGGATGAATAAGAGTTGACGTGGGCCATGAAGGAGAAGTTGAGCGCATTGCTGAATAAGAGTTGACGTGGGCCATGAAGGAGAAGTTGAGCGCATTGCTGAATAAGACTTGACGTGGGCCATGAAGGAGAAGTTGAGCGCATTGCTGAGCAATGTTTCCATCAGCCCTGCTCTGTAGAAGTGATCCCAAAGGCTGTTTGTTGAATGGCTGATCTGAAGTACACAGAACCAGAGCCCTTTTTGACCCTTAGGAAGATTAGTGAGAGTGTTTCACAGTTGCTCTTATGCTTTTTGCTTTCTTTCCTTGAAAAGCTACAATGATAAATTCAAGTTTCAGTTTTCAATAATACATCAGTTTAAAAAAATTGATGCTGAATGGCCTTTATCTTCGTAAAATTGGCTTCTTTTTTTCTGCTTAATGTCTATAGAGCCTATGTCATAACTTTTTCAAGAGGTCACATGTTGTTGGCACTGCATTAGAGACTTTGAGGTTTGTTTTATTTTTTTAAGGCATAGATGTATACATTAAAATGGTCTGCTCTGACTCAGTCATCTGTCCCTGCCCGTCTGCAGTGTTGACCCAGGCCCAGCAGCTCTCTGTTTCTCTGCGGACAGCTGGTGCATCTGGTGGGCCTGAGATGTGCTAGTCTTTGGTTTTGAGTTGAGGAATGTCACTATGTAAAGGCCTTCTACCAAAATGGAGGACCAGTAGATGGTTGTACTTCTCGAAGGGTTGTTAAAATATGTTCATACTGAACATGCCCTTCGGTCTTGAAAAACTGAATCTAATTTTGGGGTCATGAAGCGCTCCGCTCCCATGGAAAACAGTTTTAAGAGACAAACACAGTAATAGGGGCTGCAGGTTTTATCCCGGCATCCTAAGAAAACTTACTGACGCCCAATGTTTCCCTAGTTAAGATTATGTGAAAGGCTCATGATCAGCCCTCCCTCTCAAACCTGTTATTCCACAGTGATTGATTGGGCCACTTACTAACTGCGACCCCTGTGCTGAGTTAGCTGGAGGATGTGGCCATGGGGCAAAAGTGGGCCAGGACCTCCAGAAGCTCAGTCTAGCTTGCTTACATAGATGAATGGCTAGAGCAGGGGTCCTCAGACTTTTTAAACAGGGCCAGTTCACTGTCCCTCAGACCCGTTGGAGGCCGGACTATAGTTTAAAAAAAAAAACTATGAACAAATTCCTATGCACACTGCACATATCTTATTTTTAGTAAAAAAAACAAACGGGGCAAAAACACCCAGCGGGGCTAATAAATGTCCTTGGTGAGCCGCATGGGGCCCGTGGGCCGTAGTTTGAGGACCCCTGGGCTAGAGAATCATCCCTCCGGGAAAGATTCATCTATGTCAAAGCAAGGAGGCCTGCAAGAACATGGGCCATCGGGGAGTTGGTTGAGAGAGGGGCAGGGGCGTGGCAGATGGTGGAGAAGGGTCAGATTCAGAAGGCCAGTGTATATCATTCTAAGGAATACCCATCTCATTCTGTAGACAGTTAGAATGAAGCCATTGAAGCGCTTTAAGCAAGAGAGTGACATGATCAGATCTACTCTGTACAGTACTGTCCTCATTGCATATTCAGGCATCCAGAGCAGGAATACGAAAAATGGGGTCCGCAGCCCAGTAGCCATGTATAGAACTTTACCAGAACATGATGCTTAAGTAGACAAATCAAGAGTGCGCTTTAGAAATTGACCGGTTTTGTTCATTTTATGTTGTGTTAAAATGTGGACTCATGTAGTATACCTTTTTCCCTCATGCTTTCCAGTGTTCCATTTGTGTTGTACTTCGCAAAAGTCTCAATCTAACAAAGAGTGGACATTAAAAACGAACAAGCAAGCAAAACACCCAACTGAGCTTTGATCTTCAAGAATTTAGAAGAGCGCTGCTCTAGAAGCTAGACTGGTGTGGAGTAAATCTGGACCCAGGTTGACGATGTCGGACCTCCGACAAGAAAGCCTAAGAGGCTGAGAGCCTGAACTGGCATTGTAGCCACAGGCATGGAGAGAAGAGGGCACGGGTTATGAAAAAAGCAGTAGGTCAGAACTTGGAGCCTGAGTCAGTGTGAACATTGAAAGAAAGAATCTAGAAGGCGGCCTAATGAACTTTTGAGAATCTGCGGAAAGTTGGACCCTTGCCCCTCTGTGTTACTATGAGTTTCATCGCTATCTGTGCCTATCAGATTTTTCTTTATTTTTTAATGTTATCTCTAGTTGCTGTTGGTTTTGAGTATCAGCAAGGAAGTATAGCTGCATATGTATTCCCTTCGCTATCTTGCCCCAGAGTCTCTTTGCCATTTCTCTAGACTTCCTAGGCTTCTATGGTGTCTTAGGTCTGGCAATGGCAGAATTGCTCATGGATTACCAACTGAGTCAAATTGAATCTAGAAGATAGTCCTAAATTAAATTCAGAGAAATATTTTTACCTGCTGTCTGTGTTAGACTTGATGATGGATTGTTGGCTCAAGTCCCAAGAATCAGCGGCCAAGGGGCCAGATGATGCAGCGTCCAGCCCCCAAAAGACCACAGCACACTTCCCCACGGAGTCTACTTCTCTAGGAAGTAGGCCACACCCCGAGGGAACCGTCCTTGCCATTGCAGCAGGGCTCTGAGCTGAGTCAGATGGTTGCACTCCAGCCCTGTCTTCTCACAACTGCTTGGCTGCTGACAGCGCATCCCGTTCAGGAATGAATTACATTATACTAAGTCACATCTTGGGGGATTACTAAACCAACCCACAGAGAATCCTGGCCCCGCACATTGACATAAAAGCCTAACACACACACCGATCTCATTGCCTCATTTACATAGCATTCTAGAGTGGACAAAATGAACCTGTGGCATTAGAAATCAAGTCGGTGATTGCTTTGGGGAGGAGGGAGTGACTGAGAAGGGACATGAGGGAACTCTCTGGAGTGATGGAAATGTTTGGGCCTTGGTGACCATTTATCAGATTTGATTGACCATATACTTAAAATCTGAGCCTTTCACTCGAATGTAAATTATACATCAATTTTTTTTTTAAAATGAACATATACAGTTAGGAACTGGAAATACAGGGAATCCAGGGTGGATGATCCCTTCAGGACCAGTGGTGAGAGTGGCAATAACGGGAGGGTGGGGTGGAAAGGGGGAACCGATTACAAGGATCTCCATATAAATTCTTCCCTGGGGGACGGACAACAGAAAAGTGGGTGAAGTGGACAGTGTAAGATATGACAAAATAATAATTTATAAATTATCAAGGGTTCACGAAGAAGGGGTCAGCAGGGAGGGAGGGGTAAAAATGAGCTGATGCCAGGGCCTTACGTGGAGAGCAAATGTTTTGAGAATGTTGAGGGCAATGAATGTATAAATGTGCTTTACACAATTGATGTATGTATGGATTGTGATAAGAGTTGTATGAACCCTTAATATGATTTTTTTTAAATACACATACATTCAGGTAGTCAACAAATCATGAACATTGTAGCTATTAGGAAAGACAAATAAAAACAAGTAAACTTAAAAAAAAAATTAGGATGGCTAAAGTTAAGAAGACTGGAATGATGGAGTTGTACACTGCGGTATGTACCCATATAGTTAAGAAAGCCATTTGACCATATGTACTTGAGTTGAACCTATGCAGGTCCACTCCTAAGCCTGTACCCAACACAGCTGCACATCACATGAGCTCAGATACACGGAGAGAGTGTCCAGAGCAGCATTGCCCCGAACTTCACAGTGAAAACAACTGGAATGTCAGTCAGCAGTGAAACAGTGGGTGGAGCACTTGGCTGGTTACTGCAAGGTTCGGGGGTTGAACCCACCAGCCACTCTCTCGGAGAGAGAGGCAGTGATTTATAGCCTTGAAAACCCTGTGGGTGAATTCTACGTCCTATAGGGTTGCTATGAGTCTGAATCAACTCAACAGCAGTGGGTGTGGCTTTAGATTTTTTTTCATCACAAAAACGGATAAAACGTTACTACAGCCTTGGTGGCACTGTGCAATGAGTGCTGGACACTAATGCTTGCACCAGCTGGTACATGCACTTGAGAGAAAGATGAGTTTATCTGCTCGCATTACAGGGTCTCTGAAACCCTATCAAAGGTTGCTATGAACTTGAATGGACTTAATGCCAGTGAGTTGGGTTTTGAGATAGACGGTAGCATGGGCAAATTTAGAAACACAAAACTGAACAGAAGGTGTTAATTGTAATAGAATATATGAAGGGTGATGTTAGTTTTGTAAAATTGAAAAGTCAAAATGAGTCTGATTTTTAAAGTCAGGATAGCCTTTGTATTGGGGCAAGAGGTCAAGAGAGTGAGTGAGTCTGGGTTATGCCATGTTGGAAACTCTTTTGTAAAATCTTGGAATAGTTGCAAAGTTGCATTCAATTTGTCATAACATGCAATTGTGTAGCTCTGATTAGCAAGGTGCTTTTCTCTATATGTGTTATATATTGATACAAAGGTTTTCCTTTATTTTGAAATTATGTTTCCATTATAGCATAAGAAGAAATTATGTTAACAGCTTTACTAGCAAACTATTGAGCACCTGGGCTTTGCAATTTTGGGATTGTTCGTTTTAGTGAAAACAACATTTTCATTATAACAATAAATTATTGCGATTATACGGTCTGCAATGCTCACCTTCCCGACACAATCGCTGAAGACAAAAATGGATGCCTAAGCAAATGTGGTGAAGACAGCTGATGATGCCCAGCTATTAGATGATATAGCGTCTGGGGTCTTAAAGGCTTGAAGTAAAACAAGTGGCCATCTAGCAAAGAAGCAACAAAGCCCACATGGAAGAAGCACACCAGCCTGTGTGATCACCAGGTGTCAAAGGGATCAGGTATCAGACATCAGAAGACCCGAAACAAACAGTCTTATCGATGTAAACAAGGAGGGTTGAAGTGGAGACTTAAGGCCCATCTGCAGACAATTGGACATCCCCTCAGAAAAGGGTCGTAAGGAAGGAACGAGTCAGCCAGGGTGCAGCATAGCACTGACAAAACACACAACCTTCCTCTAGTTCTTAATGCTTCTGCCTACCCCCCTCACAAATCCAACTAGACTGGAGCATGTACACTGGTACAGATAAGAGCCCTCGACACATGTATGGAATCCAGGACAGATAACCCCTCAGGAACAGTAATGAGAATAGCAATACCATGAGGGGAGGGGGAAGGGGGAGGAAGGGGGAACTGATCGCAGTGATCAACGTATAACTCCCCAGAACAGAAACAGAAATGTGGGTGAAGGGAGACAGTGTAAGATATGAAAATAACAATAAGTTATAATTTATCAAGGGTTAATGAGGGTTGGGAAAGGAGGGAAAAAAGAATTGATAACCAAGGACTCAAGTAGAAAGAAAATGCTTTGAAAATGATGATGGCAACATATGCGCAAATGTGCTTGATACAGTTGATGTATAGATTGTTATAAGAGCTATAAGAGCCACAAGTAAAATGATTTTAAAAATTGTTGCCATTATAAATATTAGATATAGGTGTTCTTGCCTGGCTTTCACAGTAAACATAGTATAGTCTCAAAATGCATTTGATTGTACATGAAAGACAAGCACTTGCACGTTCAGGATAGGCATTAGATTCTCCAAACTCATACTACCAAACTTCATTCTCGTACCGGA
>NW_022111379.1:11825589-11826843 GCF_000313985.2 Echinops telfairi
GTACCGGAGTCCCTATCAGGCAGGCAGAGAATTGTGCTCAGTACTGCAGAAAATTCAGGCAAATGAATTTGTTCTTTCAGAGCCTGTGTATATTTAGACAATTCCCACCATCCCCCTCTCCCCAAATATGTCAAAGCAGTTTCACATTTTGGTGGATTAATTCTTCTAATAGAATGCTATTAAAAGGCATGTATTGTAATAGAGGGGTTACTCTTTTTTAAAACATATGGTGCAGTAATTCTGTGTATACTTTAAATATGAATTATGTGAGACATGGGGTTTCCCCTGCCCTCCCACGTGAGAGAACTCCAAAGAACTTGGAAGGTGGCTTCCCACAAGAGGTATCCACAACTCAGAAATTATATAGGCATTATCGGAGGTTATGTTCCTAAAATGGTGATTTCACAGTCTTTCTAAAATACCAGAAGTGATATTTTGGAAAGAAAAAGAGGGTATAACTAAACATTTGTCCCTTGTGATATTTCTGTTAGGGCCAAGCCTAACCCACTGCCATCAAGTTGATTCCAACTCATAGCGGACCTACAGGACAGGACAGGACAGGACAGAAATCTTTCCTCCCCACCCTCCATCCCCCATGACTCAATGGTTTGTTAAGTTGTAATGCCAATGAGAAATGCTCAGAGTTGAGTTGTTTATCAGGACGCGTTACAAAGTTCTGTCAAGTCAAGTCTGCTAATAAATGTCCAAAGGACAGACCGCTCTGCTATAAGCCACAATCGGAAGGCATTCACCTTACGTTCTGTGGAGCAGCAAACCCAGCTCCCTGAATTTAGTGCCCAGAGGCACGACACCCCAGTAAGCTCAGCCCACAGGCACTGAGCTGCACTTCTGAAGGTCAGCAAGTACAACTTCCTCAGTGAAGTACCCAGAGACACCCTACTCCCCAAGCCAGCCTCCTGCACAAAAGCTGGACTGTAACTTGTAACAGGAGTAGAGAGCCTCAACTTTATCCTGCAAAACAGTATAACAAAATATTTGAATATCGTATTGTCTTGTATTGCTGAAGAAACAACGGTTTAGTAAAAGAAACGCCTTGTGGGAGGCAATTTATCTTGGGAAGCGATCATTATCATTGTAAAACTGTCAAAAATTTCAACGAATTGCTGGGGAAAAAAACCCCAAGAAACCTTTGTATGTAAGAGTTCCCTCCTTCATCCCCCGTCCTTTGCCCATCTTAAAACTTGTCTCTCATTCTATGGTGCTCACCTTCCCAATACAATTGCTGAAGACAAC
>NW_022111379.1:11827838-11848689 GCF_000313985.2 Echinops telfairi
GGCTTAAGTGGAGAGTAAATGTTTTGAGAACGATGAGGGCAATGAATGTACAAATGTGCTTTACACAATCGATGTATGTATGGGTTGTGATAAGAGTTGTATGAGCCCCTAGTAAAATGATTAAAAAAAAACTCTTGGCTCTTCCAGAGGTACCTGACTCTGTGTACACGTGTCCCCTTTTTTTTCCTCCTAGAGCACCTTTTGCTTATTCTCACGCTTGCTTGTCCTAACTGAAGTCCTTCTATTTGTGATCACTTCATTCATGTCATGCATTCGACTCTCAGCTTCCCTGGGAACAACCGTTACGTTACGTTTTCAGTGTTCAATGCTGTCGGCCCACCATTCCTAGCACTGAGTGAGCAGTGGAGAAGTGCTTGAAGAATCACTGGGCAAGCAGGATGTTTCAGACTGCAACCACATATTTCATTTGGGTATAATGTTATGCCTGGAGAGCCGGGCTAACCTCTGTTTGTATTTATGTCTAGAATGTGGCAGATCAGATCGCATTTCAAGTGGCTGGTGGATTAACAGCCGTTGAGCACATCCTTCAAGCAGTGGTCCCCGTCACCAATGTGAACACAGTTGCCCGAATTCCACCTAAGTAAGTATCGTTTTCTCATCCGTCTTCCACGTTTCATTTGTGAGTCATTTCTGCCCTGTGATTTCCATATGGGGGACCACAAGAAAATTGTATGTGTGTTCAGGCTTGAATAGCAAAAGCTTATACTTCCCTTTAGGGAGGAAAACAGAGGTGCTCAACTTCACTTAGAAAATTCAAATTGAGCCTAAAAGGCCCTATAAAGGAAATCTCTCTGAGTCTATGACTTGTTCTCATCCTCAGTCAAGAATTGATGAACTCCTGGGCAGCGCCAAATGCTTCCAGAAATTGAACAAAAAGGAATACAGTAGTAACGGAGAGCTAACTTTTTGTGTGTTGAACAAAGAAGAGGTGAGTCAGTCCATTAAGAAAGGCCTGAGCTATGAGATTTGGAAAAGTCCCTTGAAAACAGGAAGAGCAGTCTGAGGCCATAATTGCCCTAGTCTAGGTTCCCAGCCAAATTCCTGGGAACTCAACTGCACTTTGGTCTTTCACTGTAAACTGCTCCTCTAAGGAGGTCTACATTGCATTGACACCCGAGATCTGCTTGCTTATTCTCTCAGGTTATTCTTTGGTCTCTAGCTCTCTGAGATATTGGAGCATATAGCAATATTTTCGAAGTATGATATTCCTGAGTTATAACATGCACAAAGCCTGGAGACTTATCTGAATAGTTTTAATGAAACGTTTTGATGGAAGTCAACTTATATCAAAGAGAAAGCATGCATACTTCATGTTTATGTAGCCCAGTAACAAGGATGCTTCCTGTGCCTGTTGGATGCCATTGTTGTCTCTAGATGTCATCAGGTCGGTTCTGACCCCATAGCAACCCCAGGCTTAACAGAACAAAACCCTCCCCAGTCCTGTGCCATCCTCACGGTTATTCCTAGTCCTTGAGCCCCTTGCTGCAGCCACAGTGTAGATCCAGCTCACTGAGGGCCTTCCTCTTGTTCGCCACTCCTCTGTTTTACCGAGCAGGATGTCCTTCTCCAGGGACTGGTCTCTCCTGACAACACGTCCAAAGTGTGCAAGGTGAAGTCTTGCCATCCTAGCCTCGAAGAAGCACGCTGGCTGTAGTTCTTCCTAGACAGATTTGTTTGGATATAGTAGGGGGGAGGGGGGAGACGGGGGTTTGAACACTTCCACCCCCCTTGGGAAATATTTTGGTAAAATAGAAAAACCACTGGCTTTGGATTCTGACAAACCTGGGTTCTAATGTAATCTCTAGGCCTGACTTTGCTTGAGAGAATGTGGGCAAGTGCCTTAATCTCCTTGCAGCTATCTTCTCATGGGTGAAAACGAGGGTAATCACACTCATCTCACACTGCTGCGGTGGGCAGTTGAAATACTAAATAGGAGAGCACTTGGTATGCTATGAAGTGTGCTATAAATGTGGGTAGTAATAGTAGTCTTGCCTAACTGAAGATAGTTACCTGCTCAACACAAGCCATTTTGCATACAAACTTTTGAACACTGAAGTTAGCACAGGTTCCTGTACTGACGGAGCAGAGAGAGATGAATGAAGCAAGGTAGAGACACTCTCTTTTAGATAGCTCTCTTTAGGTAGCAGGCCATTGTAGGAAGCAGAGGTTTTTCTGATTCAAAAGAGTTGTTTGGTTGTTTGTTTTTAATCAAGAAGGACTTTATTTATAGTGTGTGGTTGAGCATGCCATCCTCACTCAGTATATTAATTGGCAGGCAGGCAGGAAGAATAATAAATATATGAGATAGGAAAGGAGATGGCATTTGATTCTTAGTAACTGTTAATCATTCATATTGTTCATCCTAAATGTGCTCAGTGTTTTGTTTGTTGGTTTTCTGGCAGCCTGCAGTGTGCATGGCACTAACCTGTCTAGCTCTAACCTAGGTGCCCGATGCTCACAAGCTTCTTCTGTCTGTGTGCACAGGGCATCTTGAGCTGGTGCTCGGCTTGCCTTTCCTTTAGGGGACCAGAGAGGTTCTCACAGCGCCTGGCAAGACCTATGCAAGAGTTGTTGTTCCTGTGTGCGTCTTTCAAGTAGAGGGTCGCCCTCGTGGGCTGGGTAGAACTGCCCCGGGGGGCTCCGAAGGCTGTCGTCCTGCCTCACTGTCCTCTGCCCTGTGAGTGCTGAGTGGGGAACTGAGCAGCTGAGCACTTACCTGTTATATATGCCGCCTGGGCTCCTCCTAAGCAAGAATTAAAAGCCCCCTTTTTAGGAAAGCTCTGGAATTTTGAGAGTCCAAAGTGGGACCCTTCTAATGAGCACTGGCTAACACCAAATCGAGGAGTGAGAACCTTTGTTTTTTTGAGGAGTGAGAACTTGTACCTTCATCCCCCCTTAGGCCAACCAATGTATGCGTTCTAGCTGGCACTGTTCGCTGGGCGCAGGAGGCATCTAGCCTTGCTGCTAATAATTCTCCTGTACCGAGCATCTTCAGCCTCAAGATGATGACTCCTCTTGACTTGTTCAGAGACAGACAAGAAGAAGAGTCCCTAGTTTACATTTAGATGTAGAATCACAGCGCACTAGTAGACACAGGGCAGTGGCTTCGTTCTCATCTCCTTCCATCCACGCACCTGCACGGGCCTTGCTCACCTGCACACGCACCACGTCACTCCCTTTGCCCGCCTCCAGCCTCAATCTTTCTCCCGTTTTCCTTGGTGGGCTCTCGCCTCTGTCTGATGAGCTCCTCCACCACCTTAGCTCAGCCTCTGTGCCTTCTTGGCTCCTGCATAGAGAGGCTGGTTTTGACTACCCTTCATTAGTTAATTTTCTTCAGAGATAACTAGCACAGGGTTTGAGAAGTTTAGACCACAGTCACCATATGCATCTTCTGCAACAGTTACCGTGTGCATCAGCAGGTGTCCTGGATGATAGCCCTCGCCTCTGTGCTGTCCGTGTGAGTGGATAAGCCAGCTAGCCCCCGTTCTCCCCCCTAACCGCCCCGCCCCGCCTGCCTGCCTTGTCACTCCAGGAGCACACGGGTCCCCTTGCCTATGTGAAGCCTTTCATCAGGTGAAGTTACGCAAAGAGAAGAAATAATGACCATGAATTGATATGAGGAAATTTTTTATACCAAATAGCACCTACAATAGCTGAACGTCTTGTGCTCACAGCCACAGTCCAAAGCCACCGTGGCTTGATGCTGAGAAGCTGAGTCTGCTTCCCGGAGGAGTCGGCTGTGTCGTGCTCATTGCTGAGTGAGTCGTAGCAGCTCACTGGAAAACAAATGCAGTGCTTGTCTAGCTCGGCCCCTCTTGGTCAAGGCCAGCGTCCTCTAGATTTCTGTCAGTTAATAAGAGCAGGTACTGCTGCAGCGCTTTCTTCAGAGAGACTCGATGTCCCTGGAACTTGCAAAAGGCAGGAGCTACCTGTCCCTCAGTAGTGTCCTATAATTACTGCTAAATAACTTGCTGCAAGCGAATTGTGCTCCCCATCATTTAAAATAAAACAAAACGACATTACGTTTAGAATTTTACCCATTTGTGAAATTTTAAATCTCTGCAACTTTCTGAATGTTGAGTGCATCGTTCGGCCTGTGTCAGAGACAAGGAAAGCCCGTAGAGCAGCTGAGTCTTGTTGGTTTTCTTTGAGATGACTTCGTCAGAATGTACCTTTCCAGAGTCAGCTTACTGAACAAATGGGCGCCAGTAAAACAGTCTTCAGCATCAGACAGTGCGAGATATGACAAAATAATAATTTATAAATTATCAAGGGTTCTTAAGGGAGGGGGAAAAATGAGGAGCGGATGACAGGGTCTTCGGTGGAGAGCAAATGTTTTGAGAATGATGAGGGCAATGAATGTACAAATGTCCTTGGCACAATTCATGTATATATGGATTGTGATAAGAGTTGTACGAGCGCCCAATAAAATGATTTTTTTTTAAAAGATAGAAGAAAAAATAAAAATAAAAAGAAGTAAAAAAAAAAAAAAAAGGAAAACAGTCTTCGATGCCAAGAAAGATCACCTAAAGCAAGACAATGTTCATTTCATGTTGTGCCTGCCTTGGGGAAGGCTCGTGTTATTCTGCCTCCGAACTTTAATGGAGGAACACAAGTACAGAAGAATGAGTGACGTATATTCTAGCCTTTTCTTTGACTTAGGCTACTATGAGTTGTTTGACAGAGCGTTGAGTGTTTGGAAATAATGGCACTTTGTCATTTCCTTTGGGCATAAAGAATGCCCCATGTTATGTCAATACGATGGATCTGCTGTGACTTGAGGCTGCAACCCACATGGCATGTTGTGTTTGTATAGCACATTTACATAGTAACGGTGATCATAAAGTGCGCATTGCCTCCCACGGGCACTCCATTCCTGCAGGCACTGTTCAGGCAGTTGGAGATGTCGTACTTCCCAGAGAGGCCAACACATGTTTGGGGCCATCAAAAGTGGTCTCTGAGTGGTCCCAAGGACAACACAGTAACCAGTGGTTAACTTTTCAGGGTACTTCAGCTTGTTCTGTTGGGGAACTAATCCAGCCGCTGGTTCTTCTTGTCCACCACTGTTCTTCTGAAAGACTTTTAGATGAAAAGTAGTTATGCTTTTTATATGAAAGTCATCTCATAAACAGCAAAGTAGAGCACGTGGTACAATTGACAAGATCTGGAGTCAGATGATGTGGGCTTAACTCCTGGCTTTCCATTTATGACCTAAACAACCTTGGGCCAAGCTACTGGTCATATCGGTGCCTCAATTAAATGGTGAGACTAATAACCATCCCTAGGGCTGCTGTGAGAATTAGAAAGGCGTGTGGTTTTGTTCCTTGC
The DNA here is from genome assembly GCF_000313985.2 of Echinops telfairi. NCBI lineage: Eukaryota > Metazoa > Chordata > Mammalia > Afrosoricida > Tenrecidae > Echinops > Echinops telfairi. The sequence goes on from NW_022111379.1 coordinate 11,833,188, forward strand.
ACAAATTACTTGGTTAACGAATCGGTTTTTGCTGTTGGTATTGCTTTGCCCATACATTATACTACTGAATTGTCGAGTTTTCAGTTCCTAAATCTTTGTCCCTTGGGCTTCTAAAAGCTGTCATCTATTCATTTCACTCACACATTTGTTTTGGGTCTCCTTGTTGTTGTTATTTTACCCCACATCTAACCTTCATCCTGGTAAATGTTAGCCCTTCCTGTCAAGATCCTTTGTGCAGCCTGACATAGGCCTCTGGTTTAATTTTGGTGTTCTCAAAACCTTGTGCCAGGCTGAAAGTTGGCCTCTAGAACTTAAGTACCTGCATCTCAATCAGTGAAAAAGTACCACGCCGGTTGGAAAACAGTTCAATTTAAGGCCTCATTGTACATTGTCTTACTAACTTCTCCGCATCTTGTGCTGTCCTCTCCCCACCTAGATTGGAAATCTCTCTGCTCAGAGACCGGAGTAGGTACCTTGTTTGGGAGCCATATGGCAGCTGAGCAGACATTGTTGGAACTCATGGATGAATTCTCTCTCTATGGGATACTACATCCGATGCTTGACTGTTGATTTAACAACAGGATGCGATCTCAGACCAAAGAGGGGCTGCCTGATTTTCACCACTCTGTTAGCTGGAATTTAGATGATTTTGTTTGGAATCGCACCTTTAATTGTCTGTGGATTAGTGAGTCCATCATGTGTCAGCAATCGCTGCTTACTCAGAAGACTAGACAGAGGCTGTGCTGGAGCTGTATCCTTAGCTGACTTTTAGACGCAGAGCACGTAGTCGGCTCCCTTTTTAATCTGTGATGAAAAAGAGTAGATCTTCCCCTGCTGTAGCCCTTATGACGTGTGCTTGTTCATAGCAAACAAACTTAGGGTTGCAGCTTTTTACTCGACAGGACATGTGTAATCAAACAGCACTATGCAGGTAAAGCAATCATCATTGACTGTAATAGACAAATAAATCCAGACTATGGAATGATGTGCTGTGGGGTGTTGCTTCTAGAAAGATCATTTACATCACGGTACCACAGATGCATTCTCCAAAGTAAAATAAAGAGTGTGTTCTTCTGTGGCGTCTCCACCCCACTTGGCAGGGTTGCATTGACTTGCCCTTCGAGTTGGTGAGGAGACAGAAACTAACATCTATTGGGCATGTCCTCAGTGCTGGCCACCGTGTCAGATGCTCCTCACTGTCACCAGCCACCATGTGTGTGGCCCACTGCCAAAATGAGCGGGCTGGGTGGCCTGGGATTCCTAAGGCAATCATATTGGGGGCATGACTGCAGCCTGAGAGAGCCACGATGCCCCCTTTGAAAGAGTGTTTATCCTTTGCAAGAGGCAGAGAGAAAGTTCAGAATTGCTCTCCCAAGCCTGGTGAGGTTCTGCCCCCCAGGATTCTTCTGGGTTTTATGGCCTTTATAAGGCAGATGGAGGCTGAAGCAGTTTGTCTTCTAGTGGGAAAGAGTTTCCATTGCGTTCTGGAGCAGCCAAAGGGTCTAGGGACTCTAGTCTTTGATGCCCCCAGGAGCTGTCTTCTAGGGATTCTGCTCTTGGGAACCGTTGTAAGTACCCAGGGGCATGGGGATGTGATAGCCCATCTAGGAACCATTCACAGCAGACTTGTCCTTGGGGCTCTTACAGCCCTGCAGAATGAGATGCTTTAAACTCTTAACAGTTGAGGCAGCATTGCCTCTGTAAGAGCCACCCTGGTGGTCCACAGACTGCATGGAAGACCACATGTTTGGCTCCGTTGCCAGTGTATGCAGACTTGGTTTCCTGAACAGTCTGACCTCTTCTGCTCCGTAGCTCGGGCTACTGCTTCTTTTGTTTAACATCGCATTGTGGTTTGAGTAAAAGTCTACCCAGCAAATGAGTTTCCCTTTCAAGACTGTGTCCACCTTTCAGCTCATGACGGGCTGGCAGTCTCCTCAATGTAACGCCACGCTCCTCCTTTCTTGTCTGGCTTCCCCTCTCCTCCCCCTCTTCTTCCTGCCCCCCCACCCCCACCCCTGGGGTCTTTTAAGCCTGTTGCTCTGAGGAAGACTTTGCTCGCCCTGTTCCTTCCTGTCTTCATGCAGCTCAATGGTCCTTACTCTGGTTCTGGACTTCTATGACCCTTCTCTTCGGGACTCATTCCCGTTAAGTCTCTGCTGCTTTCTTCCGTTTGCAGACTGCCGGTTTTCACCTGGAGCTACCTTCTCTCCCCTTTCATCCTTCCTCTTGGCTTAGCAAGTTCACCTCAGCGCCCTTCCTTTGGGCTGCTTCCTTCTTTCAGGATGTTCCGAGTGCCCCGGCTGTCGTCACTGCACCCATGCCGTCTCTAAGCGGCTCCATAGGGCATGCTGCCCTCAGCAGACATTGCTGATTAAAGCAAGAAGTAGACGTTCTGTGTGAGAGCACCAATTCATTCATCAGTTGCCAATGTAGTCCTTGTTCCCCAACCTAAAAAAAGTTCAGGTAGGCCATCCCAGTGTCTCACAGGAATTTCAGAACTCGTTTCAATTACTGCTTTCTTAGGTATTTGAACTTGAAAAATCATGTGGCGTAATACCTGATGTGGCCTTTCCAGGGCTTACATTCACTCTAAGTGCAGCAGGACTAACCAAGGCTGTTTGGGAAAAAAGGGGACAACCAGACCTGCTTCATGAGCGAGAAGGGGGCTGGAAATGAAGAGGGTCCCGGCCACAGAGCCGGCATTGTTCTTGCCCCTTCCTGAGGGCTAGTGGTTCATTTTCTCCTGGATTCATATGAAAGTTCCCAATAGCCTTACAATAAACAGTGCTTTCTGCTGGAACTATTTGGACTGAATTTCTGCCCCTTCCCAACAAAAGAGGCTGAAACTTTTGACTACAAATACGAAGGATCTATTTAACTCCAGATTGAAACAAAACGACTTGAGTGTGCTCCAGAGCCTTCCTTATAACCTGGAGGTTGTTTTTCCAAATGCTCTCATCTCAAGAAGCACCGAGCGCCTGTCTGCAGTTTTCTGCTGGAACGCAGAGAGAAAGCACGCTGACGGGCTTCTCCATAAGCATTCAGTGTTGTTCCAACTAGCTGAGGCTGGCTGAGCTTCCCACTTTTCTACTAACCTGTTTGGGGACTCTGGGTAGATTTAATGATGTACGTTATATTTGCTGTCTCTGGATTCTAAGGTGTAAACTCACTTAAAAGCAGCATAATATAGAGAGTTCACCTTCAGAATAAAAAAGTGGGAAAGTGTTTATTATGCACAGTGCTTTAAAAAGAATGCGAAAGTTCTTAAAGAACAAATGATTCCTATTCTGTAGCTTGATTTTTTTTGTCACCTCTCAAGTGTTACTTTATTGGGAGCTGTTGAGTCCTACATTGATTACCTCATCGTTGACTTTATAATGAGGACATAGTTTGAGACCCAATAGCATTGTCTTCTGCGTCTAAATAATGGAAGAGGATTTCCCCCCCCAGAATGCTGCCCTCTCAGAGGCTACCTCTCAACTTTTTAATAGAAACTGAGTTTGTGTACGTGGAGCTTCATCATTTCATGGATTTAAAATTTTTTATTTAAAAAGTCCATTTATTAGGTCTTAAGTGGGACCTTAAGTGGGACAAGATAACTTTAGAGATTTATCATCTAGAGGAGGGAGACCATTAACCCGAGGTCATGATGGTGTCCCAAGGTTTGCTGAGATACAGAAGTTTAAAAAAGACATGGGAGGTCAAAGAAAACGGTCACAGAACGTGATTGGCAGTGGTCCATTTTTTGTTTTTTTGTTGTTGTTTTTTCTGAAAATTGAAGTCTGTTGCCTATTTTGAAGGGGAAGTTACTATGTTTAGAAGGTCAGAAAACTCCAGGCACGATTATCCACACCCATACCTCCCCTCCCCATCCTATTCCTGGAGCCTTGGTTGCCTTGTGTGCCAGGTGTTGGGCTGCTGACTGCACAGATCAGCGGTTCAAAACTACCAGCTGCTCCACAGAGAACGATGAGGCTGTCAGGTTGTCTGCTTCCTTCCGTACAGACACTGTCTGGGGTCGTCAGGAGTCAGAATCGGTTGGACGGCCGTGGGGTCCCCCCGCCTGGCACACTGAGGTACGCAAGTCTGGTTTCAGAGCATCTCCCCACCCTTACTCCCTCATCTCTCTCTGCATTCACCAGGGGCAGCTGCTTTACCTGTGGTGCCTGTACTGCTATGAAAGAGGAAATTACACTACAAGTTTGGGGGACATGTTTTCAGTCTGGAGACTTTTCTCCTAGCCCAGAGTAAGCTGGCCTTTCCTTCCCATTTACAAAGCTCTGAGGTAATATTTGGTTGGCTGAACATTTGTGCTTGCTTTCGAAAATCTTTGACTTGGACTCGCCTGTGAAATCACTCTGGGGACATTACAACTTATCGGAGGCTTGCTGGCCACTTCCTTTGCACTTACGCCTTCTCCACGGACTCATTCTTGTCTAGCCCAGCTATTGATTCAGGGATCAGCATATTGCCTTATTGAAAATCACAATCCACGTTGTTCTACAAGCATCATGGTTCTCTGCCTTGCTATTTGAGGCCCTGGAAATGCAGATCGCTCTGGTGTTTCCAAATTGATGCATTCCAATGGTTATAAAGCAAATTTCTCTTTGGTGAATCTAGCTGTCTTACTCATTTCCTTGCTAGAATCGGTAACATATTTCTATGGAGACAGTGTCACTAGGTGTAGAGCCGGTGGCCAACTCCTTTGGCCTGTGTGTCAGGAGGGGTTGTCTAGAGAAGCAAATACAGAAACTCTCATATATGTATAAAAAAGAGTTTATATTAAGAAGTATTTGTAGTTCAATTACGTCAAGTTGAATTGTACAGTTGCTTCCACAATCAGTTTCCAAACATACTTTTTCTTCCTGGACTCCTTCACATCATCTCCCTTGTACCACCACCACCCTCTGTATCACCCCCACCCCCCACGCCACTAAAACCCTGATTGGACTTGTAGTCCCTGTAGGTTGATCAATCCTGGGTTTCATTTACTGAAAAACAGAGAACACAACTTCAAGAGGGTGACCCCCAATGACATAACAGCTCCGAGGTACACCCTAATATGCACAAACAAAATAAAATAATGTCCGTCACAGGTTTGCCGGAATAATACATATCTTAATACAGCACAATTCAGATTAATGTGATTTGAACTCTGGAGTGATATGATATATGTACTAACTCCAAATTAAATGTAAATTTATAAAAACATAGCTCCTGGAATGGGTTTGGGCTTGCACTAAATCCTAGAATCAACTTAAGAACTGTTAGGTCATACATCATGACCTTGCTCGATACTCGTCCTCAGGAAGGGAACACAGAAGATACGGGTGCTATAGCAAAATGTGGTCAAGAAATGAGATGATGCCCGGCTATCAGATCAAATAACGTCTGAGTCTTAAAGGCATGTCTCCAAACAAGCAGTTACCTGAGTGAGATGTCAACTGAGTTCACGTGGAAGAAGCACACCATCATCAGACACCAAAGGATTATAAATCATATCATCTGAAGTCAAAGGAAGGGTTAGTATCAGAGTCTAAATTGTGAGAATCTGGATTGCAGAAGGCTATAGATGACAGTGGGATCCCAAGATGCATTTGTGGGAACTACATAGGAAACAAGCCCCTGGTGAACTCCCTCTATTCACAATGGAGGGATGGAAAGAACAGGGCCACTAAACAGAGGACATTGGAGAGATTTGGATAGAAGATCAAAGGCATAAAGCTGACTTGAACAGTTAAAACGTTGTCAGTTGATCCCCTCTGATGTATGATGGTCCTGATTTGCTTTTCAACATTTTCTGTATTTTTGTTTTGTTTTGTTTTTGTTTGTCCTTATTAGGATGTATCTCAGAGGTGTTATGTCATTGGAGGTTCCCTCTTGAAGTTGTGTTATGTTTCTCTGTTTTTCAGTGAATGAAACCCAGGACTGATGAACCTACAGGGACAACAATAGAGTCAGGGTTTCGGGGGGACAGATACAGTGGTGATGGGGTAAAAGGGAGATGATGTCAAGGGGTCTAGGAAGAAAGAGAATGTTTAGAAACTGATTGTGGTAGCAACTGTACAATTCTGCTTAATGTGATTGAACTATGGAGTGATATGATATATGTATTAACTCCCAATTAATAATAAAATCTTTAAAATAAAAAAGTAATTCTATCTATCAAGAAAGCATTCCAGCCCAGTTCAACTCAAGTCCATAAGGCCAAAACCAGTCTATAAGTGCCTCTTCGAACTCATGTAGCCACATGCAATGTTGCAGAATGCAGGAAGACGACAGGCCGGTGGGTGCAAAATTGTCTGGATCCACTAGCAGCAGTAACATCTCCAGGGCTCTGGCAGCAACCAGGGAAGGCAGAGAGAGCAGGGGAGTTTCCCAGGGCCCTCCTTGTGAGAAGGCCACACTCACAAGGAGTCACCATCAGGCTGCCCTGATTGACAGGTTGAATACCACCCCATACACTTTTATACATCTCCAAATTGACATGAAATGATGTTGCTGCCAGTGTGAGAGGCGGTGGGATGTGGCCGAGTCTGACTGAAAACCCTGGCAGGCACGCTCAGAAGCGTGGAGCACTCTCCTAACTTGGGGCCTCTCATCGTTTGCTACCATGGCCTTTAATTCTTGAAGAGTACTGACCTAGGATGTGGATTGTAATACCACATTTTATATATACATATAGCATTTAAGATATTTTTGTTTTGTTTAAGATCATTTTATTGGGGGCTCTTACAGCTCTTATAACAATCCATACATCAACTGTATCAAGCATATTTGTACATAGGTTGCCATCATTATTTTCAAAACATTTACTTCCTGTTCGAGCCCTTGGTATCAGCTCCTTTTTTTCCCCTCTCTCTCCCCTCCCACCCTCGTGACCCGTTGATAAATTATAAATTATTATTATTATTTTCATTTCTTACATTTAAGGTATTTGAAGCCAAAAATTATTTCTGCAAATGTGCTCACTTCTTTACTAGGTTAATTTTAGAATTCAAGCCAGAAACACTTGTATTTATAATTAGAAAAAAAGGGAATAAATGCACTAATGGATTAAACTCAGCTTTAGTGTTCAAATCTCAGCTTGGCCAATGTCGGATGGCACCATAGTCTCATTCATGCAGAAAGTGGGGAAAGAGTCCAACCGTGGAGTTGCTGTAAATATGCAATGCAAACATGGATGAGGGAGCTCTGTGGAAGGTCATGCTCTAGCATGCCTTAGAACCCCATATTTCTCAGTGGGGTGGGGGAAGTGGGCAGGGCAGGGAAATAACAGGTCGGGCAGAATCTGAGATTGGCCTGCACTTGGCAAGGTGTGTGGTATCCTTGACCCACCCAGCTAGGTACCAGCAGAAGCCACCCATCATTTTGACAGACAAATATGCGGTTGCACATCTCCAAATGCTGTACGACCTGTACAGCCTTGTACGACCCTCAGTGTGAACTGCACACTGCTCAGTAGAGTTGTGGAGATAAATAAAGCATTGCCCCGACCATCCTGGGGCGTACTCCTCTGAGGGTGCCAGACGCGGGGAAAGTAACGCACTGAGGAAGTACAGCCCAAGGACAGACCTAGCACAGTGGATGGAGTGACTGTCAGAAAAGGGCACAGGTCCTCTCTTAGAAGATGTACCATCTAAGCGGGGTCTGAAAGACTGAGTTGAGGTCTTCCCTGCCTACCAGAGGAGGAAGACGCTCCTCCTGGACACGCCCGGGGCCTGCCATGGAGGATGTCCTTGGGGAACTGTCAGCACTTGGCTGCCACTTAGAAGATGAAATGCCCTAACAAGAAAAAGAATACTACAACACTGTGAGAAAATGTCAGAAGTGTGTAGATTTGATGATTGGGCCAAGAGGATTAACTCAGGTAAAAGATTATTCCTTCTTCATTTTTTAATTTTTCAGGGGGAAGTTCACATCTGACTTATTCATCCATCTTTCTATTATTGTTGCCACACTAGCATGACTTAAACCCTAACACTTGTCCTATTTAATAAAATAATTCAGTCACTTAACCAATTTTTAATGTCGTGTACTCAGCAGCTTTTTTAATACATATTTTGGGTAAAAGATGAATAAGAAAGGGGAACCTTTCTGTAGGAGGGGTTCTGAGCCCCTGCAGAACACTTGGCACTAAGATACAGAAGTCACAGCACTATTTAATATTCAGAGGCTTTTGCGTGTCTTCACCAAAGTGTCACATAAATGGACCCAGCACCTTAAAGAGCTTGATCATTCACTGTTGGTCATCGGGTTGACAGGAGGGACTGAGTGCTCTCTCCTGTACCCGCTTGCCTACGTGGTGTCATCAGACAGAGAGGTATTATCAGGGTGCAAGTGTTTGTTGATTTTTTTTCCTGTGCCACAGGTTGTATGATTGTCATTTTCTGAGAGCTTATGTCATGGTTGGGAGACTAAGGCTAATCAGCAGAATATTAGTCTACACTACACCGCAAAACAAAATTTAATTATTTAAGATGTTAGCAGAAAGTGCTATTTAGTTCAAAATTTGCATCTCTAGGGCTCTTTGCTTGCCTCGCTGAAAAATCTGAGTGCTCCAGATGGTGATGGTATGTGAACATTTACGTTCACTATTTGAATCAAAGGAGAATTTCATGAACATTTTATACAAATCCCATCATGGTGAGTTGCTGTTTTTTTAAATTTTAGTGTTTTCCAATTGGTGGTTGAGGTATTATTTGGTGACTTGGGTCTCAGTTTCAGTGTGTGGTTTCTCTGGTGCGGGTTATTGGCATGATGTACATGATCCACACAGGGCATGCCCCAGAGACTTCTCTCCACCCAACATAAGACCTTCTTACTCCCACTCCTGCTGAGTCAGGTCCCTTCGCAGCAACCCTATAGGACGGAGTGGGACTGCTCCTTATGGCTTCTGATGCCATGGATCTGCATGGAAGCATTCCCATATGTAGTTCTCCCATGGAGCAGTTATCTGGTGTGTGAGTCTGTGTAGACTAGAGAAACAAGTGCATGGACACACATATGTGTGTAAGAAAGAGGTTTCTATACAAGAGCAATTGAACATTGAGAAAACATCCCAACCCAGTCCAGTCCAAGGCCATCAGTCTGATATTAGCCCGTATGTCCGATACCAGTCTATAAAGTCCTCTTCAGACTCACAAAACACATGCAATGATGCCAAATGCAGGACAATCACAAGCCAGTGGGTAGAAAGTCTTTGGGTCCAGTGGCGTTGTAAGCATCAGTGCTCGCAGGGGTCTCTCTGTGGCTTCTCCGGCTTCAGAGGTCTGGTTGCATCCATGTGGCTTGTCTTCTGCAATGTCTCCCAGGGAATGGCAGAGAGAGTTGTCTTCTGCCTCCAAGGAGGAAGTACCAGATTTCCCAGAATTCTCAGGAGAAGGCCATGTCCACAGAAGTCTCATTGACTAACTCCAGATTGACAGCCTAGACTCCATCCCTACACTCTGAATCCTTAAATCGACATCAGATTAGATGACTACCGCATCTGGTGAGTTCGAGCCACTATCCTTTTGGGTTCGCAGCCCAGTGGTTGACCCACTATATCACTAGGTCTCCTCCTAGAAGCCTAAGGACCAAACGTGAGCATGAGGCTCTGACCTAACAGAAATTGGGAAAGGCAGGCCAAAAATCACATGTACAGTTGACCCTGGGACAACCAAGATTTGAGCTGTGTGGGGCTACTTACAAACGGATGTTTTTTGAAGGCCATGACATGTGACACTAATCATATCCATGAGAGCAGTTCGTATCTTCATTAAACTGCATATCACAGTGAAAAGTGATCTGGTGTAGTCCTGCTTACTTTTCAGTTGGGGTTAGTGCAATACCATAAACTGGGATCCACACAAAGTGCCAAGAGATACTGGAAGTGCTGCTAAGAAGCACAGAAAAGTCATGTTATTAAAAAGACAATTTGGGTGGAGGGTGGGGGATGGGGGGCTGATACCAAGGGCTCAATAGAAAGTAAATGTCTAGAAAATAATGATGGCAACCTATATACAAATATGTTTGATGCAGTTGATGTATGGATTGTTATAAGAGCTGTAAGAACCTCCAATAAAATTATCTTTTAATTTCAATAAAAGAAGAAAAGTTGAGTTGCTTGATATTTCCTATAGACTGAGGTCTGTGGCTACGGTTTACCTGTTTCAAGATGAATGAATCCAGCATAAGGACCATTGTAAAAGGATGGATGGGTGGACGGATAGAAGGAAAGAAGGAAGGAAGGAAGGTGTCACAATTAATCCTCACTTGAAAGAAATTTAAGCCCACTTCTGTCTAGTCCATTCTGACTCCTAGGAACCCCCTATGACAGAGAGAATGTCCCCCTCAGACTTCCAAATCTCCAAATCTTTACAGAAGCAGAAAGCCTCAACTTTCTCCCAAGGAGAGGCTGGTGCATTCAAACTGCCAACCTTGCAGTTATCGACCCAACTTGTAATCCACTACTATACCAAGTGGATGTAAATTATATGCATCATTGAATCACAACTCAGTGTAATAATGACAAATAGCTGTTACATCAGACATCGTGTTCTACCACATAACCTTTTAATAACACCAAGATTAATTTTTAAATTAAATATCTTTCTAATTATAGTGATTCTCCCAAGGAAGGTATAGAACAATTATCAAAAGATGCTGAAGATTGCACTTTTTAAAAAAGGCTTTATTCTAGAGTCAAAAATGCTGCTTGTATGTTGGCGCAGTATTACACTGTATTTTAATCAACTGTTCCTTTTAACAGGAGGCTATCACTGGTGACATTTAGTGTTGTCAAAAGTTACCTACGGATTTTCAACTGTTTGGGGGGTTGGCACCACTAATCCCCGTGTTGTTCAAGGGGTAAATTGTATATAGTCAAGGGAGATCTAAAGATGATGGCATAAAAGAAAAAAAAAGATGATATTTATATTTTAATCTTAAATACCCTCTCAAGGCCCAAACCCAGGTGGCAAAGATGAGTAAATGCATCCTGGGATTTACTATAGTAACAGGTAGACATCAGGGAGCTAGAGGCTGGTACCACCTCAGGGGTCACTACATCAGAGGTCCTCCACAGACATCAGTAAAAAGTCAGTGCCAAGAACACAGCCCATCCTTAATATACTGTGTTTTATTTCTAGGCAGAATTATATTAATACCATTCTGAATAGCTGTGTTTAGATGAAGGTTTACTAAAAATGAACCACTTTCCCCAAGACAATAAAAGTTTTAAAAATTGTCTTGTAAGCTAATTAGCTAGAGTGATTGATAAATCGTCATCTCCATTTGACATATTGAGGCATTTTGCTTGTGTCTCAGAAGGCTCTACAGAGATAGTTACAGTCGACAGCTGTTGTGCCACTAATAAGATTAAAGTAAAGAAATTAGCTGCGTTGACTTTAATCTGCTATTTAACACTGCAAGCCACCTGGGGTCTTCTCTAGAGCCTACGTGTCTTCATTGTGAATTTAAAATTACATAACCAGAGCCTACTTTAGAACATAGCTAACGATTTACTAATCGTAACTGCCTTGTTCTTAACAAATTTATGTTAGCAGTAAAGGCAATAATGTGCTAGCACTAAAGTTTAAAATTAATTCAGTGTATTAATTTGATGCTTACCCTTCATTGTTAAACTTGTTATTGTAATCTTTGAAACATAACACTCTCTCAACAGGAGGTTAATTTGAGGAAATGCAGCACATCTAATTAGGCTGGGGCTTAAAATATATATGGTTCCCCATCTAAAATTAGAATATATCCCTGTAGAATAATTAAATTACCAATTTTGTTTCTACCCGACTGAAGATGGTTTTATGCCTCTCTTGGAAGTACCATTATAATTAGGACAATGCTTAATTTTAAAATTAATTTTAGTGTTATTAAAATGTTACATTGCAGAATATGATGTGTGATGTAATGGCCATCTGTGAGTATTACATTGAGGTTTAAGTCAAATGCAAGTGTCGGACACATGTAATTTACCTCCACCCGGGGCAGATTGGTTGGTCAGCATGCACTCCTGGTATCCCTTGGTGACCCGGTCTTGAGCTGAGATTTGCTGCTCCAGGATGTTGGCTCTCCCCTCTCTCCTCACCACTGACCCCAGTGCTCAGGAAGTACAAAGGAGAGGAACAGAAAATTCACCATGAATGTGCAGTCAGCAACACTGGAAAGAAACTGGAGAAAAAGAGAACTTTTAGATTGAAACGATTTAAAAAGGAATGGACAAGACTAAACTATACTTCTAGGACTACATGCTTAGATGTTAAAAAACCAACACCGAACTCACTGCCGTTGGGTCAACGCTGACTCATAGTGACCCTCTGTGGGTTTCCAAGACTGTAACTGTTTCTGGGAGTAGAAAGTCCCGTCTTTCTCTCTCGGAGCTGCTGGTGGTTTTGAACTGCTGACCACAGGGATCTCACCCCAGCACATATGTGACCACTACACCCCAGGACTCCCTCCTATGAAAATCTGGCAAGTGGTGACTCTTGGCATCAGGATCATGGCTACTTTGGAGGGCAGGTGCTATAAGTGGGATGAGAAAAAGGGGTGGAACGCCTCTGGCCAGCAGAGCTCAAGGAGCTGGGTGTTAGCTACAAGAGTGTTTTTCTTTTGATAAACTCACTATATACGCTATACATTTTTAATGTGGTCTTCTATATCTGTATGTTACTTTATAATTTTTAAAAGCCTTTGAAAAAAGAATATATTACTCTTAAGGTCAAGACTAATGGCTGATACTTTTGTTACCCACTACACTTAGCAGAAGGAGCCCAGGTGGTGTGGTGGATTATGAGTGGGGCTGCTGCCTGCAAGTCAGCAGTTCAAAATCACCAACTGCTCTATGGGGAAAAAGTGAGGCTTTAAACTCCCGTAAAGGGCTACAGTCCTGGAAACCCACAGGGACAGTTCTGCCCTGTCTTTGGGGTTTCTAAGAGTTGAACTCATTTCATGGGCAGTGAGTGAGTGATACTGAGCACAGGACCTGGGCATAAGCAGATGCCCAGTAAACAGGGATTGAATAAACAATTACTTAATACCATAATAATTTAACTCACAGAATCAGTACTTTAAGTTATAGCATCTCTCAAATGAGAAACCTAATTTAATAGCTTTTATAGGCATTAATCTTTGCCAGTATATTTTATATAAAGTAATTCAAACAATGTAATTTTCAATTTCAAAAATTTCTTAATTTATTCCAAAACATTCCAATTCTTTCCTTCTCTTTTTCTTCTGCTCTTGGGTCTGGAATTTAGTTCTCTTGGCTATGAAAAATAAGATTTCTTTGATACTGAGCATAAGCGTGGCTTGGCTAAGAATAAATCTGCTTGATCAAATTCAAGTGCGTGTTGAATAGAATCGTAGAGAGTGTGGTTGATCTGCGCGTTAAGGTAATCCACGGTAGTCCACTTTTGTGTGGTCTGCTTGAAACAAGGAAGATACGTGTCCCCTTGTTGAGCACCTACCGTGAGTTGAACGTGGCACGGTGCCTTGGGAGGGTTCCAGAAGGGTGGCTCTGGCAAGAACTGGCACAGGAGTCACTTCTCTGGTTTTGTAACTGAACTGAGTTCTGAGTGATTTGATCATGTAAATGTCGGCCTCTAGAACAGAACGTGCAACTTTCTGGTGGGTCATATTCTGTGAGAGGACTCCTCACTCGGTTGGGACCACTTAGGATACTCAAGCTCACAGAGAAGCTGGATCTCCCTAGTTTCAAATCCTTCTCTTTTTTTTATGATAAATGATGCAAACAGTTTGCACCCAATTTCTTTTTTTTTACACATATAAAAATGTTTATTTTGAAAAGGATGATGGCAACTTATGTCATGTGTGCTTGACACAATGGATATATGGATTGTTAGAAGAGCTGTAAGAGCCCCCAATAAAGTGATTTTTAAAAAAGCATTGGAACTGGTAAATGTTTTATAAAAAACACACACACAATTTTTTAAAAGATAACGAATGTTTTGAAACTCTCTTGTATATTAGGTGTTCTAAAATTATTACTGAGCTAAATTACATTTATGGATGAAATTCAGAATCTGAATTATTACAGTTTTGTCTTATGGTAGCTTTGACCTATCTTTCTTTCTTTTTTTTTTTTTTTAAACATTTTCTTAGGGGCTCATACAACTGTTAGCGCAATCCATACACACAGCAATTGTGCAAAGCGCATTTGTACATCATTCTCAAAACATTTTCTCTCCACTTAAACCCCCGGCATCTTTTTTAGTGATATCTACAGAACCTATTTTAGTTTGGAGCTTTAAAGAGACAAAGCATAATTTGAAGAGGAGCGGGTGCATACAAACTATATATTATGTATCAAATGCTTCCTGCAAGCCAAAAAAATTGTAAACTTATGATGTGCATTGAGCACTGATTCAACATTCAGTTCCGATTTACCTAAGATATTGGTCAAACTCTAAGGCTGGATGTTCTGCTTTAGTGTAGAGCAGTGGTTCTCAACCTTCCTAATGCTGTGACCCTTTCATACAGTTCCTCATGCGGTGGTGACCGCCCCCGAACCATAACATTGTTTTTGTTGCTACTTCATCACTGTCATTTTGCTATTGTTATGAATCATCATGTGAATATCTGATATGCAGGATGTGTTTTCATTGTTACAAATTGAACATAGTTAAAGCCTAGAGATGATTCACAAAAACAACATGTCATTCTATATTGTGAACTATTTCTTTCTAATGACAAATAAGTGAAATGTTGTCTTGAAGCATGGTGTAGCATGGGTAACAAACAGTCTTCACGTCGGGTACTCGTAGGTGGGCGTATCTGCATGTGGGCGGACCCGCCTAGAGAGGGATAGAGAAGTGGTGTCTTGGTTCCTAAGACCATCCGAAAGATGTGTTTTCCAATGGTCTTAAGCAACCCCTGTGAAAGGCTCGTTCAACCTCCAAAGGGTTCGCAACCCACAGGTTGAGAACCACTAGTCTAGATTACCTTCTTTTCCTCAAACTAATTCACCATCAAAATTAGCCAAACTAATTCTCCCAATTGTGCTTTCAGTTTTGAAAGCATCTGCCCCTTTTCTAAGGTGGCCTGGTGGCGTAGTGGTTATACTTTGGGCTGATAACTGCAAGGTCAGTGGTTTGAAACCACCAGCTGCTCTGCAGGAGAAAGACAAGGCTTTCTACTCCCATCAAGAGTTGCAGTCTTGGGAACCCACTCCCTCCCTCACTCGCTGCCAATGAGTCAATGCTGATGCATTGTGACCCCTGTAGGTTTCCAAGACTGTAATAGTTTACAGAGAAGGAAGGCCAAGTTTTTCTCCCTGGAAACCCACAGGGGCAGTTCTATCAGGTCACTATGAGTTGGCATCAACTCAATGGCAGTGGGCAAGTGTCCCTTTCCTACATTTATCCCTGTCAGGTCAATCTGTTTCTTATGCAAGAGCCAAGACAGAAGCCAATGACATTTCCACCGTTCTCTCTGCATGCAATTATAGTTCTCAAACTCCAGTACGTCTCCCTACTTGGTGGTA
>NW_022111379.1:11849580-11879567 GCF_000313985.2 Echinops telfairi
TTTCTTTCATGTAAAGCATAGAGCATTAGGAGAAAATCCCATTCCATGTATTTGTTTTTTAAAGTGTGTATTTATTTATATCTGATGATAGTTCACAAAAGGTTTGACCCAAGTTTTGTAGGAATTATATGAGTAAAATGGAAAAATAGAAATTAAAATTAAATCATAGCATAGTAAATCAATACCAAAGGTAAACTAGGCTACAACCAAAGAAGCTATAAGGCTCCAAACATTCTTTTTTTTTTTCTTTAACCAACAGCCTTACATTATTTATTGTTAAACTTGATGCAGAAGCATGAAAACCAAGGAAGAAACCAGATTATTTGCCAATAGAAGTTCAGTTGATCAAATGGTGGGAAAAGTCTTAATGCAATTCAACATGATTTGAGCCTGGGCAAATCGGCCGTGTGTGCCATCCTTCAGCGGGCTCCTTATAGTCCCAGCGTGGTTCTTCTCCAATGTCTTCTCTTGGAGTTGTACCTGATTTTATCACCGGTTTTCATTCGAATCCATTGGGGAATGGGCCAATTCTGCTTCTGTTTCTTGTTCAGGAATCTCTTGATCCTGAAAGTCTTATGAGACGACATGGTAAAGTCGGAGCAACACACACTCAGGATGGCAGAGAAACTGAGAGGGCTTCAAACATTCTAAATGTTGTACTTCCATATTAAAAAAAATTATGAATATACAATTTGATAGGTTAAACCCTATTATATAATTACAAGAAATAAAACAACGTGAGATTGGCACCAAGTTAAAGTGAGTTATCAAGTAAACAGACTAAGAAGCCAGGGAAAATATCCTGTATGTATTTATGTTAAAGATGACATTTCAAATCATTGATAAGAGGATAAAAGATTTTAAAAAAAGAGGATTTCGATGATTTAATAAATAACTTCTCTGAGGAAAAAAACAAATTTAGGTTCCTGCCTCTTGACACACTAGAATAAACTTGAAATGAATTGATAGTAAAATACCAAATCCTGAGATGATCACACACAATGATAATTCAAGGAAAAATACATATAAATGACTGGAAGGCGATGTTAATGGATAGTTATCACATCTTCCATAGAGAGACAGAGCATTTTAAGCACAGAAAGAAAGCAAAAGAGAAAAACGTCCCCAAGAAAAAGTTGTGAGGCTATATAACGTGTTCAACCTGAAAAAGAAAATCCTTAAAAATATTGGAATGATATTTTTGTGTTTTATTTTATTGCTGTGGTTTCTCCTTTTTGCATGAGTATCTGCATGTGAAACCCAGGCTAAGTACGCCTGTAGAGGCAGCAGTGAGATGGGTTTCTTGAGGTTCTGACAAGGGAGGCTGAAACAGGAGACGCCAGTAACAATGGGTGCATGAGGGGGGACAGCGGTCCACATTGATTGTGGCAGTGATTGCACAGCTCCTTCTGATGTGTGTGAACCACTGACTGGGGTGATATGTTAATTATATGTCAAATAAAACTGTTGGGAAAAAAACCCCTAAACTCAGCCATAAAGAGAAATGAAGTCCTAACATGCTGCAACATGGATTACTTTTGCAAACACTGTAATTTAAAGTAAAGAGGCATTGTACCCTCTCGCTTACATGGAAGTCTAGGATAGAAAATATGTAAAGACTGCAGTTTTTTAGTGGTTACTAGGGCCAGGAAAGGAGCCCTGGGATGGAGAGGGTTACTCGTTGGGCTGCTAACCACAAGGTTAGCAGTTCAAAACCACCATCTTTCTCCCAAGGCTTTCTTGTCCCGTGAAGATTGATAATCTCGGAAATCCATGGGGCAATTCTACTCTGTCCTATAGGACATGGGATTACGATGAGTCCAAATCAACGCAGTGGCAGGGAGTCTCTTCAGTGGAAGGGGCAGATATGGGGAGGACGTGAGGGGTAAGGAGCGAGTCATTGTTCAGGGAACACCATGTTTCTGTTGATGATGGTGGAAAAATTGGAAGCACATAGTAGTGATAGTTAAACAAAATAATGAGTGGGGTCAATTGATATGTAAAAATGTTGACTTAGCAAACATTTTGTTATATAGTTTTGCTAAAATTAGAAAGTGATACCTTAATAACAATGAAATAAACTAAATGAAAGTAAGCTGGGAAAATCGTTTGCAACATATATTAATTAACCTTTTATTCAATTTATAAACTGAGAGAACCCTTATAAAGTTTTAAGAAAATTACCCAGTCCCAAATACTAAGTGGACGCCTGCCCCTCCCCCCAGAAGAATTTATTTCAAAGGACAACATTGAATCTGCAGCTCTGGGAAAGGGGCAGATCTGATCGAGCACACGGGAGCAGATGAAGGGGGAGGAGGAGAGAGAGGAGCACATCCTGGCCCACCAGGCCTTGAGGATGATGATCCCAAATAGAGCAGCCAGTCCACAGAGAGGACCACATGGCCAGCTCCACTCTGAGACAGCACCAGAGAAATGAAAACCTTTCATTAAATTTTTACAAAGTCAATTAACAGAAGGCACGGTCATCCTTGTGTACTGTATGCTGCGTACTTGCATACTATACAGTTAGATGACAGTTTTATTTGGGGGGAAAATTAAATAACCATCTCATACTTTATCTCCAAATTGGTTGTACATTATTGGTTCAAATGTATAATATAAATCTATTAAAGTACCAGAAGTACAAAGGGCTTTCCAGAAGTTTGTAGAAAAATGGAATGGAAAAATAATGGAACTTTTCTATGAACTTTTTGAAGCCCTCTCCTATATTAAAAAATATATATTGTTTTATAATCTTAAGATTGAAGGCTCTTCTAAACCCGACACAAAGCTCAATTGCCCTAAAGGAAAACCGATAGGTTTTCACATCTAAAAATGAATAATTGTTCATAAGAAAAACTGCTTTTAAAAGTTTAGATCAGTAACAAACAAGAAAAGTGATTTGCAACATATCGTCATCAAAGGGTTAGCATCCTTATTGGCAAAGAAACTTCCAAATCAATTAAAAAAAAAAAAAAGATAAACGCCCTAATAGAAAAATGAGCAAGAGACACAGTAATTCAAGAAACTATTAACATACATGGCCAATAAACACAGGCAAAAGTCTTTAATAACACTAGCGAAAAAGAAATGCAACCTTTAAAAAATGCCAATTTTCAGCTGTCAACTTGATAAAGATTTTTTAAATGAAATTATCTAGTGTTGGAAAAAGCATGGCAAAGCGCTTTCTGAGAGAATAATTGGTTTTAATTTTTTTTTCTGGAGGGCAATTTGAATTTGACAATGTATATATCAAAGGCTTTAAAAATGTTTCTCTCCTTTGACCCAAATGATCGTTACTGGGCATTTATCCTAAGGAAGCCGGCTGAATTGTACAGAAGGATTTGTTCGGCACAGCCGTTGTGAACATGGATCTGCTGCTAACAGCGCTGTACCTCAGGCACCGTCCTGTTTGGGGAGCTCCCTAGCATAGAAAGCCCTCTGAGACTGAGAGACCTGTGGAAGGAACCAAGAATCACACACACACACACACACACCTCCCTCTGAGATTGAGAGATCTGTGGAAGGAACCAAGAATCACACACACACACACACACACACACCTCCTTCTGAGACTGAGAGATCTGTGGAAGGAACCAAGAATCACACACACACACACACACACACACACACCCCTCCCTTTTGCACCTTAGAAATCGCACAGTGCACCCCCGAAGCTGCCATCCAGAGGTTACGAAGGCAACGCAAGGGGCACCATGTACTCCACAGCTTCTTCACCATGTAATACTGTAACAGGAAAGACTTAACATTTTGAAACTGGAGCAGCAACAACCAAGCGCCAAGGACAGAGGCTCTTGTCTCCCTCTCAGCTTCTAAATCTTGTCTGACATTTATTTATATAGGGGATAAAGCAATGCTTGCATATGCATCATCTGTCCGTGGAAGAAGAGTCCACCAGTAGCCGTGGGGAACAGTGGAGTGACTGGTGGGCTTGAGCAAGAGTAGGTGTTCCCGGGCTCTGCATGTTGTACTGTGCTTCACATCTCTTATTCTAAAAGTTCCCAAGTTAAATTTTAACAGCTAAATAGTTTCAGACATACCCTCACCAGAATGCTGCAAGACTTTAAGAGGAATGAGCAATGCATTGTCCCCCACTTCTGCTTCAGCCTGTGCCCTCGTGTCGTAGAGATTATATGTTGGGCTGCTAAGCACAAGGCCAACTGTTCAAAACCACCAGTCACTATAGGAGAAAGAAGAGGCTTTCTACTCCTGTAGAGAGTTGCCATCTTGGAAACCCACAGGGGCAGTTCTGCCCTGTCCTGTAAGGTCACTGAGTCAGCATGGACTCCATAGCAATGAGCTTAAAGCTTAAGGGGTATGGGAAGGGAAGTTGGTGGGACAAGGGGGAGCCAACAACAATGAAAATGTTCTGAACTGGATTGTGGGGATGATTGCACAACTCTTCTTAATATGATTGCTTGATTAAATTGTATGCTATGTGAAGTGTATGCCAATAAAACTGTTTAAAAAGAGAGAAAGAAACATACATCGTCATGAAGGAGTGCAAGGGAGGCATGGTTTTGAAAAAGAAGAATGGATTCCCAGTGTTTGCTTCGTAGACAGGAGGCAAGCACTGTGGAAGGGCCCTGCTACGTAGATGGAGGAGTTTGCCCATCTTCCTAGGTTGGGAGGGAGACATACAGATGTTCTATGGTGATGCTTTATAACCTTCACGTCTGGCACGTATTTCTGTATGTATCAAATCGTTTCTCATTTTTTAAAGGGCAAGTGCTTTTCTAGGTCACCGTCTGTTCTTAAGTGGGGGCAACCAGAGTAGAAGTGGGAAGAACAGGTCATGGCTATTGCTGGGATAGATGGTGGCAGTGGCAGTGCAAAGAGTAGGTAGAACCAGGAGAGGTATATTAGGAGCGCTAGCGACTAGCCTGTGTGTGTCCTTGAAGGAGACCGCCATGCTGAGTTCACACAGTCGTGAGTCTGCCCTGCGTGCTCTTAAATAACGTCCGTGTCCCACTCATGGTCCTGTTCCTGCTTCCAGAGCCCCACCTAGAACCATGATGTTCTTATCTGCCGCCAGTCATGCGTTTGTGACCCTTTCCTTTATCCTCCCATGTCCTTTCTAAGCTTCTAAATCTCTGCACTCTTGGACGCTATTATAAGGAGCCCTGGTGGCGTAGTGGTTACAAATCAGGCTGCAATCTGCAAGGTCAGCTGTTCAAACCCATCAGCAGCTCTAAGGGAAAAACAGGGCTTTCTAGCCCCCTAGCGAGTCATAGTCTTGGAAACGCACAGGGGCTGGTCTGCTCTGCCCTGTGGGTTGCTGTGCACCAGCATGGACGTGATGGGAGTGAATTTAGATCCCTTTACGGTCTCTCTCATTTGGACAATTCATCTTTGTCTTTGTCTCATCTTGTTCTGTTTAAGACTTAATAAATGTTCTCCTTAAATTAAAAAAGGGAAAAGAGTCCCGGTGTCAGAAACCCAGAGGAGGACATCATCCCTATCCAACAGTGTCACCGAGTCAGAGTGGCAGGCTCAGTAGCAGGGAGTTTGGTTTGGGGTTTATGGTTTATGTTTCTGAGCAAAATGTTCTGCTTAAAAGATTTCAGATCATTGTTCAAGAATATTAACTCTTGGGAAATGTTTTTTAAAAATTACTAAATATGAGGGACCTCAAAAAGTTTCTGGAAAAATTCCACTGTTTCATTCCATTTTGACCTGAAATGCCCTCGTATGTATTTTATGAGCAGAGTAGTACATGGAAGTACAACTACCACATCCCTTGATCGTATTTTTACCACTTCTCTATACTTCTCTGTCTCTCTTTTTAGTTGGGATTTTTTTTAAGTTGGAATTTAATACATGTATCATTCTGCATTTCAATCACGTCAATAGAATTGTACAATTGCTACCGCAGTTTCCAAACAGTCCTTTTCTGCATGCACTCCTTAACTTCATCTCCCTTTTACCCCACCACCGTCACCAACTGTGCCTCTGTCCCCCAACCCCCTTATTCTACGTACTGCCCCCACAGGTTCATCAGTCCTGAGTTTCGTTTACCAAAAAACGGGTCTGTGCTTCCCTTTTCCAAATTGATTGCACGTATTTTTAAAATTATTTTTATAATCATAAAAATACATGTCTCTATAATTCAAAAGAAAAGCACTCTTTTGAAAAATCCAGACATGTTATCAAATAAATAAAATGATGCTTATTTACATTTGTGAAAGGTTTACTAGACAGAGCCTCCAGAGAGTGTCTCACAAATGGGCTACCTGTGGACCAAGCTGTTTCTGTAAAGTCCTAAGGGAGATTCCATGAGGCCAGGGAGGTGGCTCCGCCTCCCAGCTCCCTCCTGTGTGTGTGTGTGTGGGAGGGGTGTGGGTTGAGTCAGTTCATCCTGTGTGCTAGAAAACAAAGTTGGATTTTGAGACTGATGAGGGCAATGAATGTACAAATGTGCTTTACACAATTGAAGTATGTCTGGATTGTGATAAGAGTTGGATGAGCCCCCAATAAAATGATTCAAAACAAAAATAGAAAGCAAAGTTGGAAGCATTGTGATTTCTTATCCTGGAAGTAATAGCATCCATGGTACACTTTGATTTGATTCAGTTGATCAACATTTCAATTTTCCCTTATTCATTACAAGAATGATAAAATGAATAGCCCCAATGATGAGTACCATTTATTAAATATTTAGCCATGTCCCAGGCATTGAGTTCTTAGCACTTTATGTCTATTATCTCATTTAATTTTTGGCCAACCATATGAAGCTTAGGTATTGGTATCTCAATTTTACATGTGAGAAAATGAATGCTAAGACATCTGAATCATAATTTGTTTAAAATCCTAAGTAGGCTTCTAACCAAAGCACGTGCTATCACGGTGTCTGTTTCTATAACCACTGTGCTCCACTGTGCCTAGCTTTTGAACCCCAAAAAGCTTACCCATTGACATAGTCGATTCTGATTCGTATCAACCCCCATATAAGGTTTTCAAACCTGTAAATCTTTCTAGGAGCAGACAGCCACATTTCCTCTCCAACGGAGCAGCTGGTGGGTTTCAACTTCCAACCTTGTGGCTAGCAGCCCCAAACTCATCCCATAATGCCACCAGAGCTCTTTGTGCTTAGTCTGTAACTCAAACCAAACTCACTGCCATCGAGTCCATTCCAACGCACAGCAATCCCACAGGACAGAGTAGACCTGCCCCGTGGGTTTCCGAGCCTGTAACTCTTGACGGGATGAGAAAGCCTCATCTTCCTCCCGCGTTCTTAACTTTAGGAGCCTGTAAATTAAATGAAGGAGGGAACAACAATCTCAAAACAGATCATTACAACAGGAACTCACCACTGTCTCTATCCCACTACAACATAGGTTCCCAAACTTATTTGGCCTACCACCCCCATTTTCTGGTCCGTCTGGCACAGTGTCAGGAACATCATAGAGACTGAGATATTTGCTGAGTGAATGAATACTCACATGTGGTTCTCAGACGTGTGGTTCTCAACTCCGGCTGCATAGCAGAACTGCCCGTAATGCTTTTAAAACATGCTGATGTCTGTGCACATGCACACACACACACACACCAGTTTCACCTTGATGATATCTACCCCAGCAAGTGTTGGGTGGTTCTGCTGTTGTCTCTAGAGGGTTGGCTGTAAGGGACTGAAGCAACACACTGGTGGACAGGCCGGAAGAGGGCGATGGAGGCAGACCAGCAGAATCCACATTGCTCCCTCGGGCAATGCAGCCTTTAGTCACAGTCTTCCAAGCACCGGGAGAAGGCCCATTCAGACCAGGCACAGCAATGTCATGATTATCCCTTAGAGACAACACATGCCGGATGGACTTGAGCTTAGCCTGTCTCCAGGGCTTCTAAAACTTTTCCCGTTAGCAACCCCTTTTCACCTGAGAAATGTGCAACACGGGTACGCACTGCCAGAACCCCCTCAGATTCATTATGCACGTGATTTTGAATTGATTTTTGGTCCTTGCACGTTAGAAGCATTTTACTGTTGCCAAATTTTTCATAGCCCCTCACCTTCAGCCACACCCGAAGTTGAAGCTTCTTCGGAAGCTTTAGTAGGCCCACACAGGTAAGCTTGCTGCTGCTCTGGGCAAGATCTCCTCGTTGCTCAGGTCCTCCGTGTCCATGTGTGCCCAGCCTCTAGGCGAGGATGGGATGCTCTCATCAGAACCTTGCAGGACCTGTGTCCTAGGAGCAAGCCCTGATGGTACCAAGTTTCAAGCGTGGTGGTAAAGGCCAAAGTTTGAACCCACCAGCCGCTCCACGGGAGGAAGATGTGGTGGTAGGGTCCTGCAAAGATTACAGCCTTGGCCCTCTTGGGGAGGGGGGGGCAGTTCTACTCTGTCACACGGGGTCACCAGGACTCAGAACAGACTCGAGAGAACAGATAGAACAAAGCCTATCGTTTCTCCTCATGGGCACTCCCTTCTTCCGTCGTCTGCTCCTCTTCCACCCCTGGAGCCCCGGCAACAATAGCTGCCCCAGACTCTGTTCTACCAGCATTAGTCACAGGATTCCAGGATCCCACCATCCCTGGGTAATACTATCTAGCCTGAGATTACTAAGAACTCACCAGACTGGCGAATGTTTCCATTGTGTGCAGCTGCGACTATTCAAAATTAATAAGAGTGAACACTGAGCTTTGAATGAAGATTATAAGCTTTTTTTTTCACTCTAGCTGACCGACCTTATTTTAAAGTTTTGGAGTAGGTTTTTGTAGTGTGACTCCCATCCCAGGCCCGTCGCCTCTGTGCTGTTCGTTTGATGTGTTGTAAAGTGTTGGGAGAAGCGCTGTGCAGGTTTTCTTAATGGTGCTGTTCTTCTGTTAGGTCTCTCTGCAGCGCCATCAACGTTTACAACCTCACCTGCAATTGCTGCTCAGAAAACTGCACCGATGTTCTGTTTAGTAACAAGATTACCTTCTTAATGGACCTCCTGATACACCAGTTGACGGTATGTACTATGATTGCTTTGCAGTTAGAAGCAGTTAAGATTTGAGGAATATTCCCTGCAGAGAACAGCTCAAAGAACTCCATTTCCTTACCCTCCAGATGAAAAGAAACGGAGACAGTCAGGAGAGTAAAATGCTCCCTGGCAAAGGTGCCCTGGATACTTGGGAATTTTTATATTAGCGTCTCCTAAATTCCAGTATCGCATGGGCATAAGCTTGTAACACTTGGCAAGATGACAAATTAGCGTGGTGAGACGGGGGCTTTGGAATCAGTGGAATCCAGCGTCCAACCACTGGGGCCACAGGAATGAGTGCTGAGAAGGAAAAATTGGTTGCCAATTTCAGCTGGGAAGGGTGGGTTTCAGAAGGACTTTTCAATGGTCACTGGGTTGTTTGGGGTTTTTTTTCTTTTAAGTGAGAAACTCCTCTGTCAGAAAGGGACAAACCCATTTAACTTTTCAAATGGAAACAAGCAGCCGATTGTGGCCTTAAATTTTACTTCGATTCACAGATGTTGGAAGAGGTAAGTGTAGTATAATAGCCAGCAGTTTAGGTCTGACTAGGGGAGCCCCCAGAACAGAGCCAGAAGTTTCCTGGTGATGTTTCTGAGCCCCTGAGGTCCTGGTGCAAAATTGTTCTCAATCTGCAAGTTTACAACATAGGAGAGCTCATTCATTTACCTTTATTCGGCACACCATTCTCATGGCTATTCCTGAACGCGGGGCCTCACACTCTCTTCCCTTCTCCATCTGGTTCATGCTGCGTGTGCTACAGGCCTGACCTCAGGCAGTGGTGTCTTGTTATGATGCCTTTTCTGTCCCGACCCTCTTCTCCAGCCCAGGTTAGGTCATCTTTTTATGGGCATCTAGGCTTATGCCTTTCATAGATTTAATCACTTCGAATTATAATCAGCTATTGTCCATTTCCTCAAGACCAAGCCCAAACCCACTGCCATTGTGGTAACGCTTGGTAAATCTTACAGGAGCAGACAGCCTCGTCTTTCTCTGGGCCATTTCCCCACTAGTGGTAAAATCAAGGAAGACACAAGCTCACTTTTCACCGACTGCTTCCAAGATCCTAACATAGGGCCTGGCACTGAAGAAATTCACTGAGCCCTTGATTGAATGTGCGAGTGAATAAATGCACCCTAGCACAGCCCAAGCTGGAAATCAGAAAGGGAATGCTGAAGTCTTCCTCACCTGGCCTACTGACAGTGAGAGAGGGCAGCAGTGAGGTAGAATGAAGCCCAACACAGACCAACATCAACGGCTAGTAGTCGTGATGACACTGAGTCATCTGTAGAAGGGTCAGTTTTATGTGTTTTTATCTACAAAAGTAGGCACTAAAATATGAGTAAGACATCTTAGCAAGAAGAAATACATATATTTATATTGTATATACTCGTGGATAAGCCGAGTTTTTCAGCAGTTTTTGTGTAAAATTGGGTGCCTGAGCTGATATTCGGGTCAGCTTATACTCGCGTATATACGGTATATAAGAAATAATTGAAAGACAGGTCAAGAAGAGAAGACTTGGCGTCTTTTGTGGCGAATAGCCTAGATCCTAGACATTTTAAGATACTTTATCTCTTTTAATTTTCAAAATGACTTCATTGGGTCAATATTATTATTCCAGTTTTAGAGGTGAGGACACTTGAGTGCCCCTCCACCCCCCAGAAAAGTTAGCTTGCTCTTGGCTACATAAATTATAAGTCACAGAACCAAGAGTCAAACCCAAGTTAAAGGACAATCCATAAGATAAGTGCCATGCTTTTCAAAAGGAGCACAGGGAAAGGCACTCTGTACCACGCCCCTAACATTTGCAAGTCTCAGTAAGAAATGAGACGCAAACACATCCCCGTTCACCCAGCCCTCCGTGTTGTCTGTCATCAGGAGGAGTTTGCTCTGGCAAACACGTTTCCGACAGGTGCTGGAAGAAGAGCCATGAATGCCATGGGAGAGAGAGGGGTGCGTGAGATGTGAAGGAACGAGCAAGAAGAAGTAGACATGATCTTCCATGCTGACTGTCCCCTGCTTTCTGGCCATACGTTATTCTCCTTGAGAGAAACGAATGCTACCAGTGAGTCCGTGGAGAAGTGGAAGCCCCTCAGTGAGGTGCATTGACACACGGGGTGCCACAGTGGGGTCAAACATAGAGGGCTGATTTTGAGGATGGCACGGGACCAGGCAATGTTTCACGCTGTTGTAGAGAAAGGTTGCTATGAGCGGAAACCAGCTCCATGTTGCCTCATGTCGTCAGTGAGGCAGTTTGTTTACTCTCTCACTTGATAACGGCTCACTGTGTTCCAATCCCAGAAAAGTGTAGAATTTGACCCCTACCTCCCAGAAACTTCCTGCTTATGAATGGGAGATACAGGTGCATGTGGTACAGCCACAGTGGCAGCCGGTACCGAGTGCTGTGGGAGCCCAGAGGAAGGAGTTCAGGAGCTCTGGCACGGTGTCACAAAGGAGGGATATTGAAAGTAGACCTTAGCAGCTCCTAATAGCTGTCATGTGTTTGGTGCCTACCATGTGCCGGGAGTTTGTGTGCTGCTTGGTCCTCTCCCCAGCATCCGTGGGCTCCTATTTTTTTGCTTGTGCCCTGCAGGTCCGTTGACCCTCACCCAGTGCATGTCACCACACTCTGCGTGTATTCTGCTTTGTTACTCTTGCTCAGTTAGAACTGGGATCCTGCGACACTTTGTCAAACACATGTATCCCTCCTCTCCTCATATGAAGGAGCCTGGGTGGCAAAGGGATTCCGCACTGCTAGCCCCAAGGTCAGCAGTTTAAAGCCACCACTGGCTCCTTAGGAGAAAGACGAGGCTTTCTACTCCCATGAAGAGTTAACAGTGTCAGGAAATCCCCAGGGCCGGTGCTACCCTGCCCTCTGGGGTTGCTGTGAGAGGGCCTCGACTCAGCCGTGGAAATCCCCAGGGCCGGTGCTACCCTGCCCTCTGGGGTTGCTGTGAGAGGGCCTCGACTCAGCCGTGAGCTGGTTTGGTTTGGTTTTGGTTTCCGTGTAAGTGGCACTGCCTGCCTTTCCGTTCCGTTTCTTCGCTAGTTGTCTTGATTCGGCTGCTAGTGTGACTGCACGGGTGGCCGACGCGTGTGTTTCCAGGCATCCCGTGGTTGGTTGGAGCGGGCTGGGTGGATGGAGGAGGCAATTGATGCGGCAACGTTTCAATTTCTGGAAGTCACTTGAATATGTTTCCACTTTTCTTGCCAAATTAGGTATATTGCTTCTCCTAAGGGGCATATAACTGAAATGTGGACCCCTAACTTGAGGGTGATTGTTATTAGCTGCCTTCGAAACAGCCCCCGACTGATGGCAACCACATGCACAACCCTGTGCCATGACAGTGACTGGTTGCAGAGATAGTGCTTGACAGAAGGAGAGAAAATATTTGTCAACGTGTTTTCCAACAGGGATAGAAAGAGGCATGAAGGAAAGGAATTCATTGAGACCTGGTGGGATTGATAAGATACTAGATTATTAAGCACCTCGGCTTCCCTGGT
Organism: Echinops telfairi; assembly: GCF_000313985.2. Taxonomy (NCBI): domain Eukaryota; kingdom Metazoa; phylum Chordata; class Mammalia; order Afrosoricida; family Tenrecidae; genus Echinops; species Echinops telfairi. The sequence goes on from NW_022111379.1 coordinate 11,862,061, forward strand.
CTTTAGCAAACCAGACCATTTGGAAGACTTTTTTCCTCCAGCACAGCCACCTGGGCTGTGTTTTAGCAGGCTCACCTTTCACTGCAACGGCCGTGTGCAAAGCACCACGGATGCCAGGGCTTCAGAGGGGAGGTGGGCAGTGTTCCTCACTCTGGAACCCCACAGTTGAGGAAAGAAATGGCGTACATGAACAGTAAAGACAGACTGAGGACTCCGTGATGTTATGAGAGCTACAGAGTGTCCGGCACGAAATAGAAGCTTGGTAAACATTTGATATGTAAACAAATGAACTCAGACTTAAGACACTGGAGAAATTTTGGGGAAGACGTTGGATTTGACTCTGCCTTGAGGATGGGTAGAACTTACGCAAATACAGACGTGTGATTTTTACAAAAGCCAAGTTAGTACGCAGCTTTGTTTTATAAAGGCATGGCAAAGGCACATAACTCTTCTTTTTAAACTCTTTATTGTGAAATGGGTGAAGGTTGACCGAGCAGATCCATTTTCCAGTCAAAAATGCATATGCATTTTGTTTCACCTCATTGATTGCAATTTCTCCAAGATAATTTCAGTTATTTCCCTTCCTCCCTGTGTTTCCTGTTTCCATTCCTTGGTGAATGTTGCCTTTTTCATCTCCAGTGGCTGATTATTTTAAGGTGTGTGCGTACCTCATGAGCGTTATGATTTCCCTTATTGACTGACTCTTCTTTGATTGGAAATGGAGACACAGGGGTGAATTTATGTCCAGACCTGAAGAGTTTGGTGTTGGAATAACACCAACAAGCCTATGGATAGCCTTTTTTTTTTTTTTAATGATTATACATTTTATTCCATATTTTTTCCCACTCTGTCCTGGACCGTCTCAGATGATCTCTTTCAAAGCACTTGGTTGGGACATCCCGGCACCCTATAGTTCTTCTGCTCTCCGGGTCCTGGAGACTGAGGTTCCCATCGTCCGTGAGTGCATTGGACTGTCTATTCATGCATCTTCTGTTTTCATCATTCCTCCCGCCTCTGGCTACGGGGAGACAGTACCTGCACCTTCCATGGTGGCTCATGAGCTTTTCAGGTCCCAGTCACTACATCCAAAGTGGGATGCAGAAATGTGTCTTTGTGAGCTACCTTAGAAAATATACGCTTGGCTCTTCATAGAATCACTTTTCTGCACTGTCGATGCAAAGTGAGAGTTTTAGAATAAGCTCTTCGAGGAATCTCTATGGAGCTCTGAAGAACAGTTCAGCTAGATGGGCTTCCTCTAGGAATTATGGCTAACACAGATATTTTATCTTCTAAGAAATGAACACTTTAAATATACGTTCAGGCAGATTTCTTCCTTCATCTAGTAAGTAAGTATCAAACATCTTCTGTATAGATTGCTTCCGTGCACAGAACAGTGGATCTCTAGCCTCAATATATCCCATTAGAAGACCAGATGTGCACATTGGAAGGCAATAAAAAAGACCAGTGGGAACAATAGCGCATCTGGGAGGATAGATCCACAGGTTTTTAATGTTGGACAATAACCATCTAGTCGACGTACAGATGAGTACTTTGAACTGTGGAACAAGTATCACACAGCTCCCTCCTGGCAGAATCATCACCTGGAGTTTGGTCTCCTGAGTCCCTGTCCAGGAGTCCCTTTCTATAAACTAAATTGTTGTGTGTCTACTTTCCCAAGATGACAAATAACACAGATTTTTTTTTCTGACTTTAATTTCTATACATGTTTAATATCATCACTTGGGCAAACTGTACTGAAGAAGCATTTAATTAAAAGATTTATAATTTCTTGATGTTTCCTTGCATCTCAGAGGCATTAAATATTTTACTAGCAGCCTTATTTTTAATTCATAGTGACCTGTTCTTCATGAAATATTTAACGAATACACTTATAAGTTGTGTGTATGTATTTTCTGGAGCCAAGGAGATTGTTAATTGAAAAAGGATGTACAGGCCTTGAATAATTGATATGATATTGTTGGATCAAAGAGGCTGTTGGTGAGCTCTTCAGAAGGTGACAAAGAAAATCTGAGTGCCGCCTGTTGCTGCGAGAGGATTGATTTTCCTGAGTTGTGTGCAGAGCCGTCCAGGTGGCTCTCTGATTCTCATTATCGCAGTGGAGCGCTGGGACCGCCAGTCTCCACACTGTTCTCTCTGTTCTGAGGAGCCCAAACCTGGAGTCACTCGGTCATTACCAGGGTGCAGGAAGCCTTCGGCACTCTGCAGGTGACAGCACTCTGCCCGGTGCCAGTTGCATCGTGGCTTCTATCTTTGCCTACTTGTGACACTGTTCAGCCGGTCCAGGCCATGCTGCCCGTTCCTTCATCAAAGATGTGAACTCTCTCTGTGCCCAATATGCCGTATGTTAATGGGACACAGAGAGTATCAAAACCAGAGACGAGGCCTTCAGGGAGACCCGTCAAGTTTGCTCCACTTGTTTTAGAACTGAAGACAGCAGAACTGAAAGGAGAGGGAAGAGGAGAGGTATGAGGTGGGGATACTGGCCAAAAGTTCTAAAGGCTATTGCCAGCAGATTTGAATCTCAGCCTAGCGTTCTTACCACCACATCCCATGTCACAGTGCTCATCTACATTTGGTGAGAACTATTATGGAGCCTGTGATGCTGTTCAGCTTCCTTCTCAGAGCTCTGTTTTATCAACTAACAAAAGTTCTAATGGAAGTCGAACATGATAGTGGGATGGAGGAAAGTAAAAGGAAATCAGGGAGAGAACTAGGAGGCAAAAGACATTTATAGAGGTATAAATACAAGCATGTTTATATGTAAATATATTAATATATAATGATAGGGATATAGGCCTATGTTCATATATTTATAGCTTAAGTATTAAGGTAGCAGATGGACATTGGGTCTCTCTACTCAAGCCCTTCCTCAAAGCAATAGTTTGTTCTAATAACCTGGCATTCTGTGATGCTCACCTTCCCAATATGATTGCTGAAGACAAAATGAGCGCATAAGCTAATGTGATGAAGAAAGCGGATGGTGCCTGGCTATTACAAGATATAGCATCTGGAGTCTTAAAGGCTTGAAATTAAGCAGCCATCTAGCAGGGAAGCAACAAAGCCCACATGGAAGAAGCACGCCAACTCATGTGATCATGAGGTATTGACGGGATCAGGTATCAGGCATCAGAAGACCCAAAATAAACAGCCATTTTGATGCAAATGAAGGGGGGGTCAGAATGGAGACCCCAAACCCATCTGTAGACAGTTGGACATCCCCTCACAGAAGGGTCACAAGGAAGGGACGAGCCAGCCAGGATGCAGTATAGCACTGATGAAACACAACATTCCTCTAGTTCTGTAATGCTTTCCCCCACCCCCATCATAACCCCACTATCATAACCCCAGTTCTATCTTACAAGTCTGGCTAGACCAGAGCATGTACACTGGTACAGATAAGAGCTCTCGACACACAGAATCCAGGACCGATAAACCCCTCAGGACCCATAATGAGAGTAGCAATACCATGAGGGTAGGGGGACAAAGGGGGAGCTGATCACAATGATTGATGTACAACCTTCCCTCCCCAGCAGGACGAACAACAAATATGTGGGTGAAGGGAGACAGCGGATGGTGTAAAATATGAAAATAAAAATAATTTATAAATTATCAAGGGTTCACGAGGATAGAAGGGAGGGGGAAAATGGCTCAAGTAGAAAGAAAATGTTTTGGAAATGATGATGGCAGCATATGTACAAATGTGCTCGACACAATGGATGTATGGATTTTTATGAGAGCTGTGAGATCCCCCAGTAAAATGATTTGTTCAGATTTTTAAAAATAAAAATAAACACCCTTTCACTGCAGTTATATGAAATCAGCATCACTGTAGCTTGAAGTTTTTGACTGACTACTTGAGGGGAAATGGACACATCTCCCATCATAGTGAAAAGTTCAGCACACTCTTTTCCAATACTGATAGGTAAAGCAAAATACCAAAGGAGTAGAGATGCAAAAGACTTGAAGCAACAATGAGCAAACTTGGTTCAGTGCACCTAGACAGAACTCAGTGTGCAGCATTAGAGAATGCACATGTTTTAATAAGAACACATGAACATTTTACAAGAATTGCCGATGCGTTAGGCCACAAGTCTTAATAAATGTCAGAGTCAATATCATACAGATGATTCAGTTCTATTGCCTATATGTTGAATTAACACCCATCAGACCACCCATCCTACAGATAACAAATACAATCTCTGAATGAAGTATAAAGAAACATATACCTGAAAATACTGGAGGACAGTCAAAAACAGGTTGATTGTGGATGGGGATAGTCACTTGGATAAAAGGAATGGCATTGGATACGATTTCCAGATGTATGGCTTTTAGCCTGAAGACAGACCACAATTGTTGCCCCATGAATTGACAAGAACATTATTTAAAAATACATGATCTTTCTGGCCTTAAAAAACCAGAGGATACAATTCAAGAGAAAGGCCAAACCCCAAATTGCTGCTACTGAGTTGATTTGAACTCATAACAACCCTGTAGACCAGAGTAGAACTGTCCCTTGAGTTTAAGAAACTGTAAATCTTTATAGGAGCGGATAACATCTTCTTTCTCCCAAAGAGTCACTGGTGGACTTGAACTACTGACTTTGCAATTATCAGCCTAACATGTAACCCACTGCACCTTGAGAATGCTAGCAATTTTAGAACACATCATTGTGCTTATGCGGAATTTGGACATGGATCAAGAGGCAATTATACTAACAGAATAAGGGAACACTGTGTGGTTTAAAATCAAGGAAGATGTGCATCAGTGAGTTGCATAATCTCAATTTATATGCTGAACAAATAATCAGAGAAACTGGATTATATGAAGAATGTGGCACCAGGATTAGAGGAAGGCTTATTAACAACCTGCAGTATAGGGATGACACAACCTTGCTTGCTGAAAGTGAGGAGCATTTGAAGCACTTGCTGATGAAGATCGAGGACTGCAACCTTCAGTGTGGATTATGACTCAGTGTAAAGAAGACCAAATCCTCACACCTGGGCTAATAGGTAACATCATGATAAATGGAAAAAAGGTTGAAATTGTCAAGGACTTCATCTTGCTTGGATCTACAATCAATGTTTATGGAAGTAGCTGTCAAGAAATCAAAAGATGAGTTGCGTTAGGTAAATTTGCTACACAAGACTTCTTTATAGAGTATTGAAAAGCAAGGGCATTACTTTGAGGACTAAGGTATGCCTGACCCAAGCCATACCAAGCCATGGTATTCTCCATTGCACCATATGCATGTGAAAGTTGGATATTGTGGTAGTCATGTCAACTTGATAAATAAGAATAAAGGGGTAGAGACTAGCATGTCAATCAAGTCATAAGGTAACACCCACCATGAGGATTCTGGGAAATTCCTCTTTTTCTCCTGGGAGGAGGACCACACTCTCTGCTTCACATTCCTGTTGACAAGCCACATGGAGCCCCACTGAAGGCAGCCAGAGTGCTCAGATACTTCCACCGCCACTGGATCCACAAGACTTTTCACCCACTGGCCTATGATCTCCCTACATTCGGCATCATTACATGTGCTGCGTGAGTCTGAAGAGGACTTCATGGGTTAATATCGGCCATATAGGCTAGTATAGAACTTATGGACTTGATCTGGACTGGACTAGAATGTTTTATTGATGTGTAATTATTTCTTGATACAAAGTTCTCTTTTACATGTATATGCGTGTCTCTGGATTTGTTTCTCTAGTCACCTTGGACTGACACAGGCATTGAATAAGGAAGATGGTAGAATTGAAGCATTTGAATGGTGTGCTGGAAGAACATTGACTCTACCACGGGCTGCTAAAAGGACAAAACAGCTTTGGAAGAAGTAGAACCAGCGTGTTCCTTAGAGGCAAGGATGGCAAGAGGTCGTCTTACCTACTTTGGCCATATGGTCAGGAAAGACTAGTCCCTGGAGAAGGACATCATACTTGGTAAAGTGGAGGGGCAGCGACAAAGAGGAAGGCCCTCAGCAGGACAGGTTGACATGGTGACAGCAACCACGGGCTCAGGCACAGGAACCGTTGTGAGGATGGCGCGGGGCCAGGCCGTGTTTCCTTCTGTTGTGTATAGGCACGCTGTGGGTCAGAGCTGGGTCGGTGGCACCTAAAAACAACAGCCGTAGTTTAACCGCAAGAAGAACTTAGATCTTTTCATGCTTACCTTAGAAATAGATGAAGAAACTTAGGTAAAGCGTTATTACTAATTACCAAGTGAAAGGAGCCGTGCTGGTGCAGTGGGTCAGCGGTAGGCTGCTCACTGAAAAGCCAGCGGTTCAACCCCAGCTGCTACTCCATGGGAGCACAGTGTGGCGCTGTGCTTCACTGGAGATACAGTATTGGAAGCCCTGGGGAGCAGTTTTACTACGTAGCAGTTCTCAAACTGGGGGTCCAATGGCCCTTTCACAGGGTCGCCTGATTCATAGCAGTAGCAAAATGACAGTGATGAAGTAGCAACAAAAATAATTTTATGGTTGGGGGGAGTCACCACGACATGAGGAACTGTATGAAAGGGTCGCGGCATGAGGAAGGTTGAGAACCACTGTCTTAGAGGGTTGTTAAGACTCAGAATCAATTTGCCAGTCATGTGTTTGGTCTGCTTTTTTCATGTGAAAGACTATCCGTGTAGTGGGGAAACCTGGCACCACCACTTTACACAGGGCTCCAAGAGAACTTTGTCTGTCATGCAATAAATCAAAATCTCCGGCCAGTCTATCCCAATAGACTATGGTGAGAACACAACATCACACCTGTGATCTTTCTGCAAAAGCTCATTAGAATTGAACCATGAAGCAACATCAGACCTACTTGATTGTAGAACTACCTTCAAAATTATGATCTCTCTAATCTTCAACATTTTCTGAGAAATTTTCAAGAGGGGAGGAGACTCAAGACACTTGACAACCAGACATAACGTGATTCTTACCAGACCTTTCTGCTCTGGAAGACATTATTGGGACAACTGTCATCTCAAATAGGGTCTGAGGATTTGGTGGTGTGAAGAGTCGATCGTAATTTCTCAATTCTGACGAATGTTGTGTGGTGAAGGAGAATGTGCTTGTTTGTTGGGAGCACACACTGGTCACGGATGGTGGAGCATCGTGTGAGCAATTATTCTCACCAAGTTTCAGGCAAAGGCTTTTTAAACTGTTCGCAATTTTTCTAAAGTCTGCAATTATTGGTACCTTCATACAGACATATATGAGTAATAGACATGTTAAAGAAATACAAAAGTAAAAGTCCTAGCAATCTGGGATGAGTTGATATGAGTTGCATGATGTCCGTCATTAACCTCAGTAGCCAAAAGAAAACAATTTAAATACCGGAGACTGTTTCTTCCGGGTTAAATATGGTCTCAAGCTTGGAAAGGCTTCATTCTTGCAGGAATTATTGTTCTTTTGAAAAGAAAGAGAAAGCTTTTACTGTAAACTCTCTCTTTAACTGTATAAAGTACAAAATCCTTGCCAAAGAGATCAGAAACGTTTCTTGAACTCATTGTAGAAAATCCCTCACCGGGATGACAGCTATTCAGTGTGCACGGTGTGATCATGGGAGCTACACGTGGTGTTGTCGTGGAACACAGAAGTGCAGGAAAATGGGGAAACCTTGGTGTCCTACGGTATAAAATTCACGTTCCAGCTTCAAGGCGAAGACTAATTGCAAATGAAAAACACAAAGACCAGTATTGGTAATGAAGGGAATGGCTCTACCCTTGATGCGTAAGGAGTGTGGAGGAGCAGGGCTGCTCTGGGAGAATGGGGAGAAACTGGAGATTGAAGTCTGAGCTAGAGTAGTCAGCGTCACACACATTCCCTGTGCACAGATCTAGAAGGCTGAGCGGAAAGACTGGAAGAGTGAGACTAAAGTGAACTAGAAGACAGGGAGCCAAGCGGGGTACTGAGGAAGGAGAGGTCCGGTGCTGGCCCATAGCAACCCTCTTACAACAGAAGGAGGCAGTGCCACCCTCACCATTGTTACGTTTCATCCCATTGTCCAACCTCTGTGTCACCCCATCTCACTCGGGATCCTCCTGTGTACCTCTGGCACTTGACTTTACCAAGCGGGATGTCCTTTTCCCGGGACCAGCCTCTGCTCATAACATGTCCAAAGCACATGAGACAGAGACTAGACACGCTCACTCCCCGGGGCCATGCCGAATGTGCTTCCTCCAGGAAAGGCTTGTTGGTTCTTCTGGCAGCCCACTGTACTTTGAGTATTCTTCACCAACCCCTAATGTCAATGCATCCATTCCTCTCCAGTCTTTGGAGGAAAAATAAGAGAATACACATGGGTCTGAGGGGGGATGGGGCGGGTTCAAATGGGAAAGGTGAATACAGAGTGGCCCTGTTCAAGGCCTTTGCCAGGAGCCGGTAATAATTCCTTTTCTTCCTAAAAGAGACCTCCCTACGTCATCATTCTTGTAGTTGAATGTAGCAGGGCATCAGGTAGGAAGCAGCCTGGGTTTTCCAGTAAAGGAGAGAAAACAGTGATACCGGCCATGCACCTGGTCCTCCACAGAGCTGAGGCCCCGTGTCCGTGGCCTTTCCCTGCTCGGGCTTTTACGAGCTGTGGGAAATGGGCTGAAAGCATTCGTTGTGGTCAGCCTCTGCTCTTGCTCAGTTCATTCTCACCTGCGAACGAACGCCGTCTGTTCAGAGAGGAAAAGGCAGTGATACTAGGTCTCATTAACACCTCTGACTGCAGCAAATGAAAACCGTAATGTAGACCACACTTCGGTTCAGACTTGTGTTCCTTGAAAGATAACTGACTTGCTGTTGGGTCTGGACAATATAGTGTAACAGTCCCTGTGTTTTAAAACGTATGCTTGACTTGTGGCAATTTCTTATCAACACACTTAGCCTACAGCCCAGCAATCCCGTTTTTAGGTATTTACCCAAGAAAAAATTCAGACATTTCTCCGCAGAAAGACTTAGGGTTAATGTTCGCAGTCTTAGGCATAAGTAACAAAACTCTGTAAATGACACATGTGTCCATCAACACATGAATGGATACTCTGTGGTATATCCATAGAAAGGAATAATACTTGGCAATTAAAAGGGAATGAACTACTGACACAACAGCATGGATGAATCATAAGAACATCATTTCATGTGAGAAAGAACTGGATTCACAAGTCTATCTACTATATAATTTGAAGTTCTAGAAAATGCAGACTCATCTATAAGGACAGAAATTGCCTGGCTACCTCTGGCGCCAGGGCTGGAGGAGAACTCTGACTGCAGAAGGCCACGAGGTAACTTTGGGGGTGATGAAAACGTTCAGCATCTTGATTGTGGTGTTTGTTACATAGGTGTGTGCATCTGTCAAAACTCATCAAAGTTCAAACTTGTAGAGTGAGTACAATTACTGTTTAGTTTTAAATTTTCCTCTATCATACGGCCAAGGGTTTTCATTTTGTGAATCTCAGTGAAGAGTACATGGATTCGTTGTACTCCATTCTCTGTCTTTTCTGAGATTTGACTTTTTTAAATAAAAATGTTGGGGGGGGTGCTGATGTATTTTTTGCTTACATATAAAAAGGTACTTTGTCTTTTGGCATCATGAGCTGAGTGTATTTTCCTCCTGGATTTATATTTTAAAAATACTTTTTCTGTTGTCAACAATATAAGGATAATTGAGTAACTGAGTAATTGATTGTGTGGAGTATGACAGGAGACCAAAGACTGCATCTTGCTCATCTGCATCTTGTTCATCTGCTGCTGTATCCTTCCTTTCAAGCTACACTGCTGCCATCCTAACTCTGTGCTTGATGCATATCACATTGAGGGAAGGGGCATTGAATTCCTTTCCTATTTTAAGTGAACATAATTTATTCCATTTATTTGAGGTCCTTTAGGCAAAAATACGTTTTACTAGGCATCACAAAGAATGCAGAGATAATATGATGCGGCATTTGCCCTCAAGAACCTTAGAATCTTAATGCATGCATCAGTAAACTATAACCCACAGGCTAAACCATTGCCTGTTTGTAAATAAAGTTTTACTGGAAGACATTTATTTATGGATAGCTACTTTCTTGCTACAAGAAGAATGCTGAGTAATTGTGCCAGAGACCATTTGGCCCACAAAGCATAAAATACCATCCACCAAATAGCTACCATCCCTGGGCCCTTAGGGGAAAGCTCATGGCCCTCTGGTCTACTGACAGAATCAACTCACTGCCATTCAGTTGATTCTGACTCATAGCAACCCCTACAGTGTCTAATAGAATAAATAAAACATGAATACCAGGCAAAGCCAGAATGCCATCAGCAAAGTGAAGAGCAGGTGTTCTGAGACCCAGAGGAGGGAGAGACGCCGTCCTAACAGGAAGACTGGAGAAGGATTCCTTAGGGTGAGAAGGTGGTACTCGAAGCCAAGTCTAAGTAGCAATGAGGCGGGTGTGGAAACTTGAGGAACAGCATGGTAAGTGACCAGAGCAGGAGGCACTGGAGTAAAGCATTTCCTGTACTCTTCAACCACCTCACAGATGAAAGAGCAGTACTAATTTAGCAACTCTGAGCCCATTTGTCAATTATAGAAATCAAGAGTTGTATAGAAGAAAAGACCCTCTCATAAAAACCTTTAGGTTATAGGTAAAGAAACAGAGAAGGAGAGGGTAAAGGACTCATGCAAGGCCATGTGCCAAGTAAGTAGGGAGCCTGTTGTTGTTGCTTCCACACCTACAATTGGACCCCTTAGAGCAGTGGTTCTCAACCTTCCTAATGCCGTGACCCTTTAATACAGTTCCTCGTGTTGCGGTGACACCCAGCCATGACATGATTTTCTTTGCTACTTCATAACTGTAGTTTTGCTACTGTTAAGAATCGTCATGTAAATATCTGATATGCAGGATGTATTTTCATATTGAACATAATGAAAGCATAGTGATGAATCCCAAAAACAATGTCATTATATATTGTGACATATTTCTTTCTAATGACAGATCAATGAAATGTTGTCTTGAAGCACGGTGTAGCATGGGTCACAGTCTTCACGCTGGGTGGTCATAGGTGGACGCATCTGCATGTGGGCGGACCTACCTGGAAACAGATAGAGGAGCGGTGTCTCAATTCCTAAGACCATCAGAAAGATGTGTTTTCTAGTGATCTTAGGTGACCTCTGTGAAAGGGTTGTTCGCCCCCCAAAGGGGTCTCGACCACCAGGTTGAGAACCGCTGCCTTAGAGGCCCACCCGGACTGAGCTCAGCTGCCTTTGTGTGATGACTATAGGGCAGGGAGGCTGATCGGAGGTGCGGGAGGACAGATCAGAATCGCCAGAAGACTTTAAACCGCACGTGTTCTCCCCCCTTGAGATTTGTCACACGCAGTAAAAAGTGTCACTGCAGAGAATGCTTTTTCCAAATGAATGTTGTGAAGGAGGACAACCGAGACTTATTTCACCCTACATTTTACAGAGAGTTGAGTTACTGTTTAAGAGGTTCAAGCAAATAAATGCTCTGAGAACTGATGTTGCTGCTTGTGATTGCCTGGTCACCTCTGAGTGCTGTGTTGTGTTTTCACATTTCTCATCCTGAGACGAGCACGTCCATAGTTTTCTTCCCGGGCTGGAGTTTTGTCCAAACACGGCTCACCCTTAAACTGTGCCTTGTAAAATGCCAGCAGCGCCGCGCTGTAGGACACTGTTCTATACTAGGAGCTGTGCAGCGGGAGGGAAAAGATAGTTCTCTGAATTCTGGACAGGTGTACCATCTCTCCCTGTTCAAGCAAGCAGCTTCCAGACCTGCCTGCCCCCAGGCTTCCCTGCCATCATTCCAGGCTAAGTGTTCCCGTCAAGATTGGCAGTGACCCCCAGGGAAAGCCTCCCCGTCCTTAGCTGGTGTCAAGCCTCCCAGCAGACTCGCATCACTGCACACCGCCCTGCAAAGGTTAACTGTTCCCAGGATTCTCATTTGACTTTCCCTTTCTTTCGCCCTTAAGCTTTATAATCTTCAGAGACGGTTTCATGTTTTGGGCTTCAGCTGTGTGCACACACTTAAACTGTGATGACCCCAAGTCAGCATCCCCATGCCTGGGACTTGAAACGTAGCATATGCCCACCTGGGCGTCTCCCTCCCCCTCCTAAGTGGCTGCTTCTATATTCCCCAGCCTGAAGACTGACTGCCATCTGAGCCAGACCTTTTCCTCCCCTCCCTCTTCTTCCTCCCAATGCACAGTGACTCAAATTAGTTCTCCCTCCCTGTCCCTTCCCTTGTGTAGCCTCCATCCCTGCCTTTCGTTTTAACCTCGTCCACACAGCCTACGCATTTTGACAAGTCTTTTTTTTTTTTCTAAAATGGAAACTGTGTGTCCCCTTGCTTAAAACCCTCATCGACGTGAAATTCAGCATTGTCCCACCCATCCCTCTTGAGACTGAGACCCCGCTCAGTGAAGGCCCTCTGAGATCTCATTTCTCATGGAGCTGGCTGTACCTGCCAACCCGCTCCCTGAATGTCCGCGCTTTCCCACGCCTGCTTTCTTGTGACTGCCTCTTATAGACTCTTCACTGCGCCATACTGCCAGTTGCCTCACAGCTGCTGCTCTTCCGGTGAAGCTGAGGCCAGGGGTAGCGTCCAGCAGGCAGTGTTCCTTGGGCCAGTGGTCACACTACCATGAATTTATTTCGAGGGGGATAACGATCACATGGGGTTCTGATCATGTAGGACCGTGTCTTGCATGCCCACCCCTTGAGTTTATCACAGAATCTAGGACATAGGTAGTATTCAAAAATGTATGATAAATGAGAGAAATTGTTGTAGGCAAATGTGTTTTGTGGATAAGAAAATTAGGCTGTCATTGGAGAAGAGAATTGGGCTGTCATTGGAGAAGAGATTAGACTGTCACCGCAAGTACAAGGGAGGCATGGGTGAGACACGTTTCCTTTTCCAGATGAATTCATCTGCTTCATGATCGACACAGAACCCCTACTTTAAACCAAAGGGGTGCTTCCAGAATGTTGGTCTCCCTTCTATAATATAGATGGCATAGCTTAGTGATTACCCAAAATGCATCTCCTTCCATGGCTTTTTCTGAGACTTGCCTGAACAGATCAAAGCAAAATTTAATCTCATTTCTATTTGGGAAAAATGTAAAGCTATCTATGAGAAAATGATCTATACTTGTTTTTTCCTGAAGTTCTACCTTTGAAACTGTCAGAGGTTCTTTTGCAGGTTTTGCTGAATATGAAACCTACCCTTTGAGCTGTTGAAATGGGAAAGGATTTTTAAGTGATTATTTGTTGTTGTTGTTGTTGTTGTTATTGTTGTTAGGTGCTAGTGAGTCAGTTCCAACTTAGAGAGAGACTATATACAACAGAACAAAACACTTTCCAGTCTTATATGATCCTTACACGTGTTCTGACATCATTTGAGCCCACTGTTGCAGTCACCGTCAGTCCAGGGTCATCCTCAGAGACTGGTCTCTACTGATAACTTGTCCAAAATATATGAGATAAAGTCTTTCCATCCTTGCCCCTAGGAAGCATTCTGGTTGTACTTCTTCCAAGACTGATTTGTTGGTTCTTTCGATGGTCCATGTACTTTCAGTATTCTTATCCAGCACCATCATTCAAATACATGGATTCTAATTCAGTCCTCCTTGTTTAACGTCCAACTTTCACATGCATATGAGGCGATTGAAAATACCCTGGCTTGGGTCAAACACGTCTTAGTCCTCAAAGTAAGCTCCTTGTTTTTCAGTTTTCATTAGCACTGGAGGAAACCTGGGTCTTCATTTCCTCCATCCTGGTTACTTGTTGAAGTGCTCTGAAAAGCAGTCATTAAAATTCTCTCGCTTGACATGTCTTTCACAGTCATGCGTCTTCCTGATTCAACCTCACTGCAGTGTAGCAGTATAGTTTAGGGTACAGACTATAGAGTATGGTTGCCCAGTTAAAATCCTACCTCTGCCTTAAACTCTCTATAGTAATAAAACTACATGTCTGAAAATAGGGATAACTGTACATGGTCCTGGGTGTTGTATCGGTGTTAGATGAAGTAGTCTGAGTAAAGCTATTACCATGTTACAGTTGCTAAATGCTCACTAAATCTTAGCTGGTATTATCATTACTACTTCTCCAACCACTGCTATTAATACTTCAAGGAAAATCCTTGTGCAATGGTAAGGAGTATTGCTTTCTGGGAAAATTAGAACCCTTAAGAAGGGTTAAACACTCATGCAACACTACCACCACCAGGGTGGTGTCGTGGAAGCCAAATGGGGGTCTGAGACTGCAATCTCTATTCAGCAGTCATGAGCCCCATACTGCAGGGTCATGAGCTTCTCCCCCACCCCCTTCTTACCAGAGTAGTATCAGAGGAACCACGTGGGATGCCAGGTCTTTCACCAGTCTCCTTCCCTGGAATCAAGTCCCAGGTACAGTGGTTCCAGGTACAGTGTCAGTGGAGGCCACACAGGAAGCAGGAACAAGGCAGCTCTCCCTCTCCCTCTCCCTCTCCCTCTCCAGGCCAAGATGGTGTCAGCGGAGGTAGTCAGCAGAGGACTGCCAAGGAACCTGGAGGCTCTAATCAGTAATAACCAGGCTGGCTCCCCATCACCATCACCTAGCATGTCAGTGAAGGCCAAATAGGGGACCTGAAATTCCACCTCTGCCAGCAAGAAGTGACAGTGCCCCTCCCTGAATCAGCAAAATATCCGAGGATCTCTTAGTTCCTATCAAATCCCTTCTGATTCAAGGTGACCCACACGTTGCAGAGTGTAACTACCCATAAGTGATTACCTTTCAAAAGCGTATTACAGCTCTTCTAAAATACTTGATTTAAATAAAATCCAGAGTCCCATAACTTAATACCGCAAATGTCCAGATTACAAATGAAAATTACTTGTAATCCCAAGAACCAAGAAAATCTCAACTTGAGTGAGAAAAGACTGTCAGCAGTTATTTTGCTAGATTTCAAAGGAGCCAACATAAAACTGCTGCAATCGTAAATTACAAATATGCTTGAAACAAGTGGGGGAGGGAGATATCAACAAATCACTAACTGATTTAAGTAAGAATCAGCTGGAAAGATTTTAAAGGCGAAAAGCCAGAAAATTCAAACTCAATGGATGTGCAACTACAAAATGGAAAAGGTGGGGGTGAAAACCATTGAACTTAAAGATAAAGCAAGAGAAATTACCTAATCTGAAAGATGAAGTAGATTGGTAAGGAGATGAACAGAGACACTGAGATATGTGGGAATGTAGTAAAAGTTTGGATTTTCTAATTGTTAGTGCCAAAGAATGATGAGATAAAGTGACCAGCCTGAAAAGGCAACTGATTGAAGAAATAATGGCTGAAAATTTCTCAAACTTGGCAAAAGGAGTGTAATTTTACAAGTTCAAGAAGTTGAGCAAACCACAAATAGCACAATCCTCCCCAAACAATATATCATAGTCAAACTTTTGAAACCCGAAGACAAAGAAAATACCTTGAAAGCAGTGAAAGAGAAAGGAAACTGACTTATAGAAGAAAAACAAATCAAATGACCAGGGATTTCTCATCAGAAGCAAGCAGTGCAATCCATGTTCTTCAAGTGCTGAAAGAAAAGACTGTCCACCCAGAATTTGATATCCAGCAAAAGTATTCATCGTGAATGAAGGAGAAAACAAGGCATTCTCAGGTGAATAAAGACTGAAAGAATTCACTACCAGCAGTGCACCCTGGAAGAACAGGCAAAGGAAGCTTTTGAAATAGAAACAACAGTAAAGGAAGATCCTTGTAAACATCAAGAAGGAAAAGAAAAATGGGAAGCATTAAAAACATGATCCCTTCCTCTTGAGCTTTCAAACTTGGGTTTGCTGATTGAGACAGACATTGTAGCTTTGTTTGCCGCGATTCTCAGGGTGTGCAGAGAAATTTGTTCTGACCGTCGTTGTAGGACAGCGGAAAGGGAAGGTTTCTATACTTCACTTGAACTGGTAAAATAATGCAAATACCAGACTGGTGAGTTACATATGCCTATGTAAGACTTCAAGCAAACGCTTAAAAATCTAAACAAAGAAATGTAATAAAAAGAAAAGCAAACTCTTTAGATTGGACTGGTCACCAAAATAGTATAACAAGAATCTCTGTGTACCTCTCCCCAAAAGAAACATGAAAAAAATATATAGAAACAGACCTAACTTTGTCAGAACTCTTAAATAGTCATCAACTAAGCAAAACCTGGAATTACGAAAAAGATAATACCAAGAAGATGTATCGATATACCTTTGCTGTAGATATACCCATGGATTAGGTAGAGCATATTGGGGTAAAATTATGAAAATTTCTTAGGCATCATCACCTTGAGGGGGCTTGAGTAGCTCATGCTGGGGAATGGGAACCAGAGCCTCCTGGAATATCAAGGTCTCAGCATAATATAGCATAACAAAGACAGTGTTCTACTTCCTGCTGTGGGGAGTATCAGGAGGGTCTTGAAAGCTCAGGAGCAGCCATCTAAGGTGCAGCTATTGGTCCCTCCCTGTTGTGAGGAAAGAAGATGCATGGAAATAATTAGTCTAGTGGGCCCATGCAAACATCAGTCACCACAACCCTGAGACCAGAAGAACTAGATGGTGCCTGGCTACCACGACCAGCTGCCCTGAACGTGACCACCTTAGCAGGTCCCAACGAGAATGGAAGGAAAATGTGGAACAAAATCAAAATTATAAGACAGACCAGGCTTACTGGTTGGATAGAAACTGGTGGGACTCCTAGAACTATAGCCTTCAGTCACCTTTCAGATCTAGAACTGAACTTACCCCCATGCCTCAATTTTCAGCCAAACAATAGCTCTCTAAGGAAAACAGTAACACTAATGAGATAGGCACACCTAACAATCACCGACCATTTCAGATTGAAAGGGCAGCACGGACCCAAGGACAAAGTTCAGAGGGTTAGTTAGGCAAGATGGAATAGAAGCAAGAAGCACAGGCAGTGGACTGCAAGGAAGAAAATGAAACAAAATGTGTATGTGGGGTTTAAGGTAGAACTGGTGATATGCTCTGTAAACCATCAGCCTGTTTACAGTAAAAAGCAAAAAGGATAAACAAATAAAGAAAATCCTAGGAAAGCTGTCTGCTTTTTGTTACTGTACCGTGCCCCTTCTCTAACCTAGGCGGCCCTCTTGAAGTGGCAGCCCACATATCCCACTTGGAACACTATTTAGGGGCTCTGACCCATCCTGCTATCCATTACTGTGATTATTTGGACTATGTGTGAACGTTCCAGTTGGCTAACTAAAGGACTGAGGCGGATTGCAGCCCTCTGTTTTATTTATCTTGGAGGTAGCACAAGGCGGAGGGGCAGTGGTCCTAGGACAACTGAAAGGTCTGTAGCTGCCTGGGGCAAGAGAAGGCCATTGAGACACACAAAAGGAAGCTTAGGGCTAAGGTCAAGGAGGCAGAAGAGAGCTTCATTGGGAAATTGGGGCATTCAAAAGCATCTGTGCATTCTGGGAAATTCAGAAACCCAGACTCATGCCTGGGACCAGACGTTTGCCTA
>NW_022111379.1:11883073-11893047 GCF_000313985.2 Echinops telfairi
AGGGTTAAAGTCCTGAAAGAAAAACAACTTCAAGCCGGAATTCTGTCTTTAGCAAAAGTGTTCTTCAAAAATTAGCATGAAAAGAAGACAATCCCAGATAAACAAAAGCAGAGGGGAGTCTGTCATTCCTGCCCTGTAAGACATGCTAAATGAACACTGGCTAGGTGGTAACTTGTGCTCTGTGAAGAGAGAAAGATATGCAGTAAAAGTAATTTCAAGGATAAATAGAAAACTTCCATTAGATTTGGGGATTATGGCTACCTACTATGTCCTCCATCACATGAAAAAGGCCATGGTGGCATTGTGGGTTAAGTATTGGACTGCGAGCCACAAAATGGGTGGTTCAAGCCCACCAGTCACTGCAGGAGAAAGATGAGGGCAATGTGTTTAAAATGTTGTTGAAGGCGAACCTAATTTACTCTGTAAACTTCCTAAACCACAATGAAATGTTATTTTTTAAGAAATGGTTAGCACAGCAGGTTTAGGTGTTGTATATATTTGCCACATGACTATAAAGAAACCAGAGTAGAGTTCTTAAATGTGTTCAGGCAGCCCACAGAAAGGAAAATAAAATAAAAGCAGAGGGTTCACACAGAACACAAAAAATAAAATATCAGACTTCAGTATTAAGTATCACAGTATTAAGAAGCTAAACGTAAGTGGTTTCCTTTATAATAGCCCCAAGTGGAAATAACCAAACAAAATGTACATAGATCGTGAAATACGACTGAGCAATAACAAGGAAGAAAGTGTTCACGCCACAACAACCTGAAAAAGCTCATCTCAAAAGGCTCACTTGTTCCCATTTTTACGCCGCGTGACAAATTTTTAGAGAAAGATCCAGAGAAACTATGAGGGGTTGCTATGGGTGAGGGTGGAAGCATTGGAGGGGGTGGTTGTGGCAGTAAGGAGTTACCACAAGTGATCTTTTTGTGGTCAAGAAATCGTTCCATTGTCTTGCTATTGTGGTGGTTACACTAACCGACATGAATGATACAGTGGCATAGAAAGGTGCACATACACTGTACCAGTGTCGTTTTTTCAGCATTTTTAGATTATACTATAGTTGTATTAAATGTAGCCATTAGGGGAAGAAATACAAACTTGCAGTTTGCCCAGTAGAACTCAGATCTTGTTGCCTCATCGCCTGTTCTTTCAACATCTTCCCTTGCTGCCCTGCCCTGCAACAGGTGCAGCATTTGTAGGCTAACATCCCATATGTGATGCATGTTCATTTTCGTCCTTGTACCTGACGCCTTTCATTCTGTGTCCGTCGACTACATTTATGTAGCTATATCCATCTCTTCTCAGCCACTCAGTCTGCCTTCTAGAAAACCCTTTCTATGTCAATTGGAAATTAAATGATTCACAAAGGCTTAATTCTTAAGCGGATCAGAGGGAAGATGCATTGTAACTAACATACACCTAAACAACAACCAAATAAAGAATAAGCAGTTAAGCACACTGCTACATGCCCACTGTTGGTCTAGGTGCTAGCAACATTGCCCAAGTCCCGTCCTGATGGAGGAGGAGAAATAAATATGTAATATGTCAGGAGGTAGCTATCACACTGGGATAAAAATAAAGCTGGGTAAAAGGGAAAGAGGGTGTATCTGAAGGAGGGGTGTGTTACTTTCAATTGGATCGTCGAGAGGTGAATAGAGACCTAGAAGTGAAGGAATGACCCATGTGGAAACCTGGGGAGAGTTTCCCAAACAGAAGGAATCAGATGTAGAGAATAAGACAGTGCACTGTACTAAATCTGGAGAGGTAACAACTGGGAGCCTCCTTGATCATGACAGTTTGCGTTTCGTAGTTTAACCCAAGTTGAGACACCAGAGAGGGTTTTGAGTAGAGGAATGATACCATCTGACATTTAATAAGAACTTCCCAGGTATCTTGACTTCTAAGGTACGTACTGTAAAGTTGATTGTGTTTTGATAGGATTTTAAATTTTAGAAACATGTTAGCTAAGGTACTGATATTTGCTACTGTCATCAAATTGTTTGTGGAGTTAAAAGGGAGGGAGAAATAAGAAAGATTGAGAAACGATTAGCAATTTCTATGTAATTTCCTGTTATAATTCCAAGCCAAATAATGCATCGGGACTCATTTATTTCCCCCGTTCTGTGTTTATGCCGACCACAGCATGGCCGTTGGCGTTCTGTGAGATGCGGGTGGCAAAGAGCCTGTTACATGTCTAATGACGAACGATGGCAGCAACATAGGAGCCTGTGTCTCCTGCTGGGCCCCCCCCACTTTCTGTCTGCTTTCCCTGAACGCGGACACCATCCTAACGGGAATCTGCGGGACAGTATCCTGGCAGTGCTTTGAGTTCAGAGTCTCAGTAAATTTAAGATTCTGAGCAGTGCGAGTGCACAACACACCTTGAAAATATGCAAATGTTACTTTAGAATACTAGAAATCAGGGGTATAAATTACCACTATTACCAATTTGATTTTCCCTCTCCTGAGATGCTGTTACAGATGAATGGATTTAATAAGCGCTAACAACATCTTTCTGTATTGAAAAAGAAATATTGAAAGTATTTGTAACCATTCTGATGGTGGGAGGTAGTGAGAAAAGCAAAGCATTATGAGCTTGACCTTTTAAAGTGGTAATAACTTCATTTAAATTTGCTCCAAACACTTAGCTTCCGGGCTTGGTCTTGTGAATATGAGGTTTCTCCTTGGAATGAGTTTAAAGAATCAGCAGAAGACAAAGTTAGCCCTGCCAATGTGTTTATTTTCAGAACCCTGGTTGCCCCAAATATAAAATGAAAGGATTTGACTCGTTATTTCTAGATCTAAAACTATATGTAATATCCACAAATTTTAAGATCAAGTATCTTTTGAGGGGCAGGGGAACATTTGCAATGAGACTGTGTACAAGGAATCATCTTGAAATATGCTGCTTTTCTTAAGTTACTGACTACATCAGTGAGCTCTATAGAAATAGGCTAAAGGTACCCATTGAGTTTTAGATTTAGAAATTGGCGTTTTAGATTTCTGCCTCAGGGATGACAGACTGAGAAGCCAAATGCTACCTAGTTCTGGCACACCAGCAGACGGTAGTTACACTGATGCATAATGAGAAGGTATACTTGCCCTGCCCTCACCGGACCACCCACCCAGGATAGAATGTGTTCCAGACTTGCTGGCACACCTTTCTGAATGGACAGGCCCTTCCGCTTGCAACGCGCCCTTAGTCCATAGCTGTGCTGGAAAGGAAGTTCAAACTCAAGTGTTGGCCTATAAACAGATATCAGACTCCAGGTGTGGATTTCATCTATTAAGTATCCCGAAAGTGCAGGCCACTCACGAGTTATTTTACCTCTGGCCAGGACCAGTGATCGCCAACGAGAGAAAAGGCAGCCCAGCACGGCAATGCACTGCTTCGAATAGAGTATCCGTTACAGCGTAGATGACTTCTCCTTAAAACTTTTTACTAAATCTCATTTTGAAATCTAGAAAGCACCTTTGTTCTTTGTCCCTCCATACCTTACTTCTGGCACTTTGGAAATTGTCCCCTATATGAAGTATCCCTAAATAAATCATTACTATAAAGCAGTTTAAAACCCGCCAACGGCAATTCGGTACAAAAGAACAAGGAGAATTCCTATGTCTCCTCCTCTGAATAAAATGATGTCCCGATAAGACAGACCAAACAGGAAAAAGATGAAAATGACTGCACCTAAAGTCGCACGCAAGAACACTCTATTCTGAGCGGTGAAAGGGCCAATGCTAAATGAGGGAATTTGAAAGAGAGGTGGGGAGGGGGAAAGACTAGGTAAATATGGTGGGGTGGTTGAAAGGCATAGGAGGCTCCTTGAGAGATCGTGGTGAGAAAGTAAGCTGTTCAGGACAGTTGGCCTTTTGACCTGTAAACAGTTACAGTCTCAGAAGCCCATGGGGGAAGCTGGCGGACGGGTCAGCGGGGAGAGGGCGGCAAAGGGGGTGTCACCCTGAGTCAGCCTTGACTCAATGTCAGGGAGTTTGGGTTTGGTTATTCATACTTAATGTAGAGTCTGCATCCCGTCATAAATTGGATGCAGACTTCTGTGTGAGAGACCTCAGTATGGATGATTGGAGCCCTGAAGATGCAATGATGGAGTGTTAGATTGCTGAGCAAAATGTCGGCAGTTCAAACCCACCCGGTGGCTCCATGAAGAGAAGACTTAGGCACCTGCTCCTGTGAAGATGCTAGTGTGGAAAAGAGCCAAAGGGGCTGTTCCCGGGCACACTGGATCGCCATGAGTCATAACGGCCCAGTCATATCGTTACCTAGCTACTAAACCACGGAGAATCCTGACCCATGGCGTTAACCGTCATAGCCGCCATTACCCTTACCTCGTGCCTCAGCCAGCATTCCTGCACCTTGTTAATGTGCAAAGTTGTCAGACAGTAGATTATTTTACTATTGTCATAAATTGGAAATGTTGGGCAATGGGGTAGTCAGTAAGTGAGGAGTTGGTGTATTTATATTCATTTATTTTAAACTCTCTACACTCTTCGAGATAGGTATTATAATTAGTTCCATTTCACACATCAGGAAATGGAGATGTAGAGAGATTAAGGAATTACTCACCATCATCTAACTGCAGAGCCAGAACCCAAACTTGAGTTTTGATTCCTAACCCTGGCTTTTAACAGTCACATTAAATTTTTTTTAAAAAAAACACTGCCATCGAGTCATTGCCGGCTCATAGCAGCCCCCCGTGGGTGTCCGAGACTGTAGCTGTTGACGGGGGTAGAAAGCCCAGTCTGTCTCCTGAGGAGCTGCTGGTGGTTTCCAGCTGCCCACCATGCAGATCGAAGCCCCTGTCTAACCACCACACCACCAAGGCTCCCTACAGCCACATTGCTTTCTGCAAACTGCACACAGAGACCTGGCTGTGATCCTGTAGCCATGTTGTGATTCCTATTATCCTAATAGGAATTTAGATGAACTATGTTTAAAGACCATCTTAACAAGAAATGGTGGTGTCAGTTGACCACTTGGTTTGTTTTGAGTTCTTCTCCACTAATACAGCATATTACTCAATTAAGTATATCTAGGTCTGTGCTAAGTATTTGATGTGCCTAATTTACTCCATCCTCACAAACTTACAGTAGCAGTAGTGTCATTATCCTTGTCGTATAGATGAGAAAACTGACATGCGGAGAGTAGTAACCTGCGCAAAGTTCCCCAGCCCATGAGTTAAGCTGAGATTTTAAACTGACCACTGTGACTTCAGAACCCACACTCATGAATATGCACAATTACTTCCTAGAGAATTGAAAAATTGTGATTCCAGAAATTTTCCAAATCATCTCTGTACATTTTTTGATGATTTATTAAAATATATTTACTTTTTTAAAAAAAAATCTAGGTTTGTGTTCCAGATGAGAATAATTCTATGATGGGAAGGAATGCAAATAAGCAAGCATTTGAAGGCTTGACCACGGGACTTCTGAAAGTCAGTGCTGTGGTCTTTGGCTGCCTGATTGCCAATCGACCAGATGGAAGCAGCCGGCCAGCTACCCCAAAAATATCCACACAGGAAATGAAGACCAAGTCGTCACCTGGTGATGCTTTTACCAGCCGAGTCCAGGACCTCCTCAGGTAAAATTGGTAGACCTCTTGAAACTTTCCTCTTTGTTAAAAAGAATTATATTAAAATCATTTGAATCTTAGGGTCCTTATGATGAGAAGTAGAGAAGACACCTCATTCTGGAGAGAGAGAAACTTCTATGACTGAAAGCAACGCAGAGTTCAGCTTGACAGTTGTCATTCAGCTTGTCATTCTTGAGACTTAGATCTGTGGAATTAGAATATATATAGCTTTGTTGATATTAACACTTTCCAGCTGAAGGGATTTCTGAGAATTCACTCTCCTCAAGTCATCTCTGGTTATAAACTTCATTCAGACTTGAAGATAATATTAATAGCCGCCCATCATGGAGGACAGATTATGTGCCAGGTATTGTAGGCTTTACTGATCCAGTCTATAAAATTCTTTTATTAGCCCTGTGAGTGTGGTCCTTCTAACTCAGACTGTGTAGGAACGGAAATGGAAGGTTCTGAACGAGAATGTGCTTTGCCCCAGGTTATGTCATCAGTACGTGAAAAGACAGGTAGAAGAGGTTTGGTCCCTCAAACCCCCAGCACCGCTGTGCCCTCCACCGCACAAATACGGAGTTGTGTCAGGCACCTGGTCTAGGTCAGCCCAGCTTCATCCTGAGGTCACTTTTCTCTAGGGAAATTCACTAGTCTCCCATCTGAACTCCCCTCCTCTTCCCTCATGAATGTTGAGTCTGGTAGAACGTGTAATTTCCCAACAGAGTTCCATCAAGTGTGTTAATAAGTCACCTGCCCCACCTGTCAACAACTCTTCTTTAGTCTGCATTAATTTCCGGCCCCTCAAACCCATTCACTCTGTCGTTCTCTTCTCCTTACAGTAGGAAGAGGATGCCCTCCTCTGCATCGCTCCTTTAACTTCATAAATTTCCCCTGTTGCTTGTGGCGCTTTCTTGGGAATTCTTGTTCCATTCAGTGTCTCTCTTACCCTTGATTACTTTGTTCACTTAGCCCTTCCCTCTGCCTGCCCTCTTTCCCCAAACATATTTATTGCTGGAGAGCACTGGGTCCTTTGGGTCTACAACCATTTATCTTACAGCACTTGACTTTTACCCTCCCTGGCCTTTCTCTCAGTCACTTGATCCCATTCAATTTCCCCACGTCCTTTTGGTCATTGTTGAAGCTAGCCCTCTCTGCTGATGAATGCCATTGTCCCAGCATTCTCCCTTGGGCTACCCAGAGAGGCAGCACCCTGCATTCTTATGCAGATACTCGGCCACATCACACACCTGTGAAGAGACAGACGCTCCAGCAAACTGCTCCTGTTCCATTGGGCCTTACAGGGAAATACGCACGCTTCCATATATGGCACTACAGTTCTCAGATCCTTCCTAAAGGATGAAGGTATTGGTTTTTTGTTTTGTTGCATTTCGTTTTTTTAATTAACAGTAGTGATCTGCCAAACCAGATAACTTATTTGACTTGAAAAGAATGATTGACAACCATAGTAACCTGAGAACAAGCCATATCACACTTTCTCTGACTTGAATCACTTTTAATAGATACTGTTTTCTTACAACTGCAAACCATATATCAAACTGTATGATAATGAAAATACAGTTTGTGGATGCCGATGAAGCAGTGGGTAGAGAAAATCATAAATAGCCTTCAATGCTTATGTTTTGAAAAAGGCTTCAAGACAATGAGTGGTTTCTACCTGAAGAAACTGGAAAAAGAAGAGTAAGTAGAACTCAAAAGTGAGTAGAAAGAAGAAAAAAATGAAATCAATGAAATGTAAAACAGGCAATATATTAAATTAACCAAGTAAAAAATTATTTATTAAAAAGACTTAAAAAATTGATAAGCCCCTAGGAAAACTGATTAAGGCTAATATGAATAAAAAGAGGAAATATCACTACAGATATTACAAATTAAACATTAAAAGCATAATAAGGCAACATTCCAACAACTTTATGATAATAAATTTTACAACTTAAATGGACAAAAACAAGATGAAACAAAGACATAGCCCTACAACTAAAAGAAATTTAACTTTTAATTAAAACCCCCCACCCAATAAATTGATTTAAAAAAAAACAACCCTACAAGCCTGTATCTCCCCTCTCCCCAGCTCCCCCCCCACCCTTGTGGGCTTGGAAGAGCTTAGAAGAATGACTTCCCGGTGTTATTAAGAGCACCTAGTGCCCAGATTTGGTTTCTGTTCAATAAAATCAATCGGAACACTCTGGAAAAATAGGTAGTTCTATACAGATGTAGAAAGTACAAAGATACTGAAAGTACAAAAGCACTGAAAACACACACACACACACACACACACAATGATGGATTTCTGTGGAGAAGACCTGGATGCCAGCAGAAAGAGCTCACACTGGCCAGAGCTGGAACAATTTGAACAACAAAATAAAGAAAATACTGCTGGATTACAGCCCAAAGTATGAAATAAGTATCTGTGAGTCAGGCTGTTATATATAGATAATTGAATAAATAAACAAATGGGGGAGAATAGACAAAGCTCACATGCAGAAGTATTTGCAGATAATTTATGTAGCTACTCTCCTCTCAAAGGAATGAAGTATCTAAGCAGTACTTCCCAAAATTGTCAAGGTCATCAAAAGCAAAGAAGGTTTCGAGAGCTGTGACAGGCAGGAAGAATCTAAAGAGACACGGTGACGAAATGTCAATGTGGTGTCGCAGAGGGGACCCTGCAACAGAAAAAGGACACTAGGTTAAAACTAAGGAAATCTGAATAAACTATGGACTTCAATTAATCAGTGGATCAAAAGAGATCTATTCTCAAAAAATTCACTGCCATTGAGTTGATTCTGACTCATTTAGTTGCAATAAATATAGCATATTAAAGTTAGATAAGGGAGAACCTAGATATAGAAGATTGGAACTCTGTGCTATTGTTATTCATGTCATTGTGCGCTCCCCCCCCCAAAAAAAAGATATTTTGAAGTCCTAACCTGTGAATGTGACCTTGTTTGGAGAATAGAGTTTTTCTTTGCAGAAATAAACAGTTAAAGTAACGAAGTTTTACCAGAATAGAGTAGGTCCCCATCCTAGTCTTTTTAGAGTGGTGTTTTATGAAAGAGAAAAATAGACACAAAACAGTCACCAAGCATATGAGGATCTGTTTAGCCAAGAAATGCCTAGGAATACAGAGCTGGAAGAGACCAAAGAAAGATGTTCTCTGAGAGATGACAGAAAGCGCACAGCCCTGCCAATCCTGAATTCAGGTTTCTAGAAATGTGGGAAAATAAAGTCTGGTTTCTTCATTGTGGTATTTTGTTAGGGCAGTTCTGGGAATTGAAGGCAACTAGCTTCACAAATTTTCCATAAATCTAAAAATAAATTTTTTATTTAGAAGAAAAACTTTCTACAAAGAAAACTCAAGGTAAAGATTGCTTTATGTATCTATTCTAACAAATATTTAGAGGAGAAATGCCAATCACACACAGACTCACCAAGGAGGGAAGGTAACAATGGCCAGCTCATTTATGATGCCAGTAATGAAAAGGATACTGTGACATTGTGTAGTTTATTATGGAAATGCAAGTTTAGTTTAACATTTAGAAATCACCATACTAACTGATTGTCAAGAGTCCTAAAAGGTCAAATTTTACCTTTCTTTCCAGCCAGCAAAATAGCAAGTTACAGTTTCCTGGAGGCAAAACTCCCAGGACTTTATTTCCTACAAACAAAAAGCAACTTGAGCTCCATGGTTGGATGGTTTGTTTGTTTGTTTTTGAGCTCTATGTTTGAATCAGTTTTCTTGCCCTCAAGCCTCAGTGAAACAACTCATAATAGGCCCAGTTGGGTGACACTCATGCGTAGGTCTGCACTGAAACTGACAAACCCCACTGAGGGGGAAATCCTACCCTGAAGACCACAGGATTTTCACCGTAAAGATATGTAGACATAAATTTACTAAAACTAGAGAGCAGCAGTGTCTGCTGATTAGAATCCCCTTGGACATCTATCTCCCCGCAGCATTCGGCCAGCTGAGCACAGATTCCGGGATCTGAGGATCTAGGAGCTTACTGGCCGGGATGGAGCAGCTGAGCTGAAGGAACATAATTCCAAGAAACCAGCCCCAGGCAGATAAAAATATAAATAGCTTTGGTTCTACACCCAGACCAGAAGAACCCCGCTGAATAACCCACAGCCTTGGCTCCCCAATAGTAGGGACAAGACAGCTGACTGAGCCATGCAGATGAGTCAACAGGGCATCCGAGAGCAGGTGTAAGTGGAGAACACAGGTCCAGGGAGCTCCAGCCCCACTCAGCAAATCTAATCCACCCCTCCCTGAGGTACAGCTCACACAGCCCGCACTCCCATCCCAAGACACCCAAAAAAGCCTGCGACCTTAAAAAACACAAGCACTCGGGGC
>NW_022111379.1:11893826-11897045 GCF_000313985.2 Echinops telfairi
TTGCCCCTTCCTTTAATTGTCCTTTCTTTAATCTAAATATCTAAAGTTGTACTTCATAGCACTATTAACCTATATTTTAGTTTCACTTTTCTTCCTGTCAAAACTTTTGTTTCCTTCTCATCCTCATAAAACCCAAAGCTAACACCATTCTTACATTTTTTTTAAATCTTTTTTTTTTCTATCAAATACTACTAGTACCCATTCCTCAATAAAAATGCCTAGAAATCAGGCATTTTTAGGGCCTATTCTTCCTTCCTTAACAAACACTACCTGATACCTCCCACTTTTTTTACCTACTGCTCCTTTCACGCTCACTCTCCTAACACTTCCTCCCCCACATTCTGATTGCTCCCCCATCACCTAATCTAGCACACTTCCCCAGATACTTAATACAAATGCCTGTCACCCCTCTGCTGCATCAGCTAATAGAGTTGCCACTCCCACATAGCACCCCTACCTGAAACCCCTAATAGCGATTTAAGGTGTCAAGGAAACAAAAACAAGCAAACAAAACAAAACACAAATAACCCTAAAGCAAGAGAAACAGAAACAAGTAACCAAATGCCAACCAGACCTAAATGTAATGCCTGAAATTGAACAGGCTATGGGTTTACCAGAAAAAGAATAGAAAAGAATGATGGTGATTACACTCATGCAACAGTTGAAGGAAGAGCCTGAGAGAAAAAGCGAAACAAGAGAAAAGCCAGTAACCTCACTAGAGAAACTCCAAACAGAAACACAGAAAGCAAACACTGCACCAGCAGAATTAAACAACACTATCAAGGAACAGCACGAGGCTATAAAGGCACAGAGAAACAATTGAAGAGATGGAATCCTGAATTAGTGAGCTTAAAGACAAATCTATAGATTCCAACCTGAAACAACAAATGAAAAATGCAAAAGAGACTGAGAAAAGCTTGAGAACAATGTGGGACACTAGGAATAACTTGTGTCTTATAGAGATTCTAGAAGAGGAAGAAACAAAACAAATTAAAAAATCCACACAGAGAACAGAGCTCCTGCAAGAGAATATTCCTCAATGTCTAAAGTAGGTAAAGATAATTATTCAGGAAGCTAGAAGGACTGGAGCCAGGAGAGATCACAAAAGGAAACCTCCCTAGCACATTGAAGTCAAGATGTCTAACATCAATGATAAGGGAAAAAGTCTAAGAGCAGCCAGAGAAAAAAGATGTTACATACAAAGGGTCAACAATTAGAATGACCTCAGATTTCTCAGCAGGAACCATGCAGGCAAGAAGACAACGAAGACAATGGAGTGAACTATACAGAGTACTGGAGGAAAAATATTGTCAACGTAGAATCCTCTATCCAGAAAAATTATCAATCAAATACGATGGAGAAATAAAATATTCCAAGGAGAAACTAAAAAATTCACAAAAAAACCCCCACCACTACAAAAAAAAAACCCCAAAACTCAATGAAGTACAAAAAACGAACAGCAACAAAAGTTGACACAGTATCTAGTCATAGTATTTTAAAATCTCTGAAAATTATTAATAAATAAGGGATACCTATTGTCATGATAAAAGTGTAAGTACCTTTTACCTGATATTAGGAACACACACGGCCTGTTCACACTGATCATTTCCACTCAACTTTGTACTGAATATTTTAACTGATATTAATAAGAATATCTTTGAATGAAAAAATAAAACAATTCTTATCTACAGCGTGTTGATTGCTTCTGGAGAAAATTATATAATCTACCCCCCAAATAAAAAGCCACTATACCTAATAAGTGAATTTAGAAAATTTGAAGAATTACGCCACTTCCATGAAGTAGCTGCCTCTACTTTGAGGATTAAGGACTAGGGTATGGCTGACTCATTACCTCATATGCATGTGAAAGTTGGACATTGAATAAGGATGACCAAAGAAGAATCCATGTTTTTCAATTACAGTGCTGGAGAAGAATTTTGAAAGTACCATGGGCTGCTAAAAGGACAAACCAGTCTGTGTTGGAAGAAGTAAGGCCAGAGTGCTCCTTAAAGGAAAGGATGGTGAGACTTGGTCTTACATACTTTGGACATGTTATCAGGAGATACCAGTCCCTGGAGAAAGCTGCCATGTTTGGTAAAGTAGAGGGGCAGCAAAAAAGAGGAAGGTCCTCAAGGGAGATTGACTGACACAGTGGCTGCACCCATGGGCCCCAGCATACAGGAACCATGGTGAGGACGGCCCCGGACTGGGCCCTGTTTCACTCCTATGGTCACCAGGGGTCAGAGCCCACTTGATGGCCCCCAATACCAACATGAAGTCAATTCCAAGTCTCAGTGATCAAGCAGAACTGCTCCTTAGGACTTCAGAGACTGTAAATCTTTATTAGAGCAGACAGCCTCATATATCTCCCATGAAGTAGCTGGTGGGCTTGAACTGCCAGTCCTGTTGTTAGCAACCCTACACTGAACACACCATGCCACCAGGACTCTTTAACTGGAGTCCTGCCATCGAGTCAAGACCAACTCATAACCTAACAGGATGAGGCAGAGCTGCCCCTGTGAGCGTCTGAGATTGTCACTGTTGACAGGAACAGAAAGCCCCTCTTTCTCCTTCAGAGCGGCTGGTGGACCTAGACTGTGGACCAACTCGTAGTCACTGCACCACCAGGGCTCCTCATTCACGCAAAGGCCTGTTGTGTTTCGAAGTACTAACAATGAGTAGCTAAAAGTTGGAATTCTTAAATATCATCAGAATATATCAGACACCTCCAAGTGGATCTAATGAGAGAGATGCAATACCTTTGCGAATCATCACTTAAAGAAAACCTAAATAAAGGGAGATGCTCATCTCGTGATCAAGAGTCAGAAGACTCGATATTGTTAAGCTGTCGATTCTTCACAAAATAATTTATAGGTGAAATGAAATTTCAATCAACATCCCAGAAAGTTTTTTAAAGAAATTCTTTCAAATTTGTGTCAGATCACGAAATGGAAGATAATTTATAAATTATCAAGGGTTCATGAGAATGATGAGGACAACAAATGTGCTTGGCACTATGGATGTATATATGGATTGTGATAAGAGTTGTATGAGCCCCACTAAAATGATTAAAAAACATGTTTTTCTGTTTATGAAATCCAGGATAGGTAGATCTATAGACAGTAAAAAGATTAATGGTTTTTTGAGTGTATGGCAGGGGAGGTAGGGAGTGGAATGGAGAGCTAATAATGATGAATTATATGCCAATAGAACTGTTTA
>NW_022111379.1:11899458-11901620 GCF_000313985.2 Echinops telfairi
GGCTAAATCCATGTGTGGACCTGGCAAATGGATTTGGGGCTTCCACTGGCTTCCACAGCTTTCTGAAAAACAGGTGTCCACAATGTAAACTCTGAATACCATTCCCTCCCTCCTTTGGACTTGCATTATGTTATTTACTGTCCTCGGATCACACAGGCTAATTAATGTGCTTCTTGTGTGTGGACTTAGGTGATGCCTCCTTTAGATGGCTTCTTGATTGGAGACAAGTCCTTAAGACCCCAGGCACTCTTCCTTGTGATAGCCGGGCACCATCTGATTTCGCCCCCACACTCTGGTATAGCGCCTGCATGGTCACTTCTCTCTTCGTGAGGGTAAGCATCAAGCAGGGCCATGTCATAAGAACTGAGTGTTCTTAGATTGGGGCTGGAATTCAGGGTAAACCCCAAATCCAGTTATATATCTTATGGTTTTATATATGTCTCTGGTTCACCTTGGAGGCATCATTGTCATTTTATGTTAGAGAACAGAGTTGAAGTTAATTCAATGAAGAAAAGAAAGTCTTTCTGTTGAATGCTGCTAGAATGGCTCATTATACCTCTGAAAGAAAATTAACCACTCGCCATATATGAAATTAGTTTGAGATGGATTATAGGCCTAGACACACACACCCCAAAAAAATAATCAGTTGACTTCTAGCAGAAAGTATGGAGAATATCTTTGGTATCTTGTGATAGGGAAAAATTTCTTAGGATGCAGATACCTGACAAAAGTGTTGGTGACGTTCAATATTATTAATCATCAGGGGAATATAAAATGGCAACAAGAGATCTTTTAAAATGTACTCCAAAAGCTGAAGTCAGATTGATAGAACCAAATGGTGGCAAGACTGTTCAGCTACTGGAGCATGGGTACATTGCTGCTGGGAGAACTCAGTGGTCCATTTGAAGAACTGCTTAATAGTTTACAGTGTTCAACAAGGCTGCTCTAGGAGCCAGCCCTTCGACTCCTGCATATTTACCTAAGAGACATGAAAACATATGTCTGCAAAAAGACTTGACCATAAATTTTCATAGAAACCTTATTTATAATAACTAAAACCTTTAAATAACTCTTGTCTACCAACAGAGGAGATAAACAAATCATGTCATATTTATACAGTGGAATACTAATCAACAACAAAAGGGAGGAATCACTTTTATACATGCACCAACAGGAATTAATTGTAAAAACATTATGTTTAGCAAAAGGAGCCAGACACAAAAAAGAACATGTGCATGAAATTCAAAAACAGGCTATTAAAATGAAAGATGTTGCCTTTGTTGGAAGTAGGGGAGTGAATGGAAGCACGGGCACATTCTGGGATAATGAATCTACTCTAGATGTTGTGTTGATGGATGAGTACGTGGGTGTGTACAGTTGTCAACGCTCTTCAAATCGCAGGGTTAGCATTTGTATATTGATAATTTATATCAATAGAAAGCCATTTTTTTGAAAAGCACAAGCTTGGTCTCTTTCATGAGCCTGTTTTGCCCCACATTCCTCTCCCATTCCATCCAGAACCTTCTACTGTGGTCTCTTGTATCTCCAAAGAGATTGACTCAAGATACAATAACCCTGTAGGTTACATCAGAAAAGTTAGCATTTACATCACACAGGATAATCACATCAGATCACAAAATGAAGAATAATTCTATAATACTGAGAACCATCAACTAGTTGAGTTGACCCATATCTCAAGGGGACACAATTAAATCTCTAATGGATGAAAGGTGGTATTTATTTAGACAAGAATATTATGAGTTGGGGGTTTTGACAGAAGATAATTGTTAAGAATTTTTTGAAAAAATAAAATATTTTTGGGTTGTCAATGTTTATCCTCAAATTTATTTTTTAAATCATTTTATTGGAGACTCGTACAATTCTTATCACAATCCATACATCAATTGAATTAGGCATGTTTGTACATATGCTGCCCTCATTCTCTTCTAGACATTTACTTTCTATTGAGCCTTTGGTACCAGCTCTTTTTTTTCTTCTCCCCTCCCCCGCTACCCTCATAACCCCCCAATAGATTGTACATTGTTATTATTTTCATCTCTCACACCGACTACTGCGTCCTTTCCCCCATGTTTTCTGTTGTTCTTTCTCCTGGAGAGGGGTGTGTAGTTATGTGTCGGTCTATCTTTCTCCCTTCCTCTCCC
>NW_022111379.1:11904828-11923219 GCF_000313985.2 Echinops telfairi
ATATTCGATGGGCCAGAAGAACCCAAACTGCTTAAAAGGGAATATTTAAAATCAGGTCTGGGGACCTATCCTTTGGTCACCGCAACTGCCCTCAATAGACACCTATTAGCAACTTTATCGTAGCAGACGGTGCTTGAGTTTTTGGGTTTTGTTTTAGCATTTCCTTGTGGTTTTGAAGAAAGTTTACAAAACAAATGAGCTTCCCATTCAATAATAATACACATTTTGTTCAGTGGTGTTAGTTGCAAAACCCTCAGTGTTGCAGTATTTTTCACACTGCCTCCCTTTTAAGCTTTATTTTGGGGCATATACTCCCCCTTGGGCCACCTGTGGTTTATTGTTCTAAGAAACAGGTTCCTCATGATGTAACTGTTCACATTATAGGCCTGTCTGATATTTGGCAGGAAAGT
This sequence comes from Echinops telfairi, assembly GCF_000313985.2. NCBI lineage: Eukaryota > Metazoa > Chordata > Mammalia > Afrosoricida > Tenrecidae > Echinops > Echinops telfairi. Next base: position 11,905,239 of record NW_022111379.1, read on the forward strand.
GACCTTCAGGAGAGAGTTCAGTTCCAAGGTTGATGGTTATCTAATGGTCGTACTAATATGGGTTTTACCAATCTCCCTCAGACAAGTAAATCTGGTCTGTTTTAAGATTTTGAATTTTCTTCTGCATTTTTCTCTCACTCTTCCCAGGACAGAGTGATGCTGGTCAGAGAGTGATCCCGGTGAGAGCGATAGTAGTGGTAGCCAGCTATCATCTAGTTCTCCTGATTTGGGGCTAGTGGAGGCTGTGGTCTGTTCGTCCTTTGGAACAATGGTTTCCTTGAATCTTTGATTTTCTTCACTCTTTGCTCCAGATGAGATGACAGCCGTAGTTCTATCCTAGATGCTTTGAAGATGCCCGGGCTGCTCCCCAGTAGCAGGTAGAGACGGCCTTCCGGTCTAAATACTCCTGGAATCAATGTCCCTAAGCCTTGAGACTGACTCTTCAGGGGTGATATCAAGAAACAAGGAAGAAATTTAGGAGACAAATTCAGAAAAAACCTAGGCCTGGAGATAAAGAATTGGGAGTTATTACTTTATTGAGGAAAGTCGAAATTGTGGAATGACATGAGTTTACTAAACCTAGACCAAGGATAGAGCCTTTTTGAACAGCAGTATGTAAGATGTGGGGAAAGGGAGAGGTAGTTGGACAAAAGTAGACATTAACTCTTTAGATGTATGTATATCTATTTCTCCCTGTGCATCCTTTCCAAATTATAAATTCCAAAGGCAGTAAACTTCACAGGGGTTCATTACAAATCTCATATGGTAAAACAAATGAAAAGGTCCATTTTCCCAGGGGGCCTTTCCAAGAAGACTGACTGGTTCTGTACAGTAAAACGTTTCATCCAGGCTGTGCTAACAGCCTCAACATTGTAATTTAAACTTAATAGTCGTATTGCAAAGGACACACTGCCCTTGATCCCAATATCTATTAGAAGACCCTATAGTCCTCCCTCAAAACTACAAAGTTGATGAAACGAATGTCCCTCCGCTGACCCATTAGAGCCATTTGGTTTCAACAGCTTCTGAGACAGTTGTCTAAAGATTGCCCGTGGCATGACTCAAGACCCAGGAATTCTGTAAAAACATAGCAAGTCAGACCCATTAGTGGATGTTAGAGAGGGCCACCTCTAACATCCTGGTAGCCAAAGAATGACACTCATAGGGACCACCTGCTCATCCACTGCCCTTTGAGTTTAATTTTTCTATGATTTTTACCTCTTCACTCATTTGGGGGTCTTTTCTCAGGTCTGGCCTTTCCAAGGCCAGTACAGGAAATCTATTTAAGCCTTTTTTACCTTGAGACTGAGTGGGTTTAAGACTGTGTTTGATTTGTTTTCAAATTACTTAGAAATAATTTCTCAGCCTGGATTAGATAATTCAGCTCTTAACTAATTAATGTCACTGAGTTGGACATGTAAAAAAGGTTAGAGTAGCAAGTGAATACATATCTACATATATGCATACAATCATCAATTTGGTCTCATATAGATAATTCTTAAACACACACATATCACAATTTTAAAATGCAGGTATCACTAAGGTTCAAAAGAATGCTTCAGAGAAACGGTATATTTAATGGGAAAGACTTAGCAGGAATCAGAACACCTCAGGACATTTCAAATCTCCTTCTTGGGCAAGTGTTCCCCCTCCCTGAGCCCCAGTTCCTCCATCCACCAATGGGGATAGAAATACCAGTCCTAAGGTGGTACAGGGGCTTTCCTCATATCCCGTTTTTGAAGCTTAACGTGACTACATATGTGAAGAACCCTGAAAGTATACCTTTCCTGTGACTCAGTAGTTCTACTTCTGGAAAGTGGTCAGAAATTCCGACTCTAACTTATATATGAGATGTTTATCATGTCGTAGTTTATAATGGTAAATGTTAAAATCAACCAAGTTTCAACCATAATACACTGGTAGGATATTGTGTAGCTCACTTAAAAATGCTATTTTGACTGAGTCGGCCCTCTGGAATCTAGATCATTTTACAGAAACGGATGCCTTTGTCTTCTAGTGTTGGTAAACAATGTTGACTAGCCCACAGACTGCCGGAGGAGGAGCAGCTCTGTCTTGGGAAAAGCACAGCCAGAATGCTCCTTAAAGGCAGGGATAAGGGAGACTTTGTCTCTCTTATTTGGACAGCTTATCAGGAGGAACCAGTCCCGCAAAAGGACATCATGTTCGGTAAAGCAGAGGTCACTAAAAAAAAAAAAGAGAGACCCTCGCTGGGAAGTGCAGGCACAGTGGCTGCAGGAGTGGGCCCAAAGCTGGCCGTGATTGTGAGGGTGGCGCAGGGCCAGGCAGCTCCTGTTCTGCTGTACACGGGACACTCCGAGTCAGAAGCAGCTCGACAACACCCCACAACAGTAACAACAGCAACAGTGTGCAAAGACATGTGTAAATATCATGGGAATGCAGTCACGATTCAGATTTCTGGGACATGTGTAGAATAAACAATAGGGTTTCCATGAACAAATAAGTTGCAAGGAAGAAAAAGAGAGCTGGACGGACAACCTACAGATTAAAAAGAGAATTTAAGAGATATCAATCGTCACAGTAAATCTTATTGGCATCCTAACTTTTAAGAGCTATCAAAAACATTAAAACTTTTTTGAGACATTTGAACATTTGATGATAATAGATTATTGGGGTGTTTTTTCCCAGATGTACTAATGGCATTTGTTATGTTTTCATAAATCTTTGTTTTTAGAGATGAAAACTGAAACATTTATGAGTGAAATTATGTGATGTCTTGGATTTGCTTGAACATTGCATGAGATGGGTGTTGGTGGGTATGATTAGACATGGAGTGGTAGAGGAGTTATATAGGGGCCAATTTAGAAGACGAGTATGTAAGGATTTCTTATCCTATTCTATTTGGGACATGTATTTAAAAATCTCAGTAATAATATTTTACCTACGTTTTATTTAGTTTGTTATTGTTGAGACTATACAGCAAAACCTATACCAATTCAATAGCTTTTATCTATGCAGTTTAGTGACGCTGATGACATGATTTCAGTTATGCAGCTGTTCACACCCTCCTTTTTTCTGAGCTGTCCCTCCGTCACTGAAAGAAACTCACTGCCCCCTCAGGTTCCTGTCTAATCATTCAAGGTGCTCTTGTCAATTTGATCCCATCTAGAGGATTCTTACAAGAGCATGATGCTCAAGGCAGTTAGGCTAAGGGCTCATGTACCCCCCATGGCTCCAAAGAATCTCGAGCTCATTAGAATTCAAAATGCTCATCTGCATATTCCTCCTTTTGATCAGGATTCTTCACCGGAATCTTTCATCAAAATGTTCATTATCACTTGGTTTCTTTTTAATATTCAAAATATGATGCTTACAAAGATGTACCAATGACATCAAAATACCCTAGTCAATTTAGTGAAATGCAATATAATGTAAATTATGTAGAAGGAAGGAAAAACTTAAAAGGAAACATATTAAACTGCAATTGTCTTTAGAAAATTATTGGCAATTTTTCTGCCTTTCCATACTGTTTAAATTTCCTAATAAGCCTATTTACTTGCTCAATCAGAAAAAAATAATTTCCTACTTTTATAGTAGAAAAAAGGATTTAATTTTATTTGGATCCATTATCAATGCCATGGAAGCAGTAGGCAAGAAATCAAACAACGTATTGCATGGGGCAAATGTGCTGCAAAAAGACCCCTTTAAGGTGTTACAAAACAAAGATGTCGCGTTTGAGGATTCAGGTGCGCCTGACTCAAGTCATGGTATTCCCCATGACCTCATCCGCATGCAAAAGCTGGCTGGTGACTAGGCAGGCTGAGGAAGAATGGATGCCGTTGGGTGATGGTGCTGCTGGAGACTATCGAAGACGGCGGCACGGACTGCCAGGAAAACAAACAAATCTGGCTTGGAAGAAGTACGTGCAGCCAGAATGCTCCTAGGCAGCAAGGATGTCAAGCCGTTGTCTCTCGTACTATGGACATGTTATCAGGAGGGAACAGTCCCTGCGGAAGGATATCATACACATTAAAGTAGAGAAAGCCTCTCAACCAGATAAATGGATGCAGCGGATGTGACAGTTGGCTCAAACATAACAATGATAGTGGTGATGGCACAGGAGCAAATGACAGTTGGTTCTGTTGTACACAGGGTCACGCCGAGTCAGAGCCAATTCAGTGGGACCTCATACCTTTCTGTGGCTCAAGATAGAACTCTAAATTGAAATGACTTACACACGTAAAACGGACAATAAAATAGCTTGCGTAACTGCAAAGTCGAGGTTTGGAGCTGGATTTCAGGCTCTAATTATGCTGTTAGGGTAAGGAGACCAGATGTCCCGCTTTGGGTGGGACGGTCCCAATTTTTAACAATTTTTCCCACATCCCGCAGTGTTTTAAAAAGTCCTGATTTTTGGAAAGAATGTACGACAAGCTAGGGTATATGGTTTTCGGCTGCCATGTGGCTATTTCGCCAGGATATGAGTTTTATCAATGGTGTCCCGCTTTACCAATGTTAAAATCTGGTCACCTTAAGGCCATCGCTATTTCTTTTCTGTTCATTCCTTTTTTTAAAAAGCATTTTATTGGGGGCTCTTTCAGCTCTTATCATAATTCATATATAGATCCGTTGTGTCAAGCACATTTGTACATTTGTTGCCATCATCATTTTCTTTCTTTTTTTTAATTTAATCATTTTATTGGGGGCTCGTACAACTCTTACCACAATCCATACATACATCCATTGTGTCAAGCACAATTGTACAGTTGTTGCCATCCTCATTCTCAAAACATTTCCTTTTCTACTTGAATCCTTGTAGAGGGCTCCTCATTCTCCCCCTCCCTCCCTTCTCCCTCCATCATGAACCCTTGATAATTTATAAATTATTATTATTTTTTCATGTCTTACACTGACCGATGTCTCCCTTCACCCACTTTTCTGTTGTCCATCCCCCTGGGAGGGGGTTATATGTAGATCATTATGATAGGTTCCCCCTTTTCAACCCTCACCTTCCCCTTAACCCTCCTGGTATCACTACTCTCAATATTGGTCCTAAGGAGTTTATCTGCCCTGGATTTCCCATGTTTCCAACTCTTACCTGTAGCTGTGTACATGCTCTGGTCTAGCCAGATTTGTAAGGTAGAATTGGGATCATGATAGTTTGGTAGGAGGAAGCATTAAAGAACTAGAGGAAAGTTGTATGTTTCATTGTGCTATACTGCACCGTGACTGGCTCATCTCTTCCTTGTGACCCTTCTGTAAGGGGACGTCCAATTGTCTACAGATGGGCTTTGGGTCTCCACTCCGTACTCCCCCTCATTCACAATGATATGATTTTTTGTTCCGGGTCTTTGATACCTGATAACTGATCCTCTTGACACCACGTGATCACACAGGCTGGTGTGCTTCTCATGTGGGCTTTGTTGCTAGATGGCAGCTTGTTTATCTTCAAGCCTTTAAGACCTGAGACACGCTATATCTTTTGATAGCCGGTCACCATCAGCTTTCTTCACCACATTTGCTTATGCACCCATTTTGTGTTCAGTGATCATGTCAGGAAGATGAGCATCATGGAATGCCAGGTTATTAGAACAAAGTGTTCTTGCGTTAAGGGAGTACTTGAGTAAAGGCCCAATGTCTATCTGCTACTTTAATACTAAACCTATAAATATATATACATAGATCTATTTCCCTATCGTTATATATAAATATATTTACATGTGTGCATGCCTGTATTTAGACCTCTATAAATGCCCTTTGCCTCCTAGTTCTTTCCTCTATTTTACTTTCCTCTTGTCCCACTACATGTTCAGCCTTAATTTGGGTTCCAATAATTCCTCTCAGTTACATTGCCCTTGATCAAGCCCTACCAGGCCTCCTACATCTATGGCCATATCTAATCTCTCAGGAGAATGAGTCAACATCTGTTGATTTTCAGAACGTCTGTCTTCACAGTCCCACCCTTTTCATACTTGGGAGTCTAGTAGCTCCAGGTCAGTGTAAAATCACTGAGTTAAGGCCGATTTATCACTAGAGGTGAAGATGTTGCCCGCCTTTGCAGATTGATAACACACATTTCTCCTCCCATCTAGCTACGTGGTGAACATTGGTCTGATTGACAAGCTGTGTGGTTGCTTCCTGTCGGTGCAAGGCCCAGTGGATGAGAATCCCAAAATGGCCATGTTTCTGCAGCACGCCGCGGGACTCTTACAGGGAATGTGCACGCTCTGCTTTGCTGTGACCAGGAGGTAAGGTTTCTTACCCAGTCTCAATCCAGGCTCAGATTTGAAGCCATGTCGTGAATTTTGTCCATCTTGAGGACGGTTCATAGGGGTGCAAATGGTCATCTTTGGCCCCTTTTTTCCTGGTCTTTCCTGTCTTTCTCAGCTGTCTATATGGAGACTTGTACATTTCTCATTTTCCCTGGTCACTGCTGTTTTTCTTGTTGGTGTGGTAAACTTGACTGTCATCATGGGAAGCAACCCTTAGAAACATCCTATCCCACTGAGGCCCGGAGGAATCAAGGGATTCTCCTTGAGTCAGGAGTTAGCCGCAAAGCTCAGACTGGATCAAGGCAGACTCTCAACAGGATGCCTCAGGGCCATGCCATGCCTACAACCAGTGTTTCCAGGTGTTCAGTTACACTTTCCCCTAGGCTTCTCCCCACCCTTTACCCTTCTTTCAAGGCGCCTCTTTGTATAAGAGGAGGGGAGCCATCCAAAACAATAGCTCCCTAAAGTCACACATCACTGGCGTCCATGGCCATAGTTACACCTAGAGTAGCAGAGACTTCTGGGTGTGGTTGGCCCTTTAGAGCTCTCCACTCTGCTCTCTGGACCGCCTGTTAGAGCAAAACAACAGCATCTCCCAAAGGGGCAGGGGAACAACTACTCCTGCTGCCATTGAGTCAATGCTGGCTCATAGCGACACCCTGGGGCTTTCTGGAACTCTTAGCTGTTCAAGTCAGTAGAAAGCCCGGTCTTTCACCTGTGGGGCTGCTGGTGGTTTTGAACTGCTGGCCATGTGGATCGCAGGCCAACAAGTAACCACTATACCACCAGGGCTTCTAAAAGAGGCAAGGAAGACCCCTTAAAGGGCTAGGAAAGAGCCCCTTAAAGTTAAAAAAGTTCACATATATATAGTGTATGTATATATATAGATATATAGCCATTGAGTTGATTCTGACTCTCATCCACCCGATAAGACAATGTAGAGATGATCCTTTGAATTTCAAAGACTGTAAATCTTTATGAGAGCAGCAGCTTCATCCTTCTCCCAAAGGACAGCTGGAGGGTTTAAACTGCTGACCTTGTGGTTAGCAGCCCAGTGCATAGCCTACTGCACCACAAAACCAAGCCAAACCAAACTCACTGCCATCGATTCGATGCCAATGCCTAGTCAGGCTATAAGGACAGTGTAGAACTGCCCTATGGGCTTCTCAGGCTGGAACTGTTTGCCGGCGTAGAAAGTCCTGTCTTTCTCCCTCGGAGCATCTAGCGGTTTCAAACTGCCGACCTTCTGCATTGCAGCCCAAGGCATAACCACTATGCCACCAGGGCTTCTTAAAGACCCCTCAGGTGTTCTTATTCCCTCTCCTCCCACAAAGTAAAGAATCATTACAATACTGCCTTGGTGTTTGTGGTAGGGTTATGATAGAGCCTCCAGACACATTGAAGATGTTCAGTAAAATATTTTCTTACAACTAAACTAAAATTATTTTAGGGATTTTCCATGGAGAAAATGAATTATTGGAAACTTCTAAAACATAAATGCTTAAAAATGTGTGTTATCCATCCTTATTCAGTGCACATAAGATGCCAGTGACTACAGTCACAATATTTCAGGCGAGAAAAAATGGTTTTCGGAGGCAAATACTCTCAACATTGTTTAAGACCATTATGCAAAGCCACCTACTCTAATTTTACCCCAATGCCAGTCTCATTTTTAGGAAAATGACAACTGTTGGAGATATTGGGGAAGGCAAATTTGTCCAATATCCAGTGTCCCAAGTTCATCTCTTCCCCATCTGGAAATGGCATGCGGAGCCCACGGCCCAGGGGTTAGATGGAAGCTCAGGAAGGGAGCTCCTTATGGGCCAGCGACCCAAGAAGGATCAGTGTCAGACTCCACAGATCCCAGCAGCGATGACAGGGCTCCCTCCGTGGCTGTGACACCAGCCAGTGTGCTGCCCAGCTAGCTCCTGTGTAATTGCCGGAAGTCCCAGCACCCGCTCTTTTGCATGCACATGACAAACCCACCAGTAGCACAAGTCTGCGTCACCCGTGCACTGTTGTTGACTCCAGAGGACAGCACCAGCTCAGAAGCATCTCCTTATGTGGTTGTGGGGCAGTCTGTGGGTTCAGTTTTCACTAGTACACAGATCCAGTGACTGGAGGTTTGTAGGCCCGAGAGAATCTCAAGGCCATTCAAGCCCCTCCTGTTACAGCAAGAGCCAAACTGACTTGAACTCAGTATTCCTAGCTCGGTGCTCCCTCCTATGCATTTAACTTTCATGGTCCTCAAAATGTGGACCCATTGATATTCTTTGACGACATTCTCAATTGCATTCCATGTAATGGAGAATAGGCGTCTCCTCTCCTTAAGGCCCGCAGCCATGCCCTTGTTCGCTAGACATCCCCTGAGCACCTGCCCTGCTCCAGACACCAGGCTAGGTGCTCATGATTCTGCCCTCAGGGACCCCATAGTCTGCTGGGGTCCGGCTTGTAAGCAAATAGTGCAGCACATAAAGAGAAGGTGCACGGAGGAAGAAGGAAGGTGCTCCCAGAGGCCAGAGGCTGGGTCTAAAAGGATGAAACAAATTCACTGAAAGACAAGTGCAAGAAAATCCTAAATGCTGAAAAGGCCATAACATGGGCTCTGTGTGGTGCAGCAGATGTTGCTGGTACTATGCTCACATCCTTCTGTGCCACCTTGGAGACTACCTGCCATGGCTGCCTGGGTTTCTCTGCCTGAGGACATTTTCTGTTCAGGGAGCTGCTTGACAAAAGCACAAAGGGTTGCCATCTGCAAGAGTGGCCCACTAACAATAAAGTGGTGTTTAATATCCCACCTTCTCTAACCCTCTGGGGGACAGTTGTAATGTGTCACCCAGCCAGACTTCCAGAGGCTCCTCATTGATGACCTGTTCATTAAGACATCCTTCACTGGCCAGTCTCACGTCACTGTCCCCCTTGTGTACTTCCTCACAAAGCAGTACTCATTTTCTTGTACCTGTGCTCTTGTTTGAAGATCAGCTCTTGGGGATGCATGTCCCCACGGAGATGCAGATATCAATGTGGGTTAGCTGTGCATCAGGGTGACTGTGAGAGAAAGCGGGAGATGAGGTGTGAAATGAGTGCAGTCAATGCTAGCTCTCTGAAGGCCAAAGGGAGGCAAGGCCTTGATGTGCTAGACCAGAGCTCTTGGAAGACACTGAGGAAGTAGCAGTCAGATTTCTGTCAGAGAATGGTCCGTCACTTCTGGAAAGTGTAAAGATGGCTGGGTAGCATGAGCACAGGGGCAGAAGTAAGAATAAAGAGACTCAAAAAAGAATAAAGAGACTCCTGTATGATCCAAGGGACAAATGTTGAGAGCCTCTTGTGGCACTGGAAATAGCGACGCACAAATACGTGTAAGAGGAGGTAGAACAAACGCAGGAGAGGCAGCACGGACTTGATGGTGCTTGACGGCGGGTGAAAGAGATGGTTCCTAGGATTCTGACATTAAAATGTTGAGTAGCAGGGAGTATAAGAAGCAGTTTTCCATAGGGGAAATAGGAATTTGGCCCTCCACACCCCTAGGGATGATCAAAGTAGACCAAAGTCCAGCAAACGTAAAGGAAATACACGCATGATTATGGAATATAAATACATGGAAATACGGATTTGCATACATGGCTAATCCATATGTGGATTATGGAAATAAATGCATGAGTGTGGAATATAAGTGTTACTGTGTACATACAGCAGGCAGCCCTGGTGGCACTGTGGGCTAGGTGTGGGGCTGCTTAACCACAAGTTCAGCCCTTCAGGTTCACCAGTCACTCCATGGGAGAGCGAGGGGGCTATCTGTTTCCATAGAGATATACAGTCTCAGAAGCCTTAAGGAGCAGTTCTGCTCTGTCCTGGGGGCTCACTGTGAGCGAGACTCCACTGGGTGGCAGTGGGCTGGGGGTTTGGGGTGAGGTACATAAAGTACATTTTAAATAAACCAGTGATCTACTTCTAGTGCATTTTTTAAACAATTATTAATCTGTTATTTTGTTGTGATTTTTTCTTCAACATAATGCCCTACCCCAATCTTTGCTGCTCGACAAAGCTCTATTAGTAGGACTTGCTCAAAAGACACATTCTTCCCTGAAAAGGGTGCCTGGAGTTTCCTGCCATGGCCTCCCTAGGGAATCCTTCCTGCTTTTCTGATGGAGGTGAGGAAACGGCCCTTAGCCGCCCCGGTTGTTCCCACCCAGTGTACTACATGAAATGGGAACACAAAGAGAATCTCCCTGCCCTTCCCACTTGTTGACTACAGTATTTATAAACCATTCCATACAATCCCCTTTTCTCCGTGGAAATTGTATTTCTAAATCATAAGATACAGTCACCTATTGAAGCCCTCTGTTCTAGACCTTAAATAGAGTTCCAGCACTCGGTCACAGCCGTGTCCAGAAAGGAAAGTGGTGAGTTCGCTGCTACAGATTAGAGTGGTCACCAGGGTGGGGGAACAGCCAGAACCAGAAGTGAGGAAGGCTTGCCCTCCAAGCCCGCTTCGGACCTGCGGGGAGAAAGACAAAGAGGAGCCAGAGCCACCTTCAAAAACTGCCTCCTGGGCAGGCCAACCCCCGGGGAAAATTGCATGGACTAATTGATGGCAGTCCTGCCTGTGTGGCGATGATTCCTGGGGGGGGTCTCCGCTGTCCCTCCATTGTGCCCGTAATCTCCTCCTTTTTACTTCTGGTGTCAGAATGTGTGCTGTTAATCTCTGCTTCATCAAGGAAGAGAAAGAGCGTGCACTGACGCACTGACGATTTCTGTTCGTTTCTTTTTTAATATACCCGTCTTGGTTTTGAACAATGAGCTGGGACTTCCTGAGGTGAACATTGACATTGTGATCCCGTGGGGAAAGGATTGATTGAATGTTAGGATTTCCCCCTAGATTTTGAACTTGGGGTCTTTGTACAACCTGTAATCCTTCATCATGTAAACAAAATTCAACCATCTCTTTCATTGACTTTCAGACGTACCTTCTTTCTGTGGCCCAAACTGTTTGTCCTACAAGATGTTTAGAAGAAGGAAAAGCGTTTCAGAACCCAGCCTCCACTGCGGTCATGAGCTGGGGCTCTGTGAGGTCCCTGCAGATACTGACTGCTTCACAGGACGGCCTGGTGCCGAACGTTAGGGGCAACCAGTGGTGATCCGTGTTGGGCTTTTCGATCCACGGTTCTTGACTGCCTCAGATCTGTGCCAGGCATTATGGCAAGAGAGCCAGGGAGGCAGGGAGCCTCCAGAAAATAGTTTGCTACTGCCTGGAAGGGGGAGAGGGCCTTGTGAAGCCTTGCTCCTTCTGATTGGCTAGCGAAGACTAGTTTTGAATCCTCAAGTATGTTTAGACAGAAACGAAGTTTGTTGTTTCATGTGTTTGTTTTTTTCAATCTCCCTGCCCATAAACTACAATAACAAAATGGGGTCTAGCCAAGATCCCTGGCAACCTGTGTCATAGAAAGATAAGAATGGTGTATAATTTAGTCCATTAATTATGTGGCTATAAATGAGTGCTTCTCAAGTGTTTCAGGGTGCTTGAAACCCATTTGTGTTCAAGCAAAGGTAAACTTTAAGTCTGCCTGCCTGAACTGTTCATTCATTCATTGAACAAATATTTATGTTGCACTTGCTCCGTGCCAACCCCTGTGCTGGGCTTGGGAGAAAGGAGAGATGACTCAGACCTCGACTGTGTCCTTAAGGACTCTCTGTGAACTCCTCCCGGGAAGAAGATGCATAGACAACTATCCCTGGTCCAAGGCAGAGGGTGATAAAAGAAGGCCATAATGGAAACACGCAGCATGCTGCCTGACCCATAGGAAACGGGTGCTCATTTCTGGCTGCTATGACTATATTCGCCACGGATGTCATTCAGAGGCGGCAGAGACCACGCTTAGTTATAGAGATCAGCTGCTTTCGAGAGCTGCTGAAAGTTAGCCAGGGGTTCGAACGATGGGAAGGGTGGAGCAGAGTTGAGGAGAGGGCACAGCTAGCACTAGTAAAGACCTGGGGAAGAAAAAGAAGAAGCATCAGTGGAGTGCCTTAGCTGAATTTTGAAACCGGTGTGATGGTGGTCTTAGTGCCTCCTAGTTTGCTAAGAGGGTTACTGAGATCATCGATGAGAGAAAAAAAATGTTGTCAACTCTAGAGAATGATTTGCTGGGATATGGTGGTGCCAGTCATGTTTTTCAGAGCTTTTGAACAGACAAATGACACACTGAGAATCAGGTCAGCCTCAAAGGCATCCAAGGAGCCCAGGTGGTGTCGTGGGTAATGAGCGGGGCTGCTGACCACAATCCCACCAGCCACCCCAAGGGAGCAAGACGAGACTTTTTGCTCCAGAAAAGATTGACAGCCTGGGAAACCCACGGCGGCCATTCTCCTCGTCCATAGGGCTGCTGCGAGTCAGGTGACTCAATGGCCGTGAGTTCAGTTTTGTTTATTTTTTCATCAGGCACCATTATACAGAACCGATGGGCAAGGAGGAAGACAGTGGAAGGGGCCATTGACAGTCCTCTGGGCAAGAGGGAAAAGATATGCTAAAGGATTCTCTCACCCTTCCTGTGTGTTTGCTAGAATCCGAGTGCTGTGCTCCAAACCGCGACCTCGGGTTACTCACCCTTCCTCGGACCCCAGACCTACTGTGCTGGCCATGCTCAGTCATCTCATCCAGTCCCCAGTGGCAGGGAGCTCTTGACTTCCTGAGGGAGATGCTTCTATCTCTGGGAAGTTTTGACGAGTAGAAAGTCTCCCCAAGATGTGTCTCCCTAATGCTCCCAACTCCTGTTTGCTTCTTGGCACACGCAGAATAATCTAACCTCATGCTTCTCCCCGAAGCCCCCTGCTTCTAACTGTACTTCAAACTCTCCTCCTTCGCTTGTTCTACCCCTCATTCCAGTCCCTGCCACCGTGACACAGACGATACCAACGTTAAAGGCACACAACAACCATTTGCTCAGCTCTCCTAGTCTGTAGGTCAAGAGCTCTGTGAAGAGCCAGTGAGGACAGTTTCCCCTTATGCCACAGTGTCGAGGGCCTCGGTGGAAAGGCGTGCAGATAGGGTTAGGACCTTTTGCATCTGTGACCTTCTGAGTCTGTGATTGATACCAGCTGTCAGCTGGAGACCTTGCCAGGTAGTCTGGCTGTGTGGGCTTCCACACAGCAGTCCCAAGAGCAAGCAGCCCAGCAAGAAAACCAGGAGGAATTCTTTTCATGACGTCGCCTCAGCGTCAGGGCGCTCCACAGAGCCCTCCACTGCTCTGTCTGCATCAAGGCAGTCACAAAGAAGGAGAATATTTTATGTCATTAGCCACTGTCCTTGGACAAAAAGCTTGCTGGGAATAGGAGACAGAGAATGAAGTGAGTTTATAGGATCAGGCCCAGGGAACTAAGGCAAGTCGTATTTACTGAGTATTTACTATGCGCCAGGCCCCAAGGCTTCCACGGCAGTTTTCTTCCCAGTAACCGTCAGCGGTCCTGCACATTCTGCCTATGGGAGAGTAGCAGCCTCGGGACCAATAGGAGGAGGGACTGTCCATCCGTTCAGATCTGGAGGATCTGAAGAGTGAAATGCCAGGCCCTCTGGATGCCCTGGCCTCTCAACTGAAAGGCCATCCAAGCCGAGAGACTGCCCAGAGACTGACGTGGCAGGACGATGGCACAGCACAGATTGAGTGGCGGCCACTGTGTGCTAGGAATGGGACTGGGAAAAGAATGCGGGCAGCCCTCCAGCCCACCGAGCCGAGGTTTAGAAGCAGCCTTCATGGACTTACCACCTGGAGAGGGGTGAGGGTATGGTGGAGGACCACCATCAATACAGGAGCACACTCGCCGGGCCTAGGGCAGCAGAATCTGACCAGGATCTACTTGCAGATGGGGTTGAGATGACAAAGATGTCTCTCAGCTCCAGCTTTCCTACTCGTGTGACTGAACAGGTTCCTTGGCTTCTCGACACTGATTTCCTCACCTATAAGAGTGAATTGGATCATTCCTCCCTCATAGGGTTGGAGAGATCAGAAGCCAATAGTTGACTGACATGTTGCACTGATCTCTTGCTGAAAATGCTGTTTCATATATTTTTTTAATTATCCTCTCCCTTATTCCAAAAAAATCGGAGATGGCTCATAGGAGTATGTATGTTTTTCTTAATGAGAAAATTTGAATTAAAAGGTAGGAGAAATCAGTCAGTTATAAAGAAATGAAATTATGAGGCATACCAAGACAAGGATGAACCTTAAAAACAATCTACTGAATGAAATAAACCAGACACCCCCACACACGCACAACACTGTATGATCTCATTTACATGGAATCCCTAGAACCGGAGATGGCATAGAGGCCAAAGCTTATTGTTGTTGATGTTAGGTTCTATTGATGTTGGTCCCCCTCACTGCGACCCACAAACCACAGAAGGAAACAGCGCCCGGCCCCGCGTCCTCCTCCTGTCCTTCTGATATCTGAGCGCATTGTTGCAGCCACTGTGTCCGTCCATCTCCTTGAGGGCCTTTGCCTTTTTCAGTGCCCGCCACTTGCCCAAACATCATGTCCTTCTCCAGGGACTGGTCTGTCCTGGTAACGTGTCCAAAGTACACGAGATGAAGGCTTGCCATCCTCGCCTCTCAGGAGCAATCTGACTGGACTTCTTCCAAGGTAGTTTATTTGCTCATTTGGCAGTCCATAGTACTAGGAATGTTCCTAGACAGACAGCACATCGTTCAAATGCATCGCTGCTTCTTCCACCCCTTCATTCAATGTCCGGCTCTCACATGCGTGTGAGGTGATGGAAAATACCATAACTTGGGTCAATTGCACCTTAGTCCTCAAAATGACATTTATTCATGATTGCCAAAAGTGAGTAGGGAGGGATTGGGAAGATAGTACTTAAAGGGGCACTATTTAAGGATGATGCAAGACGTGGAAGCAGATGGTGATGTTTGTTCATGAGGGACATCACTGACGTCATGGAACTGTACATAGAAACAAGGTTGAAATGGCAAGTGTGTTGCTCTATGTATGTATTTTACATAAGTAATAGCGCTAACTCAAGCCAGAGGTGAATATAGTGAGGGCATTGTAAAAAAAAACAAAACATAAAATGTTCATGTTGAAATTTGCAAATTTGGACCAGGCCTTTATATTTATATATACTTATTTATATATAAGTTTGTCAGATCTTGAACATACTGGCTTTTATTCACAGTTGACTGTTCTTCCTCCCTACATTTTTGCTCATAATTCTACTCATCTGACCAGGTTTTAAGGCACAGAACCTTGAAACTCATTGACTTCTCTCTCGGAATGCTGCCCAACTCTGTCCACTTCAGTCGAAAGGAAGAAATCTGAGTTGGCACCTACTACTTATACCTGTTTTGATTCTTACCCAACTTCTAGTTCATTAGTTCTCTTGTCCTCTGTATATGGTTTATGTCTTCAATGGAACAGAGTTCCCTAAGGAACAATCCTCATTGTCCTAGCCCCTCTCCCTTCAAGCACCCCGCACCAGACTGCAAACAAAACAAGAACTCAGGAAGTAGCTGGTTTGTGGCAGAGCCAGAAAATGCTCGTGTATACCACTGACATATGCCAGGACCATGTCCTGGGCTTGTTCTGAACGTATGAAGAAGTGCTGCCCACATCTCCTGTTCATCTCTGCGGCACGAAGGAGACGTCCGAGACCCTCCTTCCTTCGGCCTGCCTTGCAGAGATCAGTTCTCACTCCTTCTGAACATTTCTCTGCAAATCTTTACTCCTTACTATTTATTGAGCACTTGCTGTGGGCCACACTCTTGTCCAGGTATTGAGGATCCATTGACAAACAAGACAGGTCATCTTAGGAACACGTCATCTTATAGTCTAACAAAGGTTAAAAAATGAATAAAAACAGCAATAAGCAAATGAGATCACTGTTGATAATGATCTGTGATAACATAAAGTCATGCAGGGAGCATTAGCAGATTGGCGTGATCAGGACCTTCTGCAGATGGGGTGGTGACAGTGAAGCTAAGACAAAACTCCAGGGGAAGTGTTCCAGCTGGGAAGAATGTCATTCCAGAAACAGCCGGTGGAATACTGGAATGTGGTGAGCAAGGAAGAAAGGCAGAGAAGTGAAAGCCAGATGTTGAGGACAGAGAAATTCCAAGTGTAGGCAAGAACGGGAGCAGGAAGACCAGCGAGGAGAGAGATATATATATATAGAGAGAGAGAGAGTGTGTGTGTGTGTGTGTGTATGTGTGTGTAGTATTGCACTCAGTCATCACGGAGCCGTTGACCTGGCAGTATTGTGGTTTTGAACGGAAGAAGGGTGTGTGTGTGTGTGTGTGTGTGTGTGTGTGTGTGTGTGTGTGTGTTTTCAGTTCATCCATCTAATTACTCACCTTCTCTTTGGCAACACATCACGGTCTCTGGCAGAGCCACTTCTGCCCAACTGCCAAATCTTAAAGACAAGAGGAGCCCAAAGGATCAGCTGAAGAAGTCAAGAGCCATGCAGTAGCCCAGTGCCCTTGTGTTGACAGTGAAAGAACGTGGGCAGGAATGTGGACCACAGCCTAGCCTGCAGTGCCCAGGTCTACGATCCTATCTTTTGCCAGTCCTGCCTGCATGTCTGTGCCTAGGTTCCTCTGAGCTCAAATGTAACTTTGAAAATCCCCCACAGGTATCTGAGCTGCTCCCTACCTGATGTTTTCACTGCTTAATACTTCACTGCAGTATTTTTTCCACTTCTCTAACCAAGTGTCTAGATATTATTTATGTATTAGTATTCTATTTATATGTGTTGCTATTATTATATATTGCTGTTATTATATTATCATAGGATATTATAATTATACATTATATTATTAATAGCAGTGTATATAATACTGTTCATATATGTTGCTATTATTTATAATGCTTATACATATATTTTATTCCACCTTGAGTTTTCTCTTGTGCTCACATCTTCACTGAGTGATCCCCATCCCTTTAAAGAGAGCTTCACATTGGGTTTGCATTAATTAAGCAAGTTCTAACATCCACTACCTACCTTACATATAGGGCCACGTAAGAGTCAAGAGTAAGGGAGAGGGTTGGTATTGTTTTCATATGTTTATGTACAAATAAACCCCAAACAAAGCCCATTGCTGTCGATTTGATTCTGACTCATAGCAACATTACAGGATAAAGACTGCTCCTTAAAATGTCTGAAACTACACATCGTTATGGAAAGAGACAGCCTCCTCTTTCTCCCATAGAGCAACTGGTGGGTTTGAACCATCAACCTTGTACCCAACACTTAGCTCACAGCTCCAGCAGGGCTCCTTCTGTATGTACATACATACTCAAAGCTCTCTGCCATCTAGTCGATTCCGACTTATACGTGCAGGCAGTAAGGGATGCAGGTACTAATAGGATTCACCTGTGAGTAATTGTGAACAGGATTCCCTGGAGGACCATCCTGGTGGGTATAAAATGAGCCCTGGCTCAAATACTCCCTCAATGCAAGAATACTTTCTTCTATTAAATTGGCATTCTATGATGCTCACCTTCCCAACGCAACCGCTGAAGACAAAGCGGGTGAATAAGCAAATGTGGTGAAGAAAGCTGATGGTGCCTGGCTGTCAAAAGATATAGCGTCTGAGGTCTTAAAGGCTTGAAGGTAAACAAGCACCCATCTAGCTCAGAAGCAACAAAGCCCACGTGGAAGAAGCACACCAGCCTGTGTGATCACGAGGTGCCGAAGGGATCAGTTATCAGGCATCAAAGAACAAAAAA